>NC_133390.1:166986082-167586082 GCF_047511655.1 Castor canadensis | reverse complement strand
TCTCTGGGTCTCAAGCTGATCTGCCTTTTGTCCCAACTTTGTATGGACTCTGATGACTTCACTCAGGGACAACCTAACAATGCGTTACTTCCTGCCCAGAAACTTCTATCACACACCTCACTAGATGTCCATGGACTCTGTGTGCACACTGAAGTGTAGGACAGTCAACACCTTTAAAAGAACTTTGTCTCACAGGAGATGGATCAGTGGATCCATCCCTCCCTTGCATTCCCTGTCTGTGATGGTCCTGACAGTTTACAGGACTTCTGGGCCCTTGATCAAGTGGATCAGTGTTCAGTACACCTAGCAGACATAAGCTCTATGAGACATTATCATCTGGATTTCTCATCTTCCCCCCTTTCCCTGCCTAGTGTCTCACCTCAGCTCTGTGAGACTGAATTCCTTAAGAAGATAAGAGTATATTAACCTTCTGTTTCAGTTTTTGCTTTCTGGGAAAGCCAAGCAAAGACAATATCCCATCCACTGGCTCTTGCAAGACAGCTCATTTGCATACCTAGAAAAGAACTCCCAAAAATCTGACAAAAGAGAAAATTAGCTGTGAATTGGTGGTGGTGGTGTAATTACACCTGACCATGTTCAAAAGTCTTTGCAACTGAATTATGCGAGGAATTTGGGAGTTTTTGGAAAAGTAGGCTAGAAAAAAACTTAGACTAGTTTAAGTGGAAGTTAAAGAGCAATTCTGGTAGGATCCCAGAAAACCATTATGCTGATGGCAGTGTTGACAATAAAGACCATGCTCATGGTGCTTCAGGTGGGAATGAGGATTCTATTTATTGGGAGCTGAATTAAGAACATTTATGTTAAATTCTAGCAAAGACTTTGCCTACATTTTGTCCATGGTCTGAGTATTTGAATGAGCCTGAATTGAAATGTGGCAGACCGATTAACCCAATGCAAGAAATTTTAAGGCAGCCCAACATTAAGGTTATAGCATGGGGATTGCCAGCTGCTTTACAGTGACAGTCAGGAGCAAAAAACAAGATTTGAAGAACTTGAAGTTTGGTCAGAAATACCCATGTAATCTTAGGGCTAAAGATGACATGGTTTTTTTAAGAGATTAGCATAAAAAAATTCAAGTATTTTGCAACAGGGCAATAGGAAAAATTCCTTGAGGGAATCTTGGGAATCAGCAAAACCCCATGCACCACAGACTCAAGGGTGTAAAAGTATTAACTCACTGAAGAGACTTTTCCTTGAGAAGAGAACACCCCCAGGGCACTTTGATCACAAAAGGCTCACTAGGAAGCTGCTTCCCCAGGATTAATTTCACCATGCTAAGCTTCCCAGGCACTCAGAGGCTGAGGCAGCATCAGCCCAAGAGTATTGCTTGAACTGGTGACAGACATTGGTGTCGTCAACATGATGCTCATTTCATAGGCATGCAGAAAGCAAGTTACCAGTCATGGCTTCCACCCAGATTTCAAAGGAAAGCCAAGGGCAGGCAATGCGGAATAGGGTCTGAGACCCTGTGGGCAGCCTTTCACAGCATGATGCATGAAGCTGTGAGAGCAAAGCTGAAGCTGCAATGGAAACCCAAGAAGGATAAAGATACCAGGAACATGGAAGATCTACCAAGGAAAGCCTCAGGCAATGAGCAAAGCCAGCCCAAGTGAGAGGCCGTGGGGAAGGATTTCTAAGCTCTTGGATTCACGTCCTACAGCTATGTACCTCAGATGTCACGGGACATGGCGCTACATGATTTAACATTTTCCCTCCTGGGTTTTGGTCTTGTTTTGCTCTCTTCCCTCTTTTCTACATCCCCATTCTTCCCTTCTGAAATGGGAATATTTACTCTGTGCCACTGTGTCTTGGGAGTATGTAACTTGCTTTTTACAGGATTTTACAAATAAAACTATCTTAAGTCTCCAAGGAGACTTTGGATTTGCTTTTGAATAATGTTGGAACTTGTGAGGATTTAGAGACTTGGAAAGGAACTGGATGCCTGTTGCATTATGCGATCCACATGGATCTTTTGGGTGGTGTAATGTGAAGGTTGGATACGCAGTGTCTCCAAAAGGCTCATATGTTGAAGCCTTGATCTTCTGCTGAGGGTTCAATCATTGACAGGGGATTTTATTAGGGGTCTGACTTCATCTGTGGAATAACCCATTAATGGATTCATAATTTGACAGTGTTAACTGGGAGATAATGAAAAGTAGAATGTAGGGCCTGTTTGGAGCTGTAGGTTCTGGCGTGAGGTGTTATGTACTTCAAGTGTGTATTGGTTCCCAAACTTTCCTCTCTCTGCTTCCTGGTCACCATACAGTGAGAAAATGTCTTCATCACCCTCTCTTGTCCCTCACTACAGGTCTATAGCATTAGAGTAAGCCAAACATGGACTGAAACCACGAGTCAAAACAAATATTTTCTCCTTTTAAATTGTCTGTGCCAGCCAGTCATGGTGGCACATGTTGGTAATTGATGATGCAGGAGGATCACAAGTTCAATGTCAGCCTGGGCTACACTTTAAAATAAAATAAATTGTTTGTGCCAGGTATTTATTATAGTGACCAAAAGCTAGCACAACTAGCCTCCTGGGCTTTTCTCTGATTCTCGGGATTCATCTGGTTGTCACTGCATAATTTGGAGATTCGCCCACTTCTAAATACAAATGATAGAGAAGGAAGAATTTTACTGTCCTAGATGATCCAAAGTATAATCCTGGTAAATGTCCCTTCTTCCCCTTCTGCTCTTCTGTCATTCATGTGGTGGTTAGCTTCCTCCCAACCATTTCTTCCTCCACAGTCTTAAGGAACTTTCTGAAAGACATTTCTACTATGATCTCTCTCCTTACTCCATATTAAATGATCTGAACCTAACACTTTGTGGGCCTGGGGTAGAAGATTTGTAGGCAGGGTACTATACTTCTTTCATGATATTTTAAGGATGCTAGGGTAGCTTTTTCTTATTCTGTGTTGTCAAGTAATTTTGCATAGCACTGACAAAAACATTTTAAAATTCTCCTCTTTTGTGCTTTGAGGATATTATTTTCCCAATCTCATTATAATTTTGTGCCCTTTAATATTTCTCGGGTCATTGTTCCAAGATTACTTCTTCCTCTCCCATGAAGTTACCTTATCTAGGACTTATTCCTTACTCAGTACCTGTACTTTTTCAAGTCACTGATTTCTGCTTTCATCTCTATCAATACACTAATTTCTGTGTTGAAATTTTTTTTTCAAATTTCACTGAATTTTGTTCTGATATGGGTATTATAATATCATGCTATGTGTGGTCTGACCTTTCCTGGTTTGTTTTTACAAATCATGAGCCCCCCTTGCGTTATCTGTATTTTGGTACACTGGATTGGACAAGGGTTTTGTTCTTTGATCCATAAGTGAGATCAATGTTATCATATCCTCTTTTCTATTAGTAAGCTTGGGACCAAGCAGTTCCTGATATTTCCGCAAGGGAATTATGAGGTCTAGTGCTTAGATTAGCTGGCACTGTACACAATTTTAGTTGGGGGTAATTTCAGCCTAATCTAGGTCCTCTGATGGAGGGAAATAATTACTGCCTTTGGAACAAAGAGATAACCTTACAGGCTATTAGCCTGGCTCATAGTGATACCATGTAACTCTTATGTCATATATTTGATTATCTAGCATTTTTATCTTTGTATTTCCATAAAAACAAGATTGGCCTTTCCCTTTCCCCTGTCATACAGCATTCCTATATCAAATTTGAATTTTAGGACAGAACAATTGAAAATATATTTTTCAAGCCCTCCTCACTCTGGAATCATGCTCAATGCCTTTCTAAATGCACTAGTCCCACTGTGTTAGTTTTTCTTTGCCATAACAAATACTTGAGAGTAGCAATTTAAAGGAGGAAGTATTTATTTTGGCTCATACTTTCAGAGGCTTAAGTCCAAGATTAGATTGCTCCATTGCTATGGAGCATCCAGGAAACAGAGAGAAACAAGAAGGGAACAGGCATGTATTTGCAGGTTTACCCCAATGACCTACTGCCTCCAACTAGCCCTGCTTCCTACTTTCTACCACATCCCAATAATACCATCATATTTTGAATCCATCAAGGGATTAATTTATTGATGGTGTCAGACACCTCATGCTCCAGTCATTCTCCAAAAGTCCCATCCCTGAAAACTGCTACGTTGGGAACCAAGTCTTCAATACATGAGCCTTTTGGAGAATGCCTTGTGTAAAATCTTAACACCCATTGCAGGTATGCGCTAGTCTTCTCCTGAGGTCTGTCTATACAACAACATGCAGAGATGAAGCTAAAGGAATGCTCTTTGGACCTTTGGGGAATTTTCTTTCTTTCTTTCTTTCTTTTTCTCTTTCTTTCTTTCTTTCTTTCCTTCTTTCTTTCTCTCTCTCTCTCTCTCTCTCCTCTCTCTACCTCTCTCTCTCTCCTCTCTCTCTCTCTTCTCTCTCCTCTCTCTCTCTCTCCTCTCTCTTCTCTCTCTCTCTCCTCTCTCTTCTCTCCTCTCTCTCTCTCTCACTTTTTTGGTGCTAGGGCCTCATGCTTTCCAGGTAGGTACTCTATCACTTGAGCCACTCTGCCATCCCTTTTTTGTGTTGGATATATTCAAGATAGGGTCTATTTGCTGGTGCTGGCTTCAAACTGTGATTCTTCTGCTCTCTGCCTCCTAGTACCTAGGATTACAGAAATGAACCAGTCATTTCTGGTATTCTTGCAACTGCAGAAAACTGTACTTCTATATAAAGTGAAAATAATCTCTTTGAATCATCTCTCGGTATATTATTAAATTCATCAGTGGTGGAAAACATTCCTTATTCCTTGTTGGGAGTTGTAACTGTTTAGTACTCCCAGAGGAAATGCTTTAAATTAAAATGTATTTTATTTAGGTAGACTTCATGAAAATAATCCAATAAGGAAAATAACCCTCTTACTTCTTTTTCCAACAGTCAATCCTATCACTGTCCAAATATGTTAAAAATTCTCCCTTCCTTTAAACATCTTTTCAGATCATTTCACTATGTAATCTTAAATCTCATTCCACTACACATGCACTTCTAGAAAAGTTTGCTTCTGTTCTTCATCCTCCAGCTGATAACCCAAGATGACTGGATTAAACTTCTCTCATCATTAGCAGAAACTAGTGAGCTTTGTGAACACAAGGGTTTATTATGTGATGCATTTTCTATAACTGACTTTGGTGTACCCCATTTATTCTTGAAACTTTCTACCTTTGGCTTCCTTAAGTGACATTCAGCTCTGTGTATTTCTACCTCTATGATTGTTCCTTTTCATGAAAAAAAATATATCCAAAACTCATTCTGAAACACATAGAAGTACATGGTTACATCTGTGGTGCATCACATAAATGATGCACCATGGAAGAAGCCCTGCACCTGGATTATGAAAGCCTGATCAGGCCCTACTTACTTTTGTACCCTTAAGTGAGTCTCTTCCTCACTCTGCACTGAATTTCTTACAGAAATTCAGGAAACACTATATGATGGTCTCTAGGTGTTAATAAAGATTTACAGGGACTTGTGGGAGTACAAAGAGGCCTCTGACACTGTGTTAGTGTATGATGTCACAATACACTGTAGTGAGCAGAGAGAGGAAACTAGGCATTTACTGATAAGCTTCAGAAGGGAAGGGCCTTTTGAAACTTCAGCTTCATCTATAGCACAGCCTGTCGCTGAAGATATAAATGAGGTTCTCAGCTTGACTCCCATTCAAGGTCCTCCCATCATCTCCTTCATTCTTTCTGTGATCCTCATTCTTGAGAAAAAAGCATCTGGAATTGGACTGTGTGGAGAGTGTCCTTCTGTGTAGAAGGCATTTAGGGAGAATATCCTCTAAGGGTTCTCTTAGACAGACATGTTCAGGCAGAGTCTTCTCTACCCAAAGCCTCAGCATTCTGTGAATATCAGTGAGTCCAGGAGGAAAAGGTAAGGAATAGGATTTGAAGGGAATTTTGGAGACAATGAAGACCAAACTTATTATCAATTACCAGGAGAGGAGTAAAGCCATTTACCAAATGGATCATTCCAACTTCTCAATAGACCACAAGGCCAGCACTATTCAGGACAAAAAAGGCAAACAATAAGCTGGATTTCATGGCAGTTATAGATCTAAATCAAACAGCAAGTAGATGTATTATGATTAGAAACAAATATATAATCAATATTACTGGTATGCACAATACAAAATGAGAATATCACACTAATATCCAAGTAGAAAACAAGAACCACTCAATCATGGTTCATTGAGGACACCAGAAGACAATTTTTGTGTCCTAAATGAAGAGCATGTAGGTGACAATGAATGTAACTGGATGAAAATGCTGATCAAGAGCAAGGGTATGGCCCATATGCAAATGGAATGCCAGGCGAATCTGTAAGAGCAAGACCCCTCTCTACTGACAGCAAGATACACAAGGTGGATCCCAAGGCAGTTTTCCTGTCCTAACTGAAGAACCAGAGCATGACATGGATCAAAACCACATATCAAATCTTATCTATATCACCTGCCAGCCCAGAATGCCAGGAAAATGTCCAAGTAAAAGATAAATGCCTCTCTGTGGTGAACATGAGAGGCCACAAGATCAATACCAAAACAATTTCCCTACCTAAACTGAGAAGTTAGTATATGACAAGAATAAAAACCAGACACAAAATTCTAATCAAGACCAAAGACATGACTGAAATACAAAAGGATTATCTGACCAATATCCAATCAGAGAAAAACACCACTCAATCATGGACAAAGAGAACAGATGGAAACATGGAAATTTAGGGCAGTTTTCCTGTCAGAAAAATGGCTGGTATATATATATATGACATGTATCAGATAGGAGTAACAGCTAGAGGACAGAGTAACATCAGAGTAGTATATAACATTCTGTCCAATGATGAATTTCACAAGGAGAAGTTTTATGAAATCAAATGAGTTAACTTTATTTTTCCTTACACAGAATACTCTTTATTTTGGGGGAGTGGGGTGCTAAGTATGGAACCCAGGATCTCTACAGCTGGACTATACTCCTAGCTTGAATATCTTTAAATGCAGAAGAAAAGATTAATAAATCCATAAAATGAGCTAAATAAATAAGCAGTTTTCAGAAATAAAATGAGTGTTCTATAAAATATTAAAATAATTCATGATAGAGAAATGGTCATCAGAACAATTTTTGCCTATGAGATCAACAAAATTCTAAAAATCAGACACATACACACACACACACACACACACACACACACACACACAGTGCATGAGGCTGAATGGAAATGGGCAATTTCATCCAAAACAGGTGAGAGCATAAAATGGTACAATTTATGCCAAAAGAAAAGCAGCAATATTATCTAAATTTCAAAGGCATCTAATCTTTGTACCAGAATTCTATTTCTGTGCATCTTGACTACAAAACAAAAGTCAAGAAATACCACGTGTTGTGGTTTTTAATAGCCAAAGATTGGAAATGGTCATGAATGCAGCAATGTGGGTTTATCGAAAGCTAAGGTAATCCTCAAATGATTTACTTTGCACCTTTAAAACACACATACATACACAACACACACACACACATTCACTCACTAGCCAATCCAAAGACTAGAATACTGTCAATAACCAATAATTTATATCAATTTATGTGTTTCTTACCTTTCTTATATTCCTTCCCAAGGTAATTAGTATCCTTTGAGCTTCACTCCATATGTAAATATGCATTTACATATTTTCTTGGTTTTGAAATTTAATTCCAAATAATATCTATTGGTTCAACAATTTGAATCCCAACATTATTCATTCAACATTATTTCATTCAACATTATTTTAAACACAGACATATTGTATATGGCTATATTTCAGTTACTTTCACAATTACATAAGAGTTCTATGCTATGGCATAATTATTCACTTCCTTGTTAATAGTAATATGGACTTTTTCCAGTATTTTAATAAAAGTATTATGATTTCAAATATTTTTGTACATGTTTCTTGGTAAAAAATGTGGGATTGTTTACTTTCTTATTTATTTGGGTTTTTTAAGACAGCATCTCACTATATAGCCCAGGCTGGCCTTGAACTTGTAATCCACCTGCCTCCACCTTCCAAGTGCTGGAATCACAGGTATGCACCACTAGACCCAGTTGGGAATATTTATCTTAATTTCATATTTAGATGTTTGATTGCTGAATCACAGATTCTGTATGTGTTCATTTGAGTAGCTGACACCAATCTATATTTCAAGTAGGTTGGACAAATGTACACTGTTAGCTTTCTGCAATTGTGTCAAATTACCTGAAAAAATCAATGTACAAGAGAAAATATTTATTTGGGCTCATGGGTTCAGAGGTCTCAGTAAGTAGTTGAATGGCTCATTGCTTATGGGCTTGTAGTAAGGCCCATCACTGCAACAAGAGAAAGTGTTAGAAGAGACTGTTTGCCTCATGGTGGCCAAGGAAGCAAGGAGAGAAAGGAAGAGGTGGGGGAAGGTATCAAGATACCCTTTTAAGACACACTCCTAATTACCTTCTTCTTCCAACTAGGCCTCACCTCCTAACTTTTCCACCACCTCCCAGTAGCACTACCATCTGGAGACCAAGACTTCAACACATGAAACTTTGGGGGACATTCCAGATCCAAACTATAACATAGACTTTCCTTAGCAATGCATGAGATGTTCCTTTCTTCTGAAAATCATTAAGAAAAAGATAGATAACCCAGGGCAAGACACCTGAATTAACACTTCACAAAAGAATATACTCAATTGACAATAAAATTATGAAACATTACTGAAGTTCACTAGTTATTAGGGAAGAACACATTCGAATCACAAGGAAATACTACTCAATGTCCACCAGAATGTTTACTGCAAAGGCAGATGGTGCCAAGTTTTGGCAGGAGTGTGAGCAACTGGAACTTTCACACATTACTGTGACTTGTGTAAAATGGTAAATTGATGTTGCAATGTTTTTTTGCCATATTTATTACAGTTGATTTTATCTACACTCTATGATCTGCACTCAATGACTGAGCAGTTCCATTTGTAGCTATAGACTTTAAAAATGCATAAAGTTCTTCAAAGGATATGTGCAAGAATGTTCAGAGTAAAATTACTTATGCAACCCAAATAATAGCCCTAAGCTAGAAATACACAGTGCATGACAACAGTAGAGTGGCATTTTTTGTTTTGGTGGTTCTTCTTCTTCTTCTTCTTCTTCTTCTTCTTCTTCTTCTTCTTCTTCTTCTTCTTCTTCTTCTTCTTCCTCCTCCTCCTCCTCCTCTTCCTCCTCCTTCTTCTTCTTCCTCCTTCTTCTTCTTCCTCCTCCTCCTCCTCTTCTTTCTTCTTCTTCTTCTGTCTTCTTTCTTCTTCTTTTGCCGTACCAGGGATTGAACTCAGAGCCTATGTAGGCTAGGCAAGCACTCTACTAATTATACCCCTAGTCATTTTGTTTAATTTTGTCTTAAGACAGGGTCTCCCTACCTTTCCCAAGGCTAACCTTTAACTCATGATACTCTTCCTTCCTTCCACCTCCCAAGTAGCTGAGATTACAGGCATGATCCACCATACTCAGCCAATATTTTCATATAATAAAATAATGTGCAGCAGAGGAGATGTATGAACCAGAGCAGTAGGCTTCAAAATAGTTGAATTACAAAAACATAATGTTGAACAAAATGAGCAAGGTATATGTATCTGAATACATGCAGAAATGATGTGTATAAAGGAAAGAAGTTCAAACTAACACAAAATTCAGGAAGTGTTGTATATGGGGAGGCGGAAGAATGAAGACTTGAGGGAGGAACAGTTATTGATACATTACACATCCTCCTGGTTTACCTAGATGTTCACTTTGAGGCTTTTCCTTGAACAGAATATAGGTATGCTCCACACAGATTTTTGTTCAAATAATTTATTGTGAAATAAGTTTTTTTAGGCACCAAACATCCTTAAACATTTGTTTATATCTCTCTCGAGTTTCAGCATTGGTGGACATGTGGTCTAAGTCCAATGAGAAAAGCGTTGGGGTTTTAATCCTCTGATTCTTTCTCTAATAATTAGTCTGCATTCTTCCTGGTCTTACCCTCACTACAGTGGCTCCCAGATCTCAGTTAATCTGTCCTTGGCAACACCCTACTTTTGGGTGTTCACTTCTGTTACTCTGAACTTTTAGCAGGAATGACAGATACCAAGACAGACTAGCTTAGACAGAGGCCAAATTATTGGTTTGTAACCCAACCATAGGAAGAGTATGGGAATTGCTGCTCCCAAGGTTAAGGTGCAGGAAGGCTGGCTTGTGTCTTCAGACTCTTCTCTTGCCATTGTCTCTTCATTTCCCCTCCGTTCTTAGGTTCATTTTTCTTAGTTGATCTCCATCTCTACTGTAACCTCACCTTATGGCATCTCCAGGTTATATAAACCAACTTTACCTAAATAAAGGGAGTTCTTTCTTCCCCTTACTTCCCATTAAAATAAAGAACTTCAGCAGTCCTGGTCCAAGTCACACAGACACATACAGAGTAACACACCTGCTAGAACACAGAGGCCAGGCTTGGAGCTGTTGTAGGGCTCCTGAACCAGCAGCAACTAAAGTAGTATCAGTAAACAAAGTTCTGCTTGGATTGGTGGCAATGACAGCTGCAAGGATTTCCAGTGCTTGAATAAAGTCTCTATGGCCTCTTTGGCTAAATTGAGCTCAAGAAGCAAGAAAAGGTTCAGAGGTCAGTGGCCTGACCCTACCCAGTGCGAGTAATTCCATTGCCTAAGTGCAATTTAGAAAACAAAACACCTAGCCTCAACTGGCATAGAGCTCAGGTTACAGGAAATCCCCAAGCTATCAATGACCAGGTGAGCTTTGAGACTGAGCCAATTAGGGGGTCTTGGAAAATTAAGGAGCAATCATAGCTCAGGGAGTTTTGGGACACCTTGTCAGTGTTGGGACAGAGACAGTCACAAGAAAGAGTTGAAGAGAAGGAGGGACTTTGACATGAGTAAGTTGAGAAATTAAAGCAGCACCAGGCAGTGAGGGGCCTGGTGATTGGTAGCCCTGCCTCCCTAGCTATAGCAAGCCCCAGTGTCAGGGAGTTACAACAGAAACAGCACCAGGGCTATGGATGGCACAGAGCTCAACATCCAGGAGGTATCTGGTTGCTCTAGGGGGCTTGCTGCCAAGTGAGCTTGAGAGGCACAGTACCTCAAACACATTTCATCCCTTCTACAGGTGGTAAACTTCAGGGAAGAGTCTGAAAGAACTGAGACCTGCAGGCAGGGCACCTGAGCTCCTCAGTTCTCCACTACTGCAGCACTCAGTGTGCTATTTGTTCCATCCACCATCAGGCACATTTGGGCAACACCCTGGGTGTTGTACATGCATTGCCCAGGAGACACAACAGGGAACTCATGTAACAAGTGGGGACTCACCTGGCCTATAGACTAAAAAGTGCTGTTCAGCCAGTAGTGGCTTCCATTACACAAAGAAGGGAAGAATCCAAGGTGGAACAGCACAGAAGTAGACAACTGACTCTTGACCAGCCCTGCCCTCAACCCACATGTAACACCAACCCATGCGCAAGGAAACACAAAAGACTCCAGTTACTTCTCTAAGTTGGTGATGAGGACCAGGCCTGGTGCTTTGGACACATAGACAAAAACTTGCCTATGAAGCTATACCCTGGTCCAGTGGTGAGAAACTACACTGCAAGTCTCCTAATACACAGTCCTGCCTGAACATGGGTAATACTTAGATGGCAAGAGCACGGGTGATTAAAACTTCCAATCAACAAATCTGGCCTCAGATATATAAATCTCAATGCAGAAACACAAGATATCTGAAAATCAAGGCAACGTGACACCCTAAAGGTCAACAACCAGATGGTAACAGATAGTAAGGATAGGAAGAGGAAGAGAGCACAGACAAAGAACTCAAAAGCATGCTTATAAGAATTGTCAACAAAATGAAAGATGACACGTATAAAAAGATGAATGAATTCAAAGAGGACACAAATAAACAACTAAAGGAACTTAGAGAAAATACAAATAAACAACTGAATGAAATTAAGAAAACAGTGCAGGATAAGAAAAAGGAATTCAGTAAAGACACAGAAATCCTGAAAAAGATCACACTGAAATTTTGCAAATGGACATAAAGCAAGTCTTAGCAAAGACAAGAAAATTGAAAAAAAAACTCAATGTATCCTATCAGACCACAGAGGAATAAAACTAGAATTCATCAGGAAAAGAAACTACAGAAAATATTCAAATACATAGAGACTGAGCTGTACATTATTGATTGACCAGTAGGTAGTATCTAATGAAAATGAAAACACAACCTACCAGAATCTTTAGGATACAGCAAAGGCAGAGCTAAGAGAAAAGTTTATAGCTATGAGTGCCTGCATAAAAAAAAGCAGAGAAATCTCAAGTAAATAGCCTAGTGATGCACCTCAAGTTCCTGGAAAACCAGAATAAGCCAAACCCAAACTTAGCAGAGAGAAATAATAAAGATTAGAGCAGAAATTAATAAAATAGAGACCAAAGAAACTATATAAAGAATCAATGAACAAAAAGTGGCTTCTTTGATAAAACAAATAAGACTGATAAATAAAACTGAATAAAATGAGGACAGAAAAGTCTAAATAGAGAGTCTAAACTTCATTAGAGATGAAAAAGGGGAATTGCAACAAATACCAAAGGAATCCAGAGGATCATGAGGGAATACTTTGAAAACCTATATTCAAAAAACTGGAAAATCTAGAAGCAATAACTAAACTTCTAGATGCATTTGACCCACCAAAATTGAAGCAAGAGGATATAAACCATTTAAGTAGAAATATAACAAGCAAAAGATTGAAGCACTAATAAAGAAAAGCCCTGGACACAATGGATTCACTGCTGAATTCTACCAGACTTTAAAAGAAAAACAACAGCTAACAGTAACAGTCCTCAAACTTTCCAATGAAAACAGAAGCGGAAGGAACTTTATTGAACTGCTTCTACTAAACCAAACAAGGACCCAACAAAAAAGAAAATTATAGGCAGATTCCTTCATGAACATAGATATAAAAACTCTCAGTAAAATACTTGCAAACTGAATTCAATAGTACATTAAAAAGATCATATACCATGATCAAACTGGTTTCATTCCAAGGATGCAAAGATGGTCAACATACATAAATCAATAAATGTAATTCAGCACATAAACAGAATCAAGGACAAAAATCACATGATCACCTCAATTGATGCAGAAGAAGCCTAGGACAAAATTTCAGCATCTTTTCATGATAAAAACTTTGAAGAAGAAATTAGGAATAGAAGGCACATACTTCAACATAATAAAGGCTGTCTATAACAAACCTGCAGCCAACATCATACTAAATTGGGAAAAACTGAAATCATTTTATCTAAAGTCTGGAATCTAATTCACAATAGCTCCAAAACAAATAAGATACCTAGTATGAACTTAACAAAAGAGGTGAAAGACCTCTATAAGGAAAACTATAAACCATAAACAAAGAAACTGAAGAAGACACCAGAAGATGGAAAGACCTCCCATCTTCACGGATTGTCCAAATTTATATTGTGAAAATAGTTGTATTACTGAAAGCAATCTACAGAGTCAATAAAATGACCATCAAAATCCCAATGTCATTCTTAGTTCAAACCTTAGTGCTGCCAAAAAAAAAAAAAAAAAAAAGAAAAGAAAAAATTGAGCTAATGTTCAAAATTCCTACACAAGGCCAGGTGTAGTGACTCATGTCTGTAAATTGCAACTACTGAGGAGGTGGAGATTGGTAGGATTGGCAAAACAATTAGCAAGACCCCCATCTCAACAAAATATGCTGGACTTGGAGGGCTATACCTGTAATCTTACCTTGAGGAAGCAAAGGAAGGAGGGACATGGTCCAAGGCCAGGCCTGGGCAAAAATATGAGGCCCTATCAGAAAAATAACTAATGCAAAAAAGGGCTGGGGGCATGACTCAAGTGCTAGAGCACTTTCCTAGCAAGCATAATGCTCTAAGTTCAAACCACAGTATTGCCAAAACCAAAATAAAACCAAAAACCAGAATTACTGTATGAAAACTTTTCCATGTAAAAATGAGGGATTTAAGCTTGGGAAAAACAAGGATTTGTTGAAAGTGATAGACATGTCCCTGTTGCAGAAAGGTAACTAGAAAACAAACCCCTTATCCCTCAGCCAGCAATTTCTTTAACTCTTCCGTGTTGGTTTCTGCTCTGAAGGATTTGGCTTCACTGAAAGCTTTCCTATCATGCTAGAAAGAAGGGTGTTTAGGCAGCACAGTTTCAATTTTGCAGACACACCTCTCGAGGTATTATAACTGGCCCTCTGGTCTGTGTCTTCACAGAAAACATTGTTTATCCCACTGCCTCTTCCTGAAGTGTAAGAGGCTTAATATATCAGTCTTTTGGAATTTGCATTTGAAAGGAACTTAAGAAGAAGCAGAATGTTTTAATCAAGTGCAAGGATGTGCTACCAAGGACTGTGGAATTGAAGGCACTTGCAGACCAAGGACTTCCCCGGGGCCTGTTGCAGTAAATTTCTGGGAAGGTCCATTAGTTTCTGAAGACCCACTAAGAAAGGGTCATAAGGGGCTTTAAGCTTGGTCTTAGGTGGTATACAGGGTTACTGGCAGAGTTCCAGCACCCTGTTTTTCAAGTAGCAAATGCCCTCCAAATGCATCCATGTTGTTGAAAATGGCAACATCTCCTTTTTTCTTTGGTTTTGGCAGCACTGGAGTTTGAACTCAGGGCCTCATGCTTGCAAGGCAGGTGCTCTAACCAGTTAAGCCACTCTGCCAGCCACCAGCACCCTGTTTTTAATGTTGCATTTCTAGCCAGAGATCTAGATATAAATGGTTTTGATTACAGCTCCCCATAATACTTCAAGAATGTCCTGTCCTTTTATTTTGGAACTGTACATTGCTGGAATGCCTTCAAAGCCCCAAAAGTTGTAGGAACCAAGAGATATCAGGAGTCAAAACAAATGATGCAGAAAGCAATTTCTTTATTGGAAAACAAGTGTTTGAGGAAGCTCCAAGTTTAGAAAGGCTAAAGACAAGCAAGCATGAACCGATGGTGTCATCCATGGAAGAGGATCTTGGACCACATGGGAGTCTGGATCTTGAAGACATTACAGACATCACTTAGTTCAGGTGACTCCTAGAAAGAGAGGGCATAAAACATGACATGAAGTGAGAGAAGAATGGAAGTGAGGATCTGGACCAACTTGTGCATAGTGGGGTTGTAGGCTCCTGAGGCTCCTATGTCCATGGTTTCTCTCAGAAGGAGGGTTGTTTAATGCAGACATGAAGGGGACATCATTTTCCCTCTTTGGGCTTCAGATTTCTCTTCTGACAATGCAAATATGCATGAGGACCTGTGGTTCCTTGCCATCTCTGGTGTCCCCCTTTTCATCTCTCTTGCATCACAAGCAGGACTTTCTTTTTTTGTGATACTGGTGTTTGTACTCAGGGCCTCACACTTATTAGGTAGATGCTCTACCACTTGAGCCACTCCCTCAGCCCTTTTTTGATTTTGTTATTTTGGGGACAGAGTCTTGCATTTATGCCCAGGCAAACCTGGTATGTAATCCGCCTATTTACAGTTCCTGGATAGCCTGGATGACAGCATGCACCATTACGCTCAGCTTTTAATGGTTGAGATGGAATGTCACAAACTTTTTTGCTACACTGGCCTGGAACTGCAATCCTCCCAACCTCCACCTCCCAAGTAGTTAGGATTATAGGAGTGTGCCAGCATGCCTTGTCATCATTGTTCTTGGTACTAATCTCTTTCTTATACTGACAGGGAAAGAGAAAATAATTATTGGACCTTTGGTCTGTGAAGTAGGATAGATATACCCTAACAGGGATGCAGGAACATTTATGGTATGTAGAAAAAATACTCATGCAAAGGAAGAAATTAAGGTTTACTAATCAAAAGTATAAGAATTAAAAATATTATAACATAAGCTCATAAATATGTTTGTATAGGTGTTATATATTTTTAAAATTTAATAGTGAGATATGTACAAACAAAGACTCATAAAGAACAGGATTTCAGGTCCTAACAATATTGCAGGTAGCTTTTGGGTCTTTACCAGCACTCACCTCACTAGGAAATAGTGCTCATCTTTCAAAAGTTCCTAACACAGCATATCCACTGATATGGACACTAGGTATCATTCCCCTAATGGACCTGGGGACTTATGTACCACTTCTAAACATTGGGGAAAGTTATTGCCCCATACCTCGAAACCTACCTTGATATTGGTCCAGGTCTTCAGTTGTTCAGTGAACATATTATACAAAAGATTCTTGTTGAAATTGCACTGATGCTCCCTTTGTACACTGGCACTCTACTTGACCTTGATTAATGTTTAATCCTTGGCCATGTAGACGCTGTTTATATTGTATACGGTATGTTTTTTGGCGTGTGTGTTTTGGACCATGGTAGAGCAAGCTTTCTTTTGTTTTTACATATTGAACAATCCTGCCCTTTCCGTGTTGGCCATTTTCTTCAACTTGTTTGTGAACCTTTACACCATGTACACTCTGCTCACTGTGCTTAGTAGAAATGATTTGGGATGTTTGTTGGGCTATGCCTCCTTTTGCACGGCAGAGTGTGCCTTGTTTTCTAGATGCATATTGCTGTGTAATCTGTGTTTGTTGCACACCAAGATCCTTGGTATGTTGCATGCCAAGTCCCTTGGTAAGTTGCACATCAAGATCCTTGGTATGTTGTACACTGAGACCCTTGGCAAATTGTGCACCAAGACCCTTGGTAAGTTGTATGTCAAGACCCTTGGTATGCTGTACCCCAAGACCCTTGGCAAGTTGCACATCGAGACCCTTGGTATGTTGCACATCAAGACTCTTGGTAAGTTGCCCGTCAAGACCTTTGGTATTTTGCACACCGAGACCTTTTGTATGTTGCACACCAAGACCCTTGGTAAGTTGCACACCGAGATCCTTGGTATGAACCTGGGTTTTAGTTTTGGTAATAAAGCTGTCTTCAGATGAAACTCCTTTGCTGGTTTGTCCGTGCTGTTGCTCTTGCTGTCGACTCTGTTGTATCACAAGGCTGCTGTCAGATGAAACTCCTTCACTGGTTTTTAGTCCGTGCCGTTGCTGTTGCTGTTGCTGTGGACTGTGTTGTGTAAGTAGATATTCATATGAACTATCTGGCAACTGGCTTTTCACCTGACCTGGTAATTGAAAGCAAGAATGTTCAAGTGGCATTATCCTTCCAATCTCCTTCCAAGGCTTATCCAGACTCTTTTAATCAACTCACTGATGTTCCCACAAGAGATGTGGATTTGGTGAAGAAGACTTAATTCCCATCAAGAAGATGACCTGACTGAAGAAATTTCTACTCACATGCGGGGTAACCTTACAGGACATTCTCCCTGAAATATCTGTCCCCCAGCCAAACTTCCCCACTCACCATAGAATGCATTCCCAGCTGCTTGCTTCTCCAGAATGAGGAGCAAAGAAAAGATGAAGAAGACAGCGGACTTCATCTTGCCAGGAAGGACTTTGGCTGAGAGTTCAGTGGAGTTTCTAATTTATATCTTCCTTGACTGTGTGTGCATGGGTGTGGCTGATGTTAAAAAGCACTGCCCTTTATTACTTATCTGTAATCTATCTTCCTCTTCTCTGCTCAGTTGGGGGCATTGCTAATGTACCCAGGGACTTTGTACAGGGACACAATGTCATAGACCATTTTCTTCCCTCACAAGTCCCTTCAAATCTTTACCAACACATTGAGATCATCACCACAGTTTCCTCCATTTCCAGAAGATATTCAATGCAGAGTAAGGAAGAGGCTCAAAAGTACCCAGAGTCTGATCAAATTTTCAGAGTTCACATATGAGGTTCCTTCTATGGTGTCATCATTTGCATGTTCCTTCACAGATATAATTCCGTACTTCTGCTCGTTTCAAAATGAGCTGTAGCCCTCCTCTCTATGGAGAAGTACAGTTTTCTAAAATTGTGAGAACACCCTGAGTGGTCCATACAACATTCTTTTAGTTTTACCCATGTAGAATGCTGTACAGACAGACCACAGGAGAAGAGGACAGCATTCTAACAAAGAGCCTGTATGCATTCAGAGTAGCATGGAGTGTGGTTCTACCAGGAGAACATGTTGAAAACATTCTACCTAATATCCCAATCTACTATAGAGAATGCTGCATGGATGGTGCCAAGGAAAGAATAAATCATGTTTTCATGAAAAAAGCAGAAATTTTTTAAAAAGTACTAAGTCATCAAACATAAGACATGTGAGCTATATGAGTTTTATCTGGGCCACTCTGAGCTCCTACCAGGGTTAACTTTTTGTGCCAAGGTTGGTGATTATTCCAGCCTCAAAGCAGAGATACCAGTCAACAGAACTGAAATTTTGCTGAAATAAAATTATGTATTGTGTCTGCTTACATCTGTACTCTTCTACACACTTCCTTTGAGAAAATATCAGGAAATGTTCCATTCTAAGTTTACTAAAAAAGAATGAATTTGATAACATTGATCTTATTAATGGATCAAAGAACAAAGTCCATGTCTAAGTCTATGCAGATAAAATAATAGGGCTCACGATTTTCAAAGAGAAAACCAGGAAAAGTCAAATAAAATAGAGCAAGAGATTGTGATATTCATATCAGGACAGAATTTAATGAATTTTTAAGAGTATTTTATCAAAAAATAGATTGCACTGAAAAAGGTGAATGCAGAAATCCAAGATATGAAAAATTGTATGGCTGATAAATAAAACCAAGAAATGGTGTCTTTGTGTGTGTGTGTGTGCGTGCGTGCGTGAATGTATGTGTGTGGTACTGGGGTTGGAACTCAGGGCCTGGCACTTGCCAGGCAGGCACTCTGTCACTTCAGCTCCACCCTTTTAGTTTTAGGTTATTTTTTTAGATAGGGTCTCACATTTTTGCTCAGTGCTTCCTGGATCACGATCATCCTGCCTCAGGCTACCCACATAGCTAGAACCACAGCCTCCCCCATACCCAGCTTATTTGTTGAGATAGGATCTTGCTAACTTTTTGCCAAGTCTGGCCATGAAACACAATCCTACCAATCTCCACCTCTCTGCAATTATAGGCATGACCCACCATGTCTGGCCAAGATAGTTATCTTAATGGGAGGAGGAAAAACTTTTCTAGGCTAGTGAAAAGTAACAGAGCAAAATATTAGCATGCCAAGAATTGGCACAAGAATGAGAAAATAATACCCTCAAAGCATACAAAGAGGAGAATTTAAAATCACTTTTTGTCAATTTTCTGTCAATGAACATATTAACTTTACAAATATATTATATATACAACATAAAAAGACAACATGATAGGCCAGGTGTGATGATTCACCCTGTAATCCCAGGGAGAATTACAGAATCCCTTGGGAGGCAGAGATTGGAAGGATCACAGTTCAAGGCCAGCCCAGGCAAAAAGTTGATGAGACCCCATCTCAATCAATAAGCCAGGTGTAATGAAATTTGCCTGAGATCTGATAATTTAGTAGAAGGATCGCCATCTGAGGCCAGACCAGGCAAAAATGTTAGACCATACCTGAAAAATAACTAAAGCAAAAAAGTACTAGGGGCATGGCTCAAGTGGTAGAGCACCTGCCTAGTAAGCAAAAGTCCTTGAATTCAAACACCAGTACCAAAAATAAAACCCATAAATTACCTAATTTTTTTAAGAATAGAAGGAAAGGTTAAACAATGCAATGTCAAGAAAGAGGATCCTAAAGTTATATAAAAATATCCTACCTGAGTCCTACAAAATTCTAGGTACAAGTAATGTAATATGGATCAACAAGATGAGAGAATCAAAATAGAGAGCACATAGAGACAGAAGGTGGAAGATTGCAGATACCCACCACATTCCGATGTCTCCACAAACCAGAAATAAAACCTCAAGAACAGAGGTACAAGGATAGGTGAACAAATTAGCAAGTTAGCAGAAGGCAACAGTAAAAGACTAGACAAATAGTAGATAGAGAAAAATTTAAAATACTGAACATTGGACTCAGAAAAAAACAAGAGAAAACTTTGCTCAAGGGAAGCTAGACCATCTCATGGAAGCGTGAAGGGAGCTGCTTCATCTTTCTTGCATGTGGGTACCCCTAAAAGGGAATGAGCCCTGCTGGCTTCCACTTTGCTGGCTGCATTAGAAGCATCACATGACCAGCATTTATTAGTGATTACAGCTGCCCAGGAAATCCAGAAGCTCCCACACCAGGTTCTGGTCTAGTGTGCATGTGTGTGTGTGCTGGGGGAGGAAGCCCTCCAACTCTAGCCCTAACCAGAGACTAAGGGCAGGGCCCTGCAGAAAGAAGTGAGCACTGCCAGCTTCCCTCTGACAGGCTGCAATGCTAGAAGTCCCACAAAGCCCAGTGTGTGTTAGTAACTATAGCTGCACATGAGATCCAGAAGCTCCCACATCAGTCTCTAGTCCACTGGGCAGAGGAAGCCACTCAACAACTCCATTCCTGCCTAAAGACACCCTCAACTGCTACTCCATTCCTGGAAAGCCCCCCCACACACACACACTGAACCCAGGCAAAGTCGACCAACCTTTGGGATTCAATGCTATTCAGGTGATATTGTCCCACATCACTCCAGCTGTTGCTCCTGGTCCAGAGCTTTAAAAGGCCACAGAGCAATGTACTCAGGCTGCACCCAGTAGGAAACACCAGGCAGTCCAGAGCCCAGAAAGGATATGTGAATAAACACAACAGGAGAACTGAGGACAGAAAGTTGAAGATCAGAGATTGGAGGAGAGCATCCATTGTACTGAGACAGAACCCAGCAGACATACATTCTTCTCCTCAACAAGGAAAAGATAAATACATAGAGATATTAATATACTGACATATGTAATATTTAATTTGTTTTTATCTTTCACAAATTGTCCTTTTTTTCTCTTTGCTTTTTCACGTTTCCCATCTTTTTTTAGAAACTACTCTTCTGGTGGTTTATTCTACCTTCTGCTTTTATTATCCCTGATGATAGCTCTCTTCTCCACAAAAATTGAACTACATTCCTACACACTAATATTTTGTTTACCTGCAGCCCTCACACTCCACTCCCCTTTGCCTCATATTCTTTCTTCATTTCTTCCCTCACCCCCTTGTACTACTTAATTTTTAACTCCTACACAAATAAGTTTTATTATTCTAATTTGCCATGTACTATCTAAGTATGCTAGTTCCCTTCACATATAACATGATTGGCTGTATAGAGAATGTTGCCAATGGTTTTTAACTTCATGTAATTATTGAATTGGTGAATTTGTTATTGCTGAGCTATACTCTTAGACCAATAGTGACAAATGGCACAGCAATTCTGTCACTGCCCAGTCCTGCCAGAACATAGAGAACAATTCAATGGAAAGATTTTATGCAACTAAATTCCACAACCAATGAGTGACTATAAATCTCAACATAGAAGCACTTGAAATAGGAAAAATCAAGGGAATATGATGGTTCAAAAGATTAAACAATCACATAATAAAGGAACTGAATGATAGTGAAGGGCGTGAAATGTCAAATTTTGAACTAAAAAGAATGATAAGAATGGCTAGTGAGAGTAGTGAGAGCCATGGTTGTGTCTTAAGTAGAAGAACTCCTGTCAGGTAAATGCAAGAGTTCAAGCCCCAGTACAACCAAAAAAGAATGATTAATGCAATGAAAGCAGATATGTATAAATACTTCAACAAAATCAAAAAGAATATGAATAAACAGCTAAATAAACTCAAAGGAATATAAACAAGCTAAATGAACTCAAAGTGTATACAAATAAACAGCTGACTGAACTCAAGGAAGATACAAATAAACAGCTAAATGAAATAAAGAAGACAACGCAAGACATGAAAAGGGAGTCAAAAAAGATATAGAAAAATCTGAAAAAAAAACCAAATCAAAGTTCTGAAAATGAAAGTCTCCTTAAATCAAATCAAAATTCAGTTGAAAGTCTCTGGAGCAGACTGAATCAAATGTAATATAGAATACCAGGTCTTGAAGAAAAAGTAGATGTAATAGAAAAATCTGATAAAGATATAGAAAAAAATGAAGAAATACTAACAGAATATGCAAGAACTCTCTGATTCCACTAAAAGACCACAGCTATGCATCCTGGGCATTGAAAAAGAAGAAGAACCACATTCAACAAAGGAATAACAAAAAAGGTTTCCAAATCTTAAGGTAGAGTTGCCCATCTAGGAACAGGAAACCTTTAAGAATCCAAACAGATAAGACTAAAATAGAACCTCTCTATGTCATAATATAGTTAAAACACTGAGCATGGTGAACAAGGAAAGAATATTGAAAGCTACAAGATAGAAGTGCCAAGCCACCTACAAATGCAAACCCAGAAGATTAACAGCAGATTTCTCAACAGAAACCTTAAAAGCAAGAGTGCATGGAACGGAACATTTCAAGCACTGAAAGAAAGTAATTGCTACTGGTAGAGTGCCTGCATGGCAAGAGTAAAGTCCTGAGTTCAAACCCTGGTACTTCCAAAAAAAAAAAAACCCTAAAGAAATACTCATATTAGCCAGGTGTCAGTGGCTCACACCTGTAATCCTAGCAACTCAAGAGACAGAGATTAGGTGGATACTGGTTTGAAGCCAGCCCAGGTAAAGAGTTCATAAGACTCTATCTTGAAAATACCCATCACATGTTTTAGGAACCAATTTAGGTTTCTTCTTGCATGATCCACAGTCATGTATTTGTGGTTTTTATTTTTGGAAGCTTGCTTTTAGAGAAAACAACAACAACAACAAAACCCATCCTCATTTCCTAATCCTGTTTCTCAAATCCAAACCCCAAGGAAGTGAGGGAGTACATAAAAGGGGAAGAGGTGTTGGGGTGGGAGGACAGAAAGTGAATTTATTTTAGCTGAACTCTAGCAAAAATCCATGAAGGGATATTTGTGTTATAGTTGATGATGAGTTCTTTGGTTTTCTGTATTTTTCCCCTCAATAAATTTTTATTGAAATATAAAAAAAAAGAAAAGAAAATACCCATTACAAAAAGGGCTAGCAGAGTGGCTCAAGGTGAAGGCCCTGAGTTCAAGCCCCAGTACCATATAAAAAGAAAATAATTGCTAACCTTGGTTACAAAGCAAAGCTATTGTTCATAACTGGAGAAATCAAAACCTTCCATGATAAAAATGAAAGCAATTTGTGATAACAAACTCAGAGCTACAAAAAAAATTCAAAGTTGTACCACATACAGAAGAAGAAAATGTTGGAAAAAGTAAATCTCATCAGATAAGGAGATAAGCAAATGAAGAGTAAGAAAGAACCAAACACTAAAAAAGTCAACAAAATGGCAGGGATTACTATGTACCTTTCAATATTAATACTGAAAGTTAATGGTTTCAGTTCTCCAATCAAAAGAAACAAATTGGTGAATTGGATTAAAAAGAAAGACCTGATCATTTTTGCCTAGAAGAAATGCATCTTGCTGACAAAAACAAATATTGACTTAGGGTGAAAGGGTGGAAAAAGATTTACAAAGCAAATGGATCCCCAAAGCAGGCAGGAATAGCTGTACTCATATCTGATACAATAGGCTTCAAATCAAAATTAGTCAGAAGAGACAAAATAGGTCACTTCATAAAAATGAATGGAACAATCCATCAGAAGAAATAACAATTGTTAACATATATGCACCAATTTCATGAAACTAACACTACTGGATTTAAAAAGCGGAGATAGACCCCAACACGAGGATAGTGGGAGGCTTGACTATCACCAATAGAAAGGTCATCCAGGAAAAGAAAGAAACCTCAGAATTAAACAACACTATAGACCAAATGGACTAAAACAGACATCTACAGAGTATTTCGTCTAACAGCTGCAAAATACACATTCTTCTCAGCAGCCCATGGAACTTTCTCCAAAATGGATCATATTTTAGAACACAAAGGAAGTCTTAGCAAATATAAGAAAATTGAAATAACTTCCTGCATCCTATCAGACCATAATGGAATAAACCTAGAACTTGAACAGCAAAAGAAACTACAGAAAATATTTAAACACATGGAGATTAAATAACACATTGCTGAATGACCAATGTGTCATTGAAGAAATATGGGGGAGAATCCAAAAGTTTCTACAATCTAATAAAAATAAAACATAAACTACCAGAACCTTTGGGATACAGTAAAGGCAGTGCTTAGTGTTTTCTCACTGTCTTTGACTGAATGATCTAAGTCCTCTACTTCATTCTCTATTCTCAACCTCTTCTGTTCTATTAGCTTAGCTTTCAACTAAATTTTTTATTTGGGCTATTGAGCCTTTTCATTTCCAAGATTTCAATTTATTTTTTCAAGATTTCTATACTTTTAATCAAATTTCTCTTTAATATCTTATAATTGTGTTTTTAAATTCATTGTTTGAGATTTCATCTTCATCACTATTGTTTAAGTACTTTATTATGGAGTTGACTCTCAAAGCAGATCTGTTATCCTGTTTTTTTCACATAACTTGTGTTTCTATATTGGAATTTGCACATCTGGGGCCAAGTTTTTGGTTGGAGGTTTCAATCCCCGTGTCCTTTTATTTATGCTTTTCACAGTGATTATGCAGGACTCTGTAATGGCTGGATAGTGGTATATTTTCTCATCACTAGACTGGAGTAATATGGCTCAGTAGTCAAACATTCAACCACAGTGCTTAAGATGTTATGTTCAGCCCCCAACTACAGTCAGGTTTGGGGAAGCTTGTCTACAGAAGTCATCAGTTAATATACCATAACCTTGATATTATACAGAAATTCATAATGACCAGTCACCACCACTATTCCAGTACCTTTAGAAGAATATAGGAAAAAAAGATAATTCTTCTTGGTCTAGGAAGACTTTCACTAATAAGAGTGGGAATGGGAAGGAGATAGTGAAGATGATACCAATGAATAATAAAAGTGTATGGTTTCATAAGACAAGAAGGAGGGGCAGTTAAGGTTAATATAAGGGGTTAATGAGAAAGCGGAACAAGGTAGGCAGAAAAGATCTAGTTAATATTTTATTGAGGAAGTAAGGAGGAAAAGAAATGAAGAAAATTAAATAGACAAAGAAGAAATGATCTGCCAATCTACTTGCTGAAAGTGTAGGTAATGAAGAAGGATTATAGATGGGGTAAATAAGACAATATGTGTGAGAGAGCAATTCTAATTGTAGATGGGAGAAAAGTATGAATGGGGGAGAGAAATAAGAGAGGGAAAGAGATTCAATACTGAAAGGCAGTTGTCATGGTTCACAAAGAAAAGGAAAGGAGGAAAAGCAGAATTGAAAAGAAAATGAGAAACAGAGTACAAAATTACACAAATCAAATATAAAAGACACTCAATATAACCATGAACATGAAATCTAAGACCAATGGGACATGATTAAGAGTCCAAACCTATGAAAAGGTGGTATAAAGAGAGAATGAAGAAATATACAGACTAAAGGCATGGAAAATGTATTCAATAAAATTATAACATGAAAATCCCCAAATCTAAGGAAAGGAATAGACATCCAAATACATGAGTCATTTTAGAAGCCCAAATAGACATGACCAGAAAAGAACTTCTCCACATCATGTGGAGTAAAGTATACAGAAGAAATGAGTACTATAGAAAGTACCATGCAGGTTCCTTCAAAAACAAAAATGGAATTACTATATTATTCTACTATACTACTCCTGGGTATATAACTGAAGGAATCTAAGTCAGCATACAATATGGATACCATATTGACTGTGGCACTATCCATGATAGCAAGTTATAGAATCAGTGTAATATCCATTAACAGGTGAAAGGATAAGGAAAATGTGGTATACACATACGCTATGGAGTGTTATTATGGCATATAAGGAATTAAATTATGTCATTTTCAGAAAAATGGATGTAATTGGAGATCATCATGTTAAGGGAAATAAACCAGATGCACAATGACAGATATTATATATTTTCTCTCATATACAGAATGTAGATTTAGAGAAAAGATATGAAAGTAGAACAGGACCCAGCAGGAGAAGGGATGCAGAAAAAAGAGAGCGATGGGGGGGAATATGATGTCATAGAGACCTGTTGTTTTGTACAATTAATAACAAATAATGGAAAGAAGAAAAAAATCATTTACAGCTGTACAGTTAGTGGTAAGGAAACATCCAGAATGATAGGAAACATGAGAAGATCTGGGTCTGCGTGATGTTACTGAAAGTACCCAATGCTGCTAGAATGGGAATCCAATAGGCAAGATGGGCAGTGCTGTTAGAAAATATGTAGTCATTTGCCAGCCATTCAACTACTACCAAGTTCCTTCTGGAGACTTAGTATTTTCAAGCTTAGGAATTTTGGCTAAGACTAGAAACCCTGATATCATAATTGCAAATACTGTGTGTACCCTGGGCTGATGCAGTGGGACAATCTTTGAACAATCTTTTGGTGATTTCTTAGGGTCTCCTTTTTTCTAACCTCCTATGACCAGAAGACTGTCTCTATCCAACCATAGATATCTGTCCCCAGGAGTCCAGCTGGTAAAGGTCATGAACAGGTAATCAGGTGCCCCTTGGCTGCAATAGACTTTCTGAGTCACAACTCTCCATTAATTTGAAATTGGATCTCCATTTTCAGAATCCAGACAAACATACTAATCCTATAGATGGGAAAACTAAGAGTCCAGGGAGAGCCCTCCAAATCCCTCTGTGATTCAGGGGCAGGGCTGGGTTAGGAACTACCTGTCTTGATATTATATTATTTAGAGAAATGACAGAGGATGCTAACCAAGGCAGGTGGATTCATATTCTTTTGAAAAGGACTTGATGGATTCATTTAGTTTGATCAGAAACCAACTGACAGCAGGAATTCCAGGACAAACAAAATGAACCAAGCCAAAGTATGTAATCAAAGAAAAATGGAGCTCTTAAATACAAGCTGACACTCCACAAAACTCCAAGTTTGTTTGTCATGAGGTCTTCTGTATCACTCCAGTGTTCCCACTTACCACGGGACCAAATGCACGTTTCTGCTCTTCTCTCGCAAATTCATCCCTTGCCTGGAAGAGACCTTTATTTAAGAACCCTGGTGTCTCTCTCACAATAAGAAAGTTTCAGAGATCAACTTATTCATGTTATAATAACTACAAGAGATCACTGACTGAGGGAACTTGCTCAATGTCAGTAATAAGAAGACAGTTTCATAGGAATTTTTAAAAAAGGATTTATGCGCTTATATATCTTATATTTCATAAACACTGGTAAGGTTTTTTTTTTACCATATATGTATTAATTACTTGCTTTTCTGTAAACCAGACATATCTTGATTATTTTTCTAGTAGTTGATAATGTTCCTTTTTTTTGTTATCAGGTTTCTTTTAGTACATTCCTGACCTTGTGTGCTTTAGGTAGAGCAAGTATGTAGGATTGAGTGGGAGAATGGAGGCCCTAACTCCTGGTCACACTCACATGGAATTTAAACTCAGCATCTCAGTCCTTGGAGGATTGTTTAGATGTTCTGAAAGCCTGTTTCTGTTTCTCCTAAGGAGATATTACAATCCTGACATGTAGCTGGGAGGAGGAGAAACCCATCTTCCTGGCTCTTCATGCCTATAGTGGGTATTCCACCATGTTTAGCTTGGGGTGGAAAGGAGTACGTCGTGGCTCAGGTGCCACTGTCACAGAGGACATTTGCTAGAGTTTAAAAAAACAAGTGTATATTCACCAGCATTTGTTATCCTTTGCTTTCTTGATAATTGCCATTCTGAGTAGGGGAACATGGAATCACAGTGTAGTTTGATGTGCATTTCCCTGATGACTAAAGAAGTTGACATTTTTTCATGCATTTTTTATTCATTTGTATGTCTTCATTTGAAAATGAGCAAAAGTATCCATTTGCTCATTTATTGATTGAATTATGAATTCTTGCAGTGTTAAATATTTGATTCCTTTATATATGCACAATGGAATATTATTCAGCCACTGAAAAGAACAAAATCATGTCATTTGCAGGAGAATGGATGGAACTGGAGATCATCATAGTAAGCAAAATAAGCCAGACCCAAAAAGGTACATATCACATACTTGCTCTGCTGTATAGAATCTAATTATTGTAAAAACACATGACAGTAGAAGTGGGCTATTTGGGAATAGGAAGGGGACCAATAAGAGAGGAGAGTGAGTCTATCACTAGGCCACTCTGAACACACCTGATCTCATCTGATCTGGGAAGCTAAGCAGGGTCAGGCCTGGTTAGTACCTCGATGGGAGACTGGGAATACCAGGTACTGTAGGGTTTTGGAAAAGAAAAGAGAGGAGAGCGAACAAAAAAGTGTAGTATGGGAATAAATATGATCAAAGTACATCATATACGGGTATGAAAATGTCATTGTGAAACCCGTGTTTTGTATAATTAATATACACTAAGGAAAAAGAATGAAATATTGTTTGCAGGAAATTGAATAGAACTGGAGATCACCCTATTAGATAAACCAAGCCAGACTAGAAAGACAAGTATTACAGCCAGGTACAGGTAGCACAAGCCTGCAATCGTAGCTACTTGGGAGGCTGAGATCATAAGGATCATGGTTCTAGACAAGCCTGGGCAGAAGAAACTGCAAGACCCCATCTCAATGAGAAAAAAACCTGGGCATGGTAGCATATGTCTGTAATTTCAGCTGTGGTAAGAAGCATAAAATAGGAGGATTGCAGTCCAGGCTGGCCTAGGCAAACAGCAGGACCCTATCTCAAAAATAACCAGCGCAAAAAGATCTGGAGGTATCTCTCAAGTACAGTGCCTGACTAGCAAATGTGAAGTTCTGAGTTCAAGCCCCAGTACCACCACCAAAATGAAAGAAAGAAAGAAAGAGAGGGGGTGGGAGGGAGAGAGGAAGACAAGTGTCACTTACTTTCTTTCATATGTGGAATCTATTTTAAGAAAGGCATGAAAGTAGTAGGGAGGCTACTAGGGAATAAGAAGAGGATTACTGGGAAGGGGATGAGTGTGGGTAATGGGGAGGTAAATATGGTCAAAGTGCCTTAAATACATGAATGTAAGTGTCATGATGAAGTTGACTCTTTCGCATAATTGATATATACTAATAAATAATTTATGTTTTTACAATTCTCAGACATTTAAAACTGACATCTGCAGTTGGTGTCAGGATTACAACTGGTCTTCGAGATCACTCCCATTATCTTTATTGTATTTACCTTTTTCCTCCCTTATTTTAAAATTTTTATTATCATATTATTGTTGCACTGGGGTATATTGTGACATTTGTAAAAGTTCTTACAATATATCATATATCGTAGATGAAATGAGCTTGTTTCCATCTGAGCGCTCCATTCTCCTCTTATTTACATGTTTCTTCAAAATGGAAGGATACACAATTCAAAAAATATCTTGGCTAGAAATCTGGTATTATTTCTACAGGCGGAATTCAAAGCTTTTTCTTTTCTCACATTTGAATTCTACTGATAGGATGGTGTTTATAAGGTTTCATTGTTCTTGTGTCCAATTGTCTAGTTTTGGCAAAATGTATTTGAAAGGCTTACATTTACAAGGACACCAACTACCCTGGAGTCCTGTTTATTTTTTCTAAAATAACTCACCAAGAAATACTTTTCTAAGAATAACAAGACTTTGACTTTATAAAAATGGAAACATTTGCAAGGTAAAAATATTGTATAAGCAAGGGAAAACATATTTAACAGCCCTTTAGGGAGTTTTAATTAAAGGTATGAGGTCAAGTGATGACATCTCTTGATTTGAACATGTGTGGGGGACTATGTAGCCCAGACTGGCCTTAAATTAGTGATCCTCCCATCTCAGCCTCCTCAGTGCTGGGTTATAGTTGTGCAGCAGGAAACCCAGGTATAAATTTGTTATGTAAGAAATGCTCTTTTAAATCAATAAAACAACCTGGACATCTCAAAGGAAAGGCAACAAGGATATGCAAGGCAGATCCCAGGGTAAAGAAGTATCAACCCCTAAATTGCTCTGACTGCTTTATCCTCTCATTTGTCATTAAACACAGGTTAAAAAAATCACAGCATTTCCACTTCAGCTTCCTTTTTTTTTCAGTATGGAGGTTGAACTCAGGGCCTGAAGCTTGCTAGGCAGGCACTCTACCACTTGAGCCACTCCACCAGCCCTAGTTTTCACTTCAGTTTCCAGTATCACACCGGATTTGCTAGCAACTTTAGGAAAACTCTTTCCCATTTGTGGACCTCAGTTCTACCAACAGCAAAATGAAGGACTTGGAGAGACAGCTTTAAGGACTCCCTTATTCCTTTTCACAATGAAAGATGGTCAAAATTTTATAAAAGTCACCAATTGTCAGTTAAATGTAAGAAAAAATCAGAGTTGAAATCATTAAATTGTGAGAATAAGAGGGTGCTGCAGACCTCATTAAGAACAGAGATTTTTTCAGATTTTTGTTAGCTAAGATTGCCTTAGCTACATTGTTTCCATTTTCTTCATCTTCTCTAATTCACTTAACTTTCACTTGATGTTTTATTTTGTGCTGTTACATCAGTCTGGAATGTTTTTCTCAATCCTATGTACAATCTTTGATGACTCATATCACCTGACTCCATCAAATGTGACCTTATTAAAAAGTTAGCTCTACATCTTAGTCCTAGGCTCCTCACTGCCATGGGGCACTGTGTGATTATGAAAGCCTTTCATCCTCCTCTCTGAGACTCAATTATCTCATTTTTGATGTGGGGGATAGTTTCTGATAGTCTCAAAATGTACTTCCTGTTGTACCTGAGACAGAAGGCTATGTGTTTATGGGAAATGTCAAGAGCTGGTGAACACTGGGTGCTTGCTTTTACATATTAGCGCCTGGGCCTGCTTACCCCTGAGTGTGCTGATGCAGGTGACTGAGTCAATATTCCTGTCCAGTTCTAGATAGGGAAGATGATGTGGCTTGAGTTTTCTCTAGGCTGACCAGTAGTTGTTCTATTGCTTTGCCTCAAGGATGACTATGGAGCCTCAGATATGAGCAGGGTGCTCTGTGCCACAGACAGGAGACTAGGGCCCTGGTACATGACCTAGTTTGTGTCTGCAGAACAAGATTCACTGCATGAATCACATTCAGGAGTAGGGGAGCAATGCAGAAAAAGCAAGAAAAATGGTTTTTCCTTCAATTATTCCATGATATTTCACACAAAATTTTGGAGGATTTTTTTTTCACTTTAATGTTTTTTGAGTGCATTAGGGACTTTTCTCCAAGTTATTTCATAGACTCATTCACAGGAGCAAGTGTGCAACTGAGGAACAGAGGTAAGAAAAGAAAATGGCTAGGCAGTGTCCCTATCTCCTTCTCTGGTGATATTAAATAGCTCTGCAACAACTAAATGTCTAGGGATAACTGTACCCTCATCATAACCTGAAGACAGAGAATACCAAAAATACAAGTCAGCTGATTTGCTATTAGGAACAAATCTCAGAGCCTTAGTCTCACAAATTCCTGCCCTTCCCCACCTCATTCAGAGGTTAAACTTTGCAAAATAATACTATAAAAAACCTTCTGGGGAGAAGAGGAATATGGTAAAGGAACAGGTAGAGCAACCATAAGAAAGAGCAAATCTGTGCAACTTCAAGTACTTAAAAACTATGTGAATCAGAGCAGAACTCAGGGAATAGTTTCCAAAAAAGAAGCCATTTTAGGGTCCTGGTAGGTATTTGAAGGTCAAGTAAAGAATTGGAAGGGATGACCTAGACTTTAAATGTTACCATGATGTAAAGGGATAGTCATCCAAGGCATTGTTTCTAGTGGAGAAAAAGGAGAAGAGGAATGAAGAAAATCCTTTGACATTTTAATGATGAAAAGTAAAAGAAAAAGGGGATCACAGGGCTCTCACAGGTCAATAAAGAATCTGGGACTGATAACCAGAATATACAGGGAGCACAAAAAACAAAGTCCCCAAAAATCAATGAGCCAATAAAGAAGTGGGCAACTGAACTAAACAGAACTTTTTCAAAGGAAAAAGTCCAAATGGCCAAAAAAAACATGAAAAAATGTTTCCCATCCCTAGCCAGAAAGGAAATGCAAATCAAAACCACACTAAGATTCTACCTCACTCCTGTTAGAATAGCTAACATCAAGAACATCACCAACATCAAATATTCATGAGGATGTGGGAGAAAAGGAATCCCCATACACTGCTGGTGGGAATGTAGGCTAGTACAACCACTTTGGAAAACAATATGGAGGCTTCTTAAGAAACATAGACATGCCATATGATGCAGCAATACCACTCCTAAGGATTTACTGGAACAAATGTGACTCAGGTTATTCCAAAGGTACCTGCACAATCATGTTTACTGCAGTACTATTCACAATAGCCAAGCTATGGAAATAGCCAAGATGCCCCACTAGTGACCAGTGGATTAAGAAAATGTGGTATTTATTCAGAATAGATTTTTATTTAGCCACAAAGAAGAATGAAATTTTGTCATTCACAAGTAAATGGATTGAACTGGAGAAGATCATCTTAAGTGAAGTTAGTCAGGCTCAGAAGGCCAAAATTGTATGTTCAAACTCATATGTGGATTATAGACCTAAAACAAATGCAGCAATATTATTGGACATGGGTCACAATAAGGGGAGGCCATGCAGGATGGATAGGGCAAGGGAAGGAAACCAAAAACTTGAATATGGTTGATGTGCTCACTGTATGGGAACAAATATAGTAATCTTAAACTGGACAAGGCCACTATGGGAAGGGGACTAGGAGTAGTGAAGAGGTCTGATATAGATGAACCAGTTTGGGTTGTAATACATATATGCATGGAAACAACACAAGGAATCTCCCTATATAGCTATATTTATCTCAAACTAGCAAGAACACCATGTTTTTCTTATTATCTTTTATTTTATTTCTTCTACAAAATCAGAGAACAAGAGGGTGGAACAGGTTCTGCCCAGAGGCAGTGGGGAGGATGGTCCAAATAATGTATACACATGTAAGTAAATTCAAAAATGATACCTACTGAGACTGTTCTGGGAAATTGGGGGAGAGGGGATGAAAGAGAGCAGCAGAGGGAGTGAATTCAAATATGATATGTTTAACAATTTAAAAAAATATGATATGTTTGATACAATGTAAGAACTTTTTGCAAATACTCCAATGTACCCCCCAGCACAATGATAATAAAAAAGAAGATACAAAAAAGATCAGCAACACAATGTGATTAATATATCACATGGTGACACATCAACTAATAGAATAAAGGAGATAAATTTTCCATCCAATTACTTGTCCCCAGATGTAGACAACACAACAAATATAGAAAAAGAATAATATGACTCCTCCAAAAATCAACAATTCCACTAATAGTCTCTAATGATAATGAAGTAGATAAAATCCTAAAGAATTCAAAATAATGATTATAAGATCGGTCAATGAACTGAACAGGACATGAATAGGCACAAATTATTTCAAAGAAAGTATAAATAAACATGTGACCACAATAGAAAGATAATGTCGATGTATGATATGAAAGAGGAATTCAATATAGAGATAAAAATTATCAGAAAATATGCAATTGAAATTTCAGAAATGAAAAGTTTAATAAATCAAATAAAAATCTTAGTTGAAAGCCTCATCAGTAGAATGGATCAGTAGACTATCAGGGCTTACAGGCAAGATAAATAGTAATGTAGATAGAGGAAGCTTTTAGAATACCAAACATAAAATACCATAAAAGAACCTTCCTACATCATATCTAGTTAGAATACTATGTAATCCAAACAAGGACAGAATATGAAAGCTGCAAGGGAAAATCACCAAGTTACATACAAAGGCAAATCCACTGGAATAATGGTAAATTTTGCAGCAGAAATTAAAAGCTGGGAGGACAAGGAATGATGTACTTCAAGCCCTGAAAGAAAGTAACTGCCAACCTAGGTGACTACATGCAGCAAAGTTATCCTTCACAACTGAAGGAGAAATAACACCATCAATGAGAAAGATAAAACAAATCCTATTGAATATAAAAGCACAGATAGAACCCAACACAATAATAGTGAATTAATTCAATAACCACACTCTCGTCAAAAGATAGGTAATCCAGACCAAAAGGCTAACAAAGAATCCTCAAAATTAAATGTATAATAGATCAAATGGAACTAACAGAAATCTATAGAAAATTACACCTTACAGGTATTGAATATACATTCTTTTCAGCAGCCCATGGAACGTTTTCCAAAATAGATCATATAGGAGGAGAGAAAGCAAGTCAACAAATGTAAGAAAATATAAATAACTTCTTACATTTTATCAGACCACAACAAAATAAAACTAAAAATCATTAGCAGGAGAAACTACAGAAAATACTCAAATTCATGGATACTGCACAATTCACTGTTGAATTATCGGTGGGTCATCAAAGACATAAGTGTGAAAGTTTTAAAAATTCCTGGAATAAATTAAAATGAAGATGCAACATACCATAACCTATGGGAGCCAGCAAAGGAAGTGCTAAGAGGAAAGCTTATAACTACTTGTGCTTGCATTAAAAAAAAAAATCAGAGGGTCCTAAAATAAATAACCTAAAAATGCACCTTCAGTTTTTAGAAAAATAAGAAAAACCAAACCCAAATCCATAGAAAGAAGTAATAAAGATCCAGGAAGAAATTAAAGCAATGGAAAATAAAAGAAAAATAAAAAGACAAAAATGAAATAAAGTGTTGGTTCTTTGAAAAGATAAGATTGAAAAACACTTGGCCAAAGTAATCAAAAGAAAGAGGGGGAAGACCTTTATTAACAAAATTAGAAGTGAAGAGGGAAGATATCACAACAAGTAATAGTGAAATTAAGAGAATTATTAGGGAATACCTCAAAAATTTATATTCTAATGAACTGGAAAATCTGGAAATATGGATAAATTTCTAGATGCGTATGACCTACCAAAATTAAACCAAGAGGATACAGCACCTAAACAGATCTATAACAATCAATGAAATTGAAGCAGTAATTAAGAATCTCCCAACAAAGAAAAGCCCAGAATCTGATGGATTAACTGCTGGCTTCTAACAGACCTGTTAAAAAAAAAAAGAGAACACCAATGCTCCTTAAATTATTCCATGAAGTAAAAAGGACCTGTTAAAAAAAAGAGAACACCAATGCTCCTTAAATTATTCCATGAAGTAAAAAAGAAAGGACCTAGTACTACCCCTGAAACCAAACCAGATAAGGACACAGCAAAAAAAGAAAATTATGGCCCAATTTCCTTGTGAACATAGGCATAAAAATTCTCAATAAAATATATGCAAACAAACTCAACAACACATTAAAAAAGATACACCAAATTGGTTTCATTCAGGGATGCAAGGATGGTTCAGCATGTGCAAATCAATAAATGTAATACAGCATATTAACAGAAGCAAAAACAAAAATCACATGATCATCTCAATACATGCAGAAAAAGCCTTTGATAAAATTCAGCTTCTTTTTTTTTTTTTTTTTTTTGACTTTGCTTGAGAAAATTTATTTTGGGACATTTCAAACTCAGAATGTTTTGCCAAAACAATAACAAAATAACAACTTATAATCTTTTCAAATAATTTTTTTTTCAGGAAAATACATAGAAAACTTGGACAATATCACTTTTACTGAGAGTTTTCTCAATAGCAAGGATCATGGAGGATTTCTGTTTATTACACCTACTTTTCAGAAACTTGATGATCTCCCCTTACCAAGTAGTCCTTTTCTTTGTGGAATTCTCATCCAGAAGCTGGAGATTCCTTGGGCCAAAGTTTTTCCTATGCGTTTAATGTTGAGATTGGGAGCTGAATATAAAGGTAAGTTTGAGAGTAATAAATGAAATTACATATTTTCAAATACACCAAATGTAAAATAAGAATTTCAGGGAAATCATTAAAATAAAAATTTAACAGATTAATGGAACTGCTTTTGATTTGGTATACCAAGTTAATCTAGACAACAAAAATTCAGCTTCTTAAGGAAAAAAATTCAACATCCCCTTATGGTAAAAAAAGCTCCGAAAAAATTTAAAATAGAATGAATGTATCTCAAATAAATAGGCAATATATGACAAGTCTGTAGCCAATGTTGTACTAAATAGGGAAATGTAAAGAATATTTCCTATAAAGTAAGAACGAGACAAGGGTGTCCACTCTCTATTATTCAATACAGTGTATAAATTTGTAGCCAGAGCAATAAGGCAAGAAAAAGAAAAAATACAAAAAGAAAAGGAAGAAGTCAAATTATCCTATTTGCAGATCATATGATCCTATATTGAAAAGACTCTAAAGACTCCTCAAAAAAAAACCTCTTAGTTCTCACAACACTTTTGACAAAGTAGCAGATACAAAAATGAGTAGCTTTTCTGTATACCAATAAAGAACAGTCTGAGAAAGAAACAGTAAAATTCACTATATCCTCAAAAAATAAAATAATAGCAATAGGCCTAACTCATGAGGCAAAGAAAAAAAACACAATGAAAACTACAAAGCTTTGAAGAAGGAAATTGTTGAAGACACAAGAAAATGGAAAGACCTCCCAGGTTCATAGATGTGCAGAATTAATATTATGAAAATATCACTGAGTGCCAGTGGCTCACGCCTGTAATCCTAGCTACTTAGGAGGTTGAGATCAGGAGGATCATGGTTCAAGGCCATCCAGGGCAAATAGTTCATGAGACCCCATTTCCAAAATAAAACAATAGCAAAATGGACAGGAGGCATATCTCAAGAGGTAGAGCGCCCAGTTTGCAAGCTCAGAGCAAGCGTAAAGCCCTGTGTTCAATCCCCAGTCCCATCAAAAACAGAAAAAGAAAAGTCTATTCTATCAAAAGCAATCTGCAAATTCAGTGCGATTCCCATCAAAATTCCAATGTCATTTTTAACAGAAATAGAGAAAAAACATCCCAAAATCAACATAGAAGCACAAAAGACCCTGACTAGTCAAAGCAATCTTGAGCAAAAAGAGCAATGCTGGAGGAATCACAATACCTCATTCCAAATTATACTGCAGCAGCATAGTAATAAAACCCACATGGCACTGGCACAAAAACAGATACATAAACCAATGGAATAGAACAGAAAATCCAGAAATGTTCTGCATAGCTGCAGCCCTTTTCAACAAAGGTACCAGAAATACATGTTGTAGAAAAGAAAACCACCTCAACAAATGGTGCTGGAAAACTGGATATTTACATACAGAAGACTGAAACTAGATGACAGTCTCTCACTCTGTATAATAATTAATTCAAAATAGATCAAAGACCTTAATGTAGGACCTGGAAATTTGAAACTGCTAGAGGAAAACATGGGGAAAATACCTAGAGTTATAGGTATAGTCAACAACTTTCTGAATAGGACTTAGGAAATTAGAGGAAAAAAATGACAACGGGATTGGGTCAAATTAAAAATCTTCACATCAAAGGAAACAAGTATTAGAATGAAGGGCAAGCCACAGAATGGAAGAGAATCTTTGCCAGCCCATGAAAAAAATTACTATCCAGAATATATAAAAAGCTCCAAAATGTAAACACAAAAAAAACCCAATTAAAATGGGCAAATGAATTGGACAGGTCTCAAAAGGAGCGAGTACAAACAGCTAATAAGCATATGAAAAGATGTTCCATACTCTTAGCCATCAAGGAAATGCAAACCAAAATGACAATGAGATTCCATCTCACCCCAGTCAGAATGGCTATCACAAAAGAAACATCCAATAACTGCTGGCAAGGATATGGGGGAAAGGGAACACTTATACGTTGTTAATAGGATATCCAGCCACTATCGAAATCAATACAGAGGTTCCTCAAAAAACTAAAAATAGAACTATCATATGATCCTGCTATATGACTCCTGGCTGTATATCTGAAGGAATGTAAGTCAGCGAATACACTAAAAATACCTACACACCCATGTTTATAGCAGCACTATTCACAGTAACCAAAATATGTATTGAGCCTAGGTGTTCATCAACCAATGACTGGATAAATAAAATGTGGTATAAATATACAATGGAGTATTATTCAGCCATAAAGAATGAAATTATGTCATTTGAAGGGAAATCAATGGAACTGTAGATCATCATGTTAGTGAAATAAACTAGACTGATAAAGAAAAATGTCACATGTTCTTTATCATGTATGGAATCTAGATCTCAAAAAAGAATGATATGAGTGTAAAACATAGACTATTTGAGGGTGAGTACCAGAGGATGGAGACAGGGAAAAAAGGAAAGGATGAAGGAAGGGACGAATATAGTCATGCATGTATGAAAATAAAACAATTAAATTGTGTAAGCAGGCAAAGGGAGAGCAAGAAATACACACAGATAAAAAAAAGAAAATATACAATATATGAGGACTGACAAATACACTCTTGAATGATCAGTGGGTCATTGAAGAAATAAGAGGGAATTTTTTAAATTCCAAAAATCAAATGATAATGCAAACACAACATACAGAACTTGTGGGATGCAACAAAAGTGGTTCTAAGAGGGATATTTACAGCTGTAAATGCCTACTTTAGAAAATCAGAGAGGTTTCAGATAAATAACCTAACAATGTACCTCAAGGTCTTAGAAAAATAAGAACAAGCCAATAACAAAATTAGTGGAAGGAAATAAATAATAAAGACCAGAGCTCAAATTAATTAAACAGAGGCTAAGTGAATAGTACAAAGGATCAATGAAACACAGTTGATTCTTTGAAGGAATAAACAAGATTTACAAACCCTTAGCCAAACTAGCTAAAAGAATGAGAGAGAAGACACACAAAAATAAAAGTAGAGACAAAAGAGGTTACATTACAATAGATACCACTGAAATCAAAAGGACCATTAGAGAATATACTTACACTCAGGTAAACTGAAAAATCGAGAAGAAATGATAAATTTTCTAGATGCATATGACCTACCAAAATTGAAACACAAAGATACAAAAACCCATAAACATATCAAAAATGAGAATGAGATTAAAAGAATAATAAAAAGTCTCCTAACAAAAGCTGAATTCTATCAGAACTTTAAAGTAGAACTAATACCACTGCTGCTCAAACTATTTCACAAAATAGAAAGGGAAAAAACACATCCAAAGTTGTTCTATGAAGCAATTATCCTGATACCAAAACTGGATCAGGATGCCATGAAAATGAAAACTATAGACCAATTTCCCTGATAAACATAGATGCAAAAACCTCAATAAAATACTTGTAAACAAAATTCAACAACACATTAGAAATATTGCACATCATTATCAAGTTTAATTCTTTCCAGGAATGTAATAATGTTTCCAGATACACAAATTTATAAGCAAAACACAACCTACAAACAGAACCAAAGATCGTAATCACATCACCATTTCAATAGATAATGGAAAAAGCCTCTGATGAGTTTCCACACACCTTCACGACAAAGTCAAGAAGAAATGTGTAATCGAAAGATCATACCTCTGGTGGGAATGTAAACTAGTACAACCACTCTGGAAAAAAATTTGGAGGCTACTTAAAAAGCTAGACATTGATCTACCATTTGATCCAGCAATACCACTCTTGGGGATATACCCAAAAGACTGTGACACAGGTTACTCCAGAGGCACCTGCACACCCATGTTTATTGCGGCACTATTCACAATAGCCAAGTTATGGAAACAGCCAAGATGCCCCACTACTGATGAATGGATCAAGAAAATGTGGTATCTGTACACAATGGAATTTTATGCAGCCATGAAGAAGAACGAAATGTTATCATTTGCCGGTAAATGGATGGAACTGGAGAACATCATTCTGAGTGAGGTTAGCCTGGCCCAAAAGACCAAAAATCGTATGTTCTCCCTCATATGTGGACATTAGATCAAGGGCAAACACAACAAGGGGATTGGACTTTGAGCACATGATAAAGCGAGAGCACACAAGGGAGGGGTGAGGATAGGTAAGACACCTAAAAAACTAGATAGCATTTGTTGCCCTCAACACAGAGAAACTAAAGCAGATACCTTAAAAGCAACTGAGGCCAATAGAAGAAGGGGACCAGGAACTAGAGAAAAGGTTAGATCAAGAAGAATTAACCTAGAAGGTAACACACACACGTACAGGAAATTAATGTGAGTCAACTCCCTGTACAGCTATCCTTATCTCAACTAGCAAAAACCCTTGTTCCTTCCTATTATTGCTTATACTCTCTCTTCAACAAAATTAGAGATAAGGGCAAAATAGTTTCTGCCTGGTAGAGAGGGGGTTGTGGGGAGAGGGAGAGGGTAGGGGAAGGGGGAGAAATGACCCAAACATTGTATGCACATATGAATAAAAAAAAAAGAAAGATCATATCTCAACACTGATGACCACATATGACAAATCTACAGCCAACATTATACCAAATGGCAGAAAACAAAAGTATTTCCTATTAAAAAAAAAAAGGAATGAGAAAAAGTTGACAACTATCACCACTCTTACTGACTATAGTGCTTGAATGCTTAGGCAGAGCAACAAGAGAAGAGAAAAACTTTAAAGGGATGCATACAAAAAACGAAGAAGTCAAATTATCCATGTTTACAGATAATAGGGTCCTACTTAAAGACTGTAGTAGGAAAACTCTTAGATCTGATAGACATTTTCAGCAGAGCAGCAATACAAAATCAACACTCAGAAATCAGTAGCTTTTCTATATGCTAATAACAAACTCATTTAAAAAACTCATAAACAACTCCACTCACAATAGTCTCAAAAACTAAAATACCTAGCATAAATTTAACAAAAATGTGCAAGACATCAACAATGAAAACTATAAAGCACTGAAGAAGACAGTAAGAGATGAAAGAACCTCCTATGCTCATGGGTCAGCAGAATAAATATTTGTAAAATGGCCATATTACCAAAAGTGGTATACAAATTCAATCGAATCCTCATCAAAATCCCAATCACATCCTTCACAGAAATAGAAAAAAAATCCTAAACTCCATATGTAAACATAAAAGACCTTGAACAGAAAAAAAAAAACCAAAACATCTTTGTCAGGTATCACAATACCTGACTTCAAGCTATACTACAGAGACACAGTAACAAAAGCAGCATGGTACTGGCACAAAAACAGACACATACATTATTGGAATAGAATAGAAGGTCCAGAAGTATGCTCAAACATACTGTCATCTGATGCCTGACAATGGCTCCCAAAACATATGTTGATAAAAAGCCTCTTTCATAAGTAGTGCTGGGAATGCTGGATATCCACAGGTAGAAGAAGGAAACTAGATCTTCACCCTGCACAAAAAATCAACTTAAAATGGATCAAAAAGATTAATGTAAGATTTGAAACTACTTGGGGAAAACATAGGGCAAATATTTCAAGATACAGGCATAAGCAAGGACTTTGTGTAAACAACTCCAATACCTCAGGAAATCAGAGCAAGCATTGACAAATGGAATTGTAACAAATTAAAAAGCTTCTGCCCAACAAAAGAAACAATTACCAGAGTGAGGAGATAGTCTACAGAATGAGAGAAAGTCGTTGCCAGATATTCATCAAACATGGAATTAATATCTAGAATATAGAAAGAACTCTAAAAATTAAACAGCAGAAGAATAAACAATCCAATCAATAAATGGGTTATATAACTGATCTGACACTTTGGAAGTCAAGAAATGCTAATGGTCAATAAATGCATGAAGAAATTTCACCATTCTTAGTCATCAGGGAAATGCAAATGAACACTATATTGGGATTCCACCTCACACTAGTCAGAATGGTTATCATCAAGAAAACAAATGACAATAAATGCTGGTGAGGCTGCTGGTAGGAATGTAAAATTTTCCAGCCCCTATGGAAATGAGTAGGAAGGTTCCTTAAAAATCTAAAGCTAGAACTTCCATAAGATCCAGCCATACCACTTTTGGGTATATACCCAAAAAATGATGGTCAGATTATGCTAGAGATACATGTATACTTATAGTTACCAAGGCACTAATCACAATAGCCAAATTATGCCCATAAATAGATGAATGGATGAAGAAAATATGATATATACACAATGGAATTTTACTCAGCCATAAAGAAGAATAAAATTACGTTGTTTGCTGGAAAATGGATGGAACTGGAGAACATTATGCTAAGTGAAATAAGCCTATCCTCCAAAGATAACTATTGCATGTGTTCTCTAATTTCTGCAAACTAGAGGAAAAAAACAAGATTATGAAAATAAAAGGGGGACTACTGGAAAGGTAGAAAAAGAAGGGGCAAAGGTAGAGATGGGAGGGGAAATAAAATAACAGAGGGGATGAACATGACCAGAGTACAATATATGGAAATGTCACAATGAAAACACTTACTTGGCACAATTATTATATGCTAATAATAAAAAGGATTAAAGTGAATTGAATAAATATATAGAATCACCATGTCAAAAAAAGAGATGTGCCTTTCATAGGGCAATTCAAAAGGACAAAAAGATGCCTGCATTCTAACAAAGCTGTAATCTATGTATTAAAACCAAATTTGTTTCTATTTTAATAAAACATTTATAGTACCAAAAAGTAAATAAATGAAATAAAAATTGAGATTATGATTATACAAAATTTTAGAACAGATACAAAAGGGTAAATGTTATATTGTTCAGCTTGAATGAAATGAACAGTCATGAAATTTGTACTGACACAGTAGAACATTGGTCACCAGGGATTGGGATGGGGGTAATGTGAAGTTATACCTTAATGATACTTAGATTCAGGTTGGAATCATGAAAAAGATTTGGATGGATAGTGGCAATGTCACTTAGTTGAAAAGTGAAAATGGTTAATATGGTAAATTTTATGTCACACATATGTTATAACAATAAAAATGCTGAGATTATCCATTCACCTAGTTTTAGATTGATTTCCGCTTATCAGGCACACTTTGGATGATTAGGAAATATGGAGATAATGCCTTAGTTCACAGGACATATCAATATTGTGATTTCTGAGGATGAGGACCAGAGGGTATTATGGGCTTCATAGCTCTCTAGGGTTTTTCCTGCTACTCAGAATCCACCTGGTTATTACGGCTATAATTTGGATACCAGCACTCCACTAAATGCTAGTGGTAGAGCAGGTGGTCTTGACTTTCCCAACTGATCTAAATTTGATGGAAACTCCTGTTACCCCTCCTGCTCCTGCACTTGTTAACATGGTGCTTACTTCCTCTCCACCTCTGCAGTCTGAAGAACTGTCTGCATGGCCTTTCTACCACGATTTCTCTGATGTTGTTGCCCCATTTTATAATCCCCTGGACCTAGCACTTTGTGAGCTGGGGGTAGAAGATTTTAAACTGCTTTTTATACTTCTTTCATGATATTTATACAGTTTGGGGCTTTTATCTATTCTTAGCATAATTCATTTTTTATCTGTTCTAAATTTCTAAGTAACTTAGCATAAAAAGGTAAAACTCTTTTAATTGTCCACTTTTGTTCATTGAGCACATTGTTTTCCATTCTCAAGTCAGATTTTGTCCATTTCAAGATGTTTCACATTTTAAAATTTTTCCAGAAATAGTTTTGTTTCAGCTATAAAGAAGCAATATCCATGATTTGTCAGCTACTTGCTTTTCTTCTTTCCAAATTGCTGGTTTCTGGTTTCATTTTTACCAGAATTTTGCATCATGAGTTTTGAAATGATTTTTTAATTTCAATGAATTCTCTTCTGATATGTGTATTATAACCTAATCTTATTTCTTCACCTCTTGTGTTTTTCAAGTCTTGACCCCTTGGTTTTATCTGTATCTCTTGCACACTGGATTAGACAAGGAATTTGGTTTTTACTTCAAAAGTATGATCAAAGTTATCAGCTCCTTTCTTTTACTAGTAAACTCTGAAAGGAACATTTCCTGGTATTTTATCCAAAAAAAAAAAAAAAAGTGGGAGTAGTGCAAAGGTAATCAGGCACAGTAAGCAACCTCATGTCAGAATAATTTTAATGTAATCTGCTGACATCTCTGCTTTGAGAAATAATTGCCACTCCAAAGACAAAGAGATAACTTTGATAGGAAACCACAGCAAAACCCTGGAGTTCATATGGCTTATGTTGTTTTACTTTTTAATGCATTTTCTTTTCATAAAAACAGAGCTCATCCTTTCTTTTCCCTTTCATACAGCAGTCCCTATGATCTACTAGAATTTTAGGATAGAATGATAGAAAATATATTTTTGAACCATCTTCCCTTTAGAACCAACCCCCTATGCCGCTCTGCATGCGTACCAGTCCACTGTGGGGACCCTCTTATATTCTGTGCTGTGTCTTCATGAGTTAATGTGAAGGAACATCAACTGGACCCAGTAGGCTGTTGTCACAATTGCAGAAAAGAACACTTGTACATAAAGTAGAAATACTAACTTTTCATCCAGTCTCGATATATCAATAAATTCATCAGTGTTGCTAAATATTCCTAACATCCTGTGGGGAGTGCAGCAGTTTAACACCTTCATTGGAAATGATTTCCATTAAAAATATACTCTGTACTTTAAGTAGATTTCATAACAAAATTTGAAAAGAAATTCTTTTTGGAATCTTTGCTCCCATTTCATGCATGAAGGCAGGAAATGTTTCTTTCTCTTTCTTTTTCTCTCCACCCCCATGCCTTTTATGTACTTTATCCTGTTATATTGAAATAAATCCTTGCTAAAACTTTCAAAAAAAAAACCAAGAAATGCTTTTTTTCTTCAGTATTGGAAATTGAAACCAGAATCTCCTATTTGTTAGATAAATGCTCTACCACTTGAACTATGCCTTCAACCCTTTTGTTTTTATTTATTTTATTTTTGAAATAGGGTCTGGGCTAGCATCGAACTTGCAATCCTCCTGTCTTTGCCTCCTGAGTAGTTGGGATTACAGGTATGCACACATGCCCAGAGGGAAACCAACATTCCTCCTTCTTTTTCTAGCAGTCATTTCTATCACCATTCAAACATGTTAAAACATCTCTCTCTTTAAAAAACAAAAACAAACAAACAAACAAAAAAAAACCATGTCTTCAGTTCACCTCACCCTCCAGTTCTCATTCCACTACACATGCAGACACGGTGAAAAGGTTGCTACTGCTCTCCATCCTCCAGCTGACAGCTCACCACAACTGTATTAATCAACTAAACACACAAGCAAGAAGCAATTTCTTAATTACATGAGTATAAAATACTTGACAGCTTTCAGCAACATGTCAGTGATTATAGTTATGAATGTCATGGCAACTTTTGATATCCATGTGCCCCACTCATTATTTTTTATCTTCCAAGCTGAGGATTGAACTGAGGGCTTAACGAATGATAGGAAAGTACCACTGAGCAACATTTTCAACCCTACCAATTTATTCTTAAAGCTTCCTTTCTTTTGCCTCTCATAAGCCCAATTGTCTTCTGTGTCTTTCTTCATCTACGATTGCTCCTTTTCAGGTAAAAGAGAATGTAGCTTCAAGCTCAAACTGAAACAAGCAGAACTACAGAGTTATATCTGTGATGGAGATTTTGAATCATGAATTCTATACTTGGACAAGCTTGATCACACCCTGGTAGCCTAAAGTGAATCCCATTCCCAACTCTACACTGAATTTCTAAAAGTCTCTGATATTATGTCCCTGTTCAAAATCCCTAGAGACATTGGCCATGCCCCCAGCTGAGGAGAGGAAGATAGCACTACAGATAAGTGAGAAAGGCAGGGCTTTTTAACATCAGCCACACCCATGGCACACACAGTCAAGTAAGATATAAATGAGAAGCTCCTCTCAGCTCTCAACCAAGGCCCTTCCTGGCAAAATGAAGTCCACCGTCTTCTTCATCCTTTCTCTGCTCCTCATTCTGGAGAAGCAAGCTGCTGTGAATGCATTCCATGGTGAGTGGGGGAGGGTTAGCTGGGAGAAAGACGCTTCAGGGAGAATGTCCCCTAAGGTTACTTCGGTGAGAGCAGAAGTATATTCAGGCAGGCCTTCTCCTCATTGGGAATGGAGTTTTTGCCCCCCAAATCCAAATCTGTTGTGAGAACAGCGGTGAGTTCTGGAAAGAGACTCTGGAGATAACGTAACTTAAACATTTATATTATTACTTACCAGGTCAGGTGAAAAGCCAGATGGCAGATGCAGCATATGACTATCTACTTACACAGAAAGGTCAACAGCTTCACGGACTAAAAGGCTCACAATCAATTAAATCTGCAGAAAGTTTTATCTCACAAAGTAAACACCAGATATCTGATCCTGGCGTGAGGCAAACACAAACTAAAGAAGAATATATATCTCAAACACAAGATGGATTTTGCCAAGATGGAGGTCTTGCCCAACAAAGATCCAAAATCATTTCTACTAGGCACAGTGAGCACAGAACAGCACATGGCGTGGATAGCCAGACACAACTTCGTACAAAGGGCATGTCCGTGAAAGCAAGAGGAGGCTCATTTTTCCAGGGACCAAAGGGCACAAAATATCATGAAAGGCAGCAAATCTCATATAGAGGGCAATCAAAATTTCCTGCTGAAGATCAAGAACAGCAACAATTTGTAAAGGGAGGGCAAGTCAAATATGGACAGGAGTCTATAGAACAATTCCTTCAGTGAGCAACTGAATGCCAGCACCAATACTGAGGTAAGTTTCTTACCAAACAGGGGTGATACCTACCCCAATGTTTAGAAGTGGTACATGAGGAGTCCCTGGAACCATTATGGGATTGATTCTTACTGTCCACATCAGTGAAAGTGCTGTGTTACAAGCTTTTGAGAAGATGAGTACCATTTCCTGGTGAGGTGAGCACCTGATAGAGGAATAGAAAGCTACCTGGGCTATCACTGGGTCCTGAATTCCTGTCCTTAGTAAGTATTTTCAGTGGTTTTTCCTTACCAGATAAAAATTTTTAACATGTACCCCCTATGTCAGCATATTTATAAGTTTATGATGTAATGTTAATTCTTATACATTGAATCAGTAAAACTTTATTTCTTGCTTATATTGGTATAAATAATCACAAGTTAATATTCTCTTTCTGCACACCAATGAGAGTTCTTGCATCCTTGTTAGGGTACATCTATCCTCCTTCAGAGACCACAGATCTAAGAATTTGATGCTTTATCCCTCAGAATACAGGAAGGGAATGAATACAAAGAAAAATACTTGTTTGTGATACAGGAGAGTTTAAAAATAGATAACAGAGGTAGTAAGCATCCACATTTCCCAGCTGCACATTTGCAGTGTCAGGAAATAAATCTGAAACCCAAGAAAGGAAAATTATGTTCCCTGCAGTTCTGTGCTAAGTAATGTTTCATCTGAAGAGAGAGCAAGTAACAGAAGCAATGGATCTAGTTTATCATTGGTTTCCTACCACCCTAATGTACATAAGCTGGTCCAACTAATACTGAAAGGGATGAGGGTCGTATAAGTCATCCCAACCTTCTACTCTTCACTCTCATCACAACACCACATTGTCCTCTCTTTTCCTAGGGCTCACCTGATCTGAGTAAAATTTGTGATGTCTTCAAGATGCAAACCCCCATGCAGTCTATGATCCCTGGTCCATGGATGTCACCAACTACTCTCATCTGCTTTTCTTTAGAATTTCTAAACCTGGAGCTTCCTCATACTTGTGCTTTCCAATAAAAATATCACTTTCTGCATCACTTGCTTTTGACTTCTGAGATTTCTTGGTTACTTCAGGTTTAGGGACTAAGAGGCAGTCCTGAAATGGACAGTCCTAAAATACAAGGAGTATTAGTATATCAGTATCTTAGACTATTAGTATTTTTAGATTTCTGAATAGAAGCCAGACATTTAAAACAGGGTGCTGCTTGGGCACTGGTGGCTTGTGCCTGTAACCTTAGCTACTTAGGAGACTAGGATCAGGAGGATTGTGGTTCAGGGCCAGCCAAGGCAAAAAAGTGAGACCTCATCTCAACCAATAGCTGGGTGCAGTAGCATGAACTTGTCATCTGTAGCTACATGGGAGGCTTGGGTTTGGAAGGATCATGGTCCCAGGCCAGCCAGGACCAAAATGTTTGCAAGACTCCATCTCAAGAGAAAAAAGCTAAGCATGGTGGTATGCACCTGTCATCCCAGCTACTATGGTGGGAAGCATAAGACAGGAGGACGGTGGTCCAGGCTGGACTGGGAAAAAAGCCCAGGAGATAGCCAAAATAACCAGAGCAAAAAGAGTGGAGGTGTGGATCAAGTGGTAGAGCATCCACCTAGCAAATGCAAAGCCCTGAGTTCAAACCTCAACAACATAAAAAACAGGATGCTGGAACTCTGCCAGTTACCCTGTGTGCCACCTGAGACCAAGCCTAAAGTCCCTCATGGTCTTAATTCTAATGAGACTCCCAAGTGGGAAACTAACAACCTCTCATAAATGACAGATGAACTGCAACAGGCCATGGAAATCCCAGGTACACCGGGGCCTTCAATTCCACCAGTCACAGTAGCACATTCCCAAGCTAGCTCAAGTATTCTGATCATCCTCCATCCTTTAAGATGCAAATGTCCCAAAGAATGACACGTTAAATCTTTGCCTCTTCAGCAAGAGGCAGCGGGTTAAACCATGTCATCTGTGGAGAGACAGACCAATGGACCAGCTGCAAAGGTTTGGGAGAGATGTTTCCAAATGGAATATTTACACTCTGATTTCTCTTCAGATTGTATACCTTTAACCTTTTACAAAAATGGGATATTTGCTGCGTAAACATCCTTCTTTACAGTTCCTAAGGAAGCTTCCAGGATGCCAAATCATCCAGGAGCTAAAACTAAGATGGAGGGGTCAAAAATTGCCCAAGGATAATTCCATCTCTGTCACAGCAGCCTATCTTTTCCACCCTCAGTAAAATCTGTTTTTCTCTCCAAGCTTAAGTCCCACATGACTACATGGAAAAGTTTCATGTAGCAATCTTGAAAGTCAATTCACAGATATTGAATGAAATGAAGTAAAGCTATCACACTTCGCTGATTGCCTAAGCAGAGACTGGACTGATGGTTACTTAGTCAAGAGCACGTTTGAACTATGTGAAAAAGGAAGAATGACTCTGAGTGTGGTCAAATGATAACAGGCTACCACCTGGCCACCAGAAGCTCCAGAGGCATATGTCTATCCAGGGTCCGGGGCCACCATCACTTTAATTCTAGAATGTTAGCTACATTGTTAGGCACAAATGGCAGGTCCTTCAGAGGGCTTGGCCACCATGTCTGTGTGTCCAGTCAACAGACCATGTAAATACAGAGAATTATTCTGAGGCTTGAAAATAGAGTGGGTTTGTCTCTTCTGTATTATGGGCATTTGGGGGCATGAGTCCATACTTCCTGCCATTTCTCTCTTTGGATTAGGCATATCTATTGTGTATTTGTTCCACACTGTGTTCTAGAAATACATTACTTCTGCAGTTTCACAGTTCAAAAGTGGGGAAGTTTTCCAAGATTTACCGTATCATAAGTACCTTATTTTAAAAACATAAATTAATATTTTCTATTTTAAGCCAAGGATAGAATAGGGTAGACTTTGGGGATTTTTAGAATGGAATAAATATTTTTACTTGTGAGAAGGACATGGAATAGTTGGAGAAAAAGGAAAGATTGTTGTATACTAAATTAGGTTATCTCCCAAACTGATAATTTCAATCTTAATTCACAGCACTTCAAAATGTGAAGCTATTTGGAAATAGGGACCTTATAGGTATAATCTCTTTTCCAAAGGAGTAGTTTAGGCCCCAAATTCATTCTTTCTTTCTTTTGTCTTCCTTCCTTTCTTTCTTTCTTGAATTTTGAGAAGTCAAACAACAAATGCTGATGAGGATGTGGAAGAGAAAAGATTCTCATCAACAACACACACTATTGATGGGAATTTAAACTAGTGCAACCATTATGAAAGTCATATAGCATTTCCTTAAAAAAAAAACAAAACATAGACTTACCTTATGACTCCACCATACCATTCTTGGGCATATATTTGAAGGAGTATAAGTCAATACGTAAGAAAGAGGGATACCTGCATGCACATATTTATCACAGCTGTCTTCACAAGGTTTCCAACTGTGGAAACAACAGAGGTGCCCAACAACCAATGAATGGATAAAGAAAAAAATATATATATATATATGTATGTATACATACAAACATACACACATGTGCACAAACACATCACAGAATATTTACTCAGCCATAAGGAAAAGTTAAATTATGTAATTTTCAGGAAAATGAATGAAACTAAAGATCATCATTCTGAGTAAGACAAGCCAAGCTCAAAAGGCCAAACATCACATGTTCTTGCTCATTTGTGGAACCTAGACTTGAAAATGATGATGATGACAATGGGACATGAATGTATATGGAGAACTGTCTGGGGGGATCAGTGGGGGAAGGGAAAGGAAAAGGAAAGGATACTGAGGGATGAAGAGGATATAAGTATGATACATATATACATATGAAGACAGCATAATGAAACTCTGATTTCAAACACTGATTGAAAGTGAGGGAGGAAAAAGGAGAATGGAAATATAATGGAGGCAGGAACTTGTTCAGGTACACTGTATGCATGTATGGAATTATCACAATGAACTTCCTCATATTTTTAAAGTAATTCAAAAATAAAATTAGAAAAAAGAAAAAAATGCAGGACAGGAATGGGGTAGGTGCTAATGAGAGTATGGACAGTGAGCAGAGAGAGTAAAGGAAAGTGAATATGACAGAAGTACTTTGTATACTTATATAAAAATGGAGCAGTGAAACCAGTTGAAATTGTTTAAAGAGGGGGGGGAGAGGGAATGATGGGGAATGAGTCTAATCAAGACATGTTTATATGGAAACATCACAATGAAACTCCCACATACGCAAATATATATGATAATAAAAATATTTAAAATTTTAAAAATCAATTCACATGGTCTCACAATCACAGCATCTAAATAAACAAAGCATGAATCGGCAGATTCAAATGGAGAGATATACAGCAAAACAGTAATAGTAGGAGACGTCAATAGCTTACCTTTGATAGTGGATAGAACATACAAGAGAGAATATTAATAAAGAAACAGAGGATTGAACATTATAGACTAAAAGGACCTAACAGACATGTACAAAACATTCCATCTGACAGCAGAATATACATTTTCTCTTACACTCACTGCATAGGGAATATCAGGTCACAAAACAAGTCTTAACAACTTAAAGATTGAAATCTTACTTACTCTCTTTCAAACACAATGGAATGAAGTTAGCTAAAGGAAAAATGGAATATTCACAAATATTTGGATATGCAATAATACACATTTGGGCAACCAATTATCAAAAGTATAAATCAAAAAAGAAATTGGAAAATATCTTGAGGCAAATTAAGAAATATAAAATACAAAAGCTTATAGGATGTAGAAGATGCAGTACTGAGTAAAGTTGTAGTGATAACCTCCTATATAAAAAAAAGATACCAAGCTATGGGGATAAGTGCAATCGTACAGCACTTGACTAGCAGACATAAGGCCCTGGGGTTCTATCCCCAGTGCCATAAAAAAAAATCCCTCAAATAAACCAACTGACTGTACACCTGAACAGCTGGAAACTGAAGAACAAAAATAAGCCCAAAATTAGCAAAGAGAAAAAAAAGTGAGAGCAGGTATAAACAACATTTTAAAAATAGGAAGAAAATAAACAGAACTAAAAATTGGGGTTTTCAAAATAAAATTGACAAACCTGTAGCTAATTAACAAAGAAAGGAGAAAAGACTCAAAGTCAGAAAAAAAAAAAAAAGGAGTCATTACTAGTAGTAGGGCACTTGCTTTGCAAGAACAAAGCCCTGAGTTCAAACCCTAATCCCACCAATAAAAAAGAAGGCACCACAACTGATGCCACAGATAGGAAAAAAGATGATAAGCAATTACTATGAGCAATTGGCACACAACAGTGAGGCTCAACACTTTCTGAGGAACACTCCTCCTTGTTTTCCTTTGACAGGCAAATAGGTCATGATTATGTCTGACTGACTTCCATCCCACACCTTCAGCTTGCCCAGCTGCTAGGCTACCTCTAGTGCTGCAGGGAGGGTAATGATCACTGGTGTTTCCCAGCTTCTTCTGTAGTTCAACCACTTCTAAGTGGCCACTGGCTTCTGCAACCCTGACATGAGCTATGGCTTAGTCAATAGCTGCTATCAACCCTGACCCTCAAACCCAGCTACTGGGGTTCTACCAGCAGCACCTGATAGGGCATAGATCAGGCTGGACTTGGGATCTCTTTGCCTATTTCCTCTGTCCCCAATTCAGTCAGGACATGATCAATGCTGCCTCCATCCTAGAAACTTGATTGGAAGCCCAGATAATTGTACTTTCTGCCCTCCTAGAAACAGCAGGAGCTTTCAGTCAAGCAGCTGCTTTTTCCAGGGTTTAGTTGGGATAGCCTCATGACCACTGAAGCTGTTCTCGACACCTCAGGGCTGCTATGGGGAGCTCTCCTCCACCAAAACTGATCAAAACTTATAACAGCTATGGGAAAATTTAATGAAGAAAGGACTTACTTGCAGTAAGAGAGCACTGCTTATTTTAAACAATCTCTGTACAAGTTCCATGGCTCAGTTCAATGTTAGCCATTAAACTGAGTGTCCCAAGACCACAGTCTTGGAACAAGTGGTAGAGCTGAAAACCATGGTATGCCCACTAACCTATGGCTGTGTTGTGAGCTATATGGCAACTTCCACAAAGATCAGTGCAATGGCATTCCCAGAGCTGGGAAGTTTCCTGGGTGGCTTCAGCTAACAAACTTTCATCTGTTTTTATTGGTATATATTAAATTGTGCATAATAAGGATTTTCATCATGACATTTTCATATATAGATATAAGGTACTTGGGTCATATTCTATTACTCTTTCTTATGTCTCTCTCCTCCCTAGAAATTCACAAGTCAAAAATATTGGATGCAAAAGCCTAGGGCAAGGGAGAAAATTTAGGAAAGGATAGATGTACTGAGATCTCAAGCAATGAAAAGGTTGGGAGAGAAGATCAGATGGGATTAAAGGATCTTGTTAAATCTCCAGACAGACTCAGGAATGGAGAAGTTTATGATAGTGTTCCTAGCACAGGATGCACTTGGTGCATGCTCAGAGACCATCTATGAATCACTTTTACCACTGGCTTGCCTTCACTCAGGACCAGAAGGGCATCTATGAAGGCTAACGCTGAAGTTTAAATGAGTTGGCTAGCATCAAGAGAGCACAACAACACAGAATCTGCCTACAAAGACGGGGAAAATAATTGTTCTCTTTTTTGTTTTAGGCTCCAGGCTTTTAAGGAAACCCTGTCAGCATTAATGACTACTCAGCTAGGATCTCAGGCTTTCATGGTCACCCATGACAAAGACTATAGAGTTTACAAAAATGTGTTAGAAATGTAATAAATCAATACATTATAGTAAACACCCACAAGCAACAAATGGCAAAATCACCCCTATGGTACATGGGTGTAAAGATTTTTCCAGAATTCCTATGATATAATATTCCAGATATGCAGTTTTCACCACAACTTGTAAGACATGAAAGGAAGCAGCAACAAGTCCATATACAGGAAAAAGAATTAACAAAATTCTAACTCTAATCCCTGGCATTAGAGTTATAACATGAGGACTTTAAATCATAGACTTAAAGACTGAAAAGAAACTATGGACAAAGAACTGAAGAATACCAGAGAAATGACAACCCATCAAATAGAAATATTAACTTAAAGATAGCAATTATAAAAGGATACCCAAAAGAAAATGTGGAGCTAAAAAGTACAACTGAAATAAGATATTGTCTAGAGGTGTTCAACAGCATATTTGAACAAGCAGAGGTAACAACTAGCAAATGTGAAAATAAGTCAGTTCAGAATATTCAGTGTGGAGAACATTTAAAAATACTGAGAACAACCAGAACGAAAAAATAAGGAAGAAATGATTGGAGACTAACAGACTTGTGGGATACTACCAGGTGTGCCAGATTGCACATAATGGGAGTTTTACAGCAAGACAGATGAAAGAGTGGAGGACAGAAAAAAATCTTTGAAAATTTAATGGCTCCAAATGGCCAATGTGATAAGGACATAATATAAGACCTGAAATTTTAAAACTACTAAAGGAAAACACTTGAGGATATATGCATAGGTGATGGCTTTCTGACTAGAACTTGCTCAGGAAAGAGCAAGAATTAACAAATTGGATTGAATCAAATTAAAAATTTTTTGTAATCAAAAGAAGCAATCACCAGAAGGATAAAAGTAACCTACAAATTGGGAGAAAATCTTTGCAAGCTACTCATCAAAGGATTACTATCCAGAATATATAGAGGTCAAAAAAATAAGCACCAAAAGAACAAATAGCCCAATTAATTAATGGGCAAATAAACTGAACAGTTTTCAAAAGAACAAGTACATGAATAAATACATGAAGATATGCTCAGCTTGCTTAGCCACAGAGGAAATGCAGATCAAACACACCCAGTTAGGGTGGCTATCATCAAGAAAATAAACAACGAGGACCGGAGGTGTGGCTCAAGTGGTAGAGTCCCTGCTTTGCAAGCCTGAAGTCCTGAGTTCAAGCCCTAGTCCCACAAAAAAGAAAACAAATGAAAATGAGGATGCAGAGTGGTGGGAATGGGACCCTTATACACTATTGGTGGGAATGTAAATTAGCACAGCCACTATGGAAATCAGTATTGAGATTCCAGATGAACCTGATACCACTATTTGGTGTGTAACTGAAGAAATGTTAGCATACAATAGATACCCATATACCTGTTATTACTGCAGCACTGTTCACAGTAGCAAAACTACTGAGTCAGTCTAGGCACCCAACAATGGATTAAAAACTGTCTATGTGATGCACTACTATCAGTAATAAAGAAGAATGAAATTATGAAAGGAACTATAGATCATCATGCTGAACAAGATAAGCCAAGCTCAGAAAGACAAGTATCATGTTTTTATTCATATTCTGAACCTAGACCTTAGAAGTTGATATGGTATGATTTTAAAAGGGGGACTATTGTGGAGGGCCCAAGAGGGAGTGGGAGGGAGAAAAAGAATGTGGTGGTGAGTCATTCAAAATACATGGTGTGTGTGGAAATGTCACAATGAAACCCCTTTGTACAATTAACTTATGCTAGCAAAAATCACATCTGTACTGCATATGAAAAAGAAAACATGGACAATAGATTGTTTGGAATGTTAAGTAAAAGACCTGCCGAAGGAATTGAACCACTACACTGCAAATGAAAAACTGGGCAGCACTGGAAAAATAGTTGGGGAAATTATGTTAGACATATGGAAAACAAGTGCAAAATGGTACAGGTCAATTCTTTCTTGTCTGTGATTGAAGATAAGCTGGAATAAATTCAAATTAGATTATTTAGCATGGGATGTTGTATCGGTCTCTATGGTTACACAAAGAAATTATCTATAGAAAATGCACACAAGTAAATGAGAAGGGAATCCAATTTCTTCTCTCCAATAATCAAATAACCCATTTCAACATCAGGTAAAACAAGAAATTCTACCTGTAATTTGTAAATATATTGAGATGAATGAAAAGAAAGACACACATGAGAAATAACGTGGGTTGGAGCGACCGTGTGCTTGAAGAAAAATTTGCAACATAAAAATTGACAGTAAAGATGAAGTAAGATCCTAAATCAACCCTAATGAACACCAAGAAAAATGACAAGATAATCCAGAATAATCAGTAAAAAGGTAAAAATAAATGTCAGAGCAAAGAGAAAAAAGTAGAAAATAGGAAAAATACAGAAAATGAAAAAACAAAATATGGTTATTTGAGAAGGTCAAAAAATCAGACACTTTTGATAAATTGACCATGAAAAATGAGGAGAGACTCAAATTCACAAAATCAAAACTGAACTTGAGTATATTCCTCCATATATTACAAAAAGAGATTTTGAGAGAATATTTTGACCAAATGTACAGCTACATGGAGAATTTCCTAGAAGCTTTCTATCAAAACTGACACAAGAATATATTAAAAAGGTGTCTATCTCAAATAAAGAGATGGAATCATTCATTTAAAAAAAATCTCCCATGAGGCCAGGCGTGGTGACCTATAAGCCTTAAAGATTGGGAGGATGGAGATTCAAAGCCAACCCCAGGCAAAATGTTCACGAGACTCCACATGACGCACTCAAAAGCTGGGTGCAGTGCACATGCCTTTAATTACAGTACTTGGGAAGTGTAATAGGAAGATCTTTGTCCCAGTGAGAGCTTATTCAAAAAAATAACAAAGCAAAAAGGGTTGTGGGGGTGTGGCTCAAGTGGTAGAGCTGCCTTCCTTGCAAGTGTGAAACCCTGAGTTCAAGCCCCACTACTGCAAAAAAACAAAACCATAAACCAGCTGCTTTCACTGATGAAGTCTACTAAACACTGAGAAACATAAAAGACAGAAAGAAGTTCCTCTGTCTATCATTTTGCCATTTCTTATATATGCTATAACTTTTTTAAAGGAGTATTTGCAGAAACTTTTTTCAGACATGTTTAGGTTGACCCAGAAAAGAGCATAAGTCACGAGTTCCAACATACCCTTTTATCACCACACAGATCTTGTCTAACATTAACATTTTGCCTTAGTGTGGTACATTTGGCACAACTGAAGAATCACTATTAATACATTATTTTTAACTAAAACCCATAGTTAACATCAGGTGCACTCTTTCTGTTGTATAGTTCTATGGATATTGACCAACACATAAAGTCACATATCCACTATTACATTTTCATACGAATAGCTTTCCTGCCCTGTGGCTCCATCTATGCATCCCTCCCTTGCTGCCCTGAGTGAGTTCCAACACCTGGTCATTTTATGGTGTCCACAAAATGCTTTTGCCAGAAAGATATAATTGGATCATAGAGTAGGTAGAGTTCCCTCACATACCAACATTCCTGGTAGAGTTCACATCTCTTTTCTTCTTAATGGGTGACCTAAATTTGCCTCTAAAAATACCCATCATAGGGATTTACTACTGGTGTTTTCTGATCCAGTCAACTATAGTAGGATAGGGTTGTTGCTGCTGAAAAATATATGTGTTTAAGTATTTCTGTGAACATAAAGTTTCATCTCATTTGTGTAAATGCCTGGGAGAGGAATGGGTGGATTGTGTCAAGAATTATTTGCCTTAGATTGCTTTACAAAGCTCCAGAAACCTTAAAAAATTGTCATTTATTACCTCACAGTTATAATGACTAGAAGTCTACAATTACGATGTCAGTGTAGTTGGTTTCTTTTGAAGATTCTGAGGGACAATCTGTTCCATGCCTCTAATATACCTTCTTGCAGCCCCAAAATTTTATGGCTTCACTCCAATCCTTCCTCTTCACATAGATTCTCCATGGGATATATGTCCTTTTTCAGGATGCTCATTTTAAAAGGATACCAATCAGTTAGGTGTGGTAGTACATGCTTATAATCCCAGCTACTTCAAACACTGATGCAAGAGGATCATGGGTTCATGCTGAGCTTGAACATAGTAAGACATCATCTCAAAAAACCAATGGGTGGGGTGAGGATAGGATTTAACATTTTTTTTCAGGGTGAAAATCAAATCAACCTATAACAATCTTCCCTCTATCTTCTCTTAATATTTAGCCTTTCCACAAATAAATATGTTTATTTTCTTCCAAAATCCTCAGGCGTCTACGTTATTCCATCCTCAACTCTAGGTTGAAAGAATCATTGAATATTGTCTACACAATTAGATGTAATGTATTTCCAGAATACAGTTGTGGGACAAATATGAGATAATCATGTCCATTCCAAAGGGACAAATTGGAAGAAACTATCAATGCATGTCCCAAGAATGTCCAGAGCTAAAACGGACCAATACTATTCTGTTTTAAAGCATCACAGGAGTTCCATTTCCATGCTCTGTTCTCCAGACACACAGAGAAGGTGGACAACCCATTTGAACTCACAGAAAATGAGGATGTACTCACTGCAACTAAAGAGATAACTACATCTTCTAGAATCAAAGTGGTGGTGGATCTGGGCATGGGCTCCTGGGATTGTGATGGCAAGGGCAACTCTGTTATCATTTGACCAAACTCAAGAGTCATCCTTCCTTTTTCATACCTCAACTGTGTTCTCAACTAAATAACTCTATCAGTCCAGTTCATGCCTGTAGAATCACAGAAGCATGGTACCCTTACTTTATTTCACCCAGTATCTATGAAATGAAGGTCAAGATTACTGCATGAAATTTTTCATGCAGAAATTGGAGCCTTAAGTTCAGAGGGAAAACCAAATTTGACTGAGGATAGAGAGGTTCCTGTGACAGAGTCAGAGCTAGAAAACAAACCTTGTGTCCCTAGGTAATTTTTTTTTTGTCTCCTCCATGTTGGTTTCTGCTCCTGGAGAATTTGCCTTTCATGGAAGCTTCCTTATAAGAGTAGAAAGAAAGATGCTTAGGCAGCAAAGTTTCCATTTGTAAGACACCCTTTCCAAGCCATTGTAGCTGGTCCTCTATTCTGTCTCTCCACAGATGACATGTTTAACCCACTGCCTCTTGTTGAAGTGGTAGAGACTTAATATGTCATTCTTGGAGACATTTTCATCTGAAGGAAAGCTGAAGAAACAGAACACTGGAACCAACCATAGGGATGTGCTACTGTGGGATTGAAAGCACCAATACACACCAGGGACTTGCCATGGGCCTGCTGAAGCTCATCTCTGTAATGTGTGAGAGGTTGCTAGTTTCTGAAGTGCCACAAAGAAAATGGTCATGAGGGGCCTTAGACCTGGTCTCAGGTAATACATTGGATGATTGACAGAGTTCCAGCACACTGTTTTTAATGTTGCATTTCTAGACAGAGATCTAGATAGATGGCTGTAATTGATATTTCCCTAATACTCTTGTCCTTTTATTTGGGAACTGTCCATTGAAGGAATACCTCCCCGCCTCTAAACTTGTAAGAACAAAGAGATCTCAGGAGTCAAAACCAAATGATGCAGAAAATGATCTCTTTATTGGAAAGCAAATGTTCAAGAAGTACCAGGTTTAAAAACCCTAAGGATAAGCAAGTATGTACAAGTGGTGTCATCCATGGACGAGGATCTTGAACCACGTGGGAGTCTGGATCTTGAAGACATCACGGACTTCACTCAGGTTAGGTGGCTCTTAAGAAGAGAGGATACAAACAGTGATGTGAGAATAGCAAATAGAGGAAGGAGAAGATGGGAGTTGTGAACCTGGTCCCTTTCAGCTCCATCAGGAACAACTTCTACACCTTGGGGTGCTATGCTACTAATAGTCACTAGATCCATTGTTTCCGTTGCTTTCCCTCTCTTCAGATGAAGTTATTTAACGCAAACATGCAGATAACATTTTCTCTCCTTCAGCTTCAAATTTCTTTCCTGACACTGAATTGTCCAACTGGGACCTGTGATTCCTCACCACCTCTGGTGTCTCCCTTTTTATCCCTGCTGCATTACAACAGGGATCATTCTTGGTACCAATCTCTTCGCTTTATTGTGAGGGAGAGGTCGGCTGATCCTTGCCTAGACCATAGGCCTATGATTATGATCTCTGAGGAGAACAGATGTGCCCTAATAGAAATGCTGTACAACTCATGCTACACAGAAGGAAATAGTAACTGCTATGATTCTTTACAACAATAGTAGCAAGAAATTACACTATTCAGAGCTGGTGACATGGCTCATGCCACAGAGGTACTCCATAGCAAGCAGGAGGCCTGAGTTCAAACACCAGTATTGTCAAAAAAGAAATTACATTTTGCAAATCCAAAGTGAAAGAATTATCAAGATGATGTCATGAACTTATAAATGATTGTATAGGTAATACATATTCAAAAAAAATCAGTGGCTAGATTTGTGCAAGTAAAAATCATTAAAAATACTAAGGATAGGAATTTAGGACCCAATAACAGGCCAGGTGCTCACCAAGCCCTCTACCTGGTAACCTCTATCAGGTGCTCATCTCACAAGTGAATGGTGCTCATCTTCTCAAAGTTTGTTACACAGCACTTGCATTGATGTGGACAATTGGTATCATTCCCTTAATGGTCTCAGGTAGTCTTCACATACCACTTCTCAACATTGGGATAAATATATCCCCTATTTGGTAAGACACTTACCTCAATGTTGTTCCTGGTCTTCGGTCAGCCGATGAAGACTTTACACAATAGCTCCACCTTTATGTTGGATTGCCATTCCCTTTGTACACTGGCACTGCCCTTGAACCTCAGTAGAGCTGCTTTGTGCTTGCTGAAGCTGTTGTCCTTCAAATGAGATTTGATGAGTTCCTTTGTATTGTGAACCTTTTGTTCCATGATAGTTCAAGCTTCCTTTTGTTTTCACTTGTTGACCAAGACTTGTTTGTGCATACTGGCCAGCATCAGCAATTTGAGCCAATCCTTTGATGAGTACTTTCTGCTCACTTTGCTCAGAAGAAATGCCTTGGGATTTTTGTTGGACTCGGCCTCCTTTGGAAGACACCGTGTGCCTTGTCTTCTACCTTTGTGTTCCTGTACAGTAGACACTTGTTGCAATAAGGAATATTGCCACCTGCTTGGTGTTTAGTTTTGGTGAGAAAACTGCCTTCAACTGCAACTTGTGAGCTTTTTTGTCCATGAAGCTGGAGACCTTTTTTTGTAACTGCATACTGGTGTGATGTACTTGTATACTGGCCTTTCTCCTGACCTGGTAATTGAGGAAAACTTGTTTATTAAATTACCTCCAAAATTCCCTTCCAAGTCTTATCCTAGACCATCTTTATCAACTCACTGATATTTCCACAAGGGATTTAGATTTGGGTGAAGAAGACTCCATTCACATCAAAGAGATGACCTGGCTGAAGAGGTTTCTGATAACACCCACGGTGCCCTTAAAGGACATTCTACCTAGTACCTTTCTCCAGGATGACCCTCTCCACTCACCATAAGATCCACTCCCAGCTACTTGCTTCTTAGTGGTGGTAATAAAGCTGTCTTCAGATGAAACTCCTTTGCTGGTTTGTCCGTGCTGTTGCTCTTGCTGTCGACTCTGTTGTATCACAAGGCTGCTGTCAGATGAAACTCCTTCACTGGTTTTTAGTCCGTGCCGTTGCTGTTGCTGTTGCTGTGGACTGTGTTGTGTAAGTAGATATTCATATGAACTATCTGGCAACTGGCTTTTCACCTGACCTGGTAATTGAAAGCAAGAATGTTCAAGTGGCATTATCCTTCCAATCTCCTTCCAAGGCTTATCCAGACTCTTTTAATCAACTCACTGATGTTCCCACAAGAGATGTGGATTTGGTGAAGAAGACTTAATTCCCATCAAGAAGATGACCTGACTGAAGAAATTTCTACTCACATGCGGGGTAACCTTACAGGACATTCTCCCTGAAATATCTGTCCCCCAGCCAAACCTCCCCTCTCACCATACAATGCATTCCCAGCTGCTTGCTTCTCCAGAATGAGGAGCAGAGAAAGGATGAAGAACAGCGGACTTCATCTTGCCAGGAAGGGCCTTGGCTGAGAGCTGAGTGGAGCTTCTCATTTATATCTTCTTCCTTGACACGGTGTGCCATGGGTGTGGCTAATGTTAAAAAGCTCTGCCTTTTCTCACTTATCTGTAATGCCAGCTTCCTACCCTCTGCTCAGTAGGAGTCACTGTCAGTCAATGTCCCCAGGGACTTTTTACCGGGACACAATGTCAGAAAACTTTTCCTTACCCTACAACCCCAGCAAATATTTATCAACACTTAGAGATAATCATACAGAGTCTCCTACATTTCTAAAAGAAATTCAGTGCATAGCGGGGATAAAATTTGCTTCAGGTTACAAAAGTAAATTGCCTTGCCTAAAGGGTGAAGTGGCTCAAGTGGTAGAGTGCCTGCCTAGCAAGTGTGAGGCTCTGAGTTCAAACCCCAGTACCACCAAAAAAGGTAAATAGCCTGGTCAGGCTTTTACAGTCCAAGAGTGGGATTTCTTCCATGGTGCTACGATTTGCAAGCTCCCTCACATTCTACTTATTCCCAAATGAGCTAAAGATACATCCTGTTGTACATGAGAAGGAGCAATTATAGGGACAGAAGGACACAGAACAGAATGCAAATTTATGGAGCTGGAGGCAGGGCTCAATTCAAACCACAGTGTCACAAAAAAAAAAGCAAATTTATGGAGGCCAAAAAGGTTTCATGAATAAACAAGGCATACTAGTCCCAGGAGTAAAGTATATAGCCATAAGTGTGACATGTGCCCAAAGCTCTTCATCGTTTAGCTTGTGGTAACCACTTTGATGAGAGAAAATTAGAACTGTGGTGCTGAATTGTCAGCAGAAGTCTGGGACCCCACCTGGAAGATGAAGTGAGTTGTAGAAATGTTATGTTTTTAAAGGATGGAGACCTTTTAACATGTTTGAATAGTGGTAGGAATGGCTATTGGGAAAAAAAAACAGAAAGAAAAATGTTGATTTCCTTAAATAGTTCTTGTCATGAAATCTACCTAACAGAGTACATTTTTTGGTGGTATTGGGATTTGAACTCAGGGCCTCAAGCTTGCTAGGCAGGCCCTCTACCGTTGAGCCAAGCCACCAACCCCCACAGTATATTGTTAATGAAACTATTTCTTATGGAAGTGTTAAAGAGCTGCATCTCCTAGTAGGTTGTTGGGTATATTTACCATCACTTATGGATTTTTTAATTTGTTGAGATAGGATGCAATGTGAGTATTTCCACTTTATGCAGTAGTGCAGTTTTCTATGATTGTGAGAACACCCTGAATGGTCTACAAGACATTCGCTTAGTTTCACCATGTTACAAACGTGCACAAAGCCATGTTACAGGCAGACCAAAAGAGAAGAGTAGAGCATCCTCACAGATGGCCTTATGTGCATTCTCAGCAGCATGGAGTGTAGTTCTGGCAGGAGGATGGGTTGAAAACATATTTTTCAATCACTCTATCTTAAAATCCTTATGTACCACGTAGAATGCTGTAGGGGATAAGGAAGGGGATAAGAAAAAAAAACATGATTTTATGGAAAGAACAGAGATAAAGAGCTTCAAACAGCAGATACATTAGCTACATGACTTTAATCTGAACTACTCTGAGCTCCTACCAAGGTTATCTCTTTGTCCCAAAGCTGGTAATTATCCTCCCTCTTCTAGAAAGATACTAGTCCACCAATTTGAAAGTTATGCTGCACTAAAATTACTTACTGTACCTGCCTACCTCTGTAATCCTCCACACACTTCCCTTGAGAGAATACCAGGAACTGTTCCATTCCAAGCTTGATAATAGAAAAATGAATCTCTTAACATAGATATTATTAATGGATCAAAGGAACAAAGTCCATGTCTAAGCCTTTATGCAAAAGATGTAGTTAAAAATCTCATGAATTTCCAAAATCAAACCAGGAAAAATCAAACACTAGCAATAGATTATGATATTCATATCATAACAGAATTCAGTGAAATTTTAAGAATATTTTGTTATAAAAATAGATGGTAGTGATAAAGGTAAATGCAGAAATTTGTGGTATAGAAAGAAAATGGCATGCTTCATGAATAAAACCTTGATAAGATATCTTGATTGAGAAAGGAAAAGCTGCTACAGGATCAATGAAAAGTAAAGGAGAAAAACATTAATGTGCCCAAAATTGATACAAAAATGGAAAAACAGTATCTTCAAAGTACAAAAGAGGAGAATTTAAATATTATAGACAAGTCTATGCCAATTTATGCATATTGATTTATAAGTACATACAAAGTATAACATGATAAATTACCCTAATTTTATTTTAACAGAATAGATTGAAAATCTGAACAGTGCAATATCAAGAAAGAGGTTACTAAAACTGTCTAAAAAAAACTTCTCTTGGCCTAGCCCTACACAATGCTGGGTGCAGGTAATTCAATCTGGAGCAACAAGATGAGAGAAATCCCAATAAATTACTAGGATAAAATTCCATAAGACTACAGAAAAAGAAAGGATTGTGACAAAATGGGGGAAAAACCAACTATGGTTTTATCACACATTAATCAACACAAGAGCAGGAGGAGAAAGTGGGACAGTCACCACACTGATAGTTCAGATGAGCTGGGACAGTAAAGCCCACACTCTCTGCTACTTGTATTTAGAGGACTGTAGCTCTCCAAGTTATAGAAGAAATAATCAGGTGGATCCTGAGAAGCCAAGGAAATCTCTAGGTAGGTATTGAAGCCCACAGAGCCTCAGGAATCCTCATTCACAGACATCACAATATGGCTGAATGCTCTATATTAAGCTATAATCACCATATTTCCTAATTATCTAAGGGGCACCTTGATTTACTAGATGAATAGGCAATCCTAACAGTTTATGGTAAGATACACCTATATCAAATCTACCATATTAAACATCTTTACTTTATAAGTTCATGACATTAAATACTTTTACATTGTTCAGCAACTGCAACCACTATTCGTGTCCATAACTTTACTCCTTTCTAAACTGATATAAACTTTAAATTATATCACCATATTACATTTTCATCTCAGACCCTGATAACAAGGCAACTCTCTGTGTCTATGAATTCCATTATTTTGGGGACTGATAAGTGGAGTCCTAAAATATTTACCTTTTGCTATCTACTTGACTTCATTCAGTACACATTTGATAACCTCAATTTTAAAAGTAAGCAAATAATCAGGAGTCCTCATGACTTTTAGGATAGCTAACTTGAAAGAGGCACACTGAATTAAAGAGAAATATAAAGCAACTGCAGATAAAGAAAAAAATAATGCCATATTTTCAGAAAAATAAAAGATGTCATTTAAAATTGATGATAGGCAGGAATTCAAAAAAACAAGAAAACTCATATAAGTTGAAATTCTTTCAAATAATATAGAAAAATATTTCTTAGAGCTAAATAAAATGGTTCTATACTACAGAGTAGTAAATTATAAACAACCTGGGTAAACACTGAAGGAGTGCCACACACATCTGCAAAGATTGGAACATGAGTTTTTTCTTTCATTTTTTTTCTCTTTTTTCTTTTCTAGGGTTCAGGCTTTAGGGAGACTTTGTAAGAACATTAGCTGACTAGTGAGCTTTGAGCTCAGGCTTTAGTGGTTACCCATGACAACAGAGTTTACAAAAATGGGTTAGAACAGACATAAACCAAAATATTAAGTACCCTCAGCCAACAACAAAAGACAAAAATCATCTCTAAGGTACAAGGGGGTGAAGATTGATTTCTAGAATTTCTGTATTATAATATCCAAAAGTACAGTTTTTGACACAAATTGCAAACCATGTAAAGAAATAACAAGAACTAAACAATTCTATTTATAGGAAAAAGAAGTTAACGGTTTTCTCTCCTTGTAGAAGCCTAGTTATTGACCTTACAACACAAAGCCTTTAATAGATTTAAGTATGCTCAGAGACCTAAAGGAAACTGTGAACAAAGAACTGAAGGAAACCAGGAAAATGATGACTCGTTACATAGAAATATTAATTTCTGAGATAGAAATTACAAAAAGATACCCAATAGAAAATCAGAAGGTTCATAAGCAGAATATAGACACAAAAATAATATGACATGATTGCAAAAGGGGGACAGTTTGTGGGTGGGGGAATCAATGTCAGGAGGAGAAAAGAGAGGGGAATGAAGAATGAATATTATAGAAAAAAGTAGCATAATGAAATCCACCAAAAACTATTAAAAAGGAGGTGGGGATGAGGGTCGTGGGATAAAGAAAAAGTAATATATGTCAGGGGTTCTTTTTGGTGGGACTGGGTGGGATTAGAACTCAGGGCTTCACACTTGCAAAGTAGGCACTCTACCACTTAAAACCACAACTCAAGTCCAAAAGAATAATATTGATGGGGTGAATTTGATAAAACTAAATTATATGTATGTTATAAGTATCACAATGAAATCCCTTGTACAATTAATTTATGCTAATAAAATTTTTAAATAAAAAAGTGGGGAGCTAAAAAGCACAGTAACAAAACATAAAATTCACTGGAAGGATTCAATAACATATTGAAGAGAGGAGGTGGGATAAGATGACAAATTAGAGATGCTCACCATTTTCACTGAATGAGAGAGGTCAAGTAACAAAAGGGATGTTATATTCTGAAGAAAGAAAGAGAGGAAGAACATTGAGAATCATAAAAAGGAGGCAACACACCAGGAAAGCATAGGGAAAGTGAGGCAACAGAAAAAGTAGTTTCAAGCCCATCTCTGGCCCCCAGGAGGGAGAGGGAAAGCTGAAGATGACATCACAAGGTAAGTGAGATGGCCCTAGTGACAGACTGGCAATTCTAGCTGCAAGATAAGCCTCCACCTCCCACAAGCCTTAAACCCAGTGCAGGGATTTGTGAGAGAGTGACTGCTCTAATGTAGAAAGCTAACCTCAGGGAACAAAGACGTTCTGTTGCTCCCCTTATCTTGGAGGGCAAGAGCAAGGTGCCATCTTGAGAGAGGGACTATGGTTTAAGACTGAGATACTCTGAGGGCCTGAAAACAAGGAACATGAACAGCTTGGGGAAGATTGGGACACCTGTCACAGTGTCTAAGAGGGAGAGAGTCACAAGAGGTGGTCATGGAGATGGAGAGGACAGGACACAGTCCCGCAGAGAAGTTCAAGCGTGGGAAGTTTCTGCAGGCCCTGCTTTCCCTGAGGAGGATTTAATCCCATTACATGTGGTTCACCGGCGAAAAAAAAAGTAACAAACCTGAATCAGGCTTAGTATTCAGCCTCTGGGGACTGCCACCTGGCTGCATGTGTTGGGTACTGGGTGGACCTAAGCCCTTAGCCCAGACTCTTCACGTGATACTCACAGATTTCTATGGCCCACAGGAAGGTGAACTATCAGACAGGGCATGAAAGCATTGAGACTCACCCCTGAAAACTGCATACCAACTTTTGTTTGCTGACACTCAGGACTGAGGGCCAGGACTCCAGAAACTCTGAATTACAAGACTTCTCCACACAGGTTGCTGAACTGATAGAGAGGGTCTGTAAGCACTGAAACCAGCAGGCAGAGAAACTAGGGTCCTCCTTTCTCTCCCAGCTAACACAGAACTCAGTGCTTTGTTTACACACACACACACACACACACACACACACATACACACACACAATATCTGATGCATTTGTAGATACTGTTGAGGCTAAATTGAAAATCTCAATAACCTAAATAAAAAACTCAGCTGAAAGTTTTGCTAATACAATGAAACAAGTTGAAAATACAGTATCAGGGATCAAAAGTAAAGTATGGCATTAGAGCAACCATATAAAGACAAAAATATTAAGAAAATATGAACAGAACATATAAAACCTCTGGGAAACCATCAAAAACCAAACTTGTGCATCATGGGTATAGAAGAAGGAGAAGAGATACAAACTAAAAGCACAGAAAGTATATACAATAGAATAATAGCTGAGAACCTTTCCAATCTTGAGAAAAGAAAGGGTCAAAGAAGTACAGAAGACTTTGAGAACACTAAGCAGGCAAGATCAGAAAAGAAAGAACCCCCTAGATATATTATAGTTAAAACATGAACTATACAGAAAAAAAGAATATTAAAAGCTACAAGACCGAAGCAGCAAGTCACATATAACCCCTTGTATTGTATCAGACCACAATGGAATGAAGTTAGAAGTCAACAACAAAAGCAACTACAAAAAATATTCAAACACACAGAAAGAACAATACATTATTGAATGACCAGTGGATCCCTAAACGAAATAAGGGGGAAAATTAAAAATTTGTGGACTCTAATAAAAAAGAAAATACAACTTACCATAATCACTGGGATACAACAAAGGCAGTGCTTAGAGGAAAGTTTATAGTTATAAGCACCTGCAAAAAAAAGAGAAATTTCAAATAAATAACCTAATGATCCAAGACTCCAAGAAAAACAAGAATAAGCAAACCCCAAAACTAATAGAAAGACATAATGAAGGTTATAGCAGAAATTAATGAAAAGGAGACTTAAGAAACACTGCAAAGGATCAAGGAAACAAAAAGTTGGTTCTTTGAATAAATAATTAAGATTGAAAAACCTTTAACCAAACTAAGCAAATGAAGGAAGGGAAAGACCCAAATTAATAAGATTAGAGATTTAAAAAGGGATATCATAACAAATACCAAAAATATTCAGAAGATGGTTAAGGACTACTTCAAAAACATGTATTTTAACTAACTGGAAATCTAGAAGAAATTGATAAATTTGTAGGTGCATATGACCTACCATAATTGAGCCAGGAGTATATAAACTACTTTTATGACCTACCATAATTGAGCCAGGAGTATATAAACTACTTAAGCACATCTATAATAAGCAATGAGATTAAGCATTAATAAAAAGTCTCCCAACAAAGAAGTGCACAGGACCACATGATCAGGCTGAATTTGACCAAACCTTTCAAGAAGAACAAACACCAACACTCTTCAAAGTATTTAATAAAATAAAAAGTGAAGGAATGCTACCAAACTTATTCTGTGAAGCCATCATTACCCTGATACCAAAGGAAACTACAAAAAAGAAAATTATAGACCAAATTTCTCGATGAACATAGTTACAAAAATTCTCAAAATACTGGCAAATAGAGTTCAACAAGATATGAAAAAGATCAGACATTATGATCAAGTTGGTTTCAATCCAGGAATGCAAGGATGGTTCTACATAAACATATCAATAAATGTAATACAGCATATAAATAAAATCAAGGACAAAAATCAAATGATCATCTGAATAGATACCAAAAAACCTAGGACAAAATTCAAATCCTTTTATAATAAAAGCTCTGAAGAAACTAGGAACAGAAAGAGCATATCTTAGAATAATAAAGGCTGTATGTCAAACCTATAACCAACATCATACTCAATGTGAAAAAAACTGAAATCATTTTCCTCTAAAGTCAGGAACAAGACAAAAGTGTTCACTGTCCCCACTCCTATTCAATAAAGTAGTGGATCTTCTAGCCAGAGCAATAAGGCAAGAGAAAGAAATAAAGGGGATTCAAATAGGGAAGGTATAAGTCAAATTATCCCTATTCACAGATGATATCCTACACTAAAAACACCCTAAAGACGCCACCAAAAAACTCCTATATCTGATAAACAGTTTTGGCAAAGTAGCAGTATATAAAATTAATGTATAAAATCATTAACTTTTGTATATTCTAACAATGCTCGTCTTCACCAAAATAGAAAAATCAATCCTAAAATTCATTTGGAAACATAAACTTTTAGAATAGCAAAAGTAATACTAACTAAAAAAGAGTAATACTGGAGGTATCACAATAGCTTACTTCAAATTGCACTACAGAGTAACAGTAACAAAAATAGCATGGTACTGGCACAAACACAAAGGCCAATGAGCAGAACAGAAGACTTAGAAATAAACCCACACAGTTCTTTTGTGATATTTGTAGAGCTTTGTTTTTCTATCTATTTAAAGGAAGTTTGGGTATTTTTTGTTATCCTTTCCACTTTAAGTAATTTTGCAAACAGTCAACAAAAACACTTTTCAGATTCTCTTCTTTTTTGTATTTGAGGGTATTAGTTTCCTAATTTCATGGTAATTTTGTGCACTGTAATATTTCTTAGTGATTTTTTTTCCTTCATTGTTTCATAAAAGCTACATTACCCACAGGATTGCAGTTCAAGGCAATCACAGTGAATTGAGCGTGGTGGCATGTGCCTGTCATCCCAACTCTAGGGAGAGCTGTAAGTAGGAGATTCACTGTCCACAGACACACAGAGGCCCAGACAAAAACTGTGAAATCCTATCCAAAAAATAACTATAATAAAAGGGACTGGGAGTGTAGCTCAATTGGTACAGTGTTTGCCTAACAAGCACAAGGCCCTGAGTTTAAACCCTAGTACTATCTCCCCCAACAAAAAGATATCATATCTAGTACCTATTCATCACTAAGTCCTTGTGACTTTTTTCCAAGTCACTGGTTTATACTTTCATCTTTATCAATATGTTAATTTTCTATGTTGAAATGCTTCTTTAAAATTTCATCAAATTCTGTTCTGATATGAGTATTATAATCTCATACTATTTTTGTTTACCTTTTCCTGGTTTGATTTTACAAATCTTAAGCCCCTTTGTGTTATCTCTGCATTTGGTACACTGACTTCACTAACAGTTTGTTCTTTGATTCAAAAATAAGGTTAAGGTTATCATAAACTTTCTTCTACTAGTGAGCTTGGAATGAGGCAATTTCTGGCATTTTTTTTTTCAAGGAAGTTGTCCGGAGTGCTGAGATTGGCAGGCCCTGGACACAATTAGAGTCTTGCCCTAAAATTCTTTGCTTTCCATTGAGTTTCTGGATTGGGGTAGGATGGAGATTGTAGTTACATAAACCGAACATGAATCTCTTAGTCCAAGATCTTGGTATAACTTCATAAAATCTAGGTGTGGAGGATTTCTTCCTGTTCTTCCTCCCTTTGAAAAATAATTCTAGCTGGAAAATGGTGTTATAATTCATAGACCCATTCTCTGTGTCATTTGTGCTATAACTGGCTGAAACTTTTGAGAAATAAGAGAGATCATAGAAATTGAAATTTTATCAAATAATATTGACCAATATTTCTCAGTGTTAGGGTGAACATAAGGACCACCATGTTAGGACTATACACCCTCCTTCTTGCAGGCAGCTTACTGGAAATACCTCATCACTTACTGGAAAAATCACAACTGGCCCCAAAGAATGATAGAAACCCCCCTTACACCATTGTCACCAGGAGCAAGAGTTGGTTGAGTAACCGACTGATCTAATCACCATTTTCCTCCCTTAGCTATCCCTAGCAACAAGCCAATCACAAAAATTTTCCTGGCCTCGCCAATTTCCTGGCACCTTCCCCCTACCCTCCTATAACTACCACAGTCTGTAAGTGACAGTAGGCTATAGCCCTCTTGCTGGAGAACCCTCTACAGCTTTCTTCTTCAGAATAAAGCCTATGCTGAGGTATTGAGCCATCACCAGCCTATCTTACACTCAGAACTAAGTAAACTGCTTATAAACTTCAGAATACAGTGCCTGAAAAATTCTGTATATGAGCACACTACAGGCAAGGCTCATTGACTGCAGAAAGAAATGTTAATCACATCTACTCCTTTCATATGCACATTAAGAGGAAATAATGTAGGGCTGGTGGAATAGCTCAAGCAGTAAGAGTGCCCACCTAACAAGTATGAGGTCCTGAGTTCAGACCCAAGTGCTGCCAAAAAAATTTAAAAAGAAAACATAATGTGATAATTTATATAAAATTCATATCTTGACACGCTTAAGAAATACTAGTCAGAATAATCATAGTAACATGAAAAGCAGGGATAAAAATATTTTGAGAAAAAAATGAATTTGAAATTATACTCACAGTCATCATTCTACATGATTTAAAAAATAAAGGCACCATGCAATATATAAGCAGGGTTTTTACCAGACAAGCCTCATGAAACAAGAGTTTTAAGCATGTAATCCAGATGGTGGGAAGATGTTTAAGAAGGATATCCTGACAATCAATGAATTCAGTAAAATACAGTTGTGTACAATGTTTAAGAAATTATCTTATTGACCATCCGAAATATTTATAGATCTTCACAAGGCAGGTGGAACAGGATGGTAGGGAAAGAGAACATGGACGCAAAGGAGATAGGAGTATTGACTTTCTTTCTAGAATATACAAATGGAAAATTATTATAAATATGTCTTTATAGAAAAAGAATTCATAACTTCAAACCTGAGTAATGAAGAAAATAACATGAAATAAAACTGTCATAGATACAAAAAAAGAAAAAAAACAGACAAACTGGTAAGTCGTTGAAGTAATATCACTGAAAGTGGTAGAGTAACTCCAGAGCACTATCCCCTTGAGAAAAACTGAATCAACATGTGCACAAGTCTGGAATCTGAAGAAAAACTGGTAACACCTAAGAGAAAGCTTAACGAAGAAAGGAAATAGTGGGTTCAGGGCAAGATGGCAGATGAGACACATCTTCCATGTGGTTCCATGAATGAGAAGAGTAAAGATAAAAAAGGAGAGGTTATATTCCAAAGAAAGGAAGAGCAGCAGAAATCAGAAAAAAGGTGATAAGACAGTTGCAAAGCACAAAGAAACAAAAAGGCTGAGAAAAGTAGCAAGCAGTCCATAGTTCCCACGCTGATTCTCTGAGGGGCAGGGGAGGCTGAGGCCACAACCACAAGGTAAGCCAAGCAGGGAGCTCAGGCAGTGAAGGACATGGTGGTTGTTGACCCCACCCTCTGTGGCAAGGAGTAAGCCCCATTGCCTGAGGATCACTGAAGAAACAGAACCCTGATCCTGTGAGTGGTGGATTGTTTGGCCTTTTTAGCTGCATCTCTGCTGTGTGTGTGGTTTGCTACGGGGCAGGACTGAGAGCACTGAGACCAGGTCCTGAAGATCACACTATTTTTCCTGCCTTCTGTTTCCCACAGAGTAGTTAACTCCTGGGCTTGGTGTGAAAGCACTGAGACCAGCAAGCAGAATTCTGGATTCCCTCAGTTCTCTCCCTGCAGTGCAAAACTCAGTGCTCTGTTTACTTCCCCCCACACTCCAAAGCATTCAAGTGAATGTCGTGAATGCTTGCTTCTCTTGGGGTTATAAACTGGAGGGTGGGGAGTCTGTGGAGTGAGTGGGAACCTCCCATCCCACAGGCTACAAAGCCTGTGGTTTCCAGTACACACAAAAAGAAAGCTTCTAGAGTGAGTGCCACATGGCCCTCACCTCACATACAATATCAGCCTGAGTAGGAACTACAAGATACTACAGCTAGTTTTCTCTCTCTTAGTGGTGCTGGAGATCAGACCCAGTGCCCTAAACATGGGTGGATGCTTGACTGCTGAGCTATACCCCCAGTCCAGCAGTGAGAAACTACACCACAACATATATAAATTGGTAAATGTAAATAGGGCTTCCAAACAGAAGAAAGAACGATAATCACATAATCATCTCAATAGATGCAGAAAAAGCACTCAACAAAATCCCACATCCCTTCATGATAAAATCTGCAAGGAAACTAGGAACAGAAAGTTCAGACTTCAACATAATAAAGGCTGTATATGACAGACCTATGGTCAACGTTTCCATATGGATGAATGGGGAAAAACTGAAAGAATTTCCTCTAAAATCAGAAACATGACTATGGTGTGCACTATCACCACTCTTATTCAATATAGTGCTTATATTCTTAGCCAGAGCAATGAGACAAGAGAAAGAAAGAAAAGGGATACAAATAGGAAAGGAGGAAGTCAAACTATCCATTTGCAGATGATATGCCTATAATTAAAAGACCCTAAAAACTCACTAGAAGATTCTTAGATTTGATATACACTTTCATCAAAGAAGCAGGGCACAATTCAACATTAAAAAACAGCTTATCTTTACTACAACAACAACAACAAACTCACTGAAAGAAGAAATCAGGAAAGCAATTCCATTCACAATAGCAGTGAAGAACAAAAAAATACCTAGGGACAATCTTAACCAAAAACATTAAAGATCTCTACAATGAAAACTACAATGAAATTATAGAGGCATCTACACTATCTCCACTCCTATTCAACATAGTACTGGAATTCCTAGCCAGAGCAATTAGGCAAGAAGAAGGAATAAAAGGAATACAAATAGGTAAAGAAACTGTCAAAATATCCCTATTTGCAGACGACATGATCCTATACCTTAAAGACCCAAAAAACTCTACTCAGAAGCTTCTAGACATCATCAATAGCTATAGCAAGGTAGCAGGATATAAAATCAACATAGAAAAATCATTAGCATTTCTATACACTAACAATGAGCAAACGGAAAAAGAATGTATGAAAACAATTCCATTTACAATAGCCTCAAAAAAAATCAAATACCTAGGTGTAAACCTAACAAAAGATGTGAAAGACCTCTACAAGGAAAACTATACACTTCTGAAGAAAGAGATTGAGGAAGACTATAGAAAGTGGAGAGATCTCCCATGCTCATGGATTGGTAGAATCAACATAGTAAAAATGTCGATACTCCCCAAAGTAATCTACATGTTTAATGCAATTCCCATCAAAATTCCAATGACATTCATTAAACACATTGAAAAATCTACTGTGAAATTTATATGGAAACACAAGAGGCCACGAATAGCCAAGGCAATACTCAGTCAAAAGAACAATGCAGGAGGTATCACAATACCTGACTTCAAACTATATTACAAAGCAATAACAATAAAAACAGCATGGTACTGGCACAAAAACAGACATGAAGAACCAGTGGAACAGAATAGAGGATCCAGATATGAAGCCACACAACTATGAGCAACTTATCTTTGACAAAGGAGCTAAAAATATACGATGGAGAAATAGCAGCCTCTTCAACAAAAACTGCTGGGAAAACTGGTTAGCAGTCTGCAAAAAACTGAAACTAGATCTATGTATATCACCCTATACCAAGATTAACTCAAAATGGATCAAGGATCTTAATATCAGACCACAAACTCTTAAGTTGATACAAGAAAGAGTAAGAAATACTCTGGAGTTAGTAGGTATAGGTAAGAACTTTCTCAACGAAACCCCAGCAGCACAGCAACTAAGAGATAGCATAGATAAATGGGACCTCATAAAACTAAAAAGCTTCTGTTCATCAAAAGAAATGGTCTCTAAACTGAAGAGAACACCCACAGAGTGGGAGAAAATATTTGCCAATTATACATCAGACAAAGGACTGATAACCAGAATATACAGGGAACTTAAAAAACTAAATTCTCCCAAAACTAATGAACCAATAAAGAAATGGGCATGTGAACTAAACAGAACTTTCTCAAAAGAAGAAATTCAAATGGCCAGAAAACACATGAAAAAATGCTCACCATCTCTAGCAATAAAGGAAATGCAAATTAAAACCACGCTAAGATTCCACCTCACCCCGTTAGAATAGCCATCATCAGCAACACCACCAACAACAGGTGTTGGCGAGGATGCGGGGAAAAAGGAACCCTCTTACACTGTTGGTGGGAATGTAGACTAGTACAACCACTCTGGAAAAAAATTTGGAGGCTACTTAAAAAGCTGGACATCGATCTACCATTTGATCCAGCAATACCACTCTTGGGGATATAACCAAAAGACTGTGACACAGGTTACTCCAGAGGCACCTGCACATCCATGTTTATTGCAGCACTATTCACAATAGCCAAGTTATGGAAACAGCCAAGATGCCCCAGCACTGATGAATGGATTAAGAAAATGTGGTATCTATACACAATGGAATTTTATGCAGCCATGAAGAAGAACGAAATGTTATCATTCGCTGGTAAATGGATGGACTTGGAGAACATCATTCTGAGTGAGGTTAGCCTGGCCCAAAAGACCAAAAATCGTATGTTCTCCCTCATATGTGGACATTAGATCAAGGGCAAACACAACAAGGGGATTGGACTATGAGCACATGATAAAAGCGAGAGCACACAAGGGAGGGGTGAGGATAGGTAAGACACCTAAAAAACTAGCTAGCATTTGTTGCCCTTAATGCAGAGAAACTAAAGCAGATACCTTAAAGCAACTGAGGCCAATAGGAAAAGGGGACCAGGAACTAGAGAAAAGGTTAGATCAAAAAGAATTAACCTAGAAGGTAACACCCACGCACAGGAAATCAATGTGAGTCAATGCCCTGTATAGCTATCCTTATCTCAACCAGCAAAACCCCTTGTTCCTTCCTATTATTGCTTATACTCTCTCTACAACAAAATTAGAGATAAGGGCAAAATAGTTTCTGCTGGGTATTGAGGGGGGGGAGCGGGAGGGGGTGGAGTGGGTGGTAAGGGAGGGGGTGGGGGCAGGGGGGAGAAATGAACCAAGCCTTGTATGCACATATGAATAATAAAAGAAAAATGAAAAAAAAAAAAAAAGAAATTATAGAGGTATCTAAAAGATGGAAATTGTCCTATATTCATGGATCAGTAGAATAAATATTGTTAAAATGAAAACACTACCAAAAATGATATGCAAATTTAATGCAAAAAATAATTCTAAAAGTCACATGAAAATACAAAAGACCCTGAATAGCCAAAGCAATACTAAGCAAAAAGAGCAATGCTGAAGGTAGCACAATACCTGACTTCAAACTATGCCACAGAGTCCTAGTAGCAAAAACAGCATGATACTGGAAGAAAAGAGTCACATAGACCAATAAAAAGAATAGAAGATCCAGAACCAATTCTATGAAGCCACATCCATTTGATTCTTGACAAAGGTGCCAAAAATATACATACAAAAAAAGAAAACCTCTTCAACAAATAGTGTTGGAAAAACTGGATATCCTCGTGTAGAAGACTGAAACTAGTACTGCCTCTCACCCTGTACATTAATCAACTCAAAGTGGCCCAAAAACCTTAATGAAACTTTCAAACAAGTAGAGGAAAACTTAAAGAAAAATACTTCAATTTCTAGGCATAGGCAATGACTTTCTTAATAGGGCTCCAATATCTCAGGAAATAAGAGTAAGAAATCACAAAAATATTGCATTAAATTAAAAGTCTTCTGTATAGAAAAAGAAACAACAGAGTGAACAGCCTGCAGAATGGAAGAAAATCTTTGTGTGGTATTCATCCAATAATATATCCAGAATATATTTTTTAAAAACACAAAAAATGAAATACCATAAGAACCATCAAGTCAATCAATAAGTGGACAAATGAATTTTATAGATACTTTTCAATGAGGAAGTACAAATAGTCAATACATACATGAAAAAATGCTAAATACCTTTAAGCCATTAGGTAAATGCAAATCGAAACTATACTGATATTTCATCTCAACCTAGTCAGGAGGGTTATCACAAAGAAAACAAAACAACAGCAAAAAACAAAAACAAATGATAAGGTTGTGGGTAGAAGGAAAAATCCTACACTGTTTTCAGGAGTGAAAATTAGTTCAGTCACTATGAAAATCAGTATGGGGTTTCCTCAAAAGTTAAAAATATAACTAAACATGATCCAGACATAGCACTCCTGGATATATACCCAAAAGTATCAAAGCCAGCTTCCTGTACAGATTCCTGCATAGCCACGGTTATTAATGTATTACTCACAATAGCCGAGGTATGGCATCAGTCTTATTGTCCATCAGGAGATGGACTGATAAAGAAGAGGTGGTACAGATGCAATGGAGGTTTATTCAGCCATAAAGAAAGAAATTATGTCATTTGCAGGAAAATAGGTGGAACTGGAGATCATGCTAAATGAAATAAGCCAGTCTCTCAAAGACAAGTATTGCATGCTGTCTCTCATATGTGGAGTGTGAAATAGGAAGGCATTAAACTAAAAGGCGGACAGTTAGAGATGTGGAAGCTGGAAGAGGAGGAGAGGGAAGAGCGATAAGAGAGGATAATAGAGGAATGATATGACCAATGTACCGTAGTTTCAAATCTGAAAAAGTCAAAATGAAGCCCCCTTACTTTTTACAATTAAATAAATAATATATTTATTTATTTATATATTCTGTCCTCTGAACAATGCTATGTCATGGATCAAGTCTTTAATACATAGCCTTTGGGAGATATTATAGATGCAAATCATAACACCCCCTGTAAAAAATTTTTTTAAAACTTACATACTTCTAACAGAAAGCCCTGGAAAAACACTTCCGTTCCAATAGGAAGGCATAGGAGAATATCAAGGAAGGACCGGATCAAAGCAAGACCAAATCCTGTAGCTCCACAGCTGGCATCCAGAGCACATGTTGGCACGATGTGAGTTCCAAAGGGCTCACCGCCTGTGTGGCAGTGACAGATGCCGCCCACAGGGCCACTCACTTGGGCTACTTCACTCATTCACTGCCTGTAGCTTTCCTTCACAGATGTTCTACATTCCTAGCATCTCCAACTTTCTGAGGCTTCCATTATTTCAGCTTCACATGTGGTCCTTTAAAAGTCTTCTTGAAAGAACTCTGACCCTACCATGTATTTCCTAGGTTTCCAGGCCTTTTTTTGAAATCCTGGTTAAGGCTTCTTTGACCATACAACTCTTATATACAATACCATGTGGGATATGCCAAGGACTGCCACCAGAAGTCATGGTGGATCATGATGTGAGAGGCAGACTAGAACAGGAGCAGGTGATATGGGAATCAAAGCAAGCCAGAATCAGGAACTAGGACTGCAAAATAAATTACTAGCACTGAAAAATTAAACATTATATCAAACATTAGGAAAGCACACACATACTTTCCTTCCAGCATATCTCTCCCCTTAGTTACAAAATTCCTCTAAAATTCCTCTGACCTCATCCCAGATGAGTAATGTGCCAGGAGTTAAGAACACCTGATACAGCAATTCCTTTGATACAAGAAACAGGTACCCATGTCACAAGGCTCTTTGATTAATAATCACTCCAGGTCCAATTTCTCCATGCTTGGGTGATAATGTCAAAACCTTGCAATAGCAAAATGATTGAGTGCTACCAGGTGCCTAAAACAAAGAAATCACTTATAGTTCAAGCAAACCTCCCTAACCTACTTTAGCTAGTGTAAATTATCCCAATGGTAGAAGCCCCAGCATGCCTCTGTGCCTGCACTCAGTCTCTTGGTGTGCATTTCCCTCTCCTTTTTCTTCTACTGCTTGTTGCTCTATATTCACCTTACCTAACAAATCTTTTCCCACCCTCTTCTTCTTGAATTGTCTTCAAATTCTTTGCATCAATGAGTTCAAGAGCTCCAGGACAAGGCTCATGGCAGTGAGATGAGATTTTTCTCTCTCTTATTGAAAATCTCCTCAACCCTCTCTGGTGCTAGTTGCTGAGGATTCTTAATGCCTAAGTGGCTGAGCACAGTGACAAATTTCTGGAAAAAAAAAACTGGCAGTCCTATAGAACCAGGGACCCCAGAGACTCTCTTCTCAAATGAAAGGCTTACACTTTTTTACCTTTGTCCCTTGAGGAGTGGGGTCTTCCCGATTCCTGACATGCCCTCAAAGGAGCTATAGTATTGTCCCATTGCAAAGTACTTAGAGTTTTTTAATGGTGCTGAATTCGTTAGCAACCACATCCTCCAGCTACAATTCACAAGCACATCTTATGTACCCAAGCTGCAAGGTGTTTGAATCTTCATGCTCTCATTTTTGCTTCTAATACTCACTGTAATCTGGCTGGTAGCATCCAGCAATACCCACCACATGGCCTTAATGCTATGCTGCCTTGAAATTTTCTCCACCTCATGAATAAGTTCATCACCTTTAAACTCAACTTCACATAACGGATTAGGACAGAGACAAAATGTACGCAAGTTTATTGCTAGAATGTAACAGCAATATTCTCCACTCAGATGCTCAAGAGTCCTCATTTCCATCTAAAACATGTCATCACAGCCTTTACTCTGCATGCCTATCAGCAGTCTGCTGTTCTGAGCTTCTAACATAATTGCTTATTAAGCTCCACTTACAGCATTCTAAGCTTTTCCTGGCCTGCTTATATTAACTTTTCCAAACTCCTCCCTTGCTATAGGCTTGTAGTGAGGCAGAACATCATAACAATAGGACAATGTGGCAGAGGAGGTTGTCCACCTCCTGGTGGCCAGGAAGCAAAGAGAGAGTTAGAGGAAGGGGTGGGGTCACAATAAATCCTTCAAAGACATTTCACCAGTGACCCAATTCCTACAATTAGTCTCTACCTCCTAACATTTCTACTACCTCCCAATAGAACTACAGTTGGGGTCCATGTCTCTAACACATGAACTTCCAGTGGGGGTGGGACATTTCAGATTCATACCCTAACATAGACTCTCCCTAGCAATGCGTGAGAGTTTCTTTTCTCCTACAAATTAATAAGAAAAGGGCACATATACCAATTGAAAAGGCCAAGATACTTGAATAAGCACTTCATAAAAAAAGACACTTAAACAGACAAAATGTGAAAAATTGCTGAAGTTGACCAGTCATTAGGGAAATGGAAACTCAAATCATAAGGAAATGCCAATAGATGTCCAACAAAGTAGTTACTGAAAAGGCAGAGAGCACAAAGTATTGGCAACACTATAGAGCTACTGAAACTCTCAAATATTGTTGGTAGTGCAAATTGGTACATTGATACTTGAAAGCTATTTGTCACATTTATAATAGCTGATTTTGTTATTTTTATCTTTTGAGGCAGGACCTTGCTATATAGCCTAGACTGGCCTTTAACTCACAATCTTCCAACTTGTCTCCCTTTTATGGACTCTGATCCCTGCCTGTTTGTCCCATAAAAGCACCTGAGAATCTGTCCTCTGTTGGAGATTATAAAGCGACAAAACCTCAAAGGTCATGCTGTTTTAGGATCCCCACTTCATAAGAAGAAAATTCAGATGTAGAGAGAAGTGAGGAATTGTAAAAACAATTTCCAGAGTCAGGATGCAGCTCAGATCTCCTCCCATGCAATTCAATGCTATTCCCCCTCCACTAAGTTTCCTCAGAAATGACAAAGTGTACTTCTCATTTCTGGATGTCACCCAGTGTGAAGCCAGCTCCTAAGAGACTCAGAATTAGAGAAAAGAGGAAGAAACACATACTGAGAGAACTCTAGTCCTATAGCCCTTTTGCATAAAGAGAAGAGAACATCTTTCCAACAGCACTGACCCCAGCTGCCCCTGATGCACATCCCCCACATCTGAGCATGAACTGAGGGACACTGCAGTGAGCAGTGGCTGGACCTAGGGGAAAGTGACATAGGCATACTGGTTTACTTTAACAGTGCCTGTTAAAGGATATGATATTGTGAAAGGTCATACTGGGGTCAAAGGACAAGATCCCATTGGAGAACCAATTACAGTTAAGGATCAAGATCTTATGAAAGGTTACATTTGGGTCAAAGTAAAAGAGCTAATTAAAGGACTGTGGTGAACACATATAAGACTGTTGTTGTACTGATGGATTATATTGTGTTAAGGTATGAAAAATTGTTGAAATAAGAAGTATTAGCTAGTGTGTGTTAGGACTTAGATACCAGCCAGAGAGTGACAGGCTGATATGCTAATAAGCCAACCCTAAGGTGGTGGCTGATATGCAAACAACCTAACCCTAAGGTGATGGTGCAGATAACAGGAGTGGTGAGGTCACCACAGGGTATATAAACTCAGGCTAGAACCCAAAACCTTGCTTGCCTCCTTGCCCATCAGAGACCACACTGTCAGAGTCTGTCCCGAGACCCTGACATGGAGGCAGCCGCCACTTGGGGGGGGGGCTCCCTTCTCCCGATGACCACTGGGTGTCGCTGGTGAACTGTGAAACTGGATCTGCACTGAAGGTGGCTGTGAGGATCCCCTGGGGCTCAGATACACCCCCCTCATTGGCTGAGAAGACATGAGCGAGACTTGGGGGAAGGTCGGAGTAACTCCTGGCTGGCTAGGGTAACAAAGACAGGCATTAGGATCCATAGGAAAGTGCCATGTGAATTTGTTTGAATAAAAACAATGTTCTCTGAAATAAGAGTCTCCTGAGTACTGTCTCTGTACTCAACTGAACCAACAAGCGCTCACGACAAGGACCAGTTTCAGTTAAAGGTCAACAATCAGTCAAAGAGGAGAGCCCCAGCAAGACTGGCTCCTGCCCCAAGTCTATGATATGCTGCCCAATGAAGAATCCTCCCAATCTGTGTTGTGCCCATGTTGATTGCATGGGGACCAAAAGTGCTGTGTAGGCTTTTGTGGGACAGAGTGGTTAAAGCCCAAGTGAGGTGAGCACTAGCTGGAAGAAAAGGGGACCCCTACAGACAGAGAAGAGGGTTGGGAGGATGGGAATGATCTCAGGGTGATGGGAAGGAGGTGTTGAGAGAGGAGTCTCCAAGACCACAAACAAGGTGCAATGGGTATTCAACCTCCTCACTAGTCTGACTCCATCTCCAATTCTCTTCTCTCCCACCAGGTGGAGCCTGTCCTCACTATACCCATCCTGTACCCAAGCCTGAGGGCCTCTAACTGGTCTCAGGTTCTAGCACCATTACCCTTGCACACTGCTCATTCTACCTCTCATACTGGATGCCCAAGACTGGGGCTGCTGCCTCTCTTATGCACTTTACAGTTAAAAAAAAAAAACAACTCACTTCTCCTTTTGTTTCTGGCTACTGTGATTTCTGGGCTCCTGGAAGTTCCAGGCAGGTGGATGTGAAGGAAGAAGAAAAGAACCCATGAAGCATGTTTCTGTGGTGTAGGGAAGAACAGGGCCAGGAACAAGTATCCCTTACTATGTCTTAATATTAGAAATTACTACAGTCTCCATTTCACAGGAAATGAAAATCTGCACAAACACACGTGGCATAAAAATAGATGGGACCAGCCAGGTGCCTGTAGCTCATGCCTATAATCCTAGCTACTTAGGAGGCAGATATTGGGAGGATCATGGTTCAAAGTCAACCCCTGGGGAAATAGTTTGTGCGACTCTTATCTCAAAAAAACTCATTACAAAAATGTTCTGGTGGAGTGGCTCTAGGTGAAGGCCCTGAGTGCAAACCCCAGGACAAAAAAAAAAAAAAGAGGCAGGACCTTTCTTTTCAAATCCAGTGTTAGTCCTGATCTGGCTACTATAAGCCCTGCAGAGTAACCAGCAAGCCCTTGGGGCTAACCATACAGCATTCCCATGTTTTCTTTAACTTTCAAGAGATCTGTGCCCTTCTTACAAGACAGAGGAAGAAGGAAGTTACAGGTGCCAGAAAAATCCCTGCTCATTAAGAATTCTACTGGTTCTGGCCTGAAATTCTGCCTATGATACATCACCCTTTTAGGTTAAGCAATGTCTTCCCCCAGCCTTCTGTTTTAATATGCAAATGAGGCAGTCAGACACACTAAGTCTTTCAGATTTCAAGGGGGGAATATCATGGGAAAACAAAATATCTCATGGCCTCTGCTGTTGATCTCTGTTCCCTCTGTCTTTGTACAAGAAAGCTCTCAGGGAAGGAAAAAACCTCAGAGGAAGAGCAGTTTGGATGGAATGGATAGAGCTAGGGCTTGGGAGGCAGGTAACCTGAGTGCCAGCCACCCCCAGCTTTGCCTTCCTACTTGTTGGGTGACAAATCTCTGTTCCTCACTGAGCCTGAGTTGTCTATTTAAAGTGACAACTTTAAGGGGTTGCTCATAGTTGTTTTGGAAATCTGGTCTAGATCTACCTTTCTGAAATCTGAATTCACTCTTCTTTTTGTGTTGGGCTCCTGCTGTGAATGGAAGTGGGGAGCAAGGGCCCTTTTCCTCTTACAGGAGCACTGTCCATGGCTACCCCTCATCCTCCAGGGGACAGGCTGAACTGCAGTAGGGCTTGGATATCAGGAGATCTTGCAGTATAGGAAGAGCAGTGATCAAACTTTTGGCCTGAAAAATATAAAATATATCTTTGTGGGTAATAATGGTTTATGTTTTATTCTATTCGCCCTGTTTCAGGTCCTATGCCTAGTACATTCCATGTGTTGCCATATTTATTTTTCACACACAAAAAAAAACCTCTTCGATTGGCATTATACCTAGTTCTTTAATTTTGTAAAAAGGTTGAGGGTAAGAGGCAGAGGCAGGAAGATCAGAGTGTGAGGCCAGCCTGGGCAGTTATTTATTTGTTATCTCAAAAACAAAATAAACCAAAGGGCTAGGAGCATAGCTCAAGTACTAAAGCACTTACCTAGCAAGCAAGAAGCCCTGAGTTCAATATCCAGTACCACAAAAAAAGAACAACAACAAAAACCACGTTGAAGGCAAGAGAGGTTAAATAACCACTCAAAGCCACAAGTGAGATCAGGCAAGATAGCTCAACACCTGTAATCACAGTTACTTGTGAGCCAAGATAGGAGAATAGGAGAATCGTGGTTCTAGGCCACCCTTGGCAAAAGGTAAAGACCCTTTCTCAACCAATAAAGCTGCGTGTGGTGGTACATACCTGTTATCCCAGGTACATGGGAGTATGAATAGGAGGATCTTGGTCCAGGTCAACTATGCAGAAGCTCAAGACCCTATCTCAAAAATAACCAAAGCAAAAAGGGTTGGGGGGAGTAGCTCAAATGGTAGAGTGCCTGCCTAGCAAGTGTGAGGCCCTGAGATCAAATCCCAGTACTGCCAAAAAATGAAATTACTGCAAAGTGATAGCAATGAATGTATTGGTTTTGTTAGTAGCATAAATGTGCAGGAAGAGAAACAAATAGAAGTAAAGCAAAAATTGTTTAAAGACTTAGAATATTCAGGAAACAAGAGTTCGATTGTAGGTTTACTATTCACCAAAAAAAAAAAAAAAAAAGAAATTACTGTTGTTTGAATTAGGGCATATATTAAGATGCTATGAAGGAAACAACATAGAGCAACTCCAAAGAGATTGTTTCTTTTCCCGAGGAAGCCATCTATGGCTAGCAAGGTTGCTCAGCAAGAGAAGACCTCTCAGAGTACCTGTTTTCTTCCACCTTGTTGCTTCTCTTCTTACATGAGAATGTTGTCCTCATTCTCATGGCTATAAATAGCCAACTTCCATATCTGTATTACAGCCAATGGAAAGAAAAGGGGAGAAAACAGAATTGGCTTTAAACAAAAAATAACCTGGAAATTGTGCTCTACTTCATCCTATCAGCTCAGTTCACAAAAATCTCTAACTGCAAGGAAGGATTTTACTGAAGGTTATAGACAGGGCTATAAGATAAGAAAAAGGAAATAAAACACATAAAACTTAGAAAAGGCAAAAATAAAACCATCATTAGTCTCTATATAGATTCTATTCCTTTGATTTCCTCTTTATTAGTTCCTCCCTTGTATCAAATTTGGGTTCAGTTTGTTCTTATTTCCTTTAGGTATAAGGCTAGGTTACTGGCCTGAGATCTCTCTTAATGTGGTTCTTACAACTATTACTTCTGCACTCTACTTCTCATTCCATAAAGTTTTGGTATGTGGCACTTTCATTTCACTAGTTACAAATTGTTCTCTAATTCCACTTGTGTTTTTTTCTTTGACTCATTGTTTAAGAGCATGTTAATTCCATCTATTTATGAATTTTCTATTTTTCCTTTTGTTGTTAATATCTATTTGAATTCCATTGTGCTTGCAGAAGATATTTTGCATGATTTCAATATTTGTTTACAAAGATTGTACTTATTCAGTGGCCTGATAGGTAGTCTATCCTTGAGAATGCTCCAGGAGCACTTGGAAAAAATGTGTGAGTACTGCTTTGGGGTGAGTACTCTATATTTGGCTTTTAGGCATAATTAGTTTATAGCACTGTCAAGTCCTCTCTTTCTGTACTGATGCTGTGTCTAGTTGTTGACATTCACCTTTTTTTGTACAAATGCTTATTTCTCCGTTTAGTTCATATGTTTTCTTCATATACTTAGGGTCTCTATTGATAGGTGCATGCTATATGCTTTTTTTCTAATACTTATATCTTCTTCATAAAATAACCCTTTGATCAATACCATGTTCTTATTTTGTCTCACGGCAATTTCTGAATCTATTTTGTCTGATATTATTATAGCTCAGTTCTCTTGCTGTTATTATCTGCATGCAATAGCTTTTTCCATCCTTTTGCTTTCAACCTAGTTAAGTCTATGAATCTAAAGTAAGTTGCTCACAGACAGCACACAGTTGGAACATGCTTTCTCACCTTTCTTCTAGTCTTCTCTCTTTTACTGTGAGAACCTAATCTTTTGACATTTTTAGTAATTACAGGTAGTGAAGCAATTACTTCTGCTATTGTGCTATTCACTATAAGTCCTATGTCTTTTCTCTCTCTATTTTCCATTACTGCTTTCTTTTTAAATATTTTATTTTAACTAATTTTATTTATTTAATAAATTGTGTATATTAATAGGTTTCTGTAAAATAATTCAAACATGTATGCAGCATGCACTAATCAAATCCAGTCTCACCTTATTCACCCCCCACACACACCATTCCCAACTTCTACTAATAACTACTCTACATTCAGGCCAACTTAGCTTCCACATATTAGAAAGGGTATGTAGAAGGGATCAAGGCAAGATGACAGATTAGAAGCATCCACTGTTTGACTCCAGGAATGAGAAGAACCAGGTAACATAAGAGAGACTATATTCTGAAGAGAGAAAGAGAGGAAGAGCATTGGGAACCACAAAAGAGATAGCAGAATGGTAGCATATCACAAAGAAACTAAGGCAAAAGAGAAAAGCCCATTCTCAGCTTTCCAGGAATGAGAAAGGAAGCTGAAGATGACATGGAAAAGTAAACGAGACAGTCCTGCAACAGACTAGCTACAAGATAAGCCCATACCTCCCACAAGCCTTAAATCAGTGGAGGGATCTGTGAGAGAATGACTGCTGTGGTGTATAAGGCTAGCCTTGTGAAGAAAGATATTCTGTTGCTTCCTTATCTCAGAGGAGAGAGGGCCTATTGTTTGAGACTGAGATACTCTAGCAGCCATAACCATGACTGGTAGTAAAAAAGAGCACTTTAACCTAGCTACTTCACTGTCCTGCCTGAACATTGAGAGTTTTTCAACTGAAAGACTAGAAGTGATTAAAACTTCTAGCCAGTGACTTGGCCTCAGATGGGTAAATCCCAAGGTAGAAGCAAAGTAATATGAAAAAAACAAGGCAACAGTTATCCTCCAAATGTCAACAATTCCACAATAAAGGACTTGAATGATAGTGAAACAGATAAAAATTCAAACAATAAACTATAAAGAATAATTGATCAACAAAAATAAAGAGGATATATACAGTCATCTGAATAAATTCAAAAGGCACCAGTGGCTTATGCCTGTAATCCTGGTTACTCAGGAGGAAGAGATCAGGAGGATTACAGTTCAAAGCCATCCCAGGCAAACAGTTTGTGAGACCCTATCTCAAAAAACCCTTCACAAAAATAGGGCTGGTGGAGTGGTTCAAGGTGAAGGCCCTGAGTTCAAGGCTCAGTACCGAAAAAAAAAAAGATACAAATAAACAGCTGAATGAATTTTAAAAAAATGAAATAAGCTGAATGAAATAAGGAAAACAATGTAGAAGATGAATGAGGAATTCAATAAAGATATAGAAACTCTGACAAAAAATCAAATTGAAATCCTGGAAATGAAAACCTCAATAAAAAACTCAGTTGAAAACTTTGCTAATACAATGAAACAAGTTGAAAATAGAGTATTAGGTTTAAAGATAAAGTAGAGGAATTAGACCAATCAGAAAAAGACAAAGAAAAACACTAAGAAAATCTGAACACAATATTCAGGCTTCTGGGACTCTACCAAAAGACCAAACCTATGAATCATGGATATAGAAAGAGAAGAGATACAACCTACTGGCACAGAAAAAATGTACAATAGAATAATGGCAGAAAATTCTTCAATCCTGAGAAAGAGAGGGTCTTCCAGGTACAGGAGGTTTTCAGAAAACCAAACAGGTAAGATCAGAAAAGAAAAATCCCTAGACATATTAATAGTTACAACACTAGATATACAGATTAAAGAAAGAATATTGAATGCTGTGAGAGAGAAGCAATAAGTCAGTTGTTGCTGACTTGTATTTAAAGGCAAACCAACCAAAACAATAGCAGATTTTTCAATAGAAAGTCTAAAAGCAAGAAGGGAATGAAAGCAATTCCAACTGTCAACCTAGATTACTATATCCTGCCATGAAAGTATGAATCATGAAGTTCAAACCCCAGTACTGGGGGAAAAAAAAAAACCTTCCACAATAAATAAAAACTAAAGGAATTCAAGATTCACAACCACTAAACCAGCATTACAGAAGATACTTAAATGAATCCTACACACAGAAGAGGAAGATGAATGCAATGAAGATAATATGGAAAGAATCAATCCCATCAAATGAGTAGACTACCCAATGAGGATTAGGAAAGAAGCAAACATCATAAACACAACAAAATGACAGGAAATACCTTTCTATATTACACTGAATGTTAATAGTCTCAGTTCTCTAATCAAAACACATACAATAGCAGGTTGGATTACAAAGCAAGACCTGACCATTTGTTGACTACCAGAAATGGATATCACTGACAAAGGCTAACACTGATGTAGGGTGAAAGGATGGAAAAAGACTCTCTAAGAAAATAGTCCCTGAAAGCAAACAGGAAAAGCTATACTCATATCTAATAAAACAGACTTCAAATCATAATTAGTCAGAGGAGACAAAGAAGGTCACTTCATATTAATAAAGGAATCAATCCATCCAGAGAAGATAACAATTGTTAACAGATATGCACCAAACATTGACATGCCCCATTTCATTAAATAAACACTACTAGACTTATAAGCACAGATAGATCTCAATACAATGATAGTGGAAGACTTCAATACCCCATTGTCACCAATAAATATGGCCTCCAGACCAAAAAAAACCAAAGGAATTTCAGAATTAATTAGCACTATAGATCAAATGAACTTAATAGCCACAGAATATTTCATCCAGCAGCTGCACAATACACATTTTTCTCAGCAACCCATCAACTTTCTCCAAAATAGATCATATTAAAGACATAAACAAGTCTTTAAAAATGTAAGAAAATTTAAATAATCCCTGTATTCGATCAGACCACAATGGAATAAAACTAAAAATTCCTAGAATCTAATGAAAATGAAAACACAACTTACCAGAAACTCTGGGATATAGCAAAGGCAGTGCTTAGAAGAAAGTTTATAAATATGAGCGTCTACATAAAAAAAACAGAGAGATCTCAAAGAGATAGCCTAGTGATGCACATCAAACTCCGAGAAAAAATGAGAATAACCCAAACCCAAAGTAGCAGGCAGAAAGAAATAATAAACATTCCGGCAGAAATTACTGAAAAGGAGACTTAAAAATACGTACATACAAAGAACCAATGGAAAAAAGTTGTGCTTTTGAAAAACTAAGATAGATAAACCCTTAGCCAAATTAACCAAAAGAAGGAAGGAGAGACCCAATTTAATAAAATTAGAGATGAAAAAGAGAATATCATAACAAATACCAATGGAATCCAGAGGATCGTTAGGGAAGATTTTTGAGAATTTATAATCTAATAAGCTGGAAATCTAAAAGAAATGTATGAATTTCTAGATGCATTTGACCTATTAAAATTGAAACAAGAGGATATAAACCACTTGAACAGATCTATAACAAGCAATGAAATTGAGGCATTATTTCCATAAATGTGGTGGAGTGGCTCAAGTGGTAGAGTGCCTGTATAGCAAGCATGCAGCCCTGAGTTCAAATCCAGTTTAAAAAAAAAAGAAAAGACACACAGACCAATGGAATAGAATAGAGATCCCCCCAAAAAACAAAACAAAGCAAAAACAAAAACAACCAATTCATCTACAGCCAATTGATGATGTTCAATAAATACACCAAAAACATACATTAGAAAAAAGTCAGTCTTTTCAATAAGCTATGTGGGGTAGGGAACATTGGAGAGTCATATGAGAAGATTAAAACTTTTTTTTTTGGCACTACTGTGGTTTGAACTCAGGGCTTCAAGCTTGCTAAGCAGGTGCTCAACCATTTGAGTGAACAATGCTTCCAGCCCTTAGAAGATTGCACTTTGACTCTTACCTCTCACCATGTAAGAAATCAACTCAAAATGAATCAAAGGCTTCATTGCAAGAGGTGTGTCTGTTCTTATGCCAATCCAATGCTGTTCTGATTATAATAGCTTTGCAGTATTTTTTAAGTCAAATAGTATAATGCCTCCTGATCTGTTCTTTTTACTCAAGATAGTTATTTGTGCTTCTATAAAAAAATTAGGATTGTTTTTCTGGTTCTGTGAGGAATGTTATAGGTATTTTGATAGGGATTTCATTGAATCCATAGATTGCTTCATATAGTATGGACATTTTAATAATATTGATTCTTCCAATTCATGAACCCAGTTATCTTTCCATTTTTTTGTGTCTCCTTCAACTTCTTTCATCAGTGTTTTATAATTTCCATGTTGTGATCTTTCACTCTTTTTTATTCCTAGATATTTTTGTGGCCATTATAAGTGAAATTGTTTTTCTTCATTTCTGTTTCAGATAATTCACTATTGTCATATAACAATGCTACTGATTTTTGCATGCTGATTTTGTACCCTGCTACATTGCTGAGTTTGCTAATTAGTTCTAATAGGGTTTGGTAGAAATTGGAGGGGGGTTATGTATATATAACTGCCTGTTCTTTATTCTTAGTTTTATCTAACTATGGTCAGAAAAGATACTTTGTATCATTTCAATCTTCTTAAACTTGTGCAGATTTTTTAGTAGTACTTGGATTTAAACTCAATTTTATATTTTGTACTGAAATACAATCTATCCTTATGAATTCCTGTATGCAGCTGAAAAGAATACATATTCAATAGTTGATAAAATGTTCTAAAAATGTCTGTTAAATCCATTTGGTCATGTGTACAGTTTAAAAGAGACAACCCTTCATTGTTGTCTGTTTTTTTTCTTACAGTTTTTGACTTTTTTCTCCTGTCACTACTCTTACTCTCTTTTGTTTCCATTTACACAGATTATCTTCTTCCACCTCTTCTCTTTTATTCTTGGTATGTTCTTACAGATGAAATGAGTCTATAGTTAGGTCTTGATTTTATATCCACTTAACCATGCTATGTCTTTTAATTGGAAAATTTGACCCATTTATATTCAAAGTAACTATTAATAGATAAGGACTTACTACTGTCAGTTGGTTAATTGCTTTCCAGGTGTTCTGCACATGTTTTCTTCCTTTCTTAAAGTCTTTGCGGTTATTTCTTCTAATAACACGTGTTGAATCGTCTACTTTTTCTTTTTTACTGTATCTATCATAATTTTTGACTTGTGGCTGTCATGACACTCATGAAAAATCTTATACTTACAAAAAATTACCTTAGGTTGATAACAATTTAAGTTGTTAATTTTGATTGTAAAACGTAAACTACAATTTAATTTCATTGCACCTGTAGATTTTGAATTTTGATGTCACAATGTATATCTTTATATATTGCATATACCATGACAAAGTATTATAGTTATTAATTTTAACAGTATTGCCTTTTAAACTTAACACATGTGGTATTCATGTATAACAACTACATTACTAGAGCATTCTGAATTTGACCTTGAGTTTACTTTTACCAGGGAGTTTTGTACTCTCAGATGTTCTTGAGTTATTCATTAGCTTCCTTTTCTTTAAGCTTGAGGAACTCTCTTGAGCATTTCTTGTAAAACGGGTCTGGTGATGATGAAGTTCCTCAGTTTTTGTTTCTGTGGGAAAGCCTTTATCTGTCCTTCATTTTTCAAGGACAGTTTTTTAGAGTAAGTATTTTTAGTTTGTAGGTTCTTTCCTTGAACAACTTGAATATGTCATCTAACTGTCTCCTGGCCTATAGGATTTATTCTTGGAAGTCTGCTATTAGTCATATTGGATTTTTCTTACATGCTATTTTTTTTTCCTCTTGCTGCTTCAAGATTCTCTTTTTGGATTTAAACTTTAAAATTTTGATCACACAAGGGCATGAGTAATCTCATTTTGATTGAACCTGATTGAAGATGTTTGACATTTCTGTGTCTGGATATTTGTGTCTTTCTCCAGGTTTGGAAAGTTCTCTGGTATTGTTTCTTTAAAAAGCTTTCTATCCCTTTTCTCTACTCCTCTTGAATGCCAACAGCATGTACATTTGTCTTTGTCATGCCATTTCCATGAATTTTATAAGCTTTCTTCTTTCCTTATTCTTTTTTCTCCTCTAAATATTCACTTCCAAATAACCTGTCTCTGAGTTTACTCATTCTTTTACCTGCTTGATCAATTCTGTTGAAACTCTCTGCTATATTCTTTTATTTTGTACAAATATTTTTTGACTCTGATATTTGTTAGAATTTTTAAATTATTATTTCAATCTCTTACGTTTCTCTAATAAACTTCTGAATTGTTTTCTCTGCATTTTCTTGAAGTTCAGTAAGCTTCCTTAAAACAGCTAGCTATTTTGGAGTCTTAGGGAATTTATACATTTCCACCAACTGAGATTTAGTCTCCGGCACTTCATTTTCATTTTCACTTTCATGTGTCCCTGACTGTTTTTGATTCTTACCCTGTATCCATGCCTTGAATGAAAGAAGTAGGTACTTATTCTAGTCTTTGCAGTCTGCCCTTCTCTAGTGAGGTCCTTCAACAGTAGGCTTGTACAGCAATTCAATGCAGCTGTGGTCCCTAGGACCACTGTGACCACAGTGGTGCTGTTGGCACCCTAAGTCCAAGGCTGCATGGCCAGAATCTCCCAGGTTGGAATCCCTCAGCCTTCGAGCCCAGCTTAGCACCAGACTGGACTGCTAGACCATCAAGACTGGCATAGCAGTTGGGAGCAGTAAAAGCCCAAAGCTGCTAGGACTGAAGGCTGCTGAAGCCTTTCAAAACCCAAGCAGTGATGTGAGCTGGTGCTGAAGTTGATCTGGCAGAGGGTACATGTTCTCATCTGTACTAAAGTGGGTGTAGAGGCACAGACCTGGTCTAGAGTCAGGGCCATGACACTCCCGAGCATCAAGGCTACCACACAGCCCAGCAGAAAATGCAAGTCAATTGCCACAAATCTCCCTGCTCTTTCTGAGATTCACTGGTTTGTCATCTATAAATACTACAGATTGTTGTGAGACTTTGATTTACTTTCAGAGTTCTAAAATGGTTGTTTTGACAAGAATTGTTGCTATTTTCAGGCTGGAGGCATGGCTCAAGTGATAAAGCACCTGCCTAGCAAGCGGGAGACCTTGAGTTCAACCCCCAATACAAAAAAAAATTGTTACTATTCTCCCAGCATTGATGAAGCAGCTTTTATTCTCCTATTCTGAAACTGGTTCCTGTGCTTTAGGATTTTTTAGAGGCTATCAAATTAACTAATTAAATCTCTTATCCAATGTCATTATATTCTACCTTATCATACATAGATGAGTTATTTTCCCCATATCCTCAGCCGATATGGAGATAATCATGATTTCCCCCTATATTCTATTAAAAAGTATTCCATAACTTAGTTTGGAAGTTTAAATCAACCATATATTGTTGGAAAAAAATCCTGCTTATTCATGATATATCACTATATACACATATACATATATGTGTGTGAATATATATATTTATATTTAAATATATAACAAAATATACAGTGTAAATTTTTGTTTAGGATTTTTTGCATTTATAGCAAGAATAGAATATAGTTTAGAATATAGTTTCCTTTCATGTAATAGTTTAGTAGTGTAAAATTGCAGTGAATGTCAAACTGCTTTGAAAACAAAAAGTCAAAGTCAGTGTGTGGAGCTGCAGATAAACATATTAAAAATAAAAGTAGGACATTTTAAATTATTGGCAGGTTAAACCAAGTAGAAAGGATATTTTTTTTACTAAGTGTGGACTACAACTACTGAGGTCAGGCTAAACCAGAGCTAAAAGAGAGACTGGGAGTGTGGCTAAAGTGGTAGAGTGCCTGCTTTGCAAGCTTGAAGCCCTGAATTCAAACCCCAGTCCTGCTGACAGGGGGTGGGAGGAGAGAGAGATACAGAGAGAAAGAGAAGCACAGACACACAGTAAAAAGATGCAAAGCCAGGAGGTAGCCACAAGGTTGCACTACAAAGTAAGAGAAGAGTTAGTAGATGGAGTAGTGCTGGGAGCTTTTGCCTCCCACATCAGGTTCCAATTCTTCTGGGTGTAGTAATAAAACTTTTTTTTAAATCATTGCTTACATAAATACTAAGCAAGTATTTATGTTACTAGCAACTAAGCAAGTAACAACACACTTTAACTGGAGTGCAGAAACAATCCAAATAGTTATTTGCCCTCAGGTTCATATTCCAAAATGGCTTCAAGTTAGACTTTTCACTTTACCAACAAATGAAGTTTCTGCACTCATGGAGACATATAAGGATGGAATTAAGGAATAAAACATTGGTTTCACATTAAATTTAAGCCCCACGCTACATAAAAATTGGCACTTTTTCATATATCTAGAAAGTATATTACTAACAGCCATTATCTTTGTCTTTGCCTTGGCGTGGATGGTGTTTAAATATTAATACCGTAAAAGAAAAACCTCAAATGCACCCAAACCTGAACACTGTTGGGAGGGTGGGGTTTCTATATTCCTTGGTATGTAGTGAGAAGAATGGGGTTGACCATCTGGTGTATGGCCTGGGAAAGGCAACTCCCTCAAAACAATCATGATTTTTTAAAATCTCCTATATTCTATTAAGTATTCCATTAATGTGACGCGGAATTTCAAACCCCTCTATAAAGCAAGAGGAAGGTTCTTGAGGGGTTTATGAGGGTATCCCTGGAGGTTATTTCACAGGGCGTCTTCCTGGGGTCAAAAGGAAGCCACCGGTTTCCTGGTCCCACTGATGCTCTTCTGCCCTCCAGCCCCGGGCACCACAGCTCCCCCTGCTGGTGGGCCGCCATCATAACGGCTGGAAACTCATCGGCCTCTACCTTCACCCGCCTGTCCCAGCGTGATGAAGCTGAGCGGCCTCCTACTCACTGTGACCGTCCTCTGCCTCCACATGGCCCAGCCGGGCTTCCTGAGGAAGGGTGAGGCGTGGGGCCTGGAGGAGCTGGGGTAGGGGACCGTGACCATGGCTCACCCTGTGGCGTTTCTCAACAGCCAAGTCAAAGCCTGGGTATTGTCCGGAGTTCCCCCTTTCCTGCCGCTTCACCCTGTTCCCCTCTTGCTGGCGGGACAGAGGCTGCCCGGGGACGAAGAAGTGTTGCTTCTACTACTGTCGCATGCAGTGCATTGAGCCGTGGTGGACCTTGGATTGAGTGGGGTGAGCGGCCCCCCACCTTCCTGCACAGCCATGTATGGTGGGGGGGAACTGAGAACCCTCTGTGCCCCTAGAAATCACCTCGAGCAGTGCTTTTTCAGTTGAGGGTCGTCCAGAGATGGCCCCTTTCTCAGAAAATGCACCATTCATTTCATGGAATGGAATGGAAGGGCTGTGTGGCAGGGATTCTCTCTAAGCTCAACTGTTAGTGATTTTCAGTTGCTCCCACCCCACCCCTGTTCTGTTATTGTTGTTTTACTTTGTTTTTAACAGTTTGTGCCAATGAAACATTTTCCTCTTTACACTTGAAGTGAGGTAAAGGGATATGAAATCATCCGCTAGTGTGATTTGCTAAGAATGCTAGACCCTCAGTCCCTAACTCCCTGGCATCACATCTCAGTGTTCTTAGGAACACTCAGAGTAGTCCTGGGACCAAACACCATGTCCCCGGCATGCTTTGCATCTGCTCCTATCTCTGGTTCTTCTCTCCCTAGGTAGAAACCCCTTCTCAACAAAGCTTGAGAAGACACAGGTGCTACAGTCTCAGACTTGGATAACTGGTCTCCAATTCTTCCATGCTTTCCCCAGGCCCTTCCTGTTAGCAAGAGTTAAATGTTTATTGATATGAAAGCAAAGCAAAGAAATAAAGTCCTGTGTACTAATCCATGTTCTGTTGTTTTAACAAACCTGAGGTTGGGTATGTTATAAAGGAAAGAGGTTTATTCAGTTCACAGTTCTGTAGGTTCAGGAACATGACACCAGCATCTCTAGGACCTTACGCAAATGACATCACAAGGGTAGTAACATTACTAAGAGTAGAGTGGTTCTGGAGTGAACGAATTCTCTCTCTCTCTCCTCTCCCCCCTTCCACCCCCTCCAAACCCTGGGATTTACCCATGCTAGGCAAGCATCTTAGCACTGAGCTACATCCCAGCCCCATTTCCTTTTTCAACTTGTCTGTAGGTCAGAAGACAATTTAAAATCAAATTTTCCGTGTTTGGCTCTCATGAAGGGCCATATTGTCCTGGAGTGGAAGAACAAGTCACCGATTACAAAGTCTCTGGTACTGGTGCTGGTGGACTTTCCACTTGACCAAAGACTAGATTTGGAACTTTGAGTTGGAAATGGGGCACAACATATCTAACTTTTAGGGTACTTTAGTTCCTAAAATTTAGGGAAAGGAATTTTTCTCTGTGGTTCAGCTGAGCTACCGAGATAGGGGTTCAACCCCCTAATCATGTTGAAGTGACTTCCACCTTGAATGTCCCCAATTTATAACGCAGAGCCCTGGGAAAGCGGGCTTCCAAACCGTCTCTGTCTGTGACAAACAGCATTAACTTTTTAACAGAAACAGTATTTTTTTAAAAAATCACCCTCTCTTTGCCCAGATGAGCAACAATTCCTTTGAGTGTCTTAGCTGAAATAACTGTAGTTAGTAACCTCATCGCCTTGTATTTACTAGGGGTAACTGGAGGGCGACTGTTAGTCACCGGAAACCGCAAAGGACGCTCAAAACCCTCAGCTGAAGGTGAAGCATCCGGTTTCTCATGGTCATTTATTGTCTGTGAACAGAATCTCAGAGCACTTTAAAGCCGTTCACTAAGAGCCAAGGAAATCGAGTCAAGCTCGAAGACCTGGCAAGGACGGGCAGGATGCAGGGCCAGAGCAACGGTCCGGAGGATGTCGCTCAGGGTTTCCCTCAGCCCGACGCCACACACCGCCACACCAACCAAGACACGGCCTGGGGGCGGGCCTTCCGGAGCGGGGGCGGGCCTTCCGGAGCGGGGGCGGGCCTGCTGAGCTAGGAAGGTAGGCCACGCCCCCTGGCCACGCAGAGACCGTACGCGAGCACGCCCGGACAGAGCCTGGGGTGGGGCCTCTGGGAAGGGGGCGGGGCTGATGGCGTAAGGGGAGGAGCCTTTGCCGCCGCTGCAGCTGCTCGGGTGAACCTGGAGCACCAGTCAAGCCCGAGTAAATCAAGTCCTTGTGGTTGCGTACTTATTAGCAGAAAACTTTGAAGTGCAAAACATCCCTTCTACAGAAAACAAGCCTGAGCCCAAGAGGAAATGAACAGAGAGTAAGGAAAGAAGATAAACTCCACAGTAAATAAAGATTTAGAAAACACAGCGAGGTCTCCCAGATCACATCAGAAGACAAAGTCCTAAAAGTACATCTGCCAAAAAACACGAGGAAGAGAGGAGAGGAAAAGGAAGCTGACATCTGTGCTCAGCTCTCAGATGAAAAGGCGTTCGTGTTTTCAGCAAGAATAAATGGAAAGATGATCAAAGACTTACTCTCTGAAATTTATCAGCAAAATCCGTTAAAACTTTCTTTAGCATTGCATCAGCAGATCGTCAACAGCCGTGGGTTCTCAGGGGCAATACTGATGCACCAGCAGGGGCCACTGATTGGTTTTTTCCTCTGTCATTTAGCCTGCGCCACACTTCGGGAGCAAAGCTGTAGATCTGGACTGTTCTGGGATTTCCTTGTTTACCAAGGAGTGTTACCGGTGTATTGTGTTCAGATGCAAGTTTTTTAAAACGTGGATGCATGTTAAAGGATAAAAGGGCTGGAGGTGGGAGGAAGTACGAAAACTAGAGAAATAAAATGTTTGCTACCGAGAGATGCAGTATTTTAAATGCTGTCAGTGTGACTTTTAAGTATATATCAGATTTTCAGCACTAACAGGTTGCATATGTACTTTTAATGACTTGGCAATTGATATTTTGTTGAACAGGGAATTAAGAATATAAACTGAAATTTGTTTTTTAAGAACAGAGAGCCAAGTAAGTCAATTAAAATATAATAGAATTCAGGAGATAATTCAGGAACAAGGCTAAACGATTATAAAATCTTCATAGAAATTAAAACGGTCATATTTAACATAATATTCAGAAATATATGTAAGGTACATTAACTGAAATAAATGTGTAAAAGTAGATAACTGGAAAAGTGATGACTCACATAAAACTAAAAAATGTAAAAAGGCCTCACCTCTGGGAACAAATCAAGAATTAATGATACATCAATGACAATCTCTATGAGAGTTATTTGGGATCTTCTTGAACTGATTCAAAATTTATTCAGAAGAAGAAATGTGGGAGGGAGGGGCGTGGCTCAAGTGGTTGGTAGAGCACCTGCCTAGCAGGCCTGAGGCCCTGAGAGAAGTTTCACAAATAGATTATAATTATCCACACAATTATATATATATATATATATATATACACAGATGCTGTTTGCTTAAATAATATGATGTTACTATTGTATTTCTTAAATTACTAACAAGATAGTGCATTTTTTACATTTTATTATGAAAATTAATCCTGGAAAATTATCTACCTTTGTCATGTCCTTTGCTTGTTTTGCTAAAGCAGTTTTTAATCTTTTTTATTAAGTGAAAAAATTTTACATGTAATGTGATGGTTAATTTTCCTTATCAACTTGACTAGATTATGGTACTTAGTTGTTTTAGTCAAACCCCAGACTGCTGTGAAAGTATTTTTTGGATGTGATTAACAATGAAATCAGAAGACTCTGAGTCAAGCAGATTGCCTTGTACAGTGTGGGTGGGCTTCATCCAATCATTTGAAAACCATAAGAGCAAAGACAGAGGTTTCTGGAAAAAGAAGGAATTCTCAACCCTTTCAGGGTTCTAGTCTTCGACCCTGTACAATTCTGACTCATGACTATAATATCGACTCTGACCTGAATGTCCTTAAAATCTCACTTTCTCCCTCAGCCTCTCTTCCTCTCCCTCTCCCTCTCTGTCCATATTGAAAGATACGGATCCTACTAGCTTTGTTCCTCTGGAGACTCTTTACTAACACATATGGTACGCACAGGAAAAGTCATCTCTTGGTGTCCACTTCTATAAATTTTAACATATAGGTAGATTTGTATGGCCACTACCACAATCAGGACACAGAACAGTTCTATCACTTCAAAACATTTCCACAAGAACTTTGATTGTAGTCAAACGCCACCATTCCCCCTTGGGTGTCACTGGTCATGTGTACACATTCTCTGTCCCTGTTTTTTTTGCCTTTTTCAGAATGGTACACAAAGATAACTACAAAAAACGTTAGTGTCTACACAATATAAAAAGAAGTAAACATCAATAACAAAAACAGAGCTTTTGTAGTGATCAGAGTTGTCATCTGCTCCAACCACACTATCCTGTAAGAGGATACTACCTCTTAAGAGGTTTTATGTAGGCCTCGCAAAGAAAATGCCTAGCGATGTTACATAAACGAATACGAGAAAAGAATCAAAGCATATCATCGCAAAAACAGTCAATTATGTGTGCAGAGTCTGGAGAACTGAGTTCCAGGCCGGTCTGGGCTACGCAGTGAGTTCCACCCTGGAGTATGTAGCAAGACTATGTCTCCAAATAAGAGAAAAAAAATCAGTGAATTACAAATAAAGACAAAGAAGAAAAGGGAAACACGGAACTACTATGTATACAGAAAATAACTAACAAAATGACAATACAATGTCCTTCCCCATTGATAATTAATTTAACTGTAAATGGACTAAACTCCACAAGCAAAAGACAGAGGGACCAGGCATGGTGGCTCACACTATAATCCCAGCTACTTGAGAGGAAGAGATCTGGACAATTGCAGTTCCAGGCCAGCCCAGGCAAAAAGAGTGAGCTTCATCTCACTCAATAAGCCAGGCATGGTGGCATGTGCCTATAATCTCAGCTATGTGAGAGGCATAGGTAGGCCAGCCCTGGGCAAAAATGTGAGAGCCAACTTGAAAGATAACTGAAAGAGCTGAGATGCGATTCAAGTGGCAGAACACCTTCTTAGCAAGCATGAGGTCTCCAATTCAAACCCCAGTACTGACTGCAAAAAAAAAAAAAAAAAGACCAAGTGGCTGAATGGATTAAAATTGAACTAAAACCAAAATCCAACCACACACTGTCCACAAGAGACTCACCTTCAGATTAACGACACAGACTGAAAGTGAAGGCACAGAAGAAAATACTCCATGAAATGGTCACTAACAGAGGAGTGATTAATGTCTGAAAAAAGAGACTTTAAGTCAAAACTGTTTCGAGAGACAGTGAACATCATTATAAGATAATTTTAAAAAATCAATTCATAGTCAGGTGCTGGTGGCTCACGCCTGTAATCCTAGCTACTCAGGAAGCAGAGATCAGGAAGATCACAGTTCAAAGCCAGCCTGAGCAAATAGTTCGTGAGACCCCCGTCTAGAAAAAATCCTTTACAAAAAAAGGACTGATGGAGTGGTTCAAGTGGTAGAGTGCCTGCCTAGCAAGTGTGAAGCCCTAAGTTCAAACCCCAGTACTAACAGGAAAAAAAATCAATTCACCAGGAAGATCTATCTATTATAAATACATATGCACTCAATATCAGAGCACCTAAATATTCAAAGCACCCATGGCAGATCTGAAGGAGAAATAGACATCAACACAGTGGCAGTAGGATAATTCAATAATATATAGTCAATAACAGATAGACTATCCAGAAAGAATTTCAATAAAGAAACAGAAGATTGAACATTACACTACTAAAAGGACCTAACAGAGATATACAGAACATTTCATCCAATAGCAGAATATACATCTTCTCATACACACCCCAAATATTCCCAGGATAGGAGATACAGGCCACAACACAAGTCTTAACAAGTTTAGGAAGACTGAAATAATACTGAGTATCTCTTTCAACCACAGTGAAAGCAAACTAGAAAGCAATAGCAAAAAGGAAAAAATGGAAAATCCCCAAATATATGGAGATTAAGCAACACATGTTTGAGCAACCAATAATCCACAGTATAAATTGAATCAATTAAAAAACACCATGAGACAAATTTAAATTATTATACAAAATATCAAAGCTTGTAGGGTGCAACAAATGAAGTAAGAGGAAAGCGCATAGCAATAGCCACCTACATTTAAAAGATGTCAGTTGGATGTGGTTGCTCAGGCCAGTAATCCCAGCTACCTGGGAGGCAGAGATTGGGAGGATCACAGTCCAGCTCAGCCTGGCAAAAATGTGAGACCCGATCCAAAAAATATCCAAAACAAAAAGGACTGGAGATATGGCTCAAAGTGGTAGAGCGCCTGCCTGGCAAGCATGAGACCCTGACTTCAAACCTCAGTGCTGCCAATATAAAATTTAGATAAGTAAATAAATAAATACTAAAAGAATATCTTGGTTAGGGATGTGACTCTGTGGCAGAACACTTGCCTAGAAGTTCTGGATTTGATCCCAGCACCATAAATTACAAAGAAAAAATTCACATGAACAAACGAATAAGAAACTTCACATGAACAACCTAACTTTACACCATAAGGAACTGGGAAAGGCAGAAAAAAATGTCAAAGTTAGCAAAAGGGAAATAATAATAAAGATTACAGCACAAATAGAAAATAGGCTAGAAAAACAATAGGAAAAAAATCAACAGAACTAAGAATTTTTAAAATAAAATCGACAAACTTTTAGCTAGATTAATGACAAAATTCAAATCAAATTAGGGGGAAAAAAAAAAAAAAGGTAGAAATCAGGAGGATTGTCATTTAGGGCCAGCCCAGGCAAAAAAATTAGCAAAACCCCATCTCAATCAATAAGCCAGGAGTAGTGGCACAGACCTGTGGTCCCAGCTACATGGGAGGCTGAAGGAGGATCTCAAAATGAGGCAGACCCCAGCAAAAACACAAGGCCCTCCCCGAAAAAGAACTAAAGAAGTAAAGGGCTGGGTGCATGGCTCAAGTGGTACAGCAACTGCCTAGAAAACACAAGGCCCTGAATTCAAACCTCAAGATCACCGGAAAAAAAAAAAAAAAAAAAAGCCCCAAATGCTGGGATCCTCCCTGTCTCCACTTGACCTCAAATCACTTCAAATCACTTTAGCATGTGTAGCTCCCCATCTCTCATTAGTACTCAGATCTCTTCATTACCCAAAACTCCTGTAGCAAATTCCAGAAAAACAACTCAGACCAGTTTAGACAGAAAGGTGATTTATTTGAGTGATGACATAACCACGAGTGAAGCCTGGCTGGGGCTGACCTCAAGAAAAATATTAGTTAAGAACTAAATTTCCTCAAAAATAGTTGCCGTCCATCTGTCATCTCTTATTCTTGCCATCTTTAGATTTATTTCCTCCAAGTGTCTGGGCTTGTATCAGTAAAGTTTCCAGAGAGAAGGACTTTCTTCTCCTTAATGCCAATGCAAAGAAAGGACGTCAAAAGCATATCCTTAAACACATACATACACACAACCAACTCCCTGACCATATTTCCCAGAGAAATCCCAATCCTAAAATCTTGGTGGGAGGGGAACTCGAAGAACTCCAAAATGAGAGAGGCAGCTGCTGAGTGGTTGGGGAATTTTGTGTAGGTTTTTTTCAGAAGTTAAAAAACAATTCCTTTGAAAGTCATCAAATTATTATACTCATTTCATGAATGAGGAAAAATGAGGCTTAGGAAGGTGAAGCAACTTGAAGCCTGTCACACAGTCAATGACAGACCCAAGGCCTGAGAGTGGCAGCATTAGAAGCATATGGTGCTAGAGCTAAAGGGTGGGTGTGGGGGGACCTGACACCCAGGCATTTCGAGCACTGCCATTCAGATTCTTCCCTGGGGTGAGAAGAGAACTGAAGGCAGACAAGTCCAGGGCAACACAGGAAGGGGTGAAGGCCTTGGTCTAGGGTAGATGGTTCAGGAGGGAACAAGGGATTTGAAGTAAGAAGTCTAGTCCTGCCATTGTCAGGCTGTGTGACCTTGAGTGACTCCATTCCCACTTTGCCTCTTTCCCTTTTCCATAAAATAGGTTGGTGGTGCCTTATGGTCAACTGGATCCTATTCTCATGTAAAGAAAGTAGGTCATCTCTTGGGTGTCTGTTTCTACTGCAGTGAGGAAATCTGGGAGGTTCCCAGCCCCTCCCTTGAAATGGTGGACATTTCCACATAGAAGGGCATCAGCCCCGCCCATTGCTACACCCAGGGTGGAAAAAGAAAACCAGGTTAGCCTCAGTCCCCAGCCAAGCACCTTCCTGGCCACAAGGCAACATGAGATCAGGCAAATTCTTGCTCTTTGGGCGTTCCTCTTTTTCATGACCCCAGTGTCTGGGAAAGGCGTCAAAAGAGGTAAGTGGATGTCACGGACCTGGGTGGGGCTGAGCCAGGGAAGGACCTGAGGGGGCCCCGGGGGCTGTGGACAGGGCTGCGGCCCTCACTTTATCCAGTGTCTTCAGTCATCAGGTAAAGAGAAACATGAATTTTGCCCAGTCGACCACATACACTGCATCCAGGAGAATCTGGTCGGGTGTCACCAAGACATAGACTGTCAAGGAATCAAGAAGTGACTTCAACTGTGGCTTTCCACGTGAAAGGTCTGTGAATTCCTGCTCCCAGTGTGGCACCCTCACTTCCCCTGCCCCTATGTGTCCCAGGAAAAAACAAGGAAGCAGCCCTTGTAACAGAGGTGTAGGGAGGACTGGTTAAGAGCTGGCAGGGTGCTCTGAGACCTAGAAGTCTAAATTCTCCATTGTATACAGGAAGAGACGAGAATGAGGAGCTGTCATGGCCATCCCCAGAACCAAGATGGGAGCCGGGCCTCCAGGCTCATCCCTTTCCACTAAGTGTCCTCAGAGACTGTTCTGTGTCATTCCACCTTCAAAAGTCACTGACCCTGAAGGGCAGGTGCCCCTGAGGTCCTGGCGCTTAGAATATGGAAGAAGAAATGGGCACCCTGAGGGAAACCTGATCCTGATGTCCTTCTCTCCAAAGAGAAGGAAGAGTCTTAGAGGCCACACACCCCAGGAGCTGCCTTTCCCCTTCTGCAGCTGCTCCTTCCCCACCTTCAGGGGTGGAGCCCTCCAGAGTAGAACCAGAGCCCTCAAAATGGAGGCCCCAGAGAGTTTCCTTGCCCTTCTACCATGTGAGGACATAGCAAGAAGGCACAGACACCAGAAGCAAGCCCTCACCAGACACTGAATCTGCAAGCACCTTGACCTTGGACTCTCCAGAGTCCTGGACTATGAGAAATAAGTCTTTGTTGCTTTCAAGCCACCTACTCTACAGTAGTTTGTTAATACAGCCCAGACTAAGACAACTTAACAGTTTAAAATTTCCTATTCAACATGATCAAAAATAGATAAAATATGAAATGCCTGCCAATAGCCATATCTACACACGTACAGAACGTTTCTGAAAATGAACCTATAAAGTTTTATTAAATGAAATTTTAAAAGATCAAGATAGACTGAAATTGTCCAAAATAAAATGATTTATAAAAGAGAAGCTCTCCCCCCAAGCAGGTAGCCTCCACAAGGTAAAGATGGCCATCCTGGTCACAATAATTTATACATGAAACATAAAACCCAAACCCTTTGGATTTTGCAACTGCTAATTAAATAAATGATTCAGACTAGGACCACACACAGCTGCCCAAGATAACAGGGCACCACTTCATCATCCCATGGTATATGTGCTGCTCCTGAGAAAACACAGGCTTACCATAGAGGATTGAGGAATACCAGCTAAAACAACACTAAAATTGGGTCAGCCAGGCTCCCGTTCCTCCCAAGGTGAAGCAGTAGGAACACACAATATCCATCACACATGGCAGGTTCTTGTCAAGACAGAAGTTTCTACAGCTAATATTTATCCACAGAAATAGTAAGGACAAAGAAGTTAAAGCCATCAGGAAGAGATGTGGCACAACTGAATAACCACTCATCTGTTTTGCTCACCAAGCAAATTGCATAAGGGAAGAAGAGATGGTGAGGGAAAGAAAAGGGAGAACAGGGCAAAAAAGGAGTTGAAGGAATTGTTCTAGATACAAAGAAACTACAGGGACACCATACCCAACACAGCTTGGGCATCTTGTGTGGCTTCTGATTAAAACAACTGTACAGTCATTTTCCAGACAAGAGAAATAGAGATGAAATAGAGCTGCTGGGCATGGTGGGCCACACCTGTAAACCCAGCTACTGGGGAGGCAGAGGCAGGAAGATCGGGAGTTTAAGGCTAGAATGAACAAACTTGGTGAGACTCTCTCAAAAACAAAAGCAAAAGATCTGGATGCCTAGAAGAATGGATGAACATTTGCTTAAGAGCCCTGGGTTCAATTCCCAATACTGAAAAAAAAAAAAAAAAGCAAATAGAGTACTAGATGATGCTAAGAAACTAGTGCTAATTTTTTTAGGTGTAGGAATGGTGCTGTGATTGTGAGAAAATGTCCTATTTTGTTTTTTTTTAAGACGATCTTACTATATAGCCTGGGCTGACCTTGAACTTATGATATTCCTGCCTTGGTCTACCCAGTGCTAGAATTACTAGCATGTTCCAACAGACCTGGCCTGAAAATGTCTTTATTTCTTAGAGATCCATAATGAAGTACTTAAGAGTACAATATGAGATGTGTTGGAGCTGGGCACTGGTGACTTAAGCCTGACTACTTGGGAGGCTGAGATCCGAAGGATCACAGTTTGAGGACAGATCGGGCAAATAGTTCATGAGAACTCCATCTCCAAAATAACCACAGCAGAATGGACTGGAGGTGTGGCTTAAGTGTTAGAGCACCTGCTTTGCAAGTGTGAAGCCCTGAGTTCAAACCTCATCCCACCCCATCCTCCAAAAAACAGATGTATTAGATTTACTTCAAATTCTTCAGTCAAAAAACAGATAGGGATATACATGAAGGAAGTTTTGTAAAATGTGTGCCTTTGAGTCAGGATGAGGAGTATACATTGAGGACTATTCAAAAAGTAGTCACTGTTCTTTTGTGCATGTTTAAGTTTTTTATGATAAAATTTTTAATAATAACAATGAATTTACTTTTGGAACTTAACAAAATAATCACTGGATTTATATGGAAGAATGAAATTCTTGGGACATGAAAAATTGAAAATGTAGATTATGAAGAGTAATGGATATAAGTTATAAAAATAAATCATGAAGCTATAACCATTACAACAGCAGTACTAGTACAAAGGAAAAGCAAGAACTGAAATTCTTGTCCCAAAATAGTGACATATGAGACTTGAATTCTTTGTTAAGTTCTTATTTCCAACCAGTGGCAAAAGTTTGAATTATTCACTAAATGCTAATGGGACGATTGCCTAATAGCTTAGGGGAAAAGATGTATGTCTATCTAACACATGGTACCAAATGTTCCATAATAAATTTCAAACGGATGTTTTCTAAAAAGCACAAAAGAAAAAGTAGCAACTATTCATCTGGTACAAAATTTAAAAAGGCTTTTTTAGACTTAAAATAAAGGAGAAAAAATAAATAAGATTTATTTGATTACCCTAAAATTTAGAACTTTGGTACAAAGCAAGGGGAAAAAATTTGGAATAGAGGATTAAAATAAGTATTTATCAGGCTCATCTTATTTAGCCCTCAGAACTACATTATTATCTTTATTCTATAGAAGAATAAACTGAGGTTTAGAAAAAAAAGTCATACAGCTAGAACTTTGTGCCACTAAGGTTCAAAACCAGGTCTGTATGACCACAGGATACACCTGCTAACCTCTTTACCATACACCTTCACATATGCTGAATCAATATCATCCTTCAGATATAAACAATCAATAATCAATAATAAAACTAAATCAATAATAGAAACTCTTACGGATCAATAATAAAACTAAAAACACCCCCCCAATAAAAATGAGCAAAATAGAAAAACAGGCTATTCACAAGGAGAAAAAATACAATTGGTCATGTAAACATGAGAAGTTTCAGTGTCCCTAGTACTCAGAGGAAGGCAAATTAATATGAGACACTCTTTTCCATTAGCAAATACTTTATTTCCTCTTTTTTTTTTCTTTTATGGGACTGGGGTTTGAACTCAGGGCTTCAATGCTTGCTAAGCAGGTGCTCTACCATTTAAGCCACACCTCCAGTCCATTTTGCTCTGGCTGTTTTAGAGATGGGGGTCTCATGAACTATTTGCCCAGGCTGGCCTCAAACTGTAATCCTTCCAATTTCAGCCTCCCACATAGCTAGAATTACAGGCATGAGCCACTAGTGTGAGCTGCCTCATTTTTTAATACCATGTATTTGGTGAGTATACCCATATGGATATAGCAACAGCAATGGAATTGTGGACTGCCTTCTCTGTTCAGGACTCCAATGTGGAGTGGGCAGGTAAAAGTAGGACACAGTTCAGTGGGTGCCGCCTGGGTCTAGTGCCCTTACCCGTGATAGGGGAAGTATGTGGTGACTGGTAGCCAACCAGAATTAAGGGAGTTGGGGGACAGTGACTCACCAAGGGAAAACAAACAGAGCAGACAAGGTGGCAGGCATCTTACCACAGAGCAGGTGGAAGCTCTCATACTCCCCTTTACTTCTGAAATGTGTTGACCAGGTATATCAAAAGCCTGGCAAGATGCATCACACCCTTTGATCAACATTTCTACTTTGACAAACTTACTGTAAGAAAGCTGTCAGAGATGTAACCCCAAAGTGTTCATACTTTGTTGTCAGTTTTATTGATGAATGTAAAAAAAAATTGAAAATCTACATATCTCATCATAGAGAACTGATCACATGTGTTTTGTCATATCAGTCTTTCAAACTACTGTGGGAAATCATGATGTTTAGAGAACATTTCACCCCACAGGAAAATGCCAGTAAAATAATCTTAACTGGAAAAGCATTACTTCAATGAACATGTATAATTTATAATCAGGAAAAATAGCCCATAAATGTTTTCCTCAAAAATAAAGTTGTCAGACTTGCCAGAATTCCAAAAGTAAAATCAGATCATAGAAGATAGGACCCCTCTTTTCCTGAGGAGTTAGAAGACAGTTTGAGGGACTCAAGTTATACAAGGAAGAACTTCCTGCCTGGCTGTTGTGGGATGGAATGGGTGACCCTTTCTCAGGGTCAGATGAATTATTTCCCTGCTTTCAACACCCAGGAATTGGGTAGGAAATAGTGGAAGTCCCAGCTTAGTCCCAGGAATTAGGTGTGTCATCTCTGGCTCAGTTTCCTTATCTTTTAAATGGGAGGCTGGGAGGAAGTCCTTGATCTCCCCAGTGCTGACAGAATACTGTGCTCTATGGAGTTTTATTCTGGGTCCCATGGAATACCAAGCTGAAGTCACCTGTCTTCCACCAAATGCAGGAGTCAATATCACAGGTGTGAAACCTGGGGTGAGGTCCCTGGGCAAGATGACACTTTTGCTCAGGATCCCCTGGTGCTGTGACCAATGAATTTAGCCAAACTGAAGCCATGCTCCACCCAGCTTCAACAGTCAAGCCAGTTGGGGCAGAGGATGCCTGTGGAAGTGATTTCTCCAAAAGCGGATGGTCTCTTCTCTGTCCAGGAGAGCCCAAAAGAAGAGGCAGGGCTGGCCTCACTCACCATGCTTCTCTGGCAGGATGCTTTGACCCCAGCCCTAATGCCAGCTCCCTTCCTAGGCATCCAGAACCCTGCAAAACTCTCCTTGCTGTTTGAGGCTGACTTCTATCCTCTGCCTACGATATTGCTGGAGCTTTAAGATCTTAGAGATCCAGGAAAGGGAATATCTGACTCACCCTGTACTCTGTTGATCAACCCAAACTTAGAAACTGCAAAAGTAAAAAGGACTTCATTGGAGGTCTTGGGAACTGCAATCCACGAGACACAGGTTCAGGGAGCTCTGAATCACTGTTCTGAAGAGGGCAAAGAAAGTGGGGGCTTAAATGAGCAAGAGGTACTGATTTATCACAAAGTAGTAAAAATCCCATTGTAGGAAACTTCTATTGAATATTGAGAAAGAATATGGGCTACATAATCAAAGAAATAAATTTTAAAATTGTATATTTGGTAAAAATGTCCATAAAACAAGTCTATTAACCTCTTGCTATGATACATCTTTGGTCTCTAGGCACAGTTGTAATAACCGCGTCATTCTAAGTGTTCCAGACACCTTCAGTGGAAGGATGGAGGTGACCAAAGCTCCCATTCCCAGGCAACAGCTTGAGAGGTGCATTAGTCCAGCTGTCTTAATGACCTCCCAACTCCACAGTTGAAAAGTTATCTCAGGCCAGGCATTTAGCTCAGTAGTAGAGCACTTGCCTAGCATGAGTGAGGCCCAAGGCTCAATCCCTAGCACCACAAACACAAGACAAAACAGATGAGAAAAACTGAGGCCCAAGAATAAGACTTGCCCAATATCACAGTTCAAGTCACTGATACAGGCAGAACTGGATCCAAATCTCCAACAGGCAGGACCTGTGCCACCCTGTCTTCAGTTATTGCACAAGCACCCCTAGCCCAGAGGCTCTTGGGCAGGGGGTGGAGCCAAGATGAGAGAAACACCACCCACTCCCTGTTCCTCCTCCCCTAACTCAGCTGCTCTGACCTCCTCAGGGCCCCAAGTGTTAATTTAAGGGTTAATCTGGGCCCAGACCTTAGGTAGCAGAAAGAAACATGAGGATCCAGAGCTTCCTCCTCCTGGTGGTTCTCCTGGCTTTGGGGAACCGGTTGCCCAGTGCCTCAGGCAGGAAGAAGGGAGGTGAGTGACATAGATCCCTCTGCTCCAGGGACCCGGTGGTTTCTGCTTCTCTGGAAGAGTAAAGGTTTGAAGGAGGGCCAGTAATTCACATTGTGAGTGTGTGTGTGAGTGTGTGTATGTTTGCTGCTTAGTTCTTCAGAAAACTACATTTTTATTTGTGTAGCTTTGTGCTTGTTCCCATACTTGTGTCTTTATCTGGTCTCTTCTTTTTTTTTGCTGGTACTGGGATTTGAACTCAGGGCCTTGTGCCATACCCCAGTCCTGTTTCTGTCAGTTTCTCAGGCCTTATCTGTGCCTAACTTCACATCTGAGCATGTTTAGGGGCACCACATGCCTGTCTCTGTGTACATAGGTGTCTTTGTGCTTGATTGCATGAAGCTCTGTCACATGGAACAGCTGTGTCCACACGTGTCACTGTGCCTCTTGGGATGAGGGAAGCAACCTGTCTGCGTCCACCATTCTATGGTCAAGTGACTCTCACCAGGGAAGTGACTCTCTTCTCTGACCCTTTCTGGTCCGCAGCCACATCTGTGGAAGGGACTTGGGAGTTGAGTAGGAAGTGGGGCTGTTGCGATCTGGGGTCTGCTGGCGATATTTCTGACCCTGGTTCTCTTCTCCATTCCCCAGCTTCTGTCTCCATTCCTACACCTGACTAGGCCCAGGCTGGCTGGCTGACAATGAGGGAGTGTGGGTGCTCAAGGAGCCAGACAGGTGCCTCCCAGTGTCTGTAAGGACACTTCTCCATCCCTCTATGGGGCTGGAACACTCTGACCTGCATTTACCTGAGCAGCCCTGGCCCTGCCTTTGTGGAAGGAGACAATAACGGGCTATGTGCCTCTTCTCCACAATGCCCTCCTCTGCTCCTTTAAGCCTAGACTATGCCTTCCTCAGAGACACAGGTCTCTGCCTGGAGGGTAAGCTGGCTTGGGGAGTAGGACACTCACAGCCCTCAGGCCAATGAAGGACGGATACCAGAAAGTTCCAAAGCCAGAGCTTGTGTTGGCTGATTCATGCGCCATCACCACTCAACATCTCTCTGCAATGTGATGAGTCAGCACTATTTTATCTCCATCTTACAGATGAGAAAACCACTTGCCCAAGGCCAAAGGCTGACTCAGTTGGTATCAAAGGTTGCAATCAGAAAGACTCATCCTGCCAACTTATTCTCTGTGAAAGGAGGTCTGTGCCACCATCTCAGGAGTAAATACCTTGAGGAGTAAGTGCCAGGTATACAGTAAGTTCAGTACTAGTAGCTGACTCAGTGTAGCAACTGGGAGCAACAGACAGCATGCCCTGATACCATTCTCTGCTGCTCAGAGTGAGATGTGCTGCCCACAGAGCTTGGGCCTGCTCAGGACCTCTCTGCATGACCGGTGAGACTCCTCCAATCTATTGCGTCCCCATCCTTCCCTGATCTCTCTCCCAGGTGATGGCTGCCTGGCTCTTGGCAGGGAGTGGAAGGTGACAGGGTTGAGGGAAGAGAAGTGTCAGTTGGTTATCTGTGGAAGCCCAGCTAGCTCTGTTCAGAAGACCTCCCGCCCCTCACTCAAATCTTGGATGTCTCTGATACAAAGAGCTTAGTAAACAGAGAGTGCCTAATTACATGTTTCAACAATTGTATGGTATGGGAAATATATCTGTGTCTGTGTAGCTCCGTGTGTGACTATTGATGCATATGTTACTGTCTACACACATATACTATACATTCATATACATGACTGCATATGTATGTCTGAGTGTAAGTATATATATATATATGCCTATGTTTGTAGGAATGGGTATATGATGATGTGTTTGTATATTTGACTGTGTATGTCCCAGTTTAAATGTGTGTGTGTGTGTGTGTATAGAGAGAGAGAGTGACTGCCTGTATATATTTATATATGGGTGTATACATACATATATAAAATGCTATCTTACATATGCCTGAATATATATGTGTATGTGTGTGCATGTACTCATATGCATTAGACTAAACCGCATAAACTGCCGTTTTTATAGATCAAAAATCTTGGTGGGCACGATCTAAGTGTGCTTGTGTATTTGACCTAGTCTGTGTGTCTCCATCTGCATAGATGACTGTGTCTATTTAACCATGTCCAGGTATGGTTACTCACTTTCTGAGTCTGCTCACCCATGGCATATCTGTCTGGATGACTATCTGTGTATGTCCCTGTGTCACTCACAGAGCATCCTTCAGTAAATTGAGAACCTGGATACAGAGGGAAGATTAGAAAGGCAGATGAACAGAGCTAGTGGGACTACCCAGACCCCTTCACACCTTTCTGCTCACTGCCAGCTTTTATGTCCACCTCCACACTGTACGTGTGGCAGTTTTCCTGACTTGAAATGCCAACTTTCAGCCCCTCTCCCTTTCCGTCTATTCCTGAGGGGCCTGCTCCAGGACCCTCCCCCAGAAGCTCTCCCTGCCTCTATCCCTGCATCTGACCCACCCTGCACCCACTCATAGGCAGCTCCCACTGCTTTGCTTTGAGTTCATGCAGCTCTGTTTGATCCACTGTTTGAGACCTGAGCATCTCTGGCCTGTGCTTGTGAGTTCATGACTAAACCGTGCACCACAATCTCCCAGGAACCCCACAACCTGGACTAAGAGAGACTCATCAGTGTAGGGGCTGTCTCTCAGGCTAAGCCACACTTTTCCAGCAGGGGGCAGCAATTCAACTTAAACTAACCCAGTCTAAGGACTAAAGCCGACATTGAGCACTCACTGTGTGAGCAAGGGACCACCTACTACGTGGGCAGTCAGCACTCAGGCAGGGGCAGAGGGAGAAGGGTGATACGGAGGTGGTGTCACAGTCCTGGATCCAGCTGCGGCAGGAAGCTCCTGAACCTCTTCTCTGATGCTAGATTGAACTGACAGCATGGGACCATGCTGCAACTCAAAAGCAACCAGAGAAGATCATCAGAAGTTAGAGAGAGCCAGGCTCTGGAAGTCCTTGCCCAGGCCTGTGTAGAGCTTGGCCAGTCACTGCCCCTTTCAGGTCTTGATTTCTTCCTCCAAATGGAGGAAAATACTGGTTTCCAGGCTCATGTGTAAAATCTGAAAATAGCCCAATATCCCAACAAAAAAGAGTGGTTAGGTATACTCCAGAACAGAACATTCTATAGTTGTTTGGAGGAATACTTCAAAGACAGAGCTAATACCTATATCTGAAGCCATGCCACTTCCAACAGTGACAAGGGCAACAATGCAGATGTGGCCAATTGTGGCTATGTGACAGTCTATCAGGCCAGCAGCGGCTGACACATGCAACACTGAGTCTCCCTTCAAAACCCTTTCTTTCAAATAGTCACTGAGCCACTAGCACTGTGCACCCAGTGCTGTGCTAGAATTCCTGGTGAGCAGAGCCTGGAGGTGTGTAGGGGGATTAGTGAAAATCTCAGCCTCTGGTCAACAGGAGGCACAGACAGCTATAGTCACATACTCTGAAGGGAAGATACTTTGGGAGTGCCCAGGGTGAGGCAGGGCTGACCTAGTTAGTGGGGTCAGGGAAACAGGGTCTCCAGAAGAGGTAATATTTCAGCTGAGACTACTGAGCTGACCAGGTAAACAGGGTGTAGGAGACAGAACCAGGGAAAGGGTGCAGAGGGAGCTGGCTCAGAGCAGATCAAGAGCCAGTGAGTGGCAGATCAAGAGTGGTACAGTATGACACTGGGCAGCAGTGGCTCATGCTTGTAATCCCAGCTACTCAGGAGGCAGAGATCAGGGGGCTCGTGAATAGAAGCCAGGCAGAGCAAATAGCTGCAAGACCTGATCTCAAAAAAAAAAAAAAAAAAAAAAAAAAGCAAAAAAACCCAACACAAATAAGGGCTGATGGAGTGGCTCAAGTGGTAGCATCTGCCTAGCAAACATGAGGCCCTGAGTTCAAACCCTGGTAATGCCAGAACAAAAAGATGTGGTGCAGTATGAGACTAGGGAGATGGCAGGAACCAGACCAAGCATGTCCCAATTTACCACAGTGGAGAGTTTGAACTTCATTTTCATTTTTTCCCGTCTATTATGCCATCTAAATCTTAAACCAGCTAAAAAACGAAACAAACAAAAAACAAAAGCAAAACTTCCCAGAGGATCTGTCTCTGGCTGCAGGATGTAGAGGTTCTTTTTACAGAAAAATCAGGGGGCTGCCCACCAGACGATGGGCCCTGTGTCCTGTCAGTGCCTGATCAGTGCATGAATGACCGCCAGTGTCCCTCAACCTTCAAATGCTGCTACCGAGCTTGCTTCCGCCAATGTGTCCCCAGGGTCTCAGGTAAATTCCCTCTCCACCCTGCTGACCAGCCAAGCCCCGAGCCCCAGGGCTGACGGGCATAGGCAGGGCTCACCTGGGCCTTTACTGTGTTGCAGTAAAGCGGGGCAGCTGCCCCGAGGACCGACTGCGCTGCCTCAGCCCCACCAAGCACACATGCAACCAAGATTTGGACTGCTCAGGCTTGAAGCGATGCTGCCCCAGCGCCTGCGGCCGGGATTGCAGAGACCCCACCAGAGGTACCACTTCCTAGGGGCTGGCTGGTGTCTTCCCTCTCCCACTCCCAGCTCCGAGATTTCTTTCCAACTCAACAAGATCAGCAAGATGCTTTCCCAGAAGCCACTGCGTCCCATGGCCAAAGCTGAGGAAGTCTACTAGGGGTGCACAGGGTCCTGTTAAGATGGAGGAGGAACTGGGGGCCCTTGCTTCTCTTACCGAGCATGCTGCATTACCTGGACCAAATTCCTGAACATCTCTGGGCTTCAGTTTGCCCTTTTGAAGCAGGCTGGGGAGTCCTGCCTTAGTAGCCACCACAACTGGGCTGATGGGGCCTAGATGGTGGGTTAACCCTTTCTTTCTCTCTCCTCAGGCTAATTCTGGTTTAGGATCTACAGCTTCACATCTCAGATGGGGCTCCCAGCAGAAAGAGATGATGGTGGGGCCAGGGACCCTGCCACCCAGACAGACCATCTCTGCCAGGAGCAATACCAACCTTCTGATAAACATTGACCTGCTGTCACTTCCCAGCAACCCATGCCCCCTGGGTTCTCTTCCTGGGGGTCAAGGTCCATAATCTGAGCTCAGTGGTCCTCCTCTTTATCAGCCCAGCACCCTGTACCACTGTACCACTGAGCTTCCTGTTCTGTGTCATACCCATTTTCACAACTAAATGCCCAACTCAGGCAGGCCCCTTTGTGGAGTCCAGACCCCACACTCAGGCAACCCTACCCCCAAAATGTATGTCCAGCAGGATTTTCCAAACATCAGTTCATTCACACACCCTTTCACAACTTTCAACCGTACCTACAAAAGACCACTGTGATGTGTCACATGCCACCCGAACCACTATTTATCTAATATCTCCCTTTAAATGACTCACTTTTGTATATAAATTCGCTTCAAAACTTGACATTATTACTATAAATGAGATCACAGGCCAAAGTAGGATATAATTGTGCAAATAAATGCAATGCGAGCGGCTCAGTTCCATTCAATTAATTCATGTCCGATTAAGGAACGTTATTAAATTCCAGCTACATGTGGCCACCTGCCAAGACACAGCCTGAAGCCTGCTGTCTCTGTGTTAATAGAGGGGTATTACTAAGGGTGAAAGATGGCAAAGGTGCAGTGCTCTAAACTGAGACCGATGGCTGGTGCAATCAGGATTGAAAAGAGAATGAGTGTCTTACTCCAAGAGCCAATGTTGTATCAAACTGCACCCAAGCGCTAAGATCACTTCAGATTGCCCTACCTTTGGAGAAACGCTGCTCAAGCGGTTGGGATGTTGCATTTAGAGTGGGACTGTCTCCATTCTTGGCTACACCTCACTTACCTCAATTTCCCCAGTCTATAGGGCCCAGTCTGTAGCCAGGGTCTAATGAGGGTTTCTTCGAGGGGAGAAGGGTCCATTCCTTACACCCAGTCAGCCGGATTCCTGACTCTCCCTCCTCCCCAGGGTTTGTTTGGGAAGGGGAAGGAGGCAGCACACCTCCTCTGCTTTCTCTGTGGGGCCTCCTCAGTGTCTACTTCCACATCCGAACAATGGGGAAGTTCTAGACAGCTGTAACCCAAGCCTAGTGGTGTATAGTTTATTGGCTTGAGTTTCTTTCAAAAGGCACCAGGAGGAAAATTCAGAAGCTCCCAGGTGAACAACTGTCACTTGGTTGCTAAGGGCCCCAGTGGCTGTCCTGAGGCCCTAAGTTCTGCACTAGCTTTCAGAAGTGGCAGGTTCCAGACTGTGGCTTCTTTGGCCTCAGGTGTAGCTTCTGTACAATCCACTTGCTCCTGGCTAACTTGCTATCTGCTCTGTCAGGTCTGTGTCTTGTCTATGCAGTGCCAGCTCTGTCCTCTGCTACCAAACTCCAGCCCATTCTGCTTCAAACCCACTGCTTATCTCCACTGCCCTCCTGGGATGTCTCCTGGGAAGCTGGACACCTGGTTCCTTCGGTAGACTGCAACCTTGCTTTCTTCCTTACTCTTTCAATAAATGTTCATGGAGCATTTACCACCGACTCCAGGCTATGCCTCACAGAGCTCTTGTTCCAGTGGATGAGAAAAAGCCTTACCTAGGGAGAAACCTAGGTGGCTATGGGAGGTCAGGAGAAGCTATTGTTTTTCTCTCTACTGAGACTAGTCAGCCTTTCACCCATCATCCACATCCCTTTTTTCCCTCCTGGAACAGGGCTGCTACATTCACAGACCAAAGGACTATCTGTGTTGGGCTACCCAAAACAAATCTTTGAGATGAAGACTCGTATGATGGAAATGTTTCAGGAAAGATGGAACCAGAATGGACAAATGCACCCAGAAAGAGTGGCAGCAAATGCCCTCAGGAGAGTTCTAGAGACAAGTGTAGTTGGCACACAGATCCCTGGACACTTGGGGCTGTCCCTGGGGGTAGCCACAGCACATTCTGGCAGCCTCAGGGAAGCCCTTTAACAAAAAGACACAGAAACTAGCTGTCAGGAGAGAAAACACACCAGAAGCCAGTGTACAAGTGGTAAAGGATTTCCCAAAGAGCTATGAGCAGAATACTGGTGTCCTCCATGAATGGATGAAAGCCACACTAGAGGTGGAGGAGGAAGTAACAGGGAGCCTGGCTCTTCAATGCTATTATGAGCAACTGCACCTGCTCTGTCCTACAGAAAAAAAAACAGACTGCAACTAAATTAAATCCTAACTGACACTCTGAGTGAAGAAAGGGCAGGACGACTTGTTCATAGGAGGAATGCATTGCTAATCCTCCCCACGATCCTGAAAGGGAGGTATTGCTCCCATTTTGCAGACAAGGAAGATAAATATCCAAGAGGAGACTCCTGGGCCAAGGTCACACAGGAATTCAGTGGCAAGGGCAGGATTCAAATTCTTTGTATCCATTACTTATTCATGGGGCTGGCAGAGTGGCTCAAACGGCTCAAATGGCAGAGCACCTGCCTAGCAAGTGAGAAGCCCTGAGTTCAAACCTCAGTACCACCAAAAAAAAAAAATCTAAATTGAAAAGTCACTTTCCCTAAAAAATTTGAAGGCATTACCTATTGCTGTGTAACAAGTTACCAAAACCGCAGTTATTTATCTCAGCGTTCCCATAGGTTGAGATCCCCCAGTGCAGCTTAACTGAGTCTTCTGCTTCAGGATCTCTGCTTCACAGGACTGCAAAGTACTGGCCAAGGATAGGAATCTCATCTGAGCCTGACTGGAGAAGGATCCACTTTCAAGTTCACCAGGTTGTTGGCAGGATTTCAGTTCCTTGAGGACTAATGGAATAAATACCACAGCTCCCAGCTGGCTGTTAGCCAGAAGTCATCCTCTTTTCCTTGCCCTTCCAGTATGGCAACACACTTCCTCAAAGTCAACAGGAGTCACAACCTTCTGTAACCTAATCACAGAAGTGATGTCATCATCTTTGCCACATTCTGTTCACTAGAAGCAAATCAATAAAGACAGACAGACAGATGAACACACACACGGAAATACACTGGGGCATGAGCACCAGGAAGCAGATATCATGGGGAGACGTTTTAGAAGCTGCCTGCCACTCCCAAGTCTACCTTATTCCAAATTTTTCCATGTTGCCTGCCCCATCAAGCTTCCTATTAGGTAAAACCTCTTAGGCTCAGACCTCCATCCTTGTCCAGGGTCTGAAGGAGAACTTAAGGAACAACCCAGGCATGGACTATAGAGGGAATGGATATCCTTTAGCCCCAGTGACCCCATACAGCCCCTCTTCCCACTTCTGTCACTCACAAATTCATTCAAAACTCCATTTACCTCCCACACCATGATTGCAGATGAAACCAGATCCTGGTTCCATTTTCTCTGCCCTTGGAAAATGGGTCAGTCTTTTCTCCTTTTGGAAACCACTTCTCCATCTCCAAGAAGAAGCCCTGAATTTTAACGGTATTGGGTCAAGAAATGGAAAACCTGCTTCTCTGCAGATCTGCCTCGGTTTCCCTGTTGGTAAATGAGAGAACTTGGCAAGATGATCACTAAATGGCTTCCTGCTCTAACTTGTGATGTTGAGCCCAGAGGTGTGCTGTTTGATGCAGTAGCCACTGGCCACAAGTAACTATGAGGTACATGAAATGTGAGCGGTCTAAATTGAGATTTGCTGTAGGTGGCTGTGTTAAGCGGAATTCTAAAATGATCCCAAATGACCCTCACCCTTATATCATGTCCTCCTCTTAAAATGTAGATAGAACCCATGAAGGGCACAAGACAGATCATGCTGGTGGGCCTGACTCAATCAGGCCTGTAAAGTCAGAGAATTTCTCTACCTGGTTACAAAAAAGGAAGTGGACACTCTGGCTTGCTTGAAAGAAAGCAAGCATCCATGTTGTGGACTAGCTATGGAGCCATGTGACAAGGAAGTACAGGCAGCCTCTAGGATGTGAGACTGAGGGCCAGCAGACAGGTAGTAGCAAAAGGGGGACTTCAGTCCTACACCAAAAAGAAATGAATTCTGCCAACAATGTGTAAACTTGGAAGAGAACTCCAATCCCAGATTTCTCGGTCTGGTGAGACCATGAGTACAGAATTCAGCCATGGCATCCCCAGTTCTGACTTAGATAAATGATGAGATGATAAACTCATACTGTTTGAAGCTGCTGAAGTTGTAGTCATTTGTCATGCAGCAATAAAAACCAATTACACTGGATTTTGAAGACTTAGTGCAAGAATGAGTATGTAAGATTCTCATTAATAAACTATTGATTTCATGTTGAAATCATAATATTTTGGACATATAAGATTAAATTAAATATATTATTAAAAATAATCTCACCTGCTTCTTTTTACTTCTTAAATGTTGCTATCAGAAATTTTAAATTACTGAGGGCAATAACAGAAGGAGGAGGGTAAAAGAAGGAAGTTAAGAAGGTGAATGGGGTTGATGTACTTTCTGTACAAGAATGAATGTAAATATTTAAACCTATCATAATCACCATAAGAAGGGGATTAAGGTGGGAAGGAAAAATGGAGGTGATGAACCAATTTGGCATGTAATACATATATACATGGAAATGTCACAAGGAAACTCCCTTAAACAAACAAAAGTGTCTTTTTTTCAAAAACTGGAGGACAGGAGAGAAAACACACCAGGAGCCAGTGTACAAGTGGTAAAGGATTTCCCAAAGAGCTATGAACAGAACACTGGTGTCCTCCATGAGCGGGTAAAAGCCACATTAGAGAGGTGGAGGAGGAAGTAACAGGGAGCCAGCCTGGCTCTTCAATGCTATTATGAGCAACTGCACCTGCTCTGTCCTACAGAAAAAAAAAACAGACTGCAGCTAAATTAAATCCTAACTGATACTCTGAGTAAAGAAAGGGCAGGAAGACTTGTTCATAGGATGATGTAAGGAAAGGGTGAAAGAGGGTGAATATGGTGGAAATAATTATGTACTCATGTATGAGAATGGAAAAATGAGACCTGTTGAAACTATTCTAGGAAGGAGGAGAGGGTGAATGAGGGAGAATGATGGAGGGGGTGAATTTAACTAAGAGATATTGTAAGCACCTTTGTAAATGTCACAGTGTACCCCCAGTAGAATAATATGACAATAAAAATAAAATAAAAACTTTAAAAATAAAAGTAAAACTTCTAAATGGAAAAAAAAGAAAAGAAATTTTAAATATCAAGCTACTTGGGAGGCAGAGACAAGAAAATCTCCATCTGAGGTTGGCCTAGGCAAAAAGCTGGAGACCTTATCTGAAAAATAACTAAAGCAAAAAGGGCTGGGGGTGTGGCTCGAGTGGTGGAGCACTTGCCTGACAAACATAGGCCCTGAGTTCAAACCTTAGTACTATCGGAAAAAAAGAATAAAGAAATTTTAAATTATATAGGTGGCTCACATTGTATCTGTGGGACAGCCCTGGCAAGGGGGAGGGGGCAGTCAATCATCTGACCTTGGGCAAATCACCCTGCTGCTCCAACCTTACATTCCCTATCTGTCAAGCAGCAATATAATAGCACTGACCTCACAGATACCAAGGTAAGTGCTCAATGGTGGTAATTATGGTTGTTATCAAGAACAATGTTTGTGTGCTGGGGGGTGTGGCTCAAACGGTAGAGCACCTACCTAGCAAGAGCACGGCCCTGAGCTCAAAACCCAGGACGGTAAAAAAAAAAAGAACTAGTTGTGTATTTGTAAAGCCTCCTATCAATCCAGGTCCTAGTCTTCAGTCCCCTCTCCTGAAACTGGCCCCCAGCAGCCTGAGGATCACACGTCTAGGATGCTCTTTGGCACAGCCCTCCTTTGTGCCCACAGCCCTATGGACCACGAGGCAGCAGGTGAGGACTCTGAGCCTCCTGGGCTGAATGATGGATGTCAGGCTTCACAACCCACCTGGGAGGAGCAGGATGTGGGTCTGCTCATGTGCAGCCTTGGGGCCCACAGGGTTATGAGGCCTTCTTCCCCAGCTCTCTGTCACAGCTGTCCACAGCCTGAGCATGTGTCTGGGCCTCCCCCTGGAAAATGTAGAACACAACAGCCTGTCCCTGACAAGTGTGTGTGAGGAAAAGGCTGAGCTAAGTTGGCTGAAACAGTGCCTGGCACAAATTAAGCATTCAATTAAGCAAAACTGCAATACTGCCATTCCTGGGCCAGAGGCTGAAACTTCTCTGGAGGGGTCCCTATCCCCTAAATGGCGCATCCTTCTGGGTCCCTGACTTGTGGAGATGCCCCGGCTGTTGGGCCCAGGCTCTGGACACCCCAACCCCCACCAGAGTCAGGAATAGAAACCACAGCCTCGATCCGCCCCGCGCGGCCTCCCTCCCTACCCCGGCAGCGATCGATGCGGCCTCAGCCGCGGGGGACAAAAGAACAAGGGAAGGAGGGGGCCGCGGGGCCTCCACAGCAGGGAGGCGCAGCGGGGCGCCTGGGGCCGAGAGGAGCCCCGGCTGGACCGCGGCTCCCTAGCCTTAGGGCACAGACGCACTGGGAGCCTGGACAGGTAAGAGACCTCCCTCCTGGAGGGGCGTGGTCCAGGGAAGGTCAGGGGCTGGGGGAGTGGAAGGCGAGGACTGCCTGGGCTTCCTGGTGCCCCTGCCCCTGCCCAGGGAGGGAGTAGTGTGGGATGGCCCGGCTTTGGGGAAACTCGGGCTGGTCCTTCTTGTATATCTGTAAAATAGGATTAGAAAACCTCCCTGTCTGGTGTAGAATTAAATTCAGTGCCTGGCGTGTGGAACTCAGGGAAGTGACAAATAGTGGAGCAAATAGGAGGTGCTCAAAGTAAGTGTGAAGCAAATCTTGAAACAGAAAAGTCTGCTTTCCAACCTTAACTGGGCCCTTTTACCAGCTGGCTGATTTTGAGCAAGTCACTCTGTCTTACTGATACTCCAATTCTGGTCAGTTTATATTTGTTGAACTAATTATCCCATTTCATGGAGCAGGAAAGTTAGTTCCAGACAGATAAAGGGATTTGCCTGAGTTCATGCTTCTAGTGGGTGATGGAAGTGGATTAGAAACTTTTTATCTTCTGAAGCCAAATCCAGGTGGAGTAGGTGAGGGTGCAGCTGCAGCCCACACTTATTTCCTGTGCACAAATTATGTGCCATGGACTGCACTGCCCAAAAGCATCTTGCATCACTGAATCCTTAGACACTTTCATGGCCAGAGTAATGTTACCCAGTTTGCAGATGGGAAGCTGGAGCTCAGAGAGAACAGTGGATCCACTCAAGATCAACAGCTAGTTAAATTGCAGACTCAGAATCTGAACTCAGGTCTGTCCAAAGGGAAGAACAAGGGATTAATGTTTGTTGAGCACCCACTGTGTTCCAGGGGCTTTGCACGCATACTCATGATAACAGTTCATCCAAAGTGCCATGGTCCCCATTCTAGAGATAACATAGCTTAAAAAAAAAAAACAGAGCAGGGAGACTGACCCGAGGTTGCACAAGAGACAGAGCTAACGATGGAATGAATTGGGATTCCAATAGTATCACCTGCGTAACACCAAGTGCAGAGTGAATGAAGAGCACCTGGGCTCTGATGCAGGCTGGGCTCTAGACCCCCAGTCCCCCTGGGGATACAAGCATTATCAAACCCACAGTGTAGACGGGATTACTCAGGTCAGGACATGAGCCATCAGCCCTTGGTTCCAGCAGAGCCAGAAGTCAGTGGACAGTGGAAGGATCTAGCATTTCCTGAGTATTCACTAAAGCCAAGCACTTTCCAAAATCTACCTTAACCTTCTAATCAACCGTGGGAGTGGATGCCCTTGTCCACATTGTGCAGAAAACTGAGACCTGAAGAAGAAATATCTTACTCAAAGCCCAGGGGCATTATAGGTGGTGTTAAGCCCAGGTTTTCCAGACTCCAGAACTGAGCAACACTAGTGAGTAATTTAACAAACCCCTTCTGTGAGCCAGGCCTAAAAAAAGACACTGGGTCAGGTAATCATTGTAACCACAATTTCAAGTAGATATTTTTATCCCCAGGCTCAGAGAGGGGATGTGACTTTCACACACACAGTGAAGGTTTAAGGTCAGGTTTGAGGGACTCTACAGATGCCTTACACAGTCTAACCCAGAGACTCTCAAACTTGACTACATATCAGAATCATCCCCAGGCCTAAAACCTCCAAAAAATCAAACTAAACAACAAACACACACAAAGACTTCTGCCCCCCACCCCCACCCCAGAGTTTCTAACTTAGCAAATCTAAGGCAGGCTGAGAATCTGTAGCTTTGCCAAATTCCCAGGGGATGCTGATCCTGCTGGTCCAGGGACCACACTTTGAGAACACTAATCTCAACTGGTTTTTCTAACAATCCTAGGCACCAAGCATAGTTACACTCCCATTTGCAAGAGGACTAAACCGAGACTCAGAGTGCTGGCTGTCCAAGATCCCACGGCAGACCTCTGCTCCTAAAGTCAGGTTTGTTTGGGAAACAGGACATCCTACATGCGCACCCAGAAGACGCCAGACCATCCAGCTATTCCATCGCTTTCATAATCTTTACAGGTAGAATTCCCCGTTTGTTTTCCACCAGAGGAACTGATCTGGGAGTGGGGAGAGTCAGTGATTCGGTCAAAGTCCCCCAGGGGAGGGTGAGGGATATTCAAACCTAGGCCTTACTTGAGTCCAGAGGGTACTTGACATCTCCTGCATACCAGGCGCTTCACACAGAGCCTCCAACACCCCTGACTGGTGGATGGAGCTGGGAATCTTAAGGGGTAGGAGTGGGGGAACCTCTCTCAGAGTGCCCCTCTGGTGTCGCACACTGCAGCCATGGTCAGCGAGTCTTCAGCGCCCTGCGCTGGGGTCCCCTGGCGGCGAAGAAACGAGGCGCTGCGCGTGAACGTGGGCGGCGTGCGGCGGCGGCTGAGCGCGCGCGCCGTGGCGCGCTTCCCGGGCACGCGGCTGGGCCGTCTGCAGGCTGCGGCGTCCGAAGAGCAGGCGCGGCGCCTATGCGACGACTACGACGCGGCGGCTCGCGAGTTCTACTTCGATCGCCACCCGGGCTTCTTCCTGGGCCTGCTGCACTTCTACCGCACCGGCCGCCTCCACGTGCTCGACGAGCTGTGCGTCTTCGCCTTCGGCCAGGAGGCCGACTATTGGGGCCTGGGCGAGAACGCGCTGGCCACGTGCTGCCGTGCGCGCTACCTGGAGCGGCGCGTGGCGCGGCCTCGCGCCTGGGACGAGGACAGCGACACGCCGAGCAGTGTAGACCCGTGCCCCGACGAGATCTCCGACGTGCAGCGCGAGCTGGCGCGCTACGGGGCGGCGCGCTGTGGCCGCCTGCGCCGTCGCCTGTGGCTCACCATGGAGAATCCCGGCTACTCGCTGCCCAGCAAGCTCTTCAGCTGCGTCTCCATCGGCGTGGTGCTCGCCTCCATCGCTGCCATGTGCATCCACAGCTTGCCAGAGTACCAGGCCCGCGAGGCGGCGGCCGCCGTGGCCGCGGTGGCCGCGGGACGCAGCGCAGACGACGCGCGCGATGACCCGGTGCTGCGACGTCTCGAGTACTTCTGCATCGCTTGGTTCAGCTTCGAGGTATCGTCGCGCCTTCTGCTGGCACCTAGCGCGCGCAACTTCTTTTGCCACCCTCTCAACCTCATTGACATCGTGTCTGTGCTGCCCTTCTATCTCACGCTGCTGGCCGGACTGGCGATCGGCGATCGGGGCGGCGGGAGCGGCGAGGATCTCGGCGACCTGGGCAAGGTGGTGCAGGTGTTCCGCCTCATGCGCATCTTCCGCGTGCTCAAGTTGGCACGCCACTCCACCGGGCTGCGCTCACTGGGCGCCACGCTCAAGGTAGGTGGTCTGAGGCGGGGAAGCTAGTATAAGCTCCGCGGGTTAGCAGGTGAGTTTATAAGCAGCTAATGTCCAGTCACACGTTGGACTGAGATGCCATCCTTAGAGCCAGGCACAGGGCAAGATACCAGGTGTACATTCACATCTAATGTGACATTTATGACCCATGGCTTTTCTTGGACTTTCTTTTTACAAACAAACAAAAAAAAAGACAAAAACAAAGGTCATCCCCCCCACCCCCACGTCGTTTTTGTTGTTTTTTTGAGACAGGTCTCACTATGTAGCCCAGGCTGGCCTCAAACTTCCTGTGTAGCCAAGGCTGACCTCGAACTCCCTGTCCTCTTGTCTCCGTCTCCCAAATGCTGGGATTCCAGGCGTGCACCACTACACCCTGAGGCAAAAGTCTTTTTTGATGCAGCTATCAATACAAAATAATACATAGCACAAAAATATGCAAAGCTATATTTTAAATGGCTTCTGTGTTAGAGCCCTTCTTCTGACATTACCAGAGGGCACAGGTGGTCACCCTTAATAGGCCAGTCTAGGAATAGCCCTGGAGCTAACACTTACTGAGCACAGAATCAGCAATCCGTGCCAGTTTCACATTCATTATTGATCAGGCCTTAGGAGAACTTCCTCAGGAAGATGCTATTATTTATTTTCTTCCCGTAGATGAAAATCCTGAGGTTGGAGGGTTGGTATTTTAAAGCCTAGTTGCAGTTTATTGAGCACTGTCTTTGTGCCAGGTCCTGCCTACGGGGTGAAATTAGCCTGGTTCAGGAAGAAAGGCAATGTGAACAAATTGTACCAAGGCCTAGGGAAGGAACAGGATGAATCCAGGGAAGGGGATGACAAGAAATTCGGTTGAAGAGGTACGTGGGTCAGAGTACTAAAAGGCACAATCTCTTGGCTGGTGGTTTTTTAATTTATCCCAAAGGCATAAAGAAGCTTGTGAAGGGTTTAAGCAGGAGCAAGTATTGTCACAACATTGCAGATGTGGGAAACTGAGGATCCACTAAGTGGCAGGAGTTGTCAGAGGTTCCTCAGTAAGTAAGTGGCAGAGCCCAGAGAATAACCCACCTGTGCCCAACCAGAGCACTTCTTTTCTTTTTTCTCCTAAAAGCCTGTGCAGCCTTATGGAGGATCCCCTGGAAGGTGCTCAAATGTCCCTTCCACCTTTGGCTTGCACATGTCCTCATAACAGGGCAGCCAGGATACTAGGGAGCAGCAGGTGACCTGGGCAGAATGCTGGGGCACTAGGTAGGTATAGGGAATTCTGTTAGCCAGACCTCTTGAGTTCAGCATCTCTCTAGGGATGATCCTTGTACCTCAGAAGCCTGATTTGCCTCCATCATGCAGAGACTAGGCTTGAGGCTCCTAGCTTCCCTGCAAAGATCGAACAGTGCTCAGGGCTGTTAAGGTGAAAACACATACTCCAGATGAGTGTGGCCCCAGACCAGCAACAGCTTTCTCAACACCTGGAAGCTTGCTAGAAAGGCAAAATCTCTGGCTCTACCCTAGACCTATTTAACTGGATTCTGACTTAAACAAGATCCCTGTGGGCTGTCTGGACATTACAGTTTGAGAGACCTGCTCTAGCCTAGGGGTTCTCAGCCTGGCACTACTAACATTTGGGGCCATATCCCTGGCCCCGGAGACCCATTTGATGCGGATAGCACACAGGGGGGCAAAGTCACCTTGTTTGAGAACCACTGACCAGGGCTTGGCCTCAGGAGTAGAGAAAAGATATACACCCATAAACAATGCATTCACTGGGTAGTCTAGGGAACTCATATCCTCTCAACTTTCTTGAGGGGCAGAAAATATTTTTGTAATGGACCAATCAAAGTACATGAAACCAACTCTTTGCATTGTGAAATATAAACTCTGCTTCTCTTGGTTCTGCAGCAGAATAAAAGTCACCAGGATCTCTGAGTTAGAAGAGACAGCTGTGACCAAGCAGGCATCTTAGACAACACAAATTGGGCCTTTGCTCAATTCCAGGGAATTTTATTGCCTTATAGTTGGTAGATCTTAGTTTGGAATCAGGGCACCTGGGTCTTAACCAGCTCTATCTTGCTCTGTGACTTTGGACCTGTCCGTTATACTCTCTGGGCCTCAGTTTTCCCTTGTGCCCAATACCAGGTCTAAAAACCCATCTAGCTCTGACTTGGGTTCGTACATTGTCTTTCAGCACAGCTACCGTGAGGTGGGCATCTTACTGCTGTACCTGGCCGTGGGGGTATCGGTGTTCTCTGGCGTGGCCTACACAGCTGAGGAGGAGGAGAACGTGGGCTTTGACACCATCCCAGCCTGCTGGTGGTGGGGCACAGTGAGCATGACCACCGTGGGCTATGGGGATGTGGTGCCTGTGACGGTGGCTGGCAAGTTGGCAGCCTCAGGCTGTATCCTAGGGGGCATCTTGGTGGTGGCGCTCCCCATCACTATCATCTTCAACAAGTTCTCCCACTTCTACCGGCGCCAGAGGGCTCTGGAGGCAGCTGTGCGCAGCAGCGGCCAGCGAGAATTCGAAGACCTGTTGAGCAGCATGGATGGGGTGTCAGAGGCATCTCTGGAGACATCCCGAGAGACCTCTCAGGAGGCACAGTCTGCAGACCTGGAGAGCCAGGCCCCCAGTGAACCTGCAAAGTCTCAGAGTTATTAAAACCCAGGCTCCACATCTCCTTCCTACAGCCTTCTGAAACTCAGCACAGTTCTCCCTGCTTAATTAAGTCCAGCTCTCTTAATGGGACCCAGGAGCTGCTGCATGCCTTCTTCCAAAGGCCCAGGGCAGAAGAGTACTACCCTAGATTGCATGAGCCACAGAAAAACTCAGAAACCTTTATTTACCAACATCCAAACCACCTTTGAAGCAAGCCTGAGACTGAGAAAGAGGAGGGGTGGTAATGGCTCTGAGTACCACTTTTGGGTAGGCCATATTTGGTCCTGTAGTGGAGGATGAGGATTATTCCCATTTCACAGATGAGAACACTGAAGGTCATGGAGGAGCAGTGACTCACCCAATTGTCAAGTGACTAAAAGTTTTGAGCCAGGTCCGGAGTCCATGTTTGTGGTCTGACAAGACAAATGTTCCATCCACTCTTTCTTCTGCCTTCACAAAGTTTGCAAGTAGTTTAAGGAGGGTTGTAGATCCCCAGAGTGGATCACAGGGTGAGAACCCTCGGTTAGAGTGAGGGACAGGGGCAGATAGGCTTTAAGTGTGGACCCTTGAACCTCAGCTGTGGTTCTTTTCTAGGAGCTTCTGGAAGGAGTCAGCTTTCAAAGATGACTTCCACAGGGGAGGCAGAGATCAGGAGGACTGCAGTTCAAGGCCAGCCCAGGCAAACAGTTCAAGAGACCCCATCTCAACCAATAAAAATGCTGGGCCTAGTGGTGTGCTTCCGTCATCCCAGGTACACAAGAAGTATAAATAGGAATAAGGGGATTGTAGTCCATGCTGGCCTAGACATAAAACAAGATCCTGTTTCATAAATAACCAAATCAAAAACAGCTGGCGGCATGGCTCAATTGGTAGAGCACCTGCCTAGAAAGCATGAAGCCCTGGGTTCAAACTCCAGTCCCACCAAAAAAATAAATAAATCCCAGCCATCTCCTCAGCTAATCTGCAAGTGACTAAGCCATAATCTCCTGCACCTCCCTGGGGCTGACTCAAGATAGAGAAAATCTGACAAGGGCTTGCCTGAGGCCCAGACCCAGCTCTGTACCATCTGTGGAAACTGATGTACCCCCATCCCTTGCTCTAGATCCCAGGCCATCTGCGAAATGGTCCCAATCTGTGACCCAGAGGGAGGTGAGAGCCAAATGAACCTGAGAAGGCACTGACTTAGAGCCAATTCAGCTCTAAAATGTTGGTGGCACAGGGCTGCCATGCATGTCCCCAGTCCCAGCCTTGCAAGTTCCCTTCTGCCCACCACACAGACCTCTAACCTGCCTTGAGTCACCATCCAGGCAAATGCTTGAAACTACTGTCCCTTTTGGCCAGCTCTGGCCCTTGCCAGAGTAAGTCTTTCATACTCTTCTGCCAAATCCTCTATCCCCTTGCTGAGCAAATTGGGAAGGGTTCCCATGGCCCTTTTCACATACTGTGGCTGGAGCACCAGTCACCATACCATCACAGCCTGTCTGAACCTCAAAATGGAAGGCCCTGTGTAGCTGAACCCCAGGCTTGTGGTAGGGTAGGTACTTAGGTAGGACATGTTGCCTAAATGAACCATTTCCTACAGCCTACTGGGTGCCAGTCACTGAGGAGAAAGAGGAAATAGCCAGAGGACTGTGCCCTTAAAAGAGTGTGAGCAAGACTGAAAAAGCCCATTCAGCTCTGTCTCCCCTGGCCCTACTTGGTGTTTGAGGGTTTTACAGTAACTCCCTTGTAAGTTTTTCACTCATTCATTTAACAGATCTCTATTGATAGAGTCATAAGCTGAGACTTCACATATGGCCTACAGGCCTGTTTTGTTTCACTGCACAGTAATTCTAGTATATTTAAAAATTTGTGAGTTCAATCCCAACTTGTGAGTTCTTCCCCCTACAAAAAAACTTAAGTGTCTTTAGGAGAGTCATGCACTCTTGCCATAGCATCCCCTTGCTCCCAGAGAGACACATGCCACCATGTTGCACCCATCCATTTGTAAGATTTTTTATCCAGACTGCTTACTAGATTGAAGAGATAACAATGGCCAGGTGTGGTGGCACATGTCTGTAATCCTAACTACTCTGGAGGTGGAACCAGGAGGATCTTGAGTTTGAGGCCAGTCCTGGCAAAGTTAGCAAGACCCTATCTCAAAAACAAAATACAAAAAACAAAGTGACAGGAATTTGGCTCAAGTGGTAGAGGATGAGCCCTGGGGTTGAATCTCAGCACACACACACAAAGACACAAAATCTAACAATGGTGGATAAAACAGGTCCCCCTGTACTCAAGAGAGCGTCAGGTTAGTGGAGGAGATTAATGCAATAGTCACAAAAAATACATAATCGTGGGCTTGACTAAATAAGGGCAACTATAAGTACGTTTAATGGTCCAGGGTCCGCTCCCTGAGAAGATCTTCCTAAATCAGAGTGACCTCACCTGCCATCAAAAGGATAAATGGCCAGTTAGGCAAAGCAGGTGGGGTCCTCCAAGTTGAAGGAGTGCTATGTGGATAGTCCATAGTGGGCCCTCAGCGCCATGTGGAATCTGTTCTCCAGATTGGAGCAGGGGCAGGGGTTAAGCCAAAGGCCTCCCAGGAACTCACCACACATGGGCCCTCCTGTGCACTCACCTCCCCAGCTGGGCCCGGGTTGGGGGTCAGAGATTGATGGCTTCATGCACCCCCTCCTTTGGTTTTGCCTAACACACCAAGAAGCCAGATGGCTTCCAGACTTTCTGGTCCTGCAAATAAATCCTAAAGCTGGTGTGGGGACAGCTCAGGGGAGAACCATCTGGCCTGAGTCCACCACAAGACTGTGTGTGGGCCTGGCAGAAATACAACTCACTTCCATACCTGTGTATCAATGAAAACCATTATGCGAATAAAGAGCCATGCCAGGGACCTACTTCTGTTTGCATGGAGTTGCTTTCCTCGTATGTTCTCCTGAGTGACTGGCGGAGGGGAGGGGCAGTATGTTGAGGGACCCGGAATCCACATTCTTTGGGTCCAGTCTTAGATTTGGCACAGGCTTTGTCTGTGGTTGTGTCGGCCAGGTAAGTTTGCAAGTGACAAGAATCCAGTTAGAATTAACTTGGTCAAAAGAGTAATTCATTAGAGCAAATAATGAAAGTGATGAGTGACTATTACAATTAGAGTTCTTTGGTTGCAAATAACAGAAACTGACTACCTTAAGCAAAAAAGAATGATTATATTGAAAGGCTTATCAGTTTCCTATGGCTGCCATAATCAATTTCTGTAAACTTGGTGGCTTAAAATAGCAGAAATTTATTCTCCTATAGTTCTGGAGGTTAGAAATCCAAAATCAAGGTAGGTGTTCCAGGGCTCTTTTCCCTCCAGGGACCCCAGGGGAGAGTCCATCCACCCTTGCTTCTTCTGGCTTTTGCCAGCAGTGGCATTCATTGGGTTTCCTCAGCTTATGGCTACATCACTGCAATCTGCCTCTGGTGTCACATCACCTTTACCTCTATCAATTCTTGCAGTACCTCTCTCTTATAAGGACATTTGTGATGCATTTGGGGCCCACCAGGATCATCCTTATCTCAAGATAAGCCTTATCTCAAGATCCTTAATGTAATCATATTTGCTTAAAAAAAAAAAAGAAAGAAAAGATAAGGTAACATTTATAGGTTCTAGAGATTTGGAACATCTGATATGAATATATTCAACCCACCGCAGAAGGGTACGTGAGGTTCACCCAGTCAAAGGAGGACCTGACTGAGAAGGTGTCAGGAAGTAGAGTAATGAGGGAGCTCTAGGGACTCAGAAGTAGCCCAGGATTCTGTGTAGGAGGGATTCTGCCATCAAACCTACACCTCTAACCACCTCTCTTCCCTGCATCATTCTGCTTCCAGGCCCAGTCCCAAGAGAGAAATTGGTTTAGTTTGAGTCACATGCTTTTCCCTTGGAAAAGGTACAGAGTGCCAGGTTTACGTGTGTGATAGATGGAGCACAGGTAGTTACCCAAAGAAAAAGCCATGTGTTGTCACCAAAATGAAGGAGGGGCAAAAAATAGCAAGTGTCACTACATTCCTACCCTGGGCTGCCCAGCACACCTTACACACATCTTCCTCTCATGCACTGGCTTTGTATGTTTCTCTAACATAAACACACATATAACCCAAAATACACTGATTCCCTCCCTAAAGGGAAGACACCCATAGTCATGCCTTAATGAATCCAACTCTGGCACCACTGACGCCACTGTCCTATCTCAATATTCTGTAAATAATAAGTGTAGCTGCCACCAGCACCCCCTGTATATGAGAGTGGAGGAAAGGAGAAGAAAGACACAGCAAGGAGGAGAACAGACCATTGCTATATTCTCATTCTTGTAGTGGTCATGCGGTTGTGACTGGTTTGGTAACATTCCTTCCCTGCTTGTCATGTCATGTTCATTCTGCCTTTGACTGGCACTTCAGTGGGTTGAGATTTTTTGCTTGATGGGGTGACCTAGCCCTTTATTCCTGGAGAATGTGAGCCCTTGGCAGTCCTGCAGCTGGCAGAGATGCCTGGAAGAACTCCCTGGTATTATTTGCACTCCTTCCCACCTTCTTGGTGTAGCAGTAGCCATTTTCCCTCTTGACAGTACAGTTGTTTTCCCTAGACAACATTGTGACTCCCATTATTCTTACATACCTATGGGTTAGAAGAGCCTAGAACTGTCCAGTGACAGTCAGTCTCCAAGTCAGGAAACATCCTACTCTAGCCCATAGTGGAAGTACCAAAACCTCTAAGTCCTATCTCTCATAATCATAGGGATAGGAACCAAGAGATTTGCATGTGGGTTATCAGGTATAATTAGACGACAGGATAACTCCTCAATTGTGAGCAGCCTTCTCATTCAATCGACTTAAACTGTCAGGGTCTATTGGGCCCTGTCTCACACACCCCTGGGTGCACCTGGTGACAGAGTCCTTACCAGGCACACCATGACTTTCTGAGTGGACAATATAGTGCCTTGTTTATGATGGGCACCTTAGGTCACAAGATTAATGTCCCATAATTAATCTTCACCCTCAGTGCCCAATAGCAAGCCAAGATCTGATGTCAGTGGAGCCAGCGAAATCCAGACAGTGTATTGCATTATGATTTGTAGTCAATATGTAGAAGTACAGAGGAATAGCCACTCGTCCTTCACTTTCCTAAGAGCATTCCGACATTGACCAGGGTATGGGCACTTTAAGAATCTTCACTGATATGCACTAGATTTATTTCCTACCTTGTGAAAGGCACGTATCTTTTTCATGCGGCTGGAGTAAGCTGTTTTGTTTTTCTCTAAGTCCTGTTAATGTGATTTGATCAATAAAGTCAGTCAATCTGAGGTCTGGGGAATAGGGATGCTCAGAGAATCAAGGTCTTTCTGGTAGAGCTGGAGATGTGAGATATACTGGAGTTTGAACAGTGAAAGGAAACTTAATCCCCATTCAGGTAATAGCAAAATTCTTCCAGCACTTTCCTTAGAATACAGAATTAAACCAGGAGATGCATATGAGTTCTAGGGACTGTAATAAGAGGCACGTATCTTATGCTAAAATTGATTATTGTCACCAGATTAAAATAATCCACATTTTCCAAGATGCATCTAATTTTGTAGCAGACAAATAGCAAATGAGTGGTGTTTGGATGGGATTCAACACCCAGCGAGGTCTTGGATAGAGACTCTAATTCCTGAAGCCTCCCCAAAGATGTGCTACCACTGTTGGTTTTTCTATTTTGAAACATTTCCCCAACTGGACTCTTCACTTTTGACCCTCATTCCATTGGTCAGGGAGCCATTGTGGGAATCTCTTTTCCAATGATCACTCAGAAACTAGAACTACAGGATGGTTTTAAGATCCCTTCAGGCCCTCCATTATCCGTATGAATAAAGGTCAAAACACTACTTTTCAGGTGGGCCTCTAGTGGTTCTGTCACCCTCGAGAAATAATTATTAGCTCAGTCTTCATCCAAGGTTCCTTGAAAGGTTTAGGTATTTCCTTTCTCCAGGGACCATAGGGAAATGGCCATAGGTCCTTTGGGAGAAGGCAAGAGAAATGTGCATATTACACTCATATTCCACTTCCTCAAGGGCAAGTGGAATATCGTTCAAGAAAAGGACTTGATGAGTAAACTAACTCAAGCCCAGGTGTTAGGAGATGACCTAACAGTAACTGTCAGGGTGGCTCAAGATGGACTTTCTTTTTTAACCAGAACTACAGTGTTTGGGGGTTTTGTTTTGCTTTTTTGCTTTGTTCTTTGTGTTTTGTTGGTTATACAATCAAGTAAGACTTTAGTGAGTTCCCTTATATTTTTAGGGCCGCCATATACTATATGTTCTTGCCTCATTCGGAGCTGACTGAATATCATGATGATCATTCCACTTAATTTCTGAGAATTAAATGCCAACATCTGGCCTCTTGCAACTCTGTGTTCTTCCCTCTGAGCCAAGCAACACATTTAAAACTGCAGCTCCTTCACTCAGCACTCTTGATCAAAACTTTTTTCAAAGCAAGGGTAAAGTGTGCTGGGTTCACTGGAGCCACAGTTAAAGGCATTTGTAGGAAGGAGATCCAATCCAGCATCCTGTCTTCAGAAATCTTTTATTCCCTTCCTCTGCATGATGCCAAGGGTTTGGGGCCCTGTAAGCTCCAATTCATTTGGGCCAAATGGTCCAACTTTGCATTAACTAAATCATCACATTGCTAGAGCCCAGCCAGCTCCTGGAGCTAGTATAGACAAGGCAGAATTCCTGCTAAGTGTATCCATCTCAAGAAGATCAGCCTGGTCCAAAATTAAATTTACCCTGCTTGATCAAATACCACAAAACTCCATTTCCAAAAATATTCCCCAAGCTTCTGAAGGTATCAGTTAACAAGTTTCTGCACTTCCCTATGGACCCAAGATTCTTTCCTGCTCAGAGTTTACTTTTTGCCCTCCAGGCTAAATTGGTCCCTTAAGGGGTGGGCAAGAAGGAAGTTGTGAGCTTTCTCCTCTAAGGAGACACTGTTCATACCAGTGTTTTAGAGAGACTTGGATTTCTCCTACAGCTTCTAATATAGCCATTCCTCCTGTCATGATCCTACTTTCTATTCATGCTAAACTTCATAAAGGTTCAGCAAGCAAGACTGTGAATTCAGCAACCTGCGCAATCAATTGCCAACTTTGATATTTGGAGGACTCAGCCCTACTGCAAGTCATAAGCGATTCTTTCCCCATGATCACAGACATGCTTCACTTTTGATTTGTGCCACTGTCCAGGCTTACTTTATTGAGTCTGCTTTTACATTACCCTATGCAGTTAGAAACATTCTATCACATAAGCTGGGCATTCTTCCGTTCCTTAAAATTGAACTGGGAGATGCTATTAAAACCACACCCTCACTGATCAAATGGTAACAAGTAAAACAAGAAGTGGTTCTATCACTGCATATCCCAGTCTGCTGGTTTCACAAGCTAGAGTATGAGAAAATAACTGGTGAGGTGACTGGATCTCTCCATTGAGTTGACAAGGGGTTTGGGTCTGTGACAGCTTGGGAGCCACCATGTGAACCCATGCCTATTGTGGGAGACAAGGATTCCCAAAAAAGAAAAGGAACTGGGCAGATCCACAGTTATCCCTTGTTCTCTTGGGCCTTGGTTCATATTCTCTAAGACAGAGAAATGATTTCCGCAGATGTTCAGGAGTAATTGGGGCCTTGAGTTAGCAGTGTTCATGGGCCAGCTCAGGATGCCCAGAGCTCTGGGGTGGGATGTACTTGCTAATGATAAAGAAACTCTGATGGTTTCTTCCTATTTGTTGTGGCCTTCAGGTGGCAACTTCCCTGGTGGAACATAATATTCCTTAGGATTAATCAGGTTTAATATCTGCCCTTCAAATATTCTGTAGGAATGATCAGGTTTAATATATGCCCTTCCTGAACCCTGTATTACAGATTAGAACACTGAGACCCACAGAAGCCCAAGGTTGTAGAAGAAGCCAGTCCTATACCTGAGTCCCTTTGGGTGAGAACTTTTCAATTCAAATAAGGGTCAAGCAGGAGGATCATATGGAAAATGAGTGTGGAAAAGAATCCTTTTGCTTCATAAGGTACTTTTGAGACTCCCAAGAGTGAACACAGCCTAGCAAATAATAATAACCATCTCCCACATGTCTATGGTACTCTGCAAAGTGGTTTCACATCCATTATTTTATATACTTCATGTAATAACTGCACAACAACAGCAGCAATAAAAGAGATACTATTATTACTGAACAGACAAGAAAACTAAGGCCCACAGTCAGACAGTGGTGGATTAAAAAGTGGTGGATCAGGGATTCAAACCCAGGCTTCCCAAAATGAGATTATACTCCTTCAGCCTTGAATTCCTATTGTCATCTCTGTCAAACTGTGGGGAGTGGAGAAAGAGAAGCACAGTTGTACTCAATGTTCTGTAGGCTGAGATTTGGCACAGCCCCAGCCACAGAAGAGAGGAAGAAGGCAAGATGCAGCTCAGCTGCTTTTCCTAAGTTGTTTAACGCAGGTTTCTCCTGTTACAATGTCACACCCCTCCCTGAGAACCGAATTGTTGCTCTACCTCCTTGTTTACCACTGGATATAAAAGACTTGCTGAAGAAGGACACAAGGCTTTTTGGATGAACCAAGGCTATTTGATGATGGGAGGTTTTTGGCTGAAGGGAGGCTTTTTGATGAGGGCTTTTTGGCTAAAGGGAAATTGCTGAAGGGGGAAAATGAATTGTTAAAGGGAGGATTGCTGAAGGGAAAAGAATTGCTGAAGGGGAATTGCTATAGCTAAAGAGAGAACATGGGACAGTGTGAGTCTGAGGGCAAAGACCTTAAGAGAGATTATGCTAAAGAAAAGCTAAGAGAGAACATGGGACAGAGTGAGTGTAAGGAAAGAGACTTTAAAGAATAGAAAAGAAGACTTTTAGAAGCAAGGTTTTGAAGAATTAGAGTAAGGCCTTAAAGAATAAACATAGAGAAAAGAAGCAGAGTATAGAGATTAAAAGAGATGAGAAGCAATAAGACTGTTGTGCATCTCCACTGAGCACCCAACACACCTGGCCCCAACTTTCTGTATGTCTGTCTGTCTAACTAATATTTGTCCTTTCTGCATCTCTTGTCACCCCCAGTTAGGCCCAGTTAGGTTCAGTAGTAAAAGACGTGAGAGAAAGCTCGCTCCATCAAACAACTCTGCAGGCACCACTGAAGGAAGTGGATTCAGTGTGGGTCCTATTGAGTTGCCTTTTTCCTCAGCTCCAGAAGTAATTCTTGGGTGCTGGTCGTGATGGGTCTCATATTTTGGGCCAGCCAGGCCCTGTGCCTGAGGGTGGAAAAGTTGTCTAGGAAGTTTAATAAGCTGAGAAACGTAGCTTTCTTTGAGGAGAAAGGAACAGTGTCTTTCAGAATCCCATCGGCTAGAAAGGAAGAGGACGGTCATAGAATGATGTTTAACCTCGTTCAGAAGGTCTGGGCTCAGAACCCACAGGAAATTCATTCATTCAAGAGGAGGAATTGCACACTTTGGACTTGAAGTCAGACTTGGGTTCAAATATTGGCCCTGCCACTTTGGTAAGTGGCAATGCCAATTGCATGACCTTAGTTTGTACCTGTTGGTCTCAGAAGCGCCAGCTCAGGGTCAAGTTCCCATTGGTATCCAAAGTCCTCCCCCATCTCTTCCTACCTACCTAGACTGGGAAGGAATGTTTCATTTCCAAGTGACAGAAATCTAACATAGTGGCTTGAGTCCAGGTGGAGCCAGAGGTTCAACTGAGGTCATCACTGCCCTCTGCTTCCCTCTCTGCTCTGCATCCTCAGGTTGGCTTCATTCTCTATTAAAAAGTATTTGAATTTGATGGGAGGAGATAAGAAGTGCCATGTGCTGTGGAGGAAGGAACACAGTGAGGCCAGACAGACTTAGGCCTGAATCTTTGCTACTTAGGAGCAATATGATCTTGGTTGGGTTTCTTTGCCTCTCTGGGCCTTAGCTTCTTCACTTGTCTCTCAGAGTGTTAATGGCAAGTTGAACTGAGATAACATATGTGAAAATGCCTGGCACAATAAATGCTAAATATTAAACCAACAAATGCAGTGGAAGGAATATGCTTAGCAGCAAGCCGGAGGCCTTGTTTTCCTCAGGAGAGAAAAAACAACTGTGAGCAGAGGGGTATTGGACAAGAAAGTTCTTTGCTTGGCCACAGATTGCAATTTTTATCTACAGACTGCAAACTGGACTTACTCGTGTTCTTGAGACCATAGCTCGGGTAGGTCTGGACCTGGCATCATTGGGCCTCCATTGCATCATTCACCAAAGCAAGGTGCTGGCTGAGGTAAGGGATAATGGGCTAAGAGAAATCACCTATTAATTTGCACAGGCCTGGAGAAGTTCACATGCATGAGCTTGGAGACCTGAAAACAACAGCCCAGTGGAGTAGAGGTGTCTTTGCTTATTTACGTGTAAAATGAATAGAGGGAAAAACCGCCCCCAAATGCAGAGGTCACCTTGATGAATTTTCTCACCACGAGCATGCCCATTTAGTAAGCACCAAGATAAAGAATCAGAACTAGTCAGCACCCCAGAAACCCTTCTCATGCCCCCCACCCCGCCATAGGCAAAGCCACCAAAGGTAAGCTGTCCTGACTTTGAACATAATAGATTGTTTCCTTGGTTTTGAATTTTATATACATAGAATTGTATTGTATGTATCCCTTTGTATCTGGCTTTTTTATTGTGGCAAAATATACATAAAATTTACCATCTTAACCATTTCAAGTGTACCGTTCAGAGCTATTAAGTACATTCACACATTGTGTGTGACCATAACCACCGTCCATCTCCAGAACTTTCCCATCTTCCCAAATGGAAACTCTATTAAACACTAACTCCCATCCTTCCCTCTGCTTGCCACCATTATTATACTACTGTTCATCCACTCACGACTACTGCAAGGTACCTTAATAAGTGGAACCAGGCTATTTATTCTTTTGTGACTAGCTTATTTCACTTAGCATAATGTTTTCAAGGTTTATCCCTGTTGTAGCATGTATCAGAATGTCCTTATTTTTGAAGAACTGAATAATATTCTATTAGTATAAACCATATTTTTTAACTCATTCGCCCATCAATGGACATATCTGACTCATTCTCACATTTGAGAGACTCAGCCATATTGTGTATACAATGAGAAACTGGATGGCCAAGCAGACAATGGCCAAACCATATATAAAAACAGAACGTTGGCCCACCACTTTGCATCAACCTGCCCAGAAAATCAACCCGCCCAGAAAATCAACCCCATTGTTACAGTAAGCAGCCCAGGAGGCCAGCCTGCTCTCAGTCTTGCAGGAAGCCAGATTGCCATCTCTAGTAAAACAATTCAGGAAGCTTCTGTAACTACCAGCCCCAAATGGCCAGGACTTGATTAATAACTGACAGTTTCCCCCATTGTCCCTGCTTCCAACTGGGAACCAACCAGAGAAAACCAAATATACACCCTAACCAGTCACATAGAATGTCACATGGTTAGCTAGTCAACAGCTTCCCTAGCCCACAACCTCCAATCAGGGCCCCTGTCTCCCCATTGTAGAACTTTTCCCACTCTTTTGCCTTTGAGTCTCTGCCAAAATCAAAGTTAAAAGTGACTGACCCCTTCACATATCAAGCTCAGAATAAACAAGCCTTTGCTTTTCTTGTTTGGTTGGTCTTTGTTTACTTCTACAGTAGCTACAGTTAGTCCATTCTTGGTGCTGTGTAGCATTCCACTATATGAATTTACATAATTTACACATTCTATTGTCACTGGGCATCTGGATGGTTTACAGCTTGGCAAAATAATGAATAATGCTGCTGTTAATATATTCGTACAGGTCTTTTCCTAAAAGTAAATACACATTTGTGTTGAGGAATTACTGAAGGGAGGAAATGCTGGGTCACAGGTACACTCACCAGTACTCAAGAGTTTGGTTGCAAAACTGAACCAAGAGGAAATTAATCACCTGAATAGACCTATAACACAAAATGAAATTGAAGCAGCAATCAAGAGTCTCCCCAAAAAGAAAAGTCCAGGACCTGATGGATTCTCTGCTGAATTCTATCAGACCTTTAAAGAAGAACTGATACCAACCCTCCTTAAACTGTTCCATGAAATAGAAAAGGAAGGAAAACTGCCAAACACATTTTATGAAGCCAGTATTACACTTATCCCAAAACCAGGCAAAGACACCTCCAAAAAGGAGAACTATAGGCCAATCTCCTTAATGAACATTGATGCAAAAATCCTCAACAAAATAATGGCAAACCGAATTCAGCAACACATCAAAAAGATTATTCACCACGACCAGGTAGGCTTCATCCCAGGGATGCGGGGGTGGTTCAACATACGAAAATCAATAAACGTAATAAACCACATTAACAGAAGCAAAGACAAAAACCACTTGATCATCTCAATAGATGCAGAAAAAGCCTTTGATAAGATCCAACATCATTTCATGATAAAAGCTCTGAGAAAACTAGGAATAGAAGGAAAGTTCCTCAACATTATAAAAGCTATATATGACAAACCTACAGCCAGCATTATACTTAACGGAGAAAAATTAAAACCATTCCCTCTAAAATCAGGAACCAGACAAGGATGCCCACTATCTCCACTCCTATTCAACATAGTACTGGAATTCCTAGCCAGAGCAATTAGGCAAGAAGAAGGAATAAAAGGAATACAAATAGGTAAAGAAACTGTCAAAATATCCCTATTTGCAGACGACATGATCCTATACCTTAAAGACCCAAAAAACTACTCAGAAGCTTCTAGACATCATCAATAGCTATAGCAAGGTAGCAGGATATAAAATCAACATAGAAAAATCATTAGCATTTCTATACACTAACAATGAGCAAACGGAAAAAGAATGTATGAAAACAATTCCATTTACAATAGCCTCAAAAAAAATCAAATACCTAGGTGTAAACCTAACAAAAGATGTGAAAGACCTCTACAAGGAAAACTATACACTTCTGAAGAACGAGATTGAGGAAGACTATAGGAAGTGGAGAGATCTCCCATGCTCATGGATTGGTAGAATCAACATAGTAAAAATGTCGATACTCCCCAAAGTAATCTACATGTTTAATGCAATTCCCATCAAAATTCCAATGACATTCATTAAAGAGATTGAAAAATCTACTGTGAAATTTATATGGAAACACAAGAGGCCACGAATAGCCAAGGCAATACTCAGTCAAAAGAACAATGCAGGAGGTATCACAATACCTGACTTCAAACTATATTACAAAGCAATAACAATAAAAACAGCATGGTACTGGCACAAAAACAGACATGAAGACCAGTGGAACAGAATAGAGGATCCAGATATGAAGCCACACAACTATGAGCAACTTATCTTTGACAAAGGAACTAAAGATATACGATGGAGAAATAGCAGCCTCTTCAACAAAAACTGCTGGGAAAACTGGTTAGCAGTCTGCAAAAAACTGAAACTAGATCCATGTATATCACCCTATACCAAGATTAACTCAAAATGGATCAAGGATCTTAATATCAGACCACAAACTCTTAAGTTGATACAAGAAAGAGTAGGAAATACTCTGGAGTTAGTAGGTATAGGTAAGAACTTTCTCAATGAAACCCCAGCAGCACAGCAACTAAGAGATAGCATAGATAAATGGGACCTCATAAAGCTAAAAAGCTTCTGTTCATCAAAAGAAATGGTCTCTAAACTGAAGAGAACACCCACAGACTGGGAGAAAATATTTGCCAATTATACATCAGACAAAGGACTGATAACCAGAATATACAGGGAACTTAAAAAACTAAATTCTCCCAAAACTAATGAACCAATAAAGAAATGGGCATGTGAACTAAACAGAACGTTCTCAAAAGAAGAAATTCAAATGGCCAGAAAACACATGAAAAAATGCTCACCATCTCTAGCAATAAAGGAAATGCAAATTAAAACCACACTAAGATTCCACCTCACCCCTGTTAGAATAGCCATCATCAGCAACACCAATAACAACAGGTGTTGGCGAGGATGCGGGGAAAAAGGAACCCTCTTACACTGTTGGTGGGAATGTAGACTAGTACAACCACTCTGGAAAAAAATTTGGAGGCTACTTAAAAAGCTAGAAGTTGATCTACCATTTGATCCAGCAATACCACTCTTGGGGATATACCCAAAAGACTGTTACTCCAGAGGCACCTGCACATCCATGTTTATTGCGGCACTATTCACAATAGCCAAGTTATGGAAACAGTCAAGATGCCCCAGCACTGACGAATGGATTAAGAAAATGTGGTATTTATACACAATGGAATTTTATGCAGCCATGAAGAAGAACGAAATGTTATCATTCGCTGGTAAATGGATGGAATTGGAGAACATCATTCTGAGTGAGGTTAGCCTGGCTCAAAAAACCAAAAATCGTATGTTCTCCCTCATATGTGGACATTAGATCAAGGGCAAACACAACAAGGAGATTGGACTACGAGCACATGATAAAAGCGAGAGCACACAAGGGAGGGGTGAGGATAGGTAAGACACCTAAAAAACTAGCTAGCATTTGTTGCCCTTAACGCAGAGAAACTAAAGCAGATACCTTAAAGCAACTGAGGCCAATAGGAAAAGGGGAACAGGTACTAGAGAAAAGGTTAGATCAAAAAGAATTAACCTAGAAGGTAACACCCACGCACAGGAAATCAATGTGAGTCAATGCCCTGTATAGCTATCCTTATCTCAACCAGCAAAACCCCTTGTTCCTTCCTATTATTGCTTATACTCTCTCTACAACAAAATTAGAAATAAGGGCAAAATAGTTTCTGCTGGGTATTGAGGGGGGGGGAGCGGGAGGGGGCGGAGTGGGTGGTAAGGAAGGGGGCGGGGGCAGGGGGGAGAAATGAACCAAGCCTTGTATGCACATATGAATAATAAAAGAAAAATGAAAAAAAAAAAAAAGAGTTTGGTTGCTCCATATCCTAACCAGCATATCCTTAGCATCTTCTGTCACCTCCATTTTAGCTATTGTTACGTGTGTACTGCTAGCACATTGTAGTTTTAACTTACAGGATTCTGATTCAAGCTGAGCATTAGCTCATAGAGGCACAGTACAGAGCGTGGATCTAACTGTTCCAGGTCCTCACTCAAAATCTTCACGGCTTTCCATCTCATCAGGAACTCACTTAAAATCCTCCTGGCTTTCCATCCCATCAGGAACAACACCCGCACCTCTTTCCATGGACTACAAAGCCTGCACACTTGCCTTCACCCACTGTGTACACTGTTCCAGTCACAATAGCCATCTTTTCATCCTCCAAACAAGTCAAAAGTTTTTACCCTTGCTTCAGGGCCTTTGCTCTTGCTATTCCCTCGGCCCGGAATCCACACATTCCAGGTCTTCTCCTGGCTGGCTCCTTTTTGTCATCCAGGACTCCCTTGAAACGTCATTTCTTCCAAGATATACAAACCCAGATTACCCTACATAGAGCTCTCTCCCTATCCACATACTTGGGCATGCACGCAGTTAGTTAGCTTTCTCATTGCTATGACAGAGTACCTGACATAAATAACTTAAAAGGAAGAAAGATTTAGCTCAGTTTCAGAGGTTTCAGTCCATCATGGCAGGGAAAGTGTTGTGAAGCACTTCATATCATAGAGGCAAGGAAATATCAAGAGGGAATCCAAGAAGGGACCAGTGGCCTACATTCTTCAACTAAGCCCTACCTCCTGAAGTTTTCACCACCTTCCAAAATACAGCACAACCAGCTGGAGACCAAGCATTTAGCACATGAGCCTGTAGGGGGCATTTCATATTCAACCATCTCTTTCTCTCCCTCTCTCCCCTCACAAACACACACACACACACACACACACACACACACACACACACACACACCCTCAATCTTATTATCTAACTTTATTTTCTTTATAGCGTATCATCCTCTCTGAAATTTCCTTTAGTTTGCATGTTACACAGAGTATCTGTGAATATGACAGTTACAAATCTAATCTTGGTGTGTTGTCTTGAATTAGTGACTCAAAATCCTTTGATGACATGATTTTCTGAAATGGAATACAACCCTTGGCAAAACGTCAAATGAAACATGAATGTCTCTGCATTTCTACATAGTTCACTCTTGGAAAATTAATGATAAAAACTCAAAAGTACTTTATGTTTACTTGTAAGATTTGGTTTAGTCTTAGATGTTTATAAACACAATTTTCACCAAAATAACATTGTTAACATTTGGGTGTTGGGCAGGACTGTCCAGAATGCACTGCAGAGCATCCAGCAAACACACCCCTGCCCTTTAAATGGTAGTAGGACCCCTCAATTGTCACTCAAATCCTCTCCCACACTTCCTGGTGGGTGGTACTGCATGCTGAGAATCACATAGCTGCAGCAAGGGTGCATTACTGGACACCGTGGAGTCTTTGAGAACAGGATGAAGCTTCGAGGGTCTGCATTGTGTCTGTCACAGAGTAAGTGCTTGATAAAGGAAAATTTACTTCAATTCCTCCTCTCCTTCTGATCTTGGATTCTTGTGCTAACCAATAGGGCCATCATCAACCCTGACAACAGTAAGGAAGGTACACTTAGTATTTCAGTGAGTGAGGGTGAATAAATTAGGCAGCAATGAACACAGCACCACCCCACTGGCAGAAGAGCTGGCAGAACAGCATGACAGTTATGCAGACTACCAGAACTATTATATTGAATACTGCAGAACACTTTGACTCAAGAGACCTACACTTGCTTTTCAGTGTAACTCTTTCCTCCCTGCTGCTGGATAAGCTTTTGAGACTAGAATTCAAGATCAAGCTAGGAAATTATTCCTGGACAAGGATGGGCCTTATTCCTGGAAAAGGACTCTGCTGCTCTTTGAATGCTGTCCTGTGCCTGGCCTGGCTTCATGCAAGAGCAAACAGGTAGCTCCAAAATGATCCTACCCTAGACTCCTGTCCTCGGCTCTTTATCCTCACTGGACCTTCTGTCCAGGATGCCTTCATTCCCTCATTTCCCACCCTTTCTCAACCTGGCCTTCTCTTCCTCATCTTTCAAATTTTAGTATGTATTACCTCTTCCAGAAGAGCTTGCTTGGGTGCCCCAGCTGTACTGATCATCACTCCTTCCTCTGGGTAACCACAGGCTGTATACTTCCTTCACGCACAGTATTTCCAATGCTGTGTGCTTTTGTGCTTGACTGACTCCACAGTTGATCTACAAGAATTGTGCCAGGTTTATCCTTGCCAACTAGCTCAGTTCCTGGCACAAAATACATACCCAACAAAAGTTAATCTGCCTCTCCCCCAGCTCTGAGTCCTAGAATATACACTCCACAAAGTCAATGTCACAAAGGTTTACAACACCATTTTACAGGCATGTATGGAGGATCTCATTTTGTAAAAGGAGATAGTCTGGTCCAAATGACAGTTTATTTAAAACAAAGGTGACAAGGTATAGGAAGAAGGAGGAACAACAATTCTAACATAAAAGCACATAGGAAGCATCTCAAATTTAAAAAAAAAAAGGCAGTGAAGGAAGTGATATCTCATACATATACAAACTGCTGACTTTGATTATTTACATCCAAACCTTATAAAATAGCATTTCAAGTCAGCTCTTAAGCCAGTGTTTTTAGTTATTACAAAAAAATTAAAGCTACAAACTTCACATTTTTAAATTGTACATCAGCAACAGTATTTAAGCTTTTCTTTTCCAAGTTGGTCCGAGTGCAAGCTGGTGGGAGAGAAAATTTTTTCCAAACACGAACAAAATGTGAATTCTATTGACAATATAATCCTGATAAAAATATAAACATAGTGCTTAAGAAAAGACAAAGGATGGGGCCGGGTGAAAGGTGCAGCTTGGACAGGAGCAATTTTCCCAGAAATAAGGAGCTGCAATCTTTAGAGGCAACATGGTATGCTAGAAAGGACACTCCAGTAATAACCAGAGGGCCTGAATTTAAATCCTGACTTTGCTATAGTCTAGTGATGTGACTTTTAAGTAAGACTACTTCTCTGAGTCTCAGTTTCCTCCTCTGTAAAGTGAAGATAATAATACCTATATCTCTCAGAGCTATTAAGTTTCAACAGATAAAAGTCTGTTCAGACCGATTTTTTTCTTGAGTGAGCTTTGTACTTTTCCTATTTCATGTAAGTTGTTGAATTTATTAGTGTACAATTTGTACATTCTGTTTTTAGCCTTTTAAGATCTGTAGGGTCTATAGTGATGTCATTTCTCTCATTCTTGATATTAGACAAGGTTATTATTGGGTTTTAATGGTATAAGAAATTTCTGGCATTTGGTATGTACTAAATAAATGTTTCATGGATTGGAATCTATAGTTTCAAAGAGTCAAGGCTACAATTCTTGATTTGCTTCACATTACTGGTCCTACCTATCTACCTACCTACCTATCTACCTATCCATCTATCTATCCACCTACCCACCCACCAAACCTCACCCACAGCCAAATTTCATCCAGCCAATTGGTGGTTGGAGAAAAGAATATAGTGGTGCTTCAAATTTACTAAGGGGAAAGCAATGAAGTATGTTTATAGAGACTGGGCATTGGTGGCTCTTGACTGTAATCCTAGCTACTTGGGAGGCTGAGATCAGAAGGATTGTGGTTTGAGCCAGCCCCAGCAAATAGTTTGTGAGACCCCCATCTCCAAAAATAACCACAGCAAAAATGGGCTGAAGGTTTTACCTACTTTGCAAGCGTGAGGCCCTGAGGTCAAACCCCAGTCAAATAAAAAAAAAGTATATGTATATATATATATATATATACACACACACACACACAGAGAGAGAGAGAGAGAGAGAGAGAATATGAGATTTTTAAAGATGCACTTAGATGTGGGTCATGGTCTTTTGGAAGAAGAGAGCCACAGCGTTCCCTCAAAGCTCGAGTTGCAAATAGCTCAAGCTGATATATCTTGAATTTAGCATTCAAGGAAAGAATGATGGGATTGCTTGTCCGCTTTTCTGTCACAAAAACAAATACACCTTGCTGGGAAATTTATCTGATCCAAAACAAACTGACTTCTAGCCAAAAGGTTCTGATAGCTGGACTGATGAGCAACAGACTTTGCTGGACCAGCCTGTAGGGTGTACATATACTTGAAATAAAATAAACTCCAGATCAAGGTTCGTGGCCTGTGAATATTTATGGGAAAAGCTGCACTTTCCTTTACTTGGATCTTCCTTTGGAAAGAAGAAATGGGCCAAGTGCAAAGTTCTCAGTTTCAAGAGGAAAGAGCCTGAGGCAGAACTGTTAATTAGCACAGCAAATGGTGTGGGGGGTATGTATGCTCAGTGCTTTGATTTCTCAAACTTACTTGGCTGTCAGACTTGACTATTAATTCAGCTGTTTCCATCCTAAAAATGTCACTTTAGAGTGAGTCTGTATGAAAAAGGATGGTCACTTCATTTTAAGGAGACATAGCTTTCCTTTTCCTTGTAAACACTGGCCTCATAGAGTGATGGTACAATTCTACCACTTCCTGCTGTATTGCTGTGAAAAGGAATCTTTCTCTCCAAAACATTTCTTCATTTATGAAATGAAGATAAAGTACTTAACTCACAGGATTATTGTGAAATGCAGAGCCCACCTAGCTCAGTGCCTGGCATGTAATAGGTGGTCAACAAAGGCTGGCTGCCACTTATTCCTCCAAGATCCTTAAATTGTCCTCTGTTTTCTGTACCTGCCACATAGCTATTTGAGTGACCAAGTCCTGCAGAATAACTGCATCTTGGGTTTTTAAAAACTTGCTATAATTGCAGAGAACAGTTCTGGTCACAAAAGAGAAACATTCACTGCCTTTCCATTGATTCTCAGGTTTAGGGAACAAAAGCAATTATGGAGTCAAATTACAGTATCTCTGGGAACAACCCGGTCATAGGTCCCCATCTTAAGGAAGAGATATTAGAAAAAAATAAAAAGACATCTGTCATTCCCAATTGTCCTCTCTTTGCTGAGTAACTAAATGTAGCTTTGAGCCAAAGTTGCAGGAGGAAGATTCTTTTGCAAAGCCCTCTGATCTGCTCAGGTCCTAAATGTGCTTCTGTAGGTGCTTGTGTATCTGGCACACACTGCAGAGCTCACGGGCTGCTGGAGAATGAACAATGGGGCTCCTCTGTGGAATCTCTCCATAACCAGGTCAGCTACTGAAGAGGTAAGGGCAGAGCAAGTCTCTGCGAGCAGGGACAACTTAACCCAAACCAACACAAGTCTCTTCCCTCAGAGGGGGTTCAGTGGCCTAGGTGGACAACTCCTCCAGGAGGAGTCCTGAGTTCCAATATGCTTTTACTGTAACTTGGTTGATTGTGTTGGCCATGTCATCTCCCCTCTCTAAGGCTCAGCTTTCCCCTCTATACAACAAAAGCTCAGACCAGATGATCTCTATGGTCCCTTCCAGCTCTGGCACTCGATGTGTCCAGATTGAGCCTCCTGGAGAACAAATCTTAAATCTGGTATTCATTTATCCTTTCCAGACCCCCCAACAGTAAATGAAAATAGAAAACAATCACGTATTTGAACATGGATCATAAAAGCAATGCCCTTTACCCTGTCTATCTGCAGAGCAAAATGCTACATGTGTGAACAATGAGAGCTTCAAAAACCCTTTCCCTTTTGGAGACTGAACACAGCCCTAAGTATGCTGAGAGTTCCTGGTAGGCCTGTCCCTTCACCAGATCATGTCTCCTCTTAAGGCACTGGGCAGTATCTGTGATGTGACTTTAGGCAGTTGAGAGAGTGGAGATGGATGAAGGTGATAAACCAGCAAAGGACAATTTGCAGAGAGGATACCAGGCTTCTCCTGGGACTCAAAGAGCAAACACAAATTCTGAAGACTTTCCCTTGTACATCACTGAAGTCAGTGATAAACACGCAAGGCTGAAAATGTGGTCAAAGGACTATCCCAAATCTAGTTTTTTAAATGCAGCCCTGCAATGGTGAGGCTGGCTCCTGGGATTCAGTGACAACCCTTCTCCCAGGAGCCTCTCTGTGTCCTCTGCCCTCTTGTTCCACAGTACCGTATCTTACAGAAAAGAGGCAAAAATGTTCAAAACTGTACCTGTACAGAGATGCCACCACACTGAGTGGGGAATCTATTTATAATTTATATATATGCATATTTATATTTTTAAAAAAGTCTTCCAGAAAGAACAATCAAAAGCTACTGAAAGAAGAAAAACAAAAAGATAAATGTAAAACTCTCCCAGCTATCCCTCAACTAGGAGTCTCTGTTCCTGGGGTTTAAAACTCTGAGTTAAAAGCGCCAATACACATCTTTTGAAATAATGCACCTGGCCAATGTAAATACACACATCCAGATAGCACAGTGACCATCAGGTAGCCCTTTCCACTGGTGCATGTTCCTGAGTTCACAGAGGTGCTGTGGAGAAATGACAGAGTAGAAGTGCTGGCTAACAAACGTGAGATGAACAATCCAGAATTCATCAGAGGCCAGGGCCTGGCCTCACTCAGAAGTTTTGTTGCCGCCTCTTCTTAGCCTCTATGGCATCCAGGATTGGCTGCCTCTTGGACTGGTACTTTTGCCGGATCTCTTCAATCTCCTGCTCCATCATGGGATCAAGGGCCAAAAGCCTCTTCTGAAGGTCCTCTACTGTCCAACTCTTAAGCTAAAAGAGAAGCGAAGAGAACAGTCACGACAAAGCCCAGGTGATACAGGACAGCAAAGAAGCCCAGCTTCTGAAGGCACCCAGAGAGAAGGAAGGCTAGCAGAAGATACTGTGGTTAGACCAAGGGTGGGGTGGTGGTGGCTGGAGAGTGAAACTCATTCGAATGAATGGCATACCACAAAGCTGTACTGAGATGATTTATCCCTGAAAAGTTCTAAGTACTAATTATTTTCATTTAATGTGCCCTGACCAGGAACTAAGCAAATACTTTCATCTCCCCCATTCTTTTATTTATTTATTTTTATTATTGTTGTACTGGGGATACATTGTGGCATTTACAAAAGTGCTTACAACATATCATACTTCAATTCACCTACTCCATCATTCTCCTTTGTCCCCTCATCCGTCCATTCCTGAAATAGTCTCAACAGGCCTCATTTTTCCATTTTCATACACGAGTACATAATATTTCTACCATTTTCACCCTGCTACACCCCCTCCTTACAGTCTCCTCCCTCCCTCTAGTACCAGTTCACAGATAGGACCTGTTTTACCTTCCTGTGCTTAAAAAAAAAAAAGACATTTTTGAAAAAAGTTTTGTTGTGTCATTGTGACATTTCCATGTATACATGTATTACAACCCAACTGGTTCGATCCCTCTATTTTTCCCCTTTCTACCTTAGTCCCCTCTAAAATTCCATATTCATCCTTGCATAGGAAATACACTAATCATATTCACCTTCTTCCTTCTTTTGCTGTCCCTCTCTTGTCCCCCAGTTTTTGAAATTAGTAAATTATCCATTCATTGCTAGGGCATTAAAATAACAGTAACTTCCTGTATACAAAATAATGGCACCTCCACTCCTTACCCGATTCATGACACAAGGATCTGGATATTGTCTCTCTCTCTTTCTCTCTCTCTGGATCCACACCCCAGAAGCTGATGCTGACTGAGAGTCAGATGCCCTCCCCTCATTTCCACCTTGCAACACCTTCACTGTCTTGCTGCTGTCATACTAATCACCACCAACAGTTGCAGGGAATAAATTGTATCAGGCAGCAATCTGAGCACTATTCCATGACTCTTGAAAATATAGTGACAACCTCTGAGTGGGTGGTTACAGAAATCCTGAAATTTCCAAGATTAGGTTTACAAACAGAATAAAAAAGACTGGCTATGCAGTTACACAGTGCTTTCTATGAAACAGACACTAAGTGCTCTACATACATGATTCAGTCAATCTTTGCAATAAATGATGTGAGTACACTGCTATTCCTGTGCTACAGATGAACAAGTCAAGGAAGAAAGTGGCTAAGCAACTTGCCCCACACCTCCTAGCTAGTAAATGGCACAGCTGAGTCAACCCCAAGGTACTTCACCAAGGTACCTGGCACTGGCATGTGCTCTCTCCCTCTGGCAGTACTGGGATTTGAACTCAGGGCCTTACACTTGCTAGGAAGGCACTCTACCACTTGAGCCACACCCTCAGTCCTTTTTTGCTTTAGTTATTTTTCAGGTAGGGTCCCACATTTTCACCCAGGACTAGCCTCAGACCATGGCCCTCCTACCCCACAGATGTGCTCTACCATGCCTGGCTTATTGATTGAGATGGGGTCCTCATTAACTTTTTGCCTAAGTTGGCCTCGAACCTCAATCCTTCCTACCTCTACCCATGGAGTAGCTGGAATTATAGGCATTTGCCACTGTGCCCAGCAAAGCTCCATGCTTTTAACCAGCTTGCAGAAGAGTAGAGTAGCAAAGCATAGACCTTAGTATGCAAACATGGCTCTGCCTCTTGCAAATGCCATGAGACTCTGACAAGTCACTAATGTCCCTAAGCTCTCTGCATCTACAGAAGTGGGGCAGTGATCTGTCATCACGTACAGTATAAGAATTAACAGAGATCTGCTGCCATGTGTCTGGAGTGTCACTGATTTCTAGCAAGGCCAGTCTTAGCTGGTGGGGGTTTGAATGAATGCTGACATTATCCACAGTGGGCGGTGATAATCAGTCTGCAGCTCATAACCAGTAAAAAGTATAGTGTTTCCAGAGCTCAAAGGCTCTCCACATCTCACAAGAGACCTGTTGTGGCCACATTTATAAAATCATCTTTCTCAGTCCTTCCTGAGGCAACAGGAAAGTATAACAGAAGGTAGGTGAAGGAGCCCCTTTCTGTCCGCCCTTCCTTAGGGGGTGGGGTGTGAATGAGTACTACGGTGGTCTCTCTAGAAATCGTGTAGTGTGACCTGTCACCATAGGAATTTTCCTTGGCTGGTTTCAGGGAGGTTGTCTGAGAAGTGAGAAAAGCCTAACACCTCAAGAGGAAAGTTGTTTTGTAATGTGAGAATGGAAAGAGTTGAGAGTATAGGGAAATGTTAGAATGTTGAGCTGAAAAAAAATGCACCTTTCTTTCCAACCTGTGGTCTTATACCACCGTGGAAGTTGATGTTCTTGGCCCAGGGACACCTCAGAGTGTGATACTTGCCTAGTCTTTAGCATTTTCAATTCCCCCTCCAAAAACAGAACACCCCAAACCTAACATTGAATGCTACTGATAGCTAGGAACTTAATCTTTAGGATCACTGATCCTAAATCTGTCCAGGCTATATAAAAAAGTAATTTCACCTCTCGAACCTCAGTCTTCTCTTTTAAAAAATAAGACAGTCCTAGTTCCTCCACCCTTGGGCAATATTGAGACTTGGTTGAGCTCATTGGTTTGGCATTCTTAGTTCAGAACTTCCTATACTATGTGTTTGGCAAATAGTAAGTAAAATAAAGTAAACTAAAGAATACTTTCTTTTCCACTTGTTTGATTTTGTCTGAATCAGAGGTTTTAAGAAAAACTTGTTTATGGGAGGTTATAGACTTTCCAACAATATCAGTAATATTAATAATATCAACAGTGATAACAACAACTAACCAGTCATGAAACTAATAGTATTCTTTACTTTGTGCTAACAGTTCCTAAGATTGGTACTTCCCCACAACGCCCATGAGAGTAAAGTTTAACAAAATATTTTTCATTTCTCCATTTACCAAATATTCACAGAACTTTTCCTACAGGCTAGGCACTGTTTAAGGCACATAAGAAACATAAGCGAAACAAAACAAAAGCCATTGCCCTTGTGACGTTTATATTTTATTGAATTAATCAACTGATGAACTAATTTTGCCAGTACTGGGGTTTGAACTCAGGGTCTCACGCTTGCTAGACAGGTGCTCTACCACATGAGTCATTCTTGTCAGTCCTGATGTTTACATTGTAGTGAGCTGAGGCAAATAACAAACATGGTAGATTAGCTAAAGTATCTGATGTTAGAAGGTGACATGTGGTTTGGAAAAAGAAAAGCAGAACAGTGAAAGAAAGGGAGATAGGGATTCGGAAGGCCAACTTGTTTTTCATCCTTCCAACCATTAGGAGAAAGAGTGAAATGTAAGCTGGTAAAATACACTGACATCCCAACTTGCTGGATGACTTTAGGCAAGCCCCTTCCCCTCCACAGGACTCAGTTTCTCCATTTGTAAGAGAGGACTGAGTAGATGGTCTCAGACATCTTTCCAGGACCAACATTTTTCCACACAAGATCTATGGACCATGTATCAGAATCACTTGTGAAAAAATAAGAGTTCTGAGCACCAACACAGAGTTACTTAATCAGATCTGCAGGAAAGAGAGCTTTTTAAAGAAGCTATTCAGGTACTTCTCATAAATACTAAAACTTGTTAAGCATGATTTGACATCTTCTTATTTTTCTGTTAGTAAAATTCTCACAAAATAACTGCTGTTTGTCTCTGATCTAAAACTTGTAGGTTTTCTGATTTCTAGGCAGCTTTGTTGCCCTTGATTGTAATCTGGGGATAACAAGCACTCTTGCTTTATATCAGCCACATTCAGACTAATTTATAGTTGCCCTAAGGCCTCTGAGCTTAAGTTACACCTGACCTATTAGAACAGTTAGCCGGGCACTGCTGAGAACGTTGTCACACCATCCAGATATAGATTTCTCTGAAAAACAAGCTCAGACAATGGTTTTATGGTGCCAAGTGTAGCATTTCACCTTCCTGGTCCTTGGTGACATGAACAAATTTCAAATGGTATCTTGGAGTAAAATAACTGTGATTCTACAGTTTTGCTACACCCAGCAGCCTTAGGAGCAAATTCTCAAACCAGCCATGTAGGCAGCTATTTTTATAAGGTAAGGGAAATTCATCATTTTGTATCCCTCGGATCTGATCATCCTCTCTATACTGTGGCTTCTACATTTATAACTTTAACCCAGAATTTTCCCTTAAACTACACACTCACACATCCAGATCAGATCTTACTAGGTATCTCATGGAAACCTGCAACTTACATGTGAGACAAAACTCTTGAGTCCCATTCCTTGTTCATCCTTACACATTGTACCACCATCCTCTCAGGTGCATAAATTTATCCCTGATCCTTCTCTTTCCCTCCTGTCCACACCCAAGCTTCAACAGTCCTATGAATCTAATCTTTGACATACTGCTGTGACTCAAAACCAATCATGGTTTTCTGTTTCTACCTCCAACTCCTCAGTCCAAGCCACCATCCTCTCATAGCAATGAACATAACTAAAAACACAGAAATAAATCAGATTATGTAACCTTTATTTATGTTTCCTACTGCACTCGGAATAAAATTCCATTTACCTCTACAGATGTGGGCTGGGCTGCAAAGGCCCCACATCTCTGGCCCTCACATCCCCCTTCAGCTTTGTTACCTACCACTCTCCCCTTACCTCAGGGTTTTCTAAGGACATCTGATTTCAGATCCTCAAACAGGTCACACTTTTTTCCAGCCCCAAAGGCCTAGAGTTGATCCTTCTGCCTGATGGATCATTGTCAGTTCTTCTTATCCTTTAGGTTTCAGTTCAGATGTCAACTCCTCAGAAGACATGAACAAGCCTTTTCTGACCATCTTATCTAGAAAGTCTGCCTCCTCTGTTCACTTCCTTCAAAACAATCATGCATCTTGTAATTACTTTTATTGATTTTACTTTTGTTTCTCTTATTAAGATGTAACTTCTGTGAGGGAATGAATAACCTTGTCTATCTTACTAAGCTAACATAATACTAGTTGAAGGAATAAATGAGTAAATGAGGGATTTATTTTGGCTCATGGTTTCAGAGATTTAAGTTTGGGTGGTTTGACTCCATCACTGTAAGCCTTTAGCAAGACCAAACATCATGGTGGGGAGCACATGGCAGACCAAAGCTGCTCACCTCATGGCAGCCAGCAAGAGGCAAGAGCAAGAACAAGAAAGAGTCTAAGGACAAGATATTCCCTTCAAAGGAACCCCCAAGAGACCAGAACTTCCTTCAACCAGGCCCCACCTCCTAATAGCTCATTCAGCTATGAACTAAGTATCATGAGGTTAGTGCCCTCCTGATCCAATCACTTTTCAATAGCACCACTGGTGAGAACCAAATCTTCAATATATAAGCTTGTTTGGGAAACCCTTCATATCCAAACTATACCTTCAACAGCCTTTTGAAATTAAAGAAAAACTCTGGTCTCTTCATTAACATTCTCCAATCCTAGATTAGACATCTCTAAAGGGCATGCTCAGTTTAATTTTTTTACTCAGGCAAGAAAGAACTTCTCCTATAAGAAATAGATCTTTAAAAGACTGAGATAATAAAACAATTAAGAGACATGACCCATCTGGACAAGACTAAATAAATGGCCAAACCAGAGCCACAAGCTCATTACTGAAGGTGGGTTATACTGAAAAGAATAGACCATCCAAAAGGATTTCTGGTTCTCTTCCTGAGAGAGGTCACATCTTATAAGGAAAACTAAAATAAGCCTCTTATTCATGGGTATTTACAATTTCCAGACCATATGAAGGCTAATCAACACATCAATCCTGGGTCAGTGGAAAAGAATGAGCTCTGAGTCTGACAGACAATCCTGATGCTTTGTGTATACATTCACAATTGTCTACTAAACTTCTAGAGTTCACTTACCATGGCCTTTTACCCATCTGATGGTGTATGATGCTATTAAAGGATGTCTGGGCTAGTAAAGGCAACAGTATATGTGTAGATGAGGTCTCTTAAAATTCATGGTCTCTAGAAATGTGCAATACCTTAAAGTTGACATTTTTTTAGTCCAAAGTTCAGCCTCACACTGTTTCAGCAGGATACAATGCTGCCTTTGTCCACATACACATGAATGACATTGTTAATTACCTCTGAATTTGCCATGTGTAAGACACTGAACTGGGCATTTTATCTGCACTATTTCCCTTAATTCATCTGTAAGGTAGGTACTATGATTACCTTCCTTTTACAGATGAGATCAATAGGGATGAGTGGGGGAGTAATTTGCTCAAAGTGGTACAACAAGTAATTAGAAGAGATGACTAGTAACTGGAAGAAACCTGATGGGTTTAGGAAATGGGATTGTATTTAGTGAAAAGGACAGGAAGAGACTGGAAGAATTATGAACTTAACTGACATTGTTACATGGCCCTCACATTTAAAAATACCACCATAACTACAATGAAACGCCTTTGTAATAATTTATGCTAATAACAAATTAAATTTAAAAAATAAAACAGAAACAAAAAGAAAATGCCACCACTAGTGATGATGGGTGACCTTAGGCCAGTTATCCAGCCTCTCTCAAATTTAGTCTCGTCTGTAAAACAGGTATGCTACCTGCTTTGCTGTCTTTCTTCTTGTGAAAATCCCATGCGCCTACTACATGGATGGCATGCTACTGAGGTACAGTGACTCAATTCAAGGTGGCTGAACATTCAAATCAAATAACCAACTTTACTGGCAGCTATACTAGTCCAGCAACACTGCTGGGCAACATGAATATAAAGAGTAAAATACCAGCAAAGGGGCTAAGCTTTAGGGACAAGAGCACTGGGTTTGAGCTCTGCCCTTGGTAGCCCAATGGCGATGGGCAAGTCATCTAATGTGTACCTCCGTTTGCTCATTTTTAAATAGAGAACAACAGTATTTGTCCAATGAGGGAAATTATGAGTGCTAGAGGTATTGGCAAAGTATAATGTCTGGTACATACCAAAAAGAGAGTGGATAGTTGGGAGCTACCACCTTAAATCCTCTTGGCTGCTGTTGCTATATGATAAGCTCACAGTATAATGTAGAACAGACCACACCCACAAAGGCATCTCTAGTGAACTCTGAGTGAAACCCCAAATAAGATGGGATCTGGCTTATTTCCTCTGGGCCAGACCAATAAAATCCTCAGATCCCAACGTCAGTAGGAACACAGAGGTTGATAGTAACCAATTTCTTCTCAAATGCCTTAGCAACTCTGATTATGATATTCTGAATCATACCATGTTGATGTCATTGCACAAATGGCCCAGAGAACAAATGAGAAGTGCCAGCTGATGCTTCATCACAAGAGATAATTTACAGGAATTATACTGACAATTAGGTTATCTTGAATCAGCAGAGACAAGCTAAACTAAACACATGACAATGTATGGCAGAATTTTATTCTGCCTTGGTAACAAGTCCCACAATGAACAAACAGATCTAGCCCATGTCCAAGACACAGGGTTTAGATGTATTTTAAAGTTCTATTCCTCTGATGCTAAAAACTCCTGTCTTACTAGTCTATTGTGCAAATGGTGTTATGAGATGTCCCTAAAAAATTTAAGGAGTTACTTGCTGAAGATTTTAAGGACAAACTTCCATTCCGTAATATAATTTTGCCTCCAATGTCACAAACAAGATTTCTCAAATGCATCTTCCCCTCTGGATGGGTAGATTAGACTGATTCTATTACAGGTGATGTTTTATTATGGCCAAGAATGAGGAAAAACTACACCTTTGGAATTTAATGAGGAGACAAGGAAGCTTAATAGAAGCTAAAAAGTCAAACAGAGGCACCAATATGCCATTCCGTACTCACCACATCCCAGCCACTAGAAAGTCAGTGAAAGTACGATAAAGAAAACACACAAAGGTCAATCAAAGGCATTGAGGGCACTCAATGATTTAGTTCCACCAAAGATACGTGTCCTGTCTGGATGTGAACCTGTTCCTCTTACCAGCAGGAGCGGTAGCTCTAGTAAAATGACATTCTCAGGTGATAAGGCAATCTCATCAGATGAGGAAGAAGATACTAAGCAGAGAATCAAGGAAGGTGACAAACCGCAACTGTGTGGATTAAGTAAGCATCACACCATCAATTTCAAAAGAATTAGAACTCTTTAAATGAAATTTGTGAGAATTTTAGTGAAATTCTCTGATTCAAATTATAGTGCTTCCATTAGTTCCCTATAAAATCTTCCTAGTCCCAGGTATGGTGGCCCATGCTTAAATTCCTAGTATTAAGAAGACTGAGGCAGGAAGATCAAGAGTTTGAGGCCTGCCTGAACTACAGAGTGAAAACAAATAAATAAAAGAGGGTAAAGAAATGAAATGAGTTGAGATCCTTTGTCAATGTTGTTAGTAACTATACAAAACTCTTTCAGGTCCATGATTTTGTCACACCTCCATGCTTCTGCTGAATAACTCTGCCTTCTGCTTAAGGGAATGTCCATTCAACCTTCCAGCCCAGCACAGATTCCAACTCTTCTTGCTCCTCTAATAACGCGCCCTCTGCCCATTTGGAAGCTATCTGAAGGTAGGGAGCTTATCTATTATATTCTTAAAGAGTCATGCCAACAGAAAAGAGTTCTCAATAAAAATTTAATAAAGAAACATATACTTAATCTTTAAACCCTTACTTGAAAATGATACTTATTTCTCACTAACTTCCTTCAAGCACCAAGAAGACATTGGGCTTTTCAGAGGCTTTGAAAGTATGTAATCAATCAATACATAAACTTAAGAGGGCAATGTAAGTTCTTTAAATAAGACTATTCCAATTACTCAAAACTGACCCAGCCATTTCAAAATCAAAATGAACAGCTCATCCAATGTCTGGATTATAATAAAGTTAGGAGGAAAAATGGACATAAAAATTCACTGTTGGGCAGGGAGCTCAGTGGTAGAGCTTGCCTCAAATGTGCAAGGTCCTGGATTCAATCCCCTGTACAACAAAAATAAATTAATTAATTAATTAAAAAAAACTATTCTAGCCTTGATTACTCTAAGAAAACTTCTATTTTAAGAATATCTCTAAATTGGTGCATAAATTTCACACTTGAGGAAGCCAAACTGTAAGAGGAAACCTTCAAGAAGTTAATAAACAAACATTAAGCCTCTTAGCATACCTGTAAATGTCTGAAGAGGGACAGAATAAGAACAGAGAGGAATCCAGTGATTCTGGTATTTGGAAACATTAAAGGGAGACATCAAAAGTAACATCATTCTTGAAAGGAGGTTCTTTCAGAAGACATGAAAACCTAAAACACCAAGTATACCAAGCTGTTGTTTTAATGTAGTTTAATTGTTCAGGAAAATATCCCTGCAAGCTACATGCGTCTATATACTATCTTGGGCTGGAAATTTCCGAGAGAGCAAAAATGCTAGGCTGCCTCTTTCTTAGTGCCAAATAGGAAAGCCCAAAGAATTCCAAGCAAAATCTAAAAAATGAAGATGAAAACTGTTATCACTTGATTTAACAGGTGCAGCCTGCAAAGATATACTCAGACTAAATAGGATTCAACTTTAAATATACTAAAAGAACAAAATGTTTACAGAAAATTAGTCAAGAATGCAAATAAAAACTCCTGGGGTAGCTATTTTGTAGGCCTGAATTTGTACAAGTTCAGCTTTTTTTTTTTTTTTACTTTGGTAGGACTGGGTTGAGCTTGCAAACCAGCTTGAGCCACTACTCCAGTTCATTTCTGCTCTGGTTATTTTCTGGTTATTTTGGAGATGGGGTCTTGTAAACAATTTGCCTGGGCTGGCCTCTCACTGTGGTCCTCCCAATCTCAGCCTCCCAAGTAATTAGGATTGCAGGTGAGCTACCAACAACTGGCATCTAAAATTAGAAAACTTGCAAGGAAATAGCACTTACTTTCTGGAAGATATATAAAACTGTACAAGTTCTACTGCTAGGTACTCCTATGTAACAAACAGTCAGATATTCACAACCTAAATACCCTGAAATAAACACCCTCTCAAGCAATCCATCAGGTGGGCACAGAGTGGGGGACAATGGATTTCTGCAACAAAGCCAGACAAGTTTATTTGCAAAGTATGTCAAAGTCTTTCTGCAACAGCTATAAACTGTTGGGACTCAAACTCCCTGCAATGTCAAAAACATAAATCAGGTCTAGATAGAGGGTGTATGTCTACAGCCATACCACCCTGAAAGCGCCCGATCTCATCTAGATAGAGGGTGTATGAATATGTATGTATAAGATTTTCAGTTCTATCAGATCTGCATAACTTAAATATGGATTTTTTTCAGTTTTGGGGGTTAAGACTGTAAGAAAGATGGGTTTACTTTTTATTCTATAAATGCATTAATATGTGTATGTCCATATAATTTGGGATAGTACTCTATTCTCTTCTACAAATGTTTAATTGGGGGTATAATCAAATGTGACTCAATTTATGCCATGGTAACACTTTTCAAATGTGTATAAATTCATAAACCAGAATTTGCATGTGTCCTCATTTTTCAATTCCTAGTAGTAAGCTCATCTAAGTTCAAGGTTAAAAATATTTACCTTATCTGGTATAAAGCCATTCTTTAAGCTGTGTGTCCCAAATGTTTTCTAAAATGGGCAAGCAACTTGAAGAAAGGGTGCCTCTAATCTGGGGTCTGACTTACAGCTTGAAATCTATATGAATAGAATGGAGGGATGGTGAGAGTACCATGCTTTGTATACACCACAACCAGCTTCCATGGGAGTAAAGTTCACAATTAATATGATTCTTATGCGTATATTATCAGAATCTGTTACCTGAAGTCAAAAGTTCTAATTTTCATAAATTTTTTCCCCACATGAAGGGTCTGATTGTTAACTGCACAAGCATATATCAATTTCTGCTTTCTTTGTGGTACTGTGGCTTTATTACTGCTTTTCATTTGAAAGTGCTTCTTTTAGAAAACAGGGAGCGTATATCAGTTATCAGTTTGTTGTCTCTAAGCTCCAAGCACCCTGCTATTTGTGTTCTGTTGTACTCAATTTTATCATAGGAAATACTTCCTCATATTAAAATCTGCTGTTTAACCTACTCTGGGGTTTCTGTCTCCTCAGTGGACCCAGACTGGGACATGGGGCAAAGGTGCAAGTAAACACACATAAGCACATGCTTCCCCACTAATGACAAACTTCCAAGACGCCAAACCCCAAATAAAAATTTTAAATACACAATAGTCTAGGCATGCATATTTACAGCCCAGGCACATTTTCTTCTACCAAAAACTGCTGATGAATATACAGATTTTGGTATCCATACAATTAAAAGTACTTGGGGGGAAAAAAAACAAACTCCAGATATATGCAGTAACATGGATGAATCTCAAAATAGTTAAGTTAAATAAGCCAAACACAAAAGACTATAGACTATGATTCCATTCATGATATCTCACAAGACATACTTTTAAAATTTTTTTCAGGGTGACAGAAATGTTCTATCATTTGGTTATTATGGTACTAATAAAACATATACCTGTCAAAACTCATCAAGTTGTACAGAAGCAAATTTTATGGTATGTAAATTAAACCTCAATGAACCTTACTTTACAAAGCAAAACAAAACAACCTATATATCGAAAGTTGTGGATGCTAACATAATGTGTAAAAGAATTTTATGGGCCAGGCACCTGTAATCCTAAGATACTCAGGAGACAGAGATCAATAGGACCTTGGTTCAAAGCCAGCCTGGGCAAATAGTTCAGGAAATCCTATCTCGAAAATACCCAATAAAAAAGAGCTGGCAGAGTAGCTCAAGTGGTAAGAGCGGCTCAAGTGGTAAGAGCATCTGCCTAATGAGTGTGAGGCCCTGAATTCAAACTCCAGTGCTGAAAAAAAAAGAATGTTCACAGCTTTAAATGCATATTTTAGAAAATGATTGAAAATAAAAAAGGTGATGTCTAATTAAGAAAAATATCAGAAATAAACTCATAAAAGTTAAGAAAAAGAAAATGATAAGAGGTAAGAATATAAGAGTATACATTAATTAATTCAAAAGTTAATGCTCAATAGCAAGGTTCAACAAAACCAAAAGCTGATTTTGGCTAAAAAATTTTTTTTAAATTTCTGCTAAGTTTGATAGAAGAAGAAAAGGAAAAAGAGGAAAAAGGAGGAAGAGAAACAAACATTAGGAGTGAAAAGTAAACTGTAACTATAGATAATGCAATTTTATTATTTTTATTTTTGCAGTGCTGGAGATCAAACCTAGGGCCTCACACTTGCTAGGCAAGTTCTTTACCACTAGACTACCTCCATACCCCACATACTGCAAATTTTAAAATCCAAAACTTTATGCCAATATATTTAAAAACTTGTATGAAACTGAAATTCCTATAGGAGAAAACCTAATCTAAAAAAAAAATCAAAGAAGACCAAGACTAAAAACTCTGGACTACAAGGACAAAGTAGCATGTACTCAAATGAAATAATTTTTGGAAATAAAGACAACCATGATTCTGAACAGGGTATTTTCCCTATAAGCAGGAAAAAAGTTAACATCAACTTCCAGTTCTGGTGACACGGCCAACCACTAAGATAACTTCTGAAACTTCTTCCTGTGAGAGAGGGAAGTCACTGCAATTTAGAAATACTGTGTACACCCAGCCCCAGCCCTTTTCATGATGCTAACACTATTATTCTCAGGAAATCAGGTAAAAAGGACACCATAGTAGTCCTACAGAAAGGAAACACACACACACACACACACACACACACACACACACACACACACACACACACACGAGACAGGACTGAAGAGCAAGAGAAGCCCTGCCAGTATTGCCCTGGTGAGAAGACCAGGTTCAAAGACTCACTACATGGTGATTAATGGAGTAATAACAAGAGCAACAATAATCCCCTGATTTTTTTAACAATTATTAATAATTCACTATAGCTGGTCATATTTTAAGTGCTTTACATATAATAATTTCATTTGTTCTTCACCAAATCTTACAACTCAGATTATTAACCTGATTCTATAGATGGGGAATTTGAGATCTGAAGAATTAAATAATCCAATCTGTCTGAGGTTACAAATCAACAAGTGGCAGAGACTAACATCTAATCTTTCTGTCTGAGTCTACAGTCTACACTTTTACTGAAACATCACCCAACATCTATTCTCAGGGGTTTTCATGCTCATTATCTCAGTTAAATTAGAGTGAAGTGCAAAGACACCAACAAAGCCCTTATGCTGAGCAGCACTGGAATACAAGAGAACCTTTGATCTAGATGCCTTCTCAGTAACAAAGAGCTAGCATAAAGCTGCCAAATTTTTCTCAAGCCAAGTTAACATACTACTAAGTAGTCAGGGAGAAGACAGTGGCTTTCTTCATGTGTAAAATGTAAAATTCAGATAATCCCAGCTAACCTGCAAAGTTTGTGAGAAAAATCAAAATTTCATGGGTGGAAGATCTCTGGGGACAAATTCTGGCTTGAAAATTTAAAATGCACCCTAGGGGTGTGGCTCAAGTGGTAGAGCACCTGCTTTAGCAAGTGCAAGGCACTGAGTTCAAACACTAATACCACCAAAATAAATAAATAAAATGTGGTATCTACAGAGCTTTTGAGAAATGATATGGACTACCCTCCAACTTATAGAATTCTCTTGCTTCTCAGAAATGACTAGAAGTGACCAAAAAAAAAAAAAACATCACATGAGGCCTCTGTTGGGGATATAACAGGAGCTGGAACACATGACCTTTAAGTCCCCTTTTAATTCTGAGAGACTATCATTCTCTGGCTGATACAGTGTTGAAATAGCTCACTGAGAGGGACAATGGCTTCTAGAAATTCAAGATATATGCCCATTTGTCACCTGTGCTTCCTGTGAAGCCACATGAAAGTAACCTTGAGACAGGATTCCAAGATACTTGTCTGTCATTCCTGGGTTCCATTTCTTAGGATCCACTTCTGGGCCAGTCTGGCTAGACTCAGCTCTTTAGATCACTACATGAGATAAAAATTATCCTGTATTTTAACATCAAAGAATATAAGAGGTGTAAGAATGAACTTTAAAGAAGAAAGCTGCCAAGCAACAGTAGATCATCCAGTTTCAGAACCAAACAAAGGAAGTGAAAAACAGTGTCAAGCTCACATAGACTGGTTTAAGCAACCTCCTGGAGTCACAAACCACAAGCAGTTAAGTCTTGCTCTCAGCACCTCTTCAATAACTGTGTTAAAAACCAAGCTCAGATCAGCTAGTGCAATTTATTAGCAGAACCAGGGAATGGTGGGTGCTAAGACAAAGGCAACATTCATTTGCCATGTGGTTTCTCAGAAAGCATATCTGCACAGCGGTTTCCCTGGCAATTCTGGATACACATGTCTTTTTCAGACTGCTATTCTTGGCTGGTTTTCTGAAAGTAAAGAATACAAGATCTCATTATATTACAAAGTACAAATGAATTCAGTCTCAGCATACTTTAAACCTTGCTTTACAGGAAAAATAAGAAGTTGAAACAAAAATAGTGTGCCCTGTCAAAAACAGTTTAGGATAGTCTTCTTACCAGAAACTGCTCAGCACAATCACCTAAGACAGACCCATCAGAATGCAACTGGTATTTATCCTGGCTAGCTACTGGCACTCACATGGCAGCACAGGGCCAGACCTAACCACTAATCACAGTCTCCATGCATCTTTCTTCTAGAACAGGAGTATGAAAAGAAATCACTCTGATGAGATGATGAGAAAGTGGTTTAAAAGAAAGTAAGCACGGCTATTGTCTGGAAAGGTGGTGGGAAAGTTCGACAGCACAAAGTCTGATAGTTAAAATCCTGGCTTATTTCATACATTTAATTAAACAGGCAAAATAAACAACAACAAACACAAAGCCTCACCTCCTAAACCTCTCATGGATAAGAAGAAAGCCTGGCTTAATAAATTAGAATGATGTAAACTCCTACCTAATTGCAACCAAAAAGCCCAAGCACTAAATGCCAAATAAAACAAGAATGATTACGCCAATCAAAATAATATAACAGGCTATTACATGACCCTCAATATTAAGTTGGGCATGCTTGTACATCTCTGTAATCCCAGCATTAGGGAGATTGAGGCAGGAGGATCATGAGTTCAAGGCCAGCCTGGGCTATATAGTGAGACCCTATCTTTCTAAAAGGAAAGATAATTTTATAAATTATTTTAAAGATACAAGAAAACGTTCAAGATATGTTAAGTGAAAAAAAATTGAGATATATTATACATTCAGAGTGATCTCAGCTGTGTAAAATACATAAGCATAAAAACAGAAAGAAATGTTTTGAAATGTAAGTTATGATGCTTGGTAGAGGGTAGTAGAATTTTAGGAGACATTTTCTTCTGTAAGTTTTTCTTCAATCTAAACTTTCTCTAATGGGCATATAGTCTTTTTTTTTTTTTTTTAACAGTTAGGAGGGAAAATAGCATGACAACATCCTAGAACCAACACTTAAGGAAAAAAATAACATTTACTAAGCGCTTACTGCAAGCCAGGACACATGTTTTACACACATTATATTATGAGATACTCAGTACAGCCTTCTGAGATAAGTGTAATTTTGCCCATGTTTGACAAATAAGAAAATTGAAGGTTAGTTAGGTGACACAGCAAGTGATGAAGATGGGCTATGAACCCTAACAGAATGACTCCAATGGTTTTAGCCACTGTGTATACTGCCTGTGTACAAAGGCAGAATCTATCTCCCTGCCTACAAGCCTGACTGAAAAACAAGCCTCAATGACAGTATCTACTTTAAGAGGCACTGTAATAATTTAGGAGGACATGACTATGAAACAGGAATCTATGTTAAGTTGTCACACTACAGGAACTGACCATACCTTTAAATAAAACAGAATCTGTGTCACAGAGCAAGGTGTCACTGCATTTGAAAACACACCAGCACAACAAATTCAACACACAGCTAAATGCCACAATACAAGAGAAAGCCAGAAATAATTCTCAAAGGACCCCAGGATCTACTTAGAGAGCTGCCAAGAAAAAAAGACATTTAAAGATGTAATGACTAGGATATGCACAGAAAGGATATAATCAATTTGTGCCCCAAAATGTCACCCAGCAACAATAGGCACAGACCACTGGCAACTAGAGGGACAGAACTTATGAGAAAAATAAAAAGCATTGTATTCAACGCCAAATTATATAATTTACACCAAGCCATGGAGGCTTACTTTTTTCAGCCCAGTACTGAAGGCCTTTTAGTTATAAATAATCGATTTTGCTTGGCAAAAAGGCGTCAAGACATAGAAATACTCTGGATCAAATTCTGTAGAATCAGCCTATTTAAGATGCATTAAAGTCAATGCCAAAACCAATATGGTGCTGTGTTCACAGTTCGTTCTAGAGGTTTTAAAAGCAGAAAAATATTGAAACTCAAGAGCCTCATGTAGAAACTTTCTATCTGTAAAAACAAGTGCTTTTAGATACAGAAGCTATCAAGATTTGATAATTCAAAATTAACCATGTATTTTAAAAATCCTTGGTTGTCAGCAAAAGTGGTTACCTCTTAAGAAAAATAAGAAGCTGGACTACAACCTTACTCTATACCAAGATAATTTCCAGATGGGTTAAATATTGAAAAAAAAAAAATCTATAACAAAGTAGGGGTTTTTTTTATATAAACTTAGGATATGAAATTTTTTTTCTAAATAGTACATAAAACTCCAGAAACCACAAAGGAAAAGTTAATAAATCAAAATATAGAAAATTTTGAATGTCTGAATAGTTAGATACTATATGTAAACAAAGCTTTAAAAACTATACATTATCACATATGCTAAAAGGTTCACAAATATACATCTTGAAAATCAACAAGAAAAAATAAAGAGTTCCATTGACGAGGTGGGGAGTGGGAGGGGGAAGGTGGCACAAACAATGTATACACATGTAAGTAAATGTAAAAACAATAAAAGGAGAAAAGGAAAAAAAAAGTTCCATTGAAAATTATATAACATGAACCAACAATTCACACACCAAAAATAACAGAGAAATTTAACAATATGTATCACAATTTCAAATTTATAAACAGTTTGACACAATAATTCTGCTTGCAGGAATTAATTCTAATTAATGAACATATATGCAAAGATGTTCATTAAAACAACATTTCTTTATATTGTAAAGCTTGAAGCCACCTAACATATCCATGGGTTGGAGATTAGTTAAATCACAGGGTCACAAACACAGTTGTTTTTAGGCGCTGGCACAGGCAACTGAAACAAGCTCAACAGGATAGTTATAAAACTATACACAGGAGGTGGCAGGGTTTGTGGTGAACTGGAGAGTTCATACCCATTTCAGTAATTAAAATTACAAGACAAAAATTCTATGTGCCATGGGCCAACTGGCTCTTCCTTCCCCAGCCTCCCCCAGCCCAAGGGTACGTGTGTAATCGATAGCCCCGGGACAGGTGTTACTTGCCTGTTCTCTCTGCAACCAGCCTCCGAAAATCCCTGTACTCTGGATGCTGAATACTCAACTGCTCTATCATAGCTGAATAGTTACAAGAGTTCATCAAAGACCCTCAGGACTGGACCAAAACTTAAAGGTCAACTAGAGGGATTGAATTTAAGAGAAAAATAAAAAGCATTGTATTCAACACCAAATTATGTAATTCACACCAAGCCATGGAGGCCCTCCTTACTTTCTTCAGCCCAGCTGAAGGCCTTTTAGTTATAAATAATCAATTTTGCTTGGCAAAAAGGCATCAAGACATAGAAATACTCTGGATCAAATTCTGTGGAATCAGCCTTAACGGTCATCTCATCTAACCCAAAGCTTTCCTTGAGGTTGCAGTCATTCAGCCTTATTTTAGTTCAAATAAAGAACTTAGAGAGGGGAGAGGAGGGGAAGGAAATGGAGAGTGATGGAGTAGAAAGCCAAAAGTCAGGGCTGGGCACCAATGGCTCACACCTATAATCCTAGCTACTCAGGAGGGTCTGAGGTTTGAAGTTAGCCTGGGTGAATAGTTAAGAGACACTATCTCTAAAGTACCTAACAACAACAACAACAAAAAAAAAAAACAGGGCTGGCAGAATGGCTCAAGTGGTAGAGTGCCTGCCAGCAAGTGTGAGACCCAGACCTCAAACCCCAGTTCTACGAAGAGGAGAGGAGAGGGGAGAGGGGACGGGTGGGGAGGGGAGGGGAGGGGAGGGATAAAGAAAAACAGAAGTCAGGAAATGAGGAGTATAGCTTTGCTGTTCTATTTTCATTTTTCGTATTTTGCTTGCCTGATGGTGAAAATGAAAAAAAGTGAAATACTGCACATTATGTATTCCCACCTAAAACTCATACATATTGACTAAATACCACAAAGTTAAGCACTATTCTCATATAAGTGCTGAATTCACAGTACCATTGTTAAACATTCCTTCAGCAATAAACTTCTGGGCACCTGATACTCTCATTAACCAGGCTGGCACAGGAAAAAGTTGCCACAGATAAACTGACGCATTGTATATGGGATTTTTATTGCAAGATCTTAATTCATCCTGGGAACTGTTTTAAATTAATCCTGGAATGGTCATAGTTTATAATTACAGCCTCAGCAGCACTTCCAAAAGTGGAAAACCTCCACTTGACTCTGGAGTGGAGCGTTTCTTCCTGATGTGTGAAAATAACCTTCTGCTTGGTCCTGCCATATGTGGGAATGAGAGCACTTGGGAAGGGACAGCAAATTTCCCAACTTTACTTCATTTTAAACACCACTCTCTTAAGATGTTTTAAACTCAAACTAGACACATCCATGTTTGATAGTTTTGCCACAATTTTCCTAAATGAAGAGCAAATGGAAATGAGTATTAGTCTATAAAGTGGGTTGAGTATGCCCTTTCTCCAGTAATTGGACACCTTCACATCCAGTGTTGTGTGCAAGAACTCAGCTACACAAACAAAAGCACATGACACTAATGGCTCCCAGATAGCTCTTCTGTCTGTCTCTGTCCTTTCCTTCCTCCCCCCACCACTTACTTGAGATATTTTACATTAACAACTGTATCAACAAGATTAAAACTATTTTGAAAAAATAAATGTGGGAACTATCTAGGTCTTATGGCTTCCAGGGACAAGCACAGAAGCAAAGCAATCTGGACAGAAAACACAAATGGTCTGTCAGTGTTTCAATTAGTATATGTGATATTTAAACCGTAGGAACAAGAAAATCATAACAGAATTCAGATCATCTTAAGTATTAAGTAAATGCTTCAAACCAAACTACATTTGAGCTAGGAAGTGGGAGCTGCTGTTGCAGAGCCTTCAACAAAATGTGAAATTAGGTGTTGGGCTTCCTCTTACCTCACTTTTCTGAGCAGCCCGCCTCATTCTGTTCCTTTTCTAGTACTTCATCTGTCCCACTTTAAGAGTTACACATATACATAAAATTTACTGAATGTTCACTCTGTGCTAGGTACAAGGCTAAGTGCTTTAAAAGCATTTTAAAATTTAATCTCCTCAAGAACCCTGAAGCAAAATATGGTTAGTACATTGATTCCTAGTTAAGCAACAGGCCTAGAATTATAGATCTCATAATAGGATTGACCAGGTTCATCTGGCTCTTGGCAGTTATATTGCCTCCTATGTTCATTTTAACTTCTGAGTTCCCAAAAGACCTCCTTACACTTTAAAAAGACAGGAAGAGTGCCAGTGGAGTGACTCAAATGGCAGAGTGACTGCCTAGCAAGCATGAGTCTCTGCAGTGCCAAAAGAAGAAGAAGAAAACCTTGTAAATATTAAGCTTCTTTTACATGCTTTACACCAGCTATTTCTCAGGCTAACATAACCCCTATGAGAGATATGGACTAGTTTCATTTTGGAGATTAGCACAGACTAATAAGTAAGTCTGAGAGCTCTTGAAAACTTCCTTTTAATTTTGTCCTTAGCAGATGAAGAAACACAGCACTAGAAAGGTCGGGTGGTCTGATGCAAGGGACCTGATTCCCAGTCCACTGTTCCCTTTAACTACATAGAAGCCACCACTCTGAAAGGAACCCGCATATTAATAATCGAGTAGGAATGCCACTTTGCTGAATGCTTAATATGTTTTATCCAACTTCAATTTAGGGGATTCCCCACACTGCAGTTGCAATCAATGTTTTCTACCAAGGTTTTACCAAAGAAAGGAGAAAAAAATCTACATCCCACATCTGTCATATTAATAGTTCTATTACCATGTTCCTAAACACACAGATGAACAGATATTACAAAATGAACATAGTTGGAAAGTTCTTCAAAGAATACACAATGGGTTCAAATGACATAGTCAAGTAACATTCTGAGCACCTTTTACTGTATTTGCCAAGTGTTGGGCACATCAGAGAAAGAAGTAGTCAGTACCTGAACTAGATGCACATTCACCATCAGCACATATGTAATACTTCCCATACAGACAAGTGTGTGTTATTCAGAGAAACAATGATTCTGAAATTTAAATTTAAAACCTAGCTCCATCACTTATTAATCATGCACTAAGGATGAAGAACGTCATCTAGTGTCCCCAAATCTTATTGTCAAATAAGTAGGGATAAGATTCATTATGCATCTTACATATTAGACAGTGAGAAGTAAATGTAACAAAAAAGTACAGGACCCACACATACTAAGGACTCAACAATCGTTTTCATCATATCCTTCCCAAATTACATAACAGAGTCTTAAGATAGCAAACATTTCTGCCAATGAGACAAAAAAGTAAGCAACCAATCAGTATGAAAATTATTTAAAGTATTCAGTATAAAAAAGCAAATTAATAGAAAAGTCCATACTGATTAGACAGTAGATAACAGGGTATGAAAAGAAAGCTTTGGGAACAAATGCCTGAGTGAGACTGACAGGCACACTGGGGCAGAGATATCAACAGAAATTACATCAAATGTTTGCTGTAGCCATTAAGACTCCTGTACAATAGACACTTTTGTTTTCACAGAGGTTATATTTGGTCAAAACCAAAAGAGTGCTTAAAGTAATAATGCTGCTTTAGTTAGCATGACATTTTCTGATAACAGCATAACTGTTCTAAATTCCAAGGTTACAAAGTAAATAATAAAGAACAATCAAAAAAAGATAAAAATTAAATTGTTCCAAAAAGAGAAATTATTTATCTAAACAATAAGGAAATTCAAAGCCTGTCAATCTGCATTATACTCTGAATAAGCATGAAAAAGACCATTTTGAGTCAATGATAAATACTCCTCTAATGTCATAAAATCCCCAGCAGGACAAAATAACCCTGAAGCCATTCTCCCTGGTTACTCTAGTGTCCATCACATGTTATTTTAAAATCTATCCTATTTCCTGACTTGGAAAACAGATTAAGTACCTACTATGTGTTCACAGCATTGCTTGTTACAGTTTTTATGTCAGAAAACACCCAAGAGTTAACAGAGACAAGAAACAACCTGGGGGAAGAGGGGATATAGCTCAGTGGTAGAGCACCTGCCTAGCGGATGAGGCCCTGGGTTTGATCCCAGCACCAAAAAAGTAAAGAAACAACCTGCAGATTTGGGTTCTAGACATGATCCTGATAATAAGAGAGAAAGTTGCCATTTAAAAAGGTCTCTAGGATTCCCAGATGGCAGCTAGAGGGAGGAAGCAGAAAGCGTGCCTCCCAAAGTAAAACCTTAAGAGATGCTGGAGATACATCTTACAGGAATAACCACAAGAAGAGGCAAAACTTTGACTTCTCCACACCTCCAGCCTGAGCACAGCATCTCCACTCCACGTTAAACAGACAAACCAGAAGGGCTCCCATGCCGCCGCCAGACGCCAGCACCCAGATGGCTTGGGAAGACGTGGACCACAAGGTGAGCTAAGCGGTATGCGGTACGCCCACAGACAACCCTGAGCCAGATCAGCATAGCCCCAAGGACAGACTGACCTCCACCCAGGGAAAAAAAAGAGAAAAAACAAAAACTGAATAATAAGCATTAACAACAAAAAGACATGTAGCAAAGAGGGCAGGGCGCCCTGAGCGCCAAAGGGAGGAGAGAGGAAATCCCTTATAAGCCGGCTGGAGAAGGCAGGAGCAGCAGCACACACCCAGGAACCAGGAGCGGGAAAGCTTGTAAAAGTGGCAGTGGGAGAAAAACTCCACTGGAGAGGGGGGAAGACCATCCACTTCCCATGTGAACTCTAAAAACACGCTTGCCAGAGAAAGGAGGTGCAGTGTCACCTCCCCCAGTGTGCTTGGAAAGGGGAAAGCTTATAGGAGAGGCTCCCGCACAGAATTCTAAGTAAACAAAGCCTGGGGGGGGGTGGCCAGGTGAATGCTAAGCTCACCCCTGAGATCAGCATAAATAAAGCCTCCACCAACAGCAGGCTGACAGCGGCGGGCAGGTGAGCCACAGCCTCAGATAGCCATTCACAGAACTGTCTCCAGACTCTTTTTTTTTTCTCCCTACCTTTGATGAGACAATAACCAAACTACATCTGCATGATGAAAAACCTATTCAATTGTATTGCATTGGAACTTGGGACACTTTGTGGGGTTTTTTTTTGTTTTGTGCTGTTTGTTTTGTTTAGTTTTTGTCCCCTTTGATGAGACAACGACAGAACTAATTCTGAAACACCATCTACAGGATTGGAGGCTGAAGAATGAACATCAAAATTATTAAGACTGAAATGTTATTGCATTTGAATTTGGAGATTTTTTTATTTCCTTTTTTTTCATTTAATTATTTTTTATTTTTATTTATTTTTATTTTTTATGTTCAATCCTGTCTCTGTCTCTCTAATGCCTGTTCAGCTTACTGTAGATTAGACACTATCTCTCCCAGTTTATAGCTTTGAAACTTTTTTGTTTGTTTTTTTTTCTACTTGTTCCTTATTTGTTTTTCCCTTTTTCCTTAACTTCTTTGCTTCCCATCCCCTCTCAGCCTTCCATTCTAAGTATCACCATTGTTATTATTACAACCTAGAAAATACTTAATTGCACACAGTACAGGGACAATAACAACACCAAGAGCAATGACGGGAACCACAGCAAAAAATTAGTACTGGAACCAGAGGGAAATGAAGAACACAGATACTCAGATCCAGACTCCAACAAAATGAAGATAAACTATGCCAAAGAACCCAATGAAGCTCACAAGAACAATCTAAAAGAAGAAATACTACAGGTAATCTATGAGAATTTTATAGAGATGATACTGGATATGGTCAACCAAACTGTACAGGAGACACTCAAGAAATTCCAAGACAACAAAAATAGAGAATTTGAAAAAGCACAAGAAGAAATAAAAGAAACCATAGAAGCACTGTATAAAAACCAAAGTAAAACAAAGAACACGATTAATAAAGAGATAAATGAACTCAGGGTGAAAATAGACAACATTAAAGAGGAAATGATACAGGATATGGAAAACCTCAGAAAAAAGAATGAAACAGAATTGCAAAACAAAACGGAAGGGCAATCCAGCAGAATACAACAAAGAGAAAACAGAATCTCAGAACTCAAAGATGAAATGGTAATTAAAGGAAAAACCAAAGAACTATTAGTTAAACAACTCAAGACCTGTGAAAAGAAAATGCAGGAACTCACCAACTCCATCAAAAGACCACACCTCAGAATCATGGGCATTGAAGAAGGAAAAGAGGTCCAAGCAAAGGGAATGCAAAATATATTCAACAAAATAATAACAGAAAATTTCCCAAATCTAGAGAAATTTATTCCCATACAGATGCAAGAGGCCTCCAGAACACCAAACAGACCAGACAAAATAGAACTACCCCATGGCATATCATCATTAAAACAACAAGTTCAGAAACTAGGGAAAGAATATTGAAGGCTGTAAGAGAGAAAAAACAAATAACATACAAAGGCAAACCAATCAAAATCACAGGAGACTTCCCAACAGAAACATTAAAAGAAAGAAGAGCTTGAGGTGAGATCTTCAGGGCACTGAATGAAAATAACTTCAACCCCAGGATACTCTACCCAGCAAAACTATCATTCAGAATAGATGGAGCAATAAAGTCTTCCACGATAAGCAGAAACTAAAACAATATGTGACCACAAAGCCATCACTACGAAAGATTCTTCAAGGGATTCTGCACACAGAAAGTGAAACCCAACATAACCATGAAAGGACAGGCAGCACCAAACGACATGAAAAGAAAAAGCAAGAAAGTAGAGAGTAACCTCAACTTAGGTACACACAATCAAACCTTCAAACAACTAAGGCAACTAAATGACAGGAATCACCACATACCTATCAGTACTAACACTTAATGTTAACAGACTTAATTCCCCCAGCAAAAGGCACCACCTGACGAACTGGATTAAAAAGGAAGATCCAACAATTTGTTGCTTACAGGAGACCCATCTCACTGACAGAAATAAACATAGGCTTATGATGAAAGGCTGGAAGAAGATTTACCAAGCCCATGGCCCCTGAAAACAGGCAGGAGTAGCAATACTTATCTCTGACAAAGTAGACTTCAAACCTACATTGACCAAACGAGATAAAGAAGAACATTCCATACTAATAAAAGGGGAAATAGACCAAAAGGAAATAACAATTATCACCCTATATGCACCCAATGTCAACGCACCCAATTTCATCAAACATACCCTGAAGGACCTAAAAGCATATATTAACTCCAACATAGTGGTTGTGGGAAACTCTAACACCCCATTATCATCGACAGATAGTTCATCCACACAAAAAAATCAATAAAAAATCCTAGATCTAAAATATACAATAGATCAAATGGACCTACTTGATGTCTACAGAACATTTCATCCAACTTCTACACAATATACATTCTTCTCAGCAGCCCATGGAACCTTCTCCAAAATAGATCATATCCTAGGGCACAAAGCAAGCCTCAGCAAATATAACAAAATAGAAATTATACCGTGCATACTATATGATTACAATGCAGTAAAACTAAAACTCAACAACAAAAGTAAGGACAAAAAACATGCAAATAGCTGGAAACTGAATAACTCATTATTTAATGAACAATGGATCATTGATGAAATAAAAGATGAAATTAAAACATTCCTGGAAGTCAATGAAAATGAAAACACAACCTACCGGAACCTATGGGACACAGCAAAAGGCAAATCCTGAGAGGAAAATTTATAGCCATGAGTGCATATATTAAAAAGACTGAAAGATCCCACATCAATGGCCTAATGATATATCTCAAACTCCTAGAAAAACAAGAATAAGCAAATTCCAAAACAAATAGAAGGAGAAAAATAATAAAAGTAAGAGCTGAAATCAGTGAAATAAGAACCAACAAAAACATACAAAGAATTAATGAAACAAAAAGTTGGTTCTTTGAAAAAATAAACAAGATCGACATACCCCTGGCAAACCTGACTAAAATGAAGAGAGGAAAAAACCCAAATTAGTAGAATCAGGAATGCAAAAGGGGAGATAAAAACAAACACCATGGAAGTCCAGGAAATCATCAGAGACTACTTCGAGAACCTATATTCAAATAAATTTGAAAATCTTAAAGAAATGGACAGATTTCTAGATACATATGATCATCCAAAACTGAACCAAGAGTAAATTAATTACCTGAAATAGACATATAACACAAAATGAAATTGAAGCAGCAATCAGTCTCCCAAAAAAGAAAAGTCCAGGACCTGATGGATTCTCTGCTGAATTCTATCAGACCTTTAAAGAAGAACTGATACCAACCCTCCTTAAACTGTTCCACGAAATAGAAAGGGAAGGAAAACTGCCTAACACATTTTATGAAGCCAGTATTACACTTATCCCAAAACTAGGCAAAGACACCTCCAAAAAGGAGTATAGGCCAATCTCCTTAATGAACTTTGATGCAGAAACTGAACAAAATAATGGCAAACCGAATTCAACAACACATCAAAAAGATTATTCACCACGACCAAGTAGGCTTCATCCCAGGAATGCAGGGGTGGTTCAAAATACGAAAATCAATAAACGTAATAAACCACATTAACAGAAGCAAAGACAAAAACCACTTGATCATCTCAATAGATGCAGAAAAAGCCTTTGATAAGATCCAACACCATTTCATGATGAAAGCTGTAAGAAAACTAGGAACAGAAGGAAAGTACCTCAACATTATAAAAGCTATATATGACAAACCTACAGCCAGCATTATACTAAACAGAGAAAAACTGAAACCATTCCCTCTAAAATCAGGAACCAGACAAGGATGCCCACTATCTCCACTCCTATTCAACACAGTACTGGAATTCCTAGCCAGAACAATGAGGCAAGAAGAAGGAATAAAAGGAATTCAAATAGGTAAACAAACTGTCAAAATATCCCTATTTGCAGACGACATGATCCTATAGCTTAAAGACCCAAAAAACTCTACTCAGAAGCTTCTAGACATCATCAATAGCTATAGCAAGGTAGCAGGATATAAAATCAACATAGAAAAATCATTAGCATTTCTATACACTAATAATGAACAAACTGAAAAAGAATGTATGAAAACAATTCCATTTACAATAGCCTCAAAAAAAATCAAATACCTAGGTGTAAACCTAACAAAAGATGTGAATGACCTCTACAAGGAAAACTATAAACTTCTGAAGAAAGAAATTGAGGAAGACTACAGAAAGTGGAAAGATCTCCCATGCTCATGGATTGGTAGAATCAACATAGTAAAAATGTCGATACTCCCCAAAGTAATCTACATGTTTAATGCAATTCCCATCAAAATTCCAATGACATTCATAAAAGAGATTGAAAAATCTACCATTAAATTTATATGGAAACACAAGAGGCCACGAATAGCCAAGGCAATACTCAGTCAAAAGAACAATGCTAGAGGTATCACGATACCTGACTTCAAACTATATTGCAAAGCAGTAACAATAAAAACAGCATGGTACTGGCACAAAAACAGACATGAAGACCAGTGGAACAGAATAGAGGACCCAGATATGAAGCCACACAACTATAACCAACTTGTGTTTGACAAAGGCACTAAAAATATACAATGGAGAAATAGCAGCCTCTTCAACAAAAACTGCTGGGAAAACTGGTTAGCAGTCTGCAAAAAACTGAAACTAGATCCATGTATATCACCCTATACCAAGATTAACTCAAAATGGATCAAGGATCTTAATATCAGACCCCAAACTCTAAAGTTGATACAGGAAAGAGTAGGAAATACTCTGGAGCTAGTAGGTATAGGTAAGAACTTTCTCAACGGAACCCCAGCAGCACAGCAACTAAGAGATAGCATAGATAAATGGGACCTCATAAAACTAAAAAGCTTCTGTTCATCAAAAGAAATGGTCTCTAAACTGAAGAGAACACCCACAGACTGGGAGAAAATATTTGCCAGCTACATATCAGACAAAGGACTGATAACCAGAATATATAGGGAACTTAAAAAACTATATTCTCCCAAAACTAATGAACCAATAAAGAAATAGGCAAGTGAACTAAACAGAACTTTCTCAAAAGAAGAAATTCAAATGGCCAAAACACACATGAAAAAATGCTCACCATTTCTAGCAATAAAGGAAATGCAAATTCAAACCACACTAAAACTCCACCTCACCCCTGTTAGAATAGCCATCATCAGCAACACCACCAACAACAGGTGTTGGCGAGGATGCGTGGAAAAAGGAACCCTCTTACACTGCTGTTGGGAATGTAAGCTAGTACAATCACTCTGGAAAAATATTTGGAGGCTTCTTAAAAAGCTAAACGTTGATCTACCATCTGATCCAGCAATATCACTCTTGGGGATATACCCAAAAGACTGTGACACAGGTTACTCCAGAGGCAGCTGCACACCCATGTTTATTGCGGCACTATTCACAGTAGCCAAGTTATGGAAGCAGCCAAGATGCCCCACTACTGATGAATGGATCAAGAAAATGTGGTATCTATACACAATGGAATTTTATGCAGCCATGAAGAAGAACAAAATGTTATCATTTTCTGGTAAATGGATGGAATTGGAGAACATCATTCTGAGTGAGGTTAGCCTGGCCCAAAAGACCAAAAATCGTATGTCCTCCCTCATGTGTGGACATTAGATCAAGGGCAAACACAACAAGGGGATTGGACTTTGAGCACATGATAAAAGCGAGAGCGCACAAGGGAGATGTGAGGATAGGTAAGACACCTAAAAAACTAGATAGCATTTGTTGCCATCAACGCAGTGAAACTAAAGCAGATACTCTAAAGCAAATGAGGCCAATAGGAGAAGGGGACCAGGAACTAGAGAAAAGGTTAGATCAAGAAAAATCAACCTAGAAGGTAACACACATGCACAGGAAATCAATGGGAGTCAACTCCCTGTATAGCTATCCTTATCTCAACTAGCAAAAACCCTTGGTCTTTCCTACTATTGCTTATACTCTCTCTTCAACAAAATTAGAGATAAGGGCAAAATAGTTTCTGCTGGGTAGTGAGTGGGTGGGGGAGAGTGGGAGGGGGCGGGGGGGGTTAAGGGAGGGAGTGGGGGCAGGGGGTAGAAATGATCCAAACATTGTACGCACATATGAATAAAATAAGAATAAAAAAAGAAAGGTCTCTAGACTTCTGTTTCTTAAATATAAAAATAAGGCTAAGAAACTCACCTTGTTCCCTCACAAGAACACTGTAAAGATCACCAAATAAATAACAAAATATGACTGTATCTTTACACACAATGGATGGACTTAACTGCTTCATTGTCTTCCTCTGACTGTGGGTTATTTGTCATCACTTAAAGAGCAAAGAATATTTTTTTACAAAAGTAAAATTAAATGTGAAATAATTAAAAATAGTAATACTTAATGTACAATGAACCCAAACCAAACATCAACAGTCTGTAATTCTCTGCTAACAGAATTCTACTATGATTCTGAAAGAAAATTTGGTTCAAATAACTCAACCTACATTTTATTTGATCCTTTAGCCCTGTGGGAAGAAGAGCACAGGTGGTACTAGGCTTGATTTTTACAGACCATGAGCCTGAAATTCAAAAAGGAAAGTCACTCACTTAAGGTCCCAGCTCAGGCTAGGCCATTCATCCCTCTTTTGATATGATTTCTTGTTTGACCGTTGATCTGTGTTAATCACGAAGTACCCCTATTGTCAAGGAAAATCTCTTCACATACTGTCAAACTTCTAGGCTGGTGAATTAATTTGATCACCCACTGCCCTAAGAATAGTCCACACTATCAATTGCACAGAAGAAGCGAAAGGGCGGCACCTACTGACCAAAGTGTGTTGTACTTTGAGAACTTCAAGATTTGAAAAGTATCAGTAAACATCAACAGTTCATGAAATGAGTGTGGGGTAGAAAAAAAAAACTACACTGGATAGAGATGTAAGAAGGAAGTGAAGAACAGGAAAGTTCTAAAAGTGATATCCAACAGTACTTTGATAATTTCCAACTAGTAATACTTTCAATTCCTCTGTTTTACAACAGTTTTAAAATCATCCTTTTGGAAGCATGTTTTCTTTGGGAAGCTGTCTCTGGTTTTATAATGGAAGTCGATGGCAAATTACTGGAGAAAAGATTCAGGTAACTGAAACATACTCCGTGGACAATGTTTCAAGAAAGGAAGGGAAAATGGATGGAAAGAAGAGGAGGCTGACATTAATAAAGTGCATATATGTTGTGGGCACTTTCATGCATTACCCCACTTAACTCTTATGCCAACACAGAATCTATCCTATAGGTTCTATCTAGTATGATCCACATTTTATAAATGAGGAAAATACAGCTTAGAGAGAAGAAACTAGTCTAAAGCTGCTCAGCAAATGCAAAGGTAGGATTCAAAGGCTAAAAGCCTGACTCTAGTGATCTTAACAGCCAGATCTGGAGCCACATAAATAAACCAGCCGTCACTTTGGTACACGTAGACATAATCTACTTTCATATGAAGAGATCCAACTGCAGTTTAGAACTTCTAAACAAATGTAAAATCTAACTTTTTATTAGTCAAAAAAACTGGATGTATAGAAAACCAATACACTGAGTTGTGTCTTTTTCTCAGTGGAAGTACAATAAAGGATCATCAATCAGGTTTTTTCCTCCCTAAATCACTTCAAGACCTTTTCTTTCCTACCTTGTCAGAGTAATCAAACTCCAACAGTGAAATAAATGAAGAAAGGAAAAGAAACCTGTCATCTATCCAAGAATTATCAGTGCTTAAAGTAAACTTGTCAAAAACAAAAGATTCTCAATTGTGTGGAAGGTCCTGAAAACTTAAAAAGACTACTTTCAGAGTTCTTTTTTTTTTTTGAAGACAGGGTCTCACTGTGGAACTCTCAATCCTCCTTCCTTGTTGCTACTTTCAGAGTTCTAATAAAGACTCTTACTTTGGATGGAGGTGGGACAATTTGCATTAATCTTCTCCCTTGTCTTCTCAACATCTCATACCCCAGCAACATAGATTACTGAACTATCAGGAGTCCAAAAGAAGAAAGGCTTAATATAGTGTTTTTGACATCTCAAAGGAAGAAGAGTAAAAAATACATGTCTAAGTGAATGAGAGCATTTCAAAGCACATGGTAATGAGTCTAGTAATAAAAATAATTCACATCCACCTCAGCTGAAAATTAAATAGTTTTCTAGATTAGCAACTAATTTACATTTTAAAATATCAGCCTGTGGAACCTTCTCAATGAAGAATAAGTGATACTGAACTTACAGATTTTTTTTCTTTTTTGATTTCAAATTATATTTGAAGTACTGAACCAACTCTAGCCCTGGTTGTAATGAAATTCAAACTTTTAAATATCACGTTCTGATCCTAGCAACTAGGAATTCCATGCCTCCAGGAACTTCTTCACTTGTTCATACCAACTTGGCAACATTTTGACACCTGGAGCAGGCTAACAACTTGTGTTAGATTGTCTGCTCTCTCTCTCCTGATACATGGTCGTATAATTAAATTAGTGTTGGGGGCAAGTTAGTTTATATAACCAACAACAGGTTCACAGATATATCTCCACATAAATCTACTCTTTGCATTAAAAAAAAAAGTCTGAGTTGTGTGGTGGCACAAGCCTGTGATCGTAAGTGGAGATCAAGAGGATAGAGAATAGAGGTTCTGAGGCCAGCCCAGGCAAAAAGTTGGCAGGATCCCAACTCAATCAACCAGCTAGAGCATGATGGCACATGCCTGTGGGAGGCTAAAATAGAAGGATCCTTTGAGTCTAGGTCAGGGCCAGCCAGGGGTGAGGGGCGGGGAAGAATACTAAAAGTAGAAGAGAAAATGCAGACTATTCAGCAAATATTTGAGTTACTTTGTGGGGTGGTGCTGAGAGCTTTTTAAAACAGGGTCTTGTTATGTAGCCCAGGATGGCCCTGAATTTATAATCCCCTTGCCGCCACCTCTCAAGTACTGGGATTACAGATATGTACCACCATGCCTAGTGAGTTACTGCATGTTTTTTGGTTTGTATGTTGACATGAGAGTCTTAAAATGTTCTCTTAATTAAGGAGTTTGTTTTCTTTGTGGTGCTAGGGATAGAACCCAGAGTTTTGTGTATGATGGACATAAACTCTGCCACTGACCTATGCTCTTAATAGCAAGGAGTTGATTCTTAAACAAAGCTTACCTAAATTTTATGTGTGGATGATTTGAAATTAATTTCCAACATGAGCTGAGTAAGATGTATTTCCAGGAGCCACCATTTTTCATGCCTGGATTAAGGAGGGAATCACATAGAGTTGGTGGTCCTTGCTCCCCTCTGTAGAACTGTGGAGGCCAATTAAAACCTTGAAGTAGTCTTGACAGGACAGAGGTACTTTAGCCAGGAAGAATGCATAGTCTTCTTTGCCATCAGTTAGTTTGTTAGTATTTATTTCAAGTAAAAATGGGTCTCTGACAGACATTTTCTAAAAATGAATGCCCAAGTGGAATCAAGAAAGCTTTCTTAAAAGCAACTGAGGCCATAGGAAAAGGGGACCAGGAACTAGAGAAAAGGTTAGATCAAAAAGAATTAACCTAGAAGGTAACACACACGCACAGGAAATCAATGGGAGTCAACGCCCTGTATAGCTATCCTTATCTCAACCAGCAAAAACCCTTGTTCCTTCCTATTATAGCTTATACTCTCTCTTCAACAAAATTAGAAATAAGGGCAAAATAGTTTCTGCTGGGTATTGAGGGGGTTGGGGGGAGAGGGAGGGGGCGGAGTGGGTGGTAAGGGAGGGGGTGGGGGCAGGGGGGAGAAATGACCCAAGCCTTGTATGCACATATGAATAATAAAAGAAAAAAAAAAGAAACCTTTCTTAGAGTTTGGGTTTTAAATCACTAAAATGATTTTAAATCATTAAAAGGATGTAACTTTTTTTTAAAAAACCAAACAAACAGTTGTCTTTGGAGAATGGTAAAGAATCAACTCATTATTGAAAAATGGCAAATAAAGTGGAAAAATCAAGTACAAATTCTGTCTTTTCTACATAAACTGAACCTGACAGTATCTACATAATTAATGCAGTGTTTAATTTTAAAAGCATTTCAGTTGGCAAATGAAGGCGGAATAACATCACTGTATGTCTCCATATAAAATGTCACCATTTGATACCCTGGAGTGAAATGGCACATAGGCAATTACCTTCAGTGGCTTTCAACAAGAGTAAAAGAGAGGTGATTATATATCCAGACGTATTAACCTCCAGATGCAAGTACACATACAAACTATGATATATCCTTGCCAAAAACATTGAACCTGGATCTTACAAAGTTTCTAGACCAGCAGCTCTCAAATTATGGCCTTGTGCACCCCATAGTATATTCTCAACTACTCCCCCTTAGGGGAATCTGTAAGAACAAACTACTTTTATACTAATCCTAAGGCATTATTTGCCTTTTCTACTATGACAACATTTGCACTCACATAGTACAAAAGCATGGTGGGTAGCCTTAGAATGAAATGAAAAGTGGCACCAAACAGGGTTAACAGTTACTGCATTCTTCAGAGCCACAGGACATGGTTTTAAAAAAAAAGCCAATTCCCTCAAGAATATCCTTGATGAAGTAATAAAAAGTATCAATTTTATTAAAGCCTATGTCTTTTAATAGTATCCATGATGAAACGTTAACTTCACATAAAGCACTTGTATCATGACTGAAACACAATGATTGTCCTGAAGCACAGCACTTGGGCAGCTGAGGTGCCAGCCCGATCAGATGTCTTTCCATGGAACACCTTTTCACGGAAAGAAATACTAACAATCTGGGCTATCCAGACTTGGGTATCTGGCAGACATTTTCTAAAAATGAAAAAGTGAGTCTGTCACATAAAACAGCTGAGAATAGTTGTTGCCAATAATAAAATTCAAACTTTCAAAATAAATTAGAATTTTGGAAAACTTAATTCTACTACCAGCCTGATAGCTTCCCTACACTTTAGACACTTTTGTGATGAGATGGGTCATAATCTACAGGAACGTGATTTTTTTTATGCTGTATAATGAAATGTGCCAACATCTGTAGGATCTGTGTAACTTAGAGAACCAATGTTTTCCAAATGCCCATGGCATAATGTTCTAAATCATGAGTGAGTAAACATTCCTTTCAAAATAGATAGATCTATTAGATCTATCAATAAAGATAGATCAATAAATGTATGCAGAGTAAGAAAAGTCCACTGATGCAATTTTAAACTCCACATTGGAACAGACCTTTAAGAAACCACCACTGTTGAGTTTACCTACATAGGGTTAAAGAAAAACATCCATAATTATTTAAAAAGGTGATTAAAATATATCTCCCTTTTCCGACTACACATTTTTGCTAGGTCAGACCTTCATACACTACAACCAAAACAATATGACTGAATGCATATTGCAGATATGATAATGCAATGCAAAATGCAAATAAATGCAAAAGGAGATAGGATAATCTAGCTGTCTTCTAGTGAGCAATACAGATTTCTAAAAATGTACCCAATGTTATCCTTCTTACTCATTTGTTTTTTGTTTTGAGATATATATTCATTTTTCATAAAAATATTTGTTAATATATCAAACCCAGACCTTTGCCTATGTTAGGCAAAGCTGTTACACTAAGCTACAAACCCAGCCCTCTCAGTTTTAATTTCTAATTCAGTAATTATCTACAAATGTAACCCTCATAAACCAAAGCTCTTTGGGACCTCACAGTTCTAGATTAAACTATCAATCTATAAGAAATTCAGGGAAAATATTAACTGGTATCATTTAGATGTAATCAGCAATATCCAGAAGGTTCAAAAATCATATGGGACAATATCTGGCTTCTTCAACAATATTAAAAAATACATGGGGGGTGGAGGGCTATGAATTAAGAGATAGCAACCAACTTCATGTATGAGTCCTACTCTAATTCAAACAAACTTAAGAAGGAAAAAGTGACAAATATCTGATGGCATTAAAGAATTATTATTCTTCATTTTTAAAGGTCTTATCATGACATTTTAAAGAAGTATTTCATCTTTTTTTATATACATAGAAAAATATTTACAAATGATATGTGCCTGCCTTTGATTTACTTCAAAACAAGCAAAGAGTGAAGAAGGGGAATGGTGGAAGTAAGAATTAAACAAGAATAGTTGAAACTGATGATTGTTGTAGCTGGGTGATAAGAATTGCATTATACTTTATACCACAACAGAGGCTGATGTATTCAAAGGGCATTAACTAGTTTTTTTAAAACAAATGGACAATAAATTCATTGACAATGTTTAAGAATGTTCCTTTTGACTCTATAAGATAGCAGATAAAGTTTCAAGTTGTAAACACCTGGGTTCCCAGAAAACATGGAGCATACGTGGGAGTATTAACTTAAACATGAATAAATAAAGAATTTTTGCTGTCAAATCAACAATCATCTCAAATGACAATAAGGTAATAAGCCTCACCTATCAGCCAATGTCTAATTTCTAAAGTGTATAGATAGTCAAAAGCAAAACGTGCAGCTTAGTAAAAATAGACTATTTCTGACAAGTCAGTAAAACTTCTTTATAAAAACCCAAAGAAATCTCAACATACAATTGAGTTTAGAGCCCTGATCTAGGAGAGAAAGTTAAGATAAAGTTTTAAGAAATCATAGGTTGTTGTCAGCTTCCTAAGGAAAACTTGGGGCTAAAATTCATCCTTCCCTACCACAAAAAGTCATCTGACAGCTTATAATTACCTAGGGAACCTGAACAATCAATCTTGTTTGAGTTCTTTTACTTTTATCAAATTTATTTTGAGTTAACATTCTGGAAGTTTCACATCTTGACGAACACAGTACCACCCAACTTCAGAGGGGTATTAGCTCTTTGTACTACATTAGAATTCTATATTTAATTCCTCTGACATATCAAGAAAAATCTAAAAGTATCAAATATTTCCAGGAAAAAAAATCGGGTATGTTGAGCACTAATTTACTCCCCCAAGGTCTCTCTTCAGTCCCTGTTTGTTCACCCCACACCCCATGCTCCAGACACCATACATAATATCAGAGGCCTTGATGTCTCCACAGACACACTTCCTTCCCTCTCTCAGCCCAGAATGTCTTTTTCCTCCTTCTCTGGACCTGCCTGTAATTCCAGCACTCAGGAGGCTCAGGCAGGAGGATGGCAAAATATGAAGCCAGCCTGGGCGACATGGTCAATGTTTCTTCACCCTCCCCCCCAAAAAACCCAGCAAAACAAAAAAACAAAACAAAAAACCCAACAATTTAAATGAGACTTGTGGATACCTTCCCCCAGTCAGCCTCCTAAGTACTGGAATTACAAGAATGTACCAAAATGCTGGCTTTTTTTTTTTTTTGTAACATTGGGATTTGAACTCAGGACTTTACACTTGCAAAGCAGGTGCTACACTGCTTGAGTCACACCTCTAGTCTTGTGAACTATTTGCCTGGGCTGGCCTTAAACCATGATCCTCTCCATCTCTTCCCAAGTAGCTATGATTACAAGCATAAGCCATTGGCGCATGGCCTCCTACGGTACTTTTTATAGGCACTATAGGAATGGAATTTACCAGAATAGCCTAGAGAAAGGTCATATATTACAGATGTTTAAGAGGACAGATTTTGGTTCAAACATTGCTGTGCCACTATTTGTATAATCTTTTTAACTTAATTAAATCTACCAAAAGTCAGGTCCTTCCAATAAACCAGCTTTTGGTTTTACTGATCAAAATTTTATTTTATGTTTCATTAAATTCTACTTTTATCTTTACTCTGTAATTTATTTTCAAACTTGCTCACATCCTAAGTTGAAAATATACTTAAGACTATAAATCTTCTTAATTTTGTAGGATTCTTAAATTTTATTTGACAGTCATAATTTCTATTTTGATTTTAACTTCAAAGTAAAATTTGGGAGTATATTTTAACATTTCCAAGTAAGATAATGTGACTTTGGCTACTTTTCATTATTAATTTCTAGTTAATTGAATTATAGCCTGTATGATTTCTGTTTTGAGTGAGAATTCCTTTTGAGCACTTTAAAAACATGCTCAAGTTTTTGTAACTATTCCATATACATTTTTTAAGTTTAATGTTTACTTGAAAAGTTTTCCTATTTTCTATCAACCTTGTTAATTATGTTAGTTTTGGGGATTGTCTAACTGAATTTTTGGGGTGGGTGCTGGGATTTGAGCCCAGAGCCTTGCATATACTAAGTATACACTCTACCATTGAGCTTCATCATAAACCTGAAATATCAATTTTTGATAGAGAAATACTTAAAACTTCAACTATGGTTGCCATTTTCTTTTTTTGCAGTATTAGGGCGTGAAGTCATGGACTTCACTTTGAACCACTCTACCAGTTCTATTTCTCTGTTGGGTATTTTCGAGATAGGGTCTCATGAACTATTTGCCCAGGGCTGGCTTCAAACCACGATCCTCCTGATATCTGCCTCCTGAGTAGCTAAGATTACAGGCGTGAGCCACTGGCGCCCCGCTATCATTGCCATTTTCATGTAGATTCATGACTTAGGTCTTCTGGATATAAAAAGACCTTTAGCAATATAAAATCTATTTCCTTCCTACATAATACTCTATTGTTTTGAATTCCATTTCACTTTTATGTTGTTTTTGATATAAACTTATTGTGTTGCCCAATCTGGACTTGAACTCCTGGGCTCAAGTAATCCTCCCACTTCAGCCTCCCTTGTAGCTGGGACTACAGACATGTTCTGCCATACCAGTTTCAATGGCACTTCTAGTGAGTGTTTGCCGGGTGTATCTTTTTCCATTTCTCTGTCTTAAACTTCTTGGTGCTATTTTACTTTATTTATAGCTCTAATAATAGCATTTAGCCAGTCTTGAGGTACAGATGCTGCTCTTAAGTCACCTCACTGAGAGCTTGCTTCCTGATTTCCTTGGGGAAATCCTGCTTTCACTCTCTCACTCTAATAAAACTCTGCTGCTGCTTTGCAAAAATAACATAAAATGAATAAATAGCATTTATACAGATTTTGACTGTGATTTTTATCCAAAGACTGTTTTTTTCTATTATTATTTATATGTGCATACAAGGCTTGGGTCATTTCTCCCCCCTGCCCCACAACCTCCCTTACCACCCACTACACCCCCTCCCATTCCTCCCCACCCCCTGAATACCCAGCAGAAACTATTTTGCCCTTATTTCTAATTTTGTTGTAGAGAGAGTATAAGCAATCATAGGAAGGAACAAGGGTTTTTAGTGGTTGAGATAAGGATAGCTATACAGGGAGTTCACTCACATAAATTCCTGTGCGTCTATGTTACCTTCTAGGTTAATTCTTTTTGATCTCACCTTTTCTCTAGTTCCTGGTCCCCTTTTCCTATTGGCCTCAGTTGCTTTTAAGGTATCTGCTTTAGTTTCTCTGCATTAAGGGCAACAAATGCTAGCTAATTTTTTAGGTGTCTTACCTATCCTCACCCCTCCCTTGTGTGATCTCGCTTTTATCTTGTGATCAAAGTCCAATCACCGTGTTGTGCTTGCCCTTGACCTAATGTCCACATATAAGGAAGAACATACGATTTTTGGTCTTTTGGGCCAGGCTAACCTCACTCAGAATGATGTTCTCCAATTCCATCCATTAGCCAGTGAATGGTAACATTTCATTCTTCTTCATGGCTGCATAAAATTCCATTGTGTATAGATACCACATATTCTTAATCCATTCGTCAGTGGTGGGGCATCTTGGCTCTTTCCATAACTTGGCTATTGTGAATAGTGCCACAATAAACATGGGTGTGCAGGTGCCTCTGGAGTAACCTGTGTCACAGTCTTTTGGGTATATCCCCAAGAGTGGTATTGCTGGATCAAATGGTAGATCAATGTCTAGCTTTTTAAGAAGCCTCCAAATTCTTTTCCAGAGTGGTTGTACTAGTTTACATTCCTAACAGCAGTGTAAGAGAGTTCCTTTTTCCCCGCATCCTCGCCAACACCTGTTGTTGGTGGTGTTACTGATGATGGCTATTCTAACAGGGGTGAGGTGGAATCTTAGCGTGGTTTTAATTTGTATTTCCTTTATTGCTAGAGATGGTGAGCATTTTTTCATGTGTTTTTTGGCCATTTGAATTTCTTCTTTTGAGAAAGTTCTGTTTAGTTCACTTGCCCATTTCTTTATTGGTTCATTAGTTTTGGGAGAATATAGTTTTTTAAGTTCCCTATGTATTCTGGTTATCAGTCCTTTGTCTGATGTATAGCTGGCAAATATTTTCTCCCAGTCTGTGGGTGTTCTCTTCAGTTTAGAGACCATTTCTTTTGATGAACAGAAGCTTTTTAGCTTTATGAGGTCCCATTTATCTATGCTATCTCTTAGTTGCTGTGCTGCTGGGGTTCCGTTGAGAAAGTTCTTACCTATACCTACTAGCTCCAGAGTATTTCCTACTCTTTCCTGGATCAACTTTAGAGTTTGGGGTCTGATATTAAGATCCGTGATCCATTTTGAGTTAATCTTGGTATAGGGTGATATACATGGATCTAGTTTCAGTTTTTTGCAGACTGCTAACCAGTTTTCCCAGCAGTTTTTGTTGAAGAGGCTGCTCTTTCTCCATCGTATATTTTTAGCTCCTTTGTCAAACACAAGTTGGTTATAGTTGTGTGGCTTCATATCTGGGTCCTCTATTCTGTTCCACTGGTCTTCATGTCTGGTTTTGTGCCAGTACCATGCTGTTTTTATTGTTACTGCTTTGCAATATAGTTTGAAGTCAGGTATCATGATACCTCTAGCATTGTTCTTTTGACTGAGTATTGCCTTGGCTATTCGTGGCCTCTTGTGTTTCCATATAAATTTAATGGTAGATTTTTCAATCTCTTTTATGAATGTCATTGGAATTTTGATGGGAATTGCATTAAACATGTAGATTGCTTTTGGGAGTATCGACATTTTTACTATGTTGATTCTACCAATCCATGAGCATGGGAGATCTTTCCACTTTCTATAGTCTTCCTCAAACTCTTTCTTCAGAAGTTTATACTTTTCCTTGTAGAGGTCTTTCACATCTTTTGTTAGGTTTACACCTAGGTATTCGATTTTTTTTGAGGCTATTGTGAATGGAATTGTTTTCATGCATTCTTTTTCAGTTTGCTCAATTTAGTGTGTAGAAATGCTAATGATTTTTCTATGTTAATTTTATATCCTGCTACTTCGCTATAGTGACTGATGATGTCTAGAAGCTTCTGAGTAGAGTTTTTTGGGTCTTTAAGCTATAGGATCATGTCATCTGCAAATAGGGATATTTTGACAGTTTGTTTACCTATTTGAATTCCTTTTATTCCTTCTTCTTGCCTCATTGTTCTGGCTAGGAATTCCAGTACTGTGTTGAATAGGAGTGGAGATAGTGGGCATCCTTGTCTGGTTCCTGATTTTAGAGGGAATGGTTTCAGTTTTTCTCTGTTTAGTATAATGCTGGCTGTAGGTTTGTCATATATAGCTTTTATAATGTTGAGGTACTTTCCTTCTGTTCCTAGTTTTCTTACAGCTTTTATCATGAAATGATGTTGGATCTTATCAAAGGCTTTTTCTGCATCTATTGAGATGATCAAGTGGTTTTTGTCTTTGCTTCTGTTAATGTGGTTTATTATGTTTACTGATTTTCGTATGTTGAACCACCCCTGCATTCCTGGGATGAAGCCTACTTGGTCGTGGTGAATAATCTTTTTGATGTGTTGTTGAATTCGGTTTGCCATTATTTTGTGTAGGATTTTTGCGTCAGTGTTCATTAAGGAGATTGGCCTATAGTTCTCCTTTTTGGAGGTGTCTTTGCCTGGTTTTGGAGTAAGTGTAATAGTGGCTTCATAAAATGTGTTAGGCAGTTTTCCTTCCCTTTCTATTTCGTGGAACAGTTTAAGTAGGGTTGGTATCAGTTCTTCTTTAAAGGTCTGATAGAATCCATCAGGTCCTGGACTTTTCTTTTTGGGGAGACTCTTGATTGCTGCTTCAATTTCATTTTGTGTTATAGGTCTATTCAGGTGATTTCATTTTGGTTCAGTTTTGGATGATCATATGTATCTAGAAATCTGTCCATTTCCTTAAGATTTTCATATTTATTAGAATATAGGTTCTCGAAGTACTCTCTGATGATTTCCTGGACTTCCATGGTGTTTGTTGTTATCTCCCCTTTTGCATTCCTGATTCTATTAATTTGAGTTTTTTCTCTCCTCATTTTACTCATGTTTGCCAGGGGTCTGTCGATCTTGTTTATTTTTTCAAAGAACCAACTTTTTGTTTCATTAATTCTTTGTATGGTTTTTTTGGTTTCCATTTCGTTGATTTCAGCTCTTATTTTTATTATTTCTCACCTTCTATTTGTTTTGGGATTTGCTTGTTCTTGTTTTTCTAGGAGTTTGAGATGTATCATTAGGTCATTGATTTGGGATCTTTCAGTCTTTTTAATATATGCACTCATGGCTATGAACTTTCCTCTTAGGACTGCCTTAGCTGTGTCCCATAGGTTCCGGTAGGTTGTGTTTTCATTTTCATTGAAATGAAAATTCATTGAACTTTTTAATTTCCTCTTTTATTTCATCGAGGATCCATTCTTCATTAAGTAATGAGTTATTTACTTTCCAGCTGTTTGCATGTTTTTTGTCTTTACTTTTGTTGTTGAGTTCTACTTTTACTGCATTGTGATCAGATAGTATGCACGGTATAATTTCTATTTTCTTATATTTGCTGAGGCTTCTTTGTGCCCTAGGATATGATCTATTTTGGAGAAGGTTCCATGGGCTGCTGAGAAGAATGTATATTGTGTAGAGGTTGGATGAAATGTTCTGTAGACATCAATTAGGTCCATTTGATCTATTGCATATTTTAGATCTTGGATTTCTTTATTGATTTTTTGTTTGGATGTCCTATCTATTGATGATAATGGGGTGTTAAAGTCTCCCACAACCACTGTGTTGGCGTTTATATATGCTTTTAGGTCTTTCAGGGTATGTTTGATGAAATTGGGTGCGTTAACATTGGGTGCATACAGGTTGATAATTGTTATTTCCTTTTGGTCTATTTTCCCTTTTATTAGTATGGAATGTCCTTCTTTATCTCGTTTGATCAATGTAGGTTTGAAGTCTACTTTGTCAGAGATAAGTATTGCTACTCCTGCCTGTTTTCAGGGGCCATGGGCTTGGTAAATCTTCTTCCAGCCTTTCATCCTAAGCCTATGCTTATTTCTGTCGGTAAGATGGGTCTCCTGTAAGTAACAAAGTGTTGGATATTCCTTTTTAATCCATTTCATCAAGCGGTGCCTTTTGATGAGTGAATTAAGTCCCTTAACATTAACTGTTAGTACTGATAGGTATGTGGTGATTCCTGTCATTTAGTTTTCCAAGTTGTTTGAGGGTTTGATTGTGGGTACCTAAGTTGAGGTTACTCTCTACTGTCCTGCTTTTTCTTTTCCTGTGGTTTGGTGCTGCCTGTCTTTTCACGGTTAAGTTGGGTTTCACTTTCTGTGTGCAGAATCCCTTGAAGAATCTTTTGTAGTGGTGGCTTTAGTTTCTGCTTATCATGGAAGACTTTTATTGCTCCATCTGTTTTGAATGATAGTTTTGCTGGGTAGAGTATCCTGGGGTTGAAGTTATTTTCATTCAGTGCCCGGAAAATCTCACCCCACGCTCTTCTTGCTTTTAATGTTTCTATTGAGAAGTCTGCTGTGATTTTGATGGGTTTACCTTTGTATGTTATTTGTTTTTTCTCTCTTACAGCCTTCAATATTCTTTCCTTAGTTTCTGACCTTGTTGTTTTAATGATGATATGTCATGGGGTAGTTCTATTTTGATCTGGTCTGTTTGGTGTCCCGGAGGCCTCTTGCATCTGTATGGGAATATCTTTCTCTAGATTTGGGAAATTTTCCATTTTATTTTGTTGAATATATTACGCATTCCCTTCGCTTGCACCTCTTCTCCTTCTTCGATGCCCATGATTCTCAAGTTTGGTCTTTTGATGGAGTCAGTGAGTTCTTGCATTTTCTTTTCATAGGTCTTGAGTTGTTTAATTAACAGTTCTTCGGTTTTTCCTTTAATTACCATTTCATCTTCAAGTTCTGAGATTCTGTCTTCTGTTTGTTCTATTCTGCTGGATTGGCCTTCCGTTTTGTTTTGCAGTTCTGTTTCTTTCTTTTTTCTGAGGTTTTCCATATCTAGGGTGTTTTCCTCTTTAACATTGTCTATTTTTGTCCTGAGTTCATTTATCCGTTTATTCATTGTGTTCTGTGTTTCACTTTGGTGTTTATACGGTGCTTCTATGGTTTCCTTTATTTCTTCTTTTGCTTTTTCAAATTCTCTATTTTTGTTGTCTTGGAATTTCTTGAGTGTCTCCTGTACAGTTCGGTTGACCTTTTCCAGTATCATCTCTATAAAATTCTCATTGAGTATCTGTAGTATGTCTTCTTTGAAATTATTCTTGTGGGCTTCATTGGGTCCTTTGGCATAGTTTATCTTCATTTTGTTGGAGTCTGGATCTGAGTTTCTGTTCTCTTCATTCCCCTCTGGTTCCTGTACTAATTTTTTGCTGTGGGGAAACTGGTTTCCCTGTTTTTTCTGTCTTCCCGTCATTGTCTTTGGTGTTGTTACTGTCCCTGTACTGTGTGCAATTATGTATTTTCTAGCTTGTAATAATAACAATGGTAATATTTAGAATGGAAGGGTGAGCTGAGATGGAAAGCACGAAGTTAAAGAAAAGGGGAAAACAAATACACAGACAAGAGGGAGAAAACAGAACAAGGTTTCAGACAAGAAAGTTTCAAAGGTATAAACAGGGAGCGTTAGTGTACTAATTGACAGTAAGCTGAACAGACATTAGAGAGACAGAGAGAGGATTGAAAATCAAAAATAAAAAAATAAAGATAAGAATTAAAATACAAAATAAGTTAATGAAAGAAATATCTATATATATAAAAATGAATTAAAATAAAATGGAAAATAGAAAATTAAAAAAAAGAAACCAAAAAACCTCCGATTTTAAATGCAATGAAGTTACAGTCTTAATAATTTGGGTGTCCGTCTCAGTCTCCAATCCTGGAGATGGTGCCTCAGATGTTGTTCTGTACTTGTCTCATCAAAGGGGACGCATAAAGTAGAACAAATCTACACACACACACACAGACACACACACACAAAAAAAAACCCCACTAAGTGTCCCAAGTTCAAATGCAATACAGTTTCAGTAAGTTTTTCAGCATGCAGGTGTAATTCGGTTGTTCTCTCATCAAAGGTAGGGAGAAAAAGAAAAAAAATAGTCTGGAGACAGTTCTGAGAATGGTATCTGCAGCTGTGGCTTGCCTGCCCACTGCTGTCAGCCTGCTGTTGCTGGAGGCGTTATTTATGCAGATCTCTGGGGTGAGCGTAGCACTCACCTGGCCCGCAGGCTTTGTTTGTTCAGAGTTCTCCTGTGCCTGACCCTCTGCTACAAGCTTTCCCCTTTCCAAGCACTGGGAAAGGTGACACTGCACCCGCATTCTCAGGCCTGCGTGTTTATTTACAGTTCATGTGGAAGGTGGGTCTTCCCCCCTCTCCTGTGCAGTTTTCCTCCCACAGTCACTTTCACAAGCTTTCCTGCTCCTGATTACTGGGCGGTGCTGCTGCTCCTGCAAGCAGCCATGTTTGTTTACAGTTCACATGGGAAGTGGGTCTTCCCTCCTCTCCTGTGGAGTTTTCCTCCCTCCGCCACTCTCACAAGTTTTCCCACTCCTGGTTTCTGGGCGCGCGCCCCCGCTCCCGCCAGAGCCTCTCCAGCCCGCCCGGCTTGTTTATTTACAGTCCCGGAAAGGATTCCCTTCCCCCAATCCTCGGTGCTCAGGGCGCCCCACCCTCTTTCCCGCGTGTCTTATTCCTCTTATTGCTTATTACTCAGTTTCTCTTTTTTCCCTGGGTGGAGGTCAGACTGTCCAGGGGGCTATGCTGCTCTGGCCCAGGCTTGTCTGTGGGAGTACCGCAGTACCACGAAGCTCACCTGGTCCGAGTCTTCCCAAGCCGTCTGGGCACAGGCGACTGGCGGCCCGGGGGCCCTCCTGGTTTCTTTGTTTAACATGCAGTGGAGATTCTCTGCACCGGCTGGAGGTGTGGAGGGGTCAAAGTTATGCCTCTTCTCAGTGATTATGCCTGCAAAGTGTGTCTCCAGTGTCTCTCCAAGATTTCACTATAGGAGGCTCACTTTCTGCTTCCTCCCTCTAGCCGCCATCTTCTGGTTTTTTTTTTTAAATTATATTATTGCTGTACTGGGGTACATTGTGACATTTACAAAAGCTTTTACAGTATGTCATAGCTGAATTCACCCCCTCCCTCGTTCCCCTTTATCCTTCCCCTCCCCATAAGTCTCTGTCTTCTAGCAGGATTTTAATGTGCTGAAATTGACTGCAATTCCTGGATGTTTACATCTAGACTGCTGTCCTCATGCCACTCAACTCCAGCCACAACTGACTTCCTTTCTTACCATGTTAGCTCAGCCTTCACACTGCTTCTTCCACTTTCCCATGGCTGTTGTGCCTCTCTCATACTTTCTCTTTTCTATGCTTTTTAAAATAGCCATTATTATACCTGAACAGATGTATTTACTGGACCACTAAGCTAATGTCTGTTTCCCTAACTGCAAACTGTGTGAGAACATGGGCTTTGTCTATCATCTTAAGATGGCTGCTAGCACACAAGTCATCTTTAACTAAAATATTACAGGGTGTTTTTAGAATATTCATGAGCCAAATTGGATTTAAGTTTAAAGCTTTTTGTGGCATTAGAAAGGGAAACATGAGAACATCTGAATTCTCATAAAAGTAGTATTCTTTTCCAAAAATGTGATCTGATTATAGAATGTGAAATATAATGTCTAGAGAAATACTGCATTTTAAGTACTCTTTTTACTTTAATCACTACATATCTTTAACATTAAAAGAAATTTGGGGGGGTTTGACTTGGAAATAAGGCAATTCAATTTTAGAAATGGGATAGTTATTTAGTTTCAGATAAAAATAGGAAATTTTGTCAGTATCAAATTCTGCTATCTCTGACTAAATTATTTCCTATTTGCCACTTTGGGCAAAGAGCTCATTTGAAAATATCAACTGCCTTCCCAGTAAGGAAGAAAAAATATTTTTTCATAATTACATACAGCTTGTTTAGATTCAGAAAGTCTCTCCATGAGACTGTTAAAGGAAACATGTCAGCTAGTGTGACACACCCCTTCTTTCAGCTTAGAGAGATTATTCAGGACTTTCTTCATTCAATGCTGGATTTGATTTATAGCTATACACTTCCCATAGTCCATGTACTTCTTTGATACCTCCAATAAGGGTACAGGAGACTCAAAAAGGGGAAAAAGAAATTTTAAAATCATGCAATGTTAATGAAACATGGATACATCTTTATCTCCTAATTTCTACAGTACCAAGTAGGAAAGAAGGAAAAAATTTATATGCAGATACACTACACTCTAAAAACTTTTTAGATCAGACTTTCATGGGTTAGAATCACCAGATGAGCAGGCTGAAACACCACAGGATGCTACACATATAAATCCAAATGATTTAGAGCAAGAGTCTCAATATCAATGATCCTAAGTTCCAGATAGGTAAGACTGTAAGTACAAAGGAGTGAAGTAGGCCAGGTAATGTGGAGAACTAGAAAGGCTATGCCAGAGGGCTAGTGAGCCCCAACAACTAGCATCCAATAATGTAGGTCCTTGTGGCCAGAACTTCCAAATTTCTAAGACAAGCTGGATCCAACACTTTATATAAAATCTCTCAAGTTTTAAACATAGGCCACTACTTAAAAATATTTAAACATTATATAAAACACACAAAAAGGTTGTGGAATGGATGCTGCCAGTTTATGGCCTCTGGGTTAGAAGAAAGTCTCGGGAGGAATACAGGTCAGACAACATGTGAACCTATTCACTCCTGAGCCCACCCTCTCTACCAGTCATAAACTTCTAAAATAGAAAACACTTTCTAAAGATCTACAAAAGCCCTTTATATAAGTAGCTTGCCCATCAAAACAAGTCTCTGCCAATTATCTTAGTATGGGAAAATTGTGGCAAACAGAAATGAATTCTTCATACATTAGAACTATGATTGAAGATTATGACTGGCACTAAAGTGACTGGGATGGATTTCAGGAGAACTAACTTCTAAAACATTTAAAAAAGAAAACTAGACCCAGGAATACAGATTTGAGGATTCATAAACTTTCTATCACAATGATGATGCGATTTGGTAACTGAAAGTTATTTAAACACCTTTGCCTAAAGATTCACTAAACTGAGAAAAATCAGTCTTTACAAATATGCTGAAAGCAAGTCCACAGGGGACGGGAGGGTGGGGTAAGGGAAAGGTTGGGGGAAAGGGGGGAGAAATGACCCAAACATTGTATGCACATATGAATAAAAGAAAAAAGAAAAATAAATAAATAAAAAGTAAAAATTAAAAACCAACAGCAGCCTGGGATACTGTGTCATGAAGGATTCTGAGTCAAATCCAGATTCAGTGGAAAAGATGAATGACAAAGATTTACAAGGAAGGAATGGTAGAAGAAATGCCCCATACGTGGCCTCCTCTATATAGTAGATAAAAACATTGTACCTATGTTCAGGAAATCTACCATCTTCTTGCAATAATATTAACACAGCAACTAGAATAATACTTTTAAAACATAAATAAGATTAAGTCACCTCTTGCTAATGGTTTTCCATTCCACTCAGAGTAAAAGCTAAAGTCCAAAGCCTGTACTGTCTAGCTCTCCATTACACTCTGATCTTACTTCCTGACACACACTCCCTGATGCCATTCCAGACATGCTATTTCTTCACTGTTTTGTAAACAGTGTAAGCAAGTTCCTACCTAGGGATCTTTGCATCCACTATTATCACTGTCTGTAAAGCTCTTCCTATGCAGGGGTGTAGCTCAGTGTTAGAGTACTTACCTAACATGTGCATGGCCCAGGGTTCAACCCCAAGGAAAGGAAAAGAAAGGAAGAGAAAGGGAAAAGGGAAAGGAAGAAACTCTTCCTCTAGATATTCATATAATTCACATCCTCACAACAATGGCAACTTCCTTGACTACTCTATTTTACAAAGTTACATGCACAAACAGACACAGACACACACACACATTTTCTCTCTCTCCTCTAACTTCTCCTTTGCTTTATATTTTCCATAATACTGTCCACAATCTGACAGCCTCGTTTACTTATTTTCCTTTTTCTAGGATGAGCCATCCCTGAGAGATGGACATCTGGCTGTTCTGTTTCTTTATCCCTGTAAGTGTTAAGCACGTAATGACACTCAAAAAGCACTAAATAAACAGATGAATGAACAAACAGGTGAAAAAGCAAATGAACATGGACTCTGGTATGGGTCCAGTGACTAACAGTTAAACAAATTCAGGTGGGCCATTCAGGTCCTCAAAAGATCTCTACCCTTAGCTACACAAAAACAGCATTTTACAAAAGTACAAATGAAATTGTGGAAGAATGGCATCACTTTTTCTATGCTAGTCAGTACAACAGTGGAAAGTCAGGACTAAAAAGGTTTCTGGAGTTCAAAATTCAATGCCCAAACTAAGATCTTCTGTAAGGAACAATAGAACTATGACTGCTGAATATCAAAACACAGGATTTAAGAATATAAAGATAAAAACTTCTTAAAGAAAAAATTCTTTTCAAGAAATATTCACACAAAGAATTTTTGTTGCCTCTACTTCTTAAATCCCTGTGCTCATTAACTGTCTGTGGTCAAAGAAGAATATTCCATAGCAGAGAAAGGAAAAACACAGCCCATTTTTCAAAAGAAATTTTAGAATGCTTTAATATTTATCCTCTGAAAAGATTCAGAGCAATCATCTAGGCCTACAATTGAGAGAATGATTAACAAAACAACAAAGATACTACAAAGCAATGCTAACTGCCCTATAACCTAATTCCTAAATATAAAATCAGAATCCCTAATAGACTTTAAAGACAGTTTTTATTTTTTTTTTATTCATATATGCATACAATGCTTGGTTCATTTCTCCCCCTTTCCCCCGCCCCCTCCCTCTTTCCCCCACCCCCTCGCTACCCGGTAGAAACTATTCTATCCTTATCTCTAATTTTGTTGAAGAGAGAGTATAAGCAATAATAGGAAGGAACAAGGGTTTTTGCTAGTTGAGATAAGGATAGCTATACAGGGAGTTGACTCGCATTGATTTCCTGTGCATGTGTGTTACCTTCTAGGTTAATTCTTTTTGATCTAACCTGTTCTCTAATTCCTGGTCCCCTTCTCCTATTGGCCTCAGTTGCTTTTAAGGTATCTGCTTTAGTTTCTCTGCGTTGAGGGCAACAAATACTAACTAGTTTTTTAGGTGACAGACAGTTTTCATTTGATGACTATACATGATGACTCACACACACATATGTATATTTTACCAGTGACCATTTCAAACTAAGCTAAAGGAAAAGGGCAAGTGAGTAAAGAATTTTTAAAGGGATACATGATGCCACTAATGAGGGAGCCCAGAACTGCTCAACCATCACTGAAAATGTTGTCTCAAACTCATGAAGCCCTCAGCTTAGGAGCTGCTGGCACAGTTCAGGATGCTCAAAGCACACAAAAAGTGCTCAAATGCTCAGGACACCATTAGTGAAATGATAGGATTAGATGTGTGATATTTCAAACAACTTGCCCCAAAAACACAAATCATTTAGTTCCAACACTACTCACAAACTCATAGTCTCCATCCTGTGGTATTTTCCAATCTGAAGAATTTTTCAGTGGGCCAGGTACACTCTTGCCAAAGCTGTTTATCTGATTTTCCTTTTCTTTTTGTTCAAAGTACTCAAGGAAAGATGGTTTTGCAGGCTGCATGGTTTCATCTCTTCCTGAAAACCAAGAAAAATAAATGGTGAAAAGGAACACTCTTATATTCTAGGTAGGTTTGGTAAATAGATCTCCAGGTGAGCTGTATAGTCTTTAGATCAATGGGGCTTTCTTTTAGATTAGGAATCCTTCAAGAATCTAGTAAAACTACAAAAAAATGCACAAATGCCTAAAGTATCTCATAGAGCTGAACAGAATTCAAAGGCCCCCTGAAAAATATGCAAAACCCAGGTTCTCTTTTTCTAGACAAGAGATTTCAGTACTGCAGTGACTCTAGATAAGCTGCAAATAATACTTTGGGTTTCCTATAGCAAATAGTCTCAGTGATACTTAGATTAAAAACACTCAAAAAGCAAGCAAAATTATTTATTTAGCATCCACCATACACAATATTCTCTACAGACACTGCTGTAGGTAGGCAGGGTGATGATATGGTAAAGGACTTTTCCTGATAAATTCATGATCTCATTGGAAGAATGAGAAAAATATACATGCAAAATAAAAAAAATTGAGTAAATTACAATCCATCTATTCGGTGAAATATTACAGTACTTTTTTTTTTCTGATGCTGGAGATCAAACCCAGTGTCTCACACATGCTAGACAAGCACTCTACCACAGAGCTACATCCTTGACCCTGTGTACAAAGCAATGTTAAACCATCTACAAATGGTTTGCAATAAAATTAAGAGAAAAAGTAAGATACGATATTATATATACAGTATGATCTCAACTCTGTAAACCATAGAGACAGGAGAAAAAACTGAAAGAAAACATACCGAAATGTCCATTAACAGGGTTTGTTTATGATGGTAAGGCCATATATGGTTTTCTTTACTTCTTTTAAACATTTTTAAAAGAAGATAGCACTAAATGAGTATTAAATGAAAAAAAGGATTACATACACCCTCAACATCTACTGGTGGTCACAGAAGACTGGTAGAGGGGGATTGAGGCTTAGTCTCAAACTATCCCAGAGAACAGAATGAGCAGTTTCCATGAGAGCAAAATACAACATTATTATTAGTAAGTAGTAGTTACTAATAATGACATAAAAAAAGAGTAATTTTACCTGGCATGATTTCAAAACCTAGATAGTTGAATGTACCTGTTTCACATGCTGAAGTGTCTTTGTGCCTGTGATTAGTATTAGTGTTTTCCATGAACTTGTGTGTTAATGCAGCCATTTTCCCCAGTAACCAGGGGGAAAAAGAGCAGAAGGTTCGGAGCCTTAAGTAGGTGGGAAGTATCTAAAAGATAAAGTACAGCAAGCACTTCTCCCCAGCCTCCTTACCCCACGCCACTTGCATAGTTTCAAGCTAGCACCGTGACTGCCTTTCACACATTTCTAACTTTCTCATTATTACCACTGCCAAGTTCAACAGCAGCAATCCTAGATATGCCCACCTCCAGATGCTGCCTATAGCTTATTATACTGCTGCCTCCTCATTTATAGGGAATTAAATACACTATTTGCTGGATTGGTCAATGAGTACATGGTGTGTTGTTTTCTGTGTGCTCCATATGATATTAATTTTTCATGCTTATTTTGTTTAGTTTTTAAGTTGAATCTCAGGAATTAATTCATACCATAGTTCTGTAGGAACTACATTGAAATTTGTAAAAATGGTGGACAGTGATTTGGATTTCTTGAGGAGTCAGACCCCCTCCCCAGAGGAGAGGTCTGGCTCTGAGACAACTCTGTAGTGATCTGCACATAATCCTCCATGTCAAAAAAAAAAAAAAAACAAGGAGTGGAGGTGTGGCTCAAGTGGTAGAGCACTTGCTTTGCAAACATGAAGTCCTGAGTTCAAACCACAGCACCACCAAAAAAAAGTCTTAGCTGGCTCACACCTGTAATCCTAGCATGAGATTGGGAAGATCGCGGTCAAAGGCCACCCTGAGCAAATGGCTATGAGACTCCATCTCCAAAATAATCAAGGCAAAATGGACTGGAAGTGTGGCTTGAGTGGTAGAGCACCTGCTTTGCAAATGTGAAGCCTCCTTAAGTTCAAACCCCAGCTCCCCCCACACACACACATACACATACACAAAGGAATGTTCAGAGAACCTCCTTGAGTCAAGCAATCTCAAAAGTACTGCTAACAAATGTACTCAGAACATGGTATACTTTTGTACAAAACACCCTGAGTGGATATACTGAGCACATGCAGAATAGAAAATGCAAAAACAAAACAAAAGTCCAAATGGCTATCCAACAACTGGATAGTTTTGGGAAAAGATTATATTTTTGATCTGTATCACATACCATAATCCAGGAAACTTACAATGGGAAAAGATCTAAATGTAAAAATGGAAACAATGTGTGGATGCATTTGAAAACTATGTGTGGACAAGGGGATTGGACTTTGATCACATGATAAAAGCGAGAGCACACAAGGGAGGGGTGAGGATAGGTAAGACACCTAAAAAACTAGCTAGCATTTGTTGCCCTTAACGCAGAGAAACTAAAGCAGATACATTAAAGCAACTGAGGCCAATAGGAAAAGGGGAACAGGTACTAGAGAAAAGGTTAGATCAAAAAGAATTAACCTAGAAGGTAACACCCACGCACAGGAAATCAATGTGAGTCAATGCCCTGTATAGCTATCCTTATCTCAACCAGCAAAAACCCTTGTTCCTTCCTATTATTGCTTATACTCTCTCTACAACAAAATTAGAAATAAGGGCAAAATAGTTTCTGCTGGGTATTGGGGAGGGGAGAAAGGGAGGGGGCGGAGTGGGTGGTAAGGGAGGGGGTGGGGGCAGGGGGGAGAAATGACCCAAGCCTTGTATGCACATATGAATAATAAAAGAAAAATTAAAAAAAAAAAAAGAAAACTAGGTGTGGGCTTTCTAACTACAACAAAAAATCAGATACAACTGAAAAAACAGACTTCCTATATACGAAGAAAAACATCAAGAATTTAAAAAAATTTTAAGCCAGGCACTGGTGGCTCACACCTGTACTCCTAGCTACTCAGGAGGCAGAGATCAGGAGGATCACAGTTCGAAGCCAGCCTGGGGAAATAGTTCGTGAGACCCTATATCGAAAAACCCTTCACAAAAATAGGTCTGGTGAAGTGGTTCAACATGAAGGCCCTGAGTTCAAGCCCCAGTATCACACACAAAAAAAATGTTAATAGTGTAGCATACATACACTATACAGCCAAACCAAAAGACAAATGATAAACAGGAAGAAAATATTTGCAAAAAAAACACCATACAATCTTTTAAAGAATTTTTAAAGAAAATTTTAGTAATCTGTATATTGGGGAGATAAGACCCCAATATGTAAAGAATTTTTTAAATCAAGGAAAAGACAAAAAAGGTAGAAAATGACCTGAAGATTTGAAAAGATAGTACACACAAAGATACACAACTGGTCTTTACATGTGAAAAGAATGCCTATATCTACTCCCTAACAAAAGAAGCAAAGATACCATTTCGGACAATTCAGACAAAATCTAAAGCCTGGAGACACACACTCTCAGTAAGCTGTGGGGATACAGGAATGCTCCTGTGTGGCTGAACTGGAATGTTCACTGGTACAACCCTATCTGGCACCGTAGCAGTATCAAAACATGAACCACGGGAAGAACGCTGCAGTGTTGCATTTGAACTGTAGCTCTTAATATGAACTCATGATTTTTTATCATGATTTTCAAGCTTTCTTTCATTAGAAGGTATTGGAGCAATGACACCCCAGCACTAATGAGCACACCTAGTGTTCAGATCTGGGTCTCCCAATACCATCGTCTTCAAAAAGGAACAGGACTTCCTAACAGAAACAGCTGATTCCAGGTTTGGGGAAGGAAAATTACAGAGTAGGCCTAGAACATCCTTTTGTGCCAAAAAAACCAAGCACTTATTCAAAAGCTGGTAAGCGCTGAAGATGGCCTCGCTAGGAGAGTATCCTTGGCTCTACATCAATTTCTACCTGGTGGAGAGCAAGGCCCAAATCACCATAGTGGCATTTCCAGGTTCCTGCAGCACCAGGAGTACTGTAGCAAGGTGAGGATCTCCCCACCTCAGCCTCCAACACAGGAGTCCCAGTGGCCTCCCTGGAATATGCTTTCTGCCTTCCTCCCTCACCCTCAAATCCCACCACAGAAAGCATCCATGAAATCCCCCAGAACCTACTCTATTCCTTCTCCCTGAAGCCTACTCCTGCTGATCCCAAGGGACCCCCGATTCTCTTACAGAGAAGGGAATCATAGAGCTGGGATTTTATTCAGTGGCTGCCTACCCAGAGCCTGATAGCAAGCAGACACTCTGACAGGCTCTGGGGCTAATTCCTAGAGACCAAAAATGTTCTCACATTAAAAGTTCTTAAAACTTCCCTTGGCTCTCTGGTGACTAGGCAGTGAATGTGAAATCCACTCAACATGCAACAAAGGGCAGTAGTTTGCCAGCTACAAACTGGCACCACCTCTCCTTTTTGAGAAAACAGTCTTTTTAGCCCAAACAACTGGGTAAATTCTATCAAGTCAAGTATCTATAGCTTGTTCCTTATGCTGTTAAAAATGCTATATGAATCATTGTGGGAGTTGTGTCATTTTTAGTAGGTGCTCAAATACTTACTAAACTTGGCTTTTATTTTTAAGTCCTGTAAATTTATGTAAGACCCAGGCCACTATATATCTTGAGGTTTAAAAGATTACTACTGTAGTAAACTGAGATTGCTATAGCCAATTACAAGTTCAAGAAAAGGATATGTAAGAGGTACATTGAGGGGTTCCCACTGGTGAATTTTGGTACACTTTGAGCATGAAGAACACACCTAATAAAAAAGAATCCAGGATTCCAAGATGGCAGCTAGAGGGAAGAAGCAGAAAGCATGCCTCCTAAAGTAAAATCTTAGAGAGATGCTGGAGATACACCTTACAGGAAAAACCGAGAAGAGGCAAAACTTTGACTCCTCCACATCTCCAGCCTGTGCATAGCATCTCCACTTCACGTTAAACAGAGAAACCAGGAGGGCTCCAGCACCGCCACCAGACACCAGCGCACAGACAGCTTGGGAAGACGCAGACCACAAGGTGAGCTAAGCGGTACGCGATACTCCCACAGACAATCCTGGGCCAGATCAGCATAGCCCCTGGACAAACCAACACCCACCCAGGGAAAAAAGAGAAACTGAGTAATAAGCAATTACAACAGAAAAGACACACAGGAAAGAGAGGGGGGCGCCCTGAGCACCAAAGAGGGGCAGAGGGGAAATCCTTCACAAGCCAGCTGAAGAAGGCAGGAGCTGCGGCACACGCCCAGCAACCAGGAGCAGGAAAGCTTGTAAAAGTGGCGGTGGGAGGAAAACCCCACAGGAGAGGGGAGAAGACCCACTTCCCACATGAAATGTAAGTAAACACACAGGCCTGAGAAAGCGGGTGCAGTGTCACCTCCCCCAGTGTGCTTGGAAAGGGGAAAGCTTGTAGCAGCGGTGGTCACGCAAAGGAGAACTCTGAGTAAACAAAGACTGAGGGGCCAGGTGAGTGTTAAGCTCACTCCTGAAATCTGCATAAATAAAACCTCCAGCAACAGCAGGCTGACAGCAGCGGGCAGGTGAGCCACAGCCTCAGATAGCCATTCACAGAACTGTCTCCAGACTCTTTTTTTCTCCCTTCCTTTGATGAGACAACAACTAAACTACACCTGCATGCTGAAAAACTTACTGAACTGTATTGCATTAGAATTTGGGACACTTTGTGGGGCTTTTTTTGTTTTGTACTGTTTTCTTTTGTTTTGTCCCCTTTGATAAGACAACAACAGAACTACTTCTGAGACACCATCTCCAGGATTGGTGGCTGAGGGATGAATACCAAAATTATTAAGACTGAAACTTTATTGCATTTGAACTTGGAGATTTTTTTTTTAATTTACTTTTTAAATTTTTTTTTTCATTTACTTATCTTTTATTTTTATTTTTTACTTTCAATCCTCTCTCTGTCTCTCTAAGGACTGTTCAGCTTACTGTTGATTAGTACACTATCTCTCCCTGTTTATATCTTTGAAACTTTGTTTGGTTTGTTTTTCTCCACTTATTCGTTTTTCCTTTTTTCTTTAACTTCTTTGCTTTCCATCTCATCTCACCCTGCTATTCTAAATATCACCATTTTCATTATTACAAGCTAGAAAATACTTAATTTCACACAGTACAGGGACAATAGCAACACCAAGGGCAATGATGGGAAGACAGAAAAAACAGGAAAAACAGTTTCCCCACAGCAAATAATTAGTACAGGAACCAGAGGGGAATGAAGAAAATAGATACTCAAATCCAGACTCCAACAAAATGAAGATAAACTATACCAAAGAACCCAATGAAGCCCACAAGAACAATCTAAAAGAAGAAATACGACAGGTACTCAATGAGAATATTATAGAGATGATACTGGATATGGTCAACCAAAATGTATAGGAGACACTCAAGAAATTGCAAGACAACAAAAATAGAGAATTTGAAAAAGCACAAAAGAAATAAAAGAAACTATAGAACCACTGTAAAAACACCAAGTGAAACAAAGAACACGATTATAAAGAGATAAATGAACTGAGGACACACAACTATAACCACCTTGTCTTTGATAAAGGAGCTAAAAATATACAATGAAGAAATAGCAGCCTCTTCAACAAAAACTGCTGGGAAAACTGGTTAGCAGTCTGCAAAAAACTGAAACTAGATCCATGTATATCACCCTATACCAGTATGAACTCAAAATGGATCACGGATCTTAATATCAGACCCCAAACTCTAAAGTTGATCCAGGAAAGAGTAGGAAATACTCTGGAGCTAGTAGGTATAGGTAAGAACTTTCTCAATGAAACCCCAGCAGCACAGCAACTAAGAGATAGCATAGATAAATGGGACCTCATAAAACTAAAAAGCTTCTGTTCATCAAAAGAAATGGTCTCTAAACTGAAGAGAACACCCACAGACTGGGAGAAAATATTTGCCAGCTATACATCAGACAAAGGACTGATAACCAGAATACATAGGGAACTTAAAAAACTAAATTCTCCCAAAACTAATGAACCAATAAAGAAATGGGCAAGTGAACTAAACAGAACTTTCTCAAAAGAAGAAATTCAAATGGCCAAAAAACACATGAAAAAATGCTCACCATCTCTAGCAATAAAGGAAATGCAAATTAAAACCACGCTAAGATTCCACCTCACCCCTGTTAGAATAGCCATCATCAGCAACACCATGAACAACAGGTGCTGGCGAGGATGCGGGAAAAAGGAACCCTCTTACACTGCTGTTGGGAATGTAAACTAGTACAACCACTCTGGAAAAGAATTTGGAGGCTTCTTAAAAAGCTAGACATTGATCTACCATTTGATCCAGCAATACCACTCTTGGGGATATACCCAAAAGAATGTGACACAGGTTACTCCAGAGGCACCTGCACACCCATGTTTATTGCGGCACTATTCACAATAGCCAAGTTATGGAAAGAGCCAAGATGCCCCACCACTGACGAATGGATTAAGAAAATGTGGTATCTATACACAATGGAATTTTATGCAGCCATGAAGAAGAATGAAATATTATCATTCACTGGTTAATGGATGGAATTGGAGAACATCATTCTGAGTGAAGTTAGCTTGGCCCAAAAAGACCAAAAATCGTATGTTCTCCCTCATATGTGGACATTAGGTCAAGGGCAAACACAACAATGGGATTGGACTTTGAGCACATGATAAAAGCGAGATCACACAAGGGAGGGGTGAGGATAGGTAAGACACCTTAACAACTAGCTAGCATTTGCTGCCCTTAAGGCAGAGAAACTAAAGCAGATACCTTAAAAGCAACTGAGGCCAATAGGAAAAGGGGACCAGAAACTAGAGAAAAGGTGAGATCAAAAAGAATTAACCTAGAAGGTAACACACACGCACAGGAAATCAATGCGAGTCAATTCCCTGTATAGCTATCCTTATCTCAACCAGCAAAAACCCTTTGTCTTCCTATTATTGCTTATACTCTCTCTTCAACAAAATTAGAGATAAGGGCAAAATAGTTTCTGCTAGGTATTGATGGGGTGGGGGGTGGGGTAAGGAAGGGGTTGGGGTGAGGGGAGAGAAATTACCCAAACATTGTATGCACATAAGAAAAAAAAAAGAGTCCATCTCATGAATTCTAAAACAAAGCGCCTTAAAAAAAATCACCATTTGGTAAGTGTATTGTAGAAACAAAAGAGAATATCCTCTTTCTTAGGAAATATACACAAAACAAATTATCTTCTTTCTTGTGAAATACACGTTTAAAGTTGGACAATAAATTGCATATATCATGCACCAACTTCTCCCTATTACTTCTGTTATTTCATGTCTGCTTCTCTTTCCATTCATCTTCATATATGCTGAGAAATTATTAAAACAAGTTCATGAATAAAAATGGCAACTTCTAGACAGAAATCATACATAATTTTTTTTCTCTCATGGAACTATTACAAAAACCATTTAGTGTTGGGCATAATGCAACATTCAACAAAATTTTATGATACTTCATTAATTCTTCCAGTTACAAGACAGGTCAACTTTAGAAATAAAGTCTTTAAAACAGGGATTAAACACTAAAGAACATTTCTGTGGTTAATTCTAAATCATGTCATAAAAATCAAAGGAACGTCTACAAGCTAGGTCATAATCATGTGTCTAATTCCATCACTGTTCAGATGAAAAAGTGAGAACGTCTGCTTTCCTCGTATTTGATTTCTTCTTTTATTTGATTATGACAGCCCTTCCTAACTCACTTAAAGATTTCTAGTATTTTTGAAGCTAAAGTGCCAACTGCTCTTTGTCTCTTTCAATGCCTAAGAATCACAAATAAGAACTTCTAACAAGTCTTTGCCTTCACCATTTGAACCAGCATTACACGCATCCCAAAACCAGTCAAGAACACATCCAAAAAAGGAACTACAGGCCAATCTCCTTAATGAACACTGATGCACAAATCCTCAATAAAATAATGGCAAACTGAATCCAACAACATATCAGAGAAATCATTCAGCATGATCAAGTTGGCTTCATCACAGCAATGCAGGGATGGTTCAACATATGCAAATCAATAAATGTAATACAGCACATTAATAGAAGCAAAACCAAAAAACACTTGATCATCTCAATAGCTGCAGAAAAAGCCTTTGATAAGATCAACACCACTTCATGATAAAAGCTCTAAGAAAACTATGAAAAGAAGGAAAGTACCTCAACATTATAAAGGCTACATATGACATCATACTTACTGGGGAGAAACTGAAACCATTTCCCCCAAAGTCAGGAATAAGACAAGGATGCCCACTCTCCCCACTCCTATTCAACATAGTCCTGGAATGCCTAGCCAGAGTGATAAGGCAAGAAGAAGAAATAAAAGGAACACAAATAGGTAAAGAAATAGTCAAAGTATCTTTATTTGCAGACAACATGATTCTATACCTCAAAGACCCAAAACCTCCTAGATACCATAAACAGCTTCAGCAATGTTGCAGGATAAAAAATTAACTTACAAAAAACAGTAGCTTTTCTATACACCAACAATGAACAAATTGAGAAAGAACATAAGAAAACAGTTCCATTTACAATAGCCTCAAAAAAAAAATCAAATACCTAGGAATAAACTTAACTAAGAATGTAAATGACCTCTACAAGGAGAACGAGAACTACAAACCACTGAAGAAAGATCGAGGAAAACTACAGAAGATGGAAAGATCTCCCATGCTCATGGATTGGTAGAATCAACATAGTAAAAACGGCTATACTACCATAAGCAATCTACCTGTTCAATGCAATTCCCATCAAAATCCCGATGACATTCATCACAGAGATTAAAAAAATCTACCCTAAAGTTCACTTGGAAACAAAAGACCACGAACAGCCAAGGCAACACTGAGCAAAAAAGAGCAGTGCTGGAGGTATCACAATATCCGACTTCAAACTATACTACAGAGCCACAGCAATAAAAACAGCATGGTACTGGCACAAAAACAGATATGAAGACCAGTGGAACAGAATAGAGGACTTGGATATGAATCCACACATCTGTGCCCACCTTATTTTTGACAAAGGCACCAAAAACATGTGATAGAGAAAAGACAGCCTCTTCAACAAATGTTGCTGGGAAAAGTGGTTATCTGCCTACAGAAAGCTGAAACTAGATCCATGCCTGTCATCCTGTACTAGTATCAACTGATACTAGTATCCACTGAAAGTGGATTAAAGACCTTAATATCAGACCTGAAACCTTGCAGTTAGTACAAGGAATACCTTGGAAACAACAGGTATAGGCAAGGGCTTCCTCAGCAGAACTCTAGCAGCCCAGAAACTAAGAAAAAGGATAGACAAATGGGACTACATAAAATTTAAAAGCTTTCTGCACAAAAGAAATGGTCTCTAAACTGAACAGACCACTCACAGAGTGAGAGAATATTTGCTAGCTATACATCAGCCAAAAGACTGACAACCAGAATTCCCAGGGAGCTCAAAAAACTAAACCCCCCCAAAAATTAATAAACCAATAAAGAAGTGGGCAACTGAACTACACAGAATCTTTTCAAAGGAAGAAGTCCAAATGGCCAAAAAAACACATGAAAAAAATGCTCACCATCCCTGGCCATAAAGGAAATGCAAATCAAAACCACACTAAGATTCTACCTCACTCCTATTAGAATAGCTAGCATCAAGAACACCACCACCAACAAATGTTGGCAAGGATGTGGGGAAAAAGGAACCCTCATACACTGCTGGTGGGAATGTAAGCTAGTACAATCACTTTGGAAAACAATATGGAGGCTTCTTAAAAAACTAAACATAGATCTGCCATATGATCCAGCAGTCCCACTCCTAGGGATATACCCAAAGAAATGCGACTCAGATTATTCCAAAGGCACCTGCACACCCATGTTTATTGCAGCACTACTCACAATAACCAAGCTATGGAAACAGCCAAGATGCCTCACTACCAATGAATGGATTAAGAAAAGGTTGTATTTATACACAATGAAATTTTATTCAGCCACAAAGAAGAATGCAAGTAAATGGATGGAACTGGAGAACATCATTTTAAGAAAAGTTAGCCAGGCTCAGAAGGCCAAAAATTGCATATTCTTGCTCATATGTGGATTATAACCCTAAAACAAATGCAGTAATATTATTGGACATGGATCACATGCTAAGGGGAGAACACACACGGGAGGACTAGGGAAGGGAAGGAAGCCTAAAACTTGAATGTGGTTGATGTGCTAACAGTAGAGGAACAAATAAAGTAAATCTAAAACTGGCAGAGGCCAGTATGGGAAGGGGACCAGGAAGTAGTGAAGAGGTCTGACAGAGATGAACCAATGTGGGTTGCAACACACAAGTGCATGGAAGCAACACTAGGAATCTCTCTGTATAGCTATCTTTACCTCAAACTAGCAAAAACACCATGTCCTTATACATGTAAGTAAATGTAAAAATGACAATATAAAAGAACAGAAAAAATTATAAATCAAAATTATAAAATATCTTTTGCCTTCACCATTTGATATCAATACCAGGAACTTGATGATACCTGACACTTATTAGAATTCAAAGTTCCAAAAACTATAGTAAATTTTGGAATTAGTGAAGTTTTTGATGTGATTACATCTTCAAACATAAGCCAGGAGTGAAATTCACATGTTTAGAAATTTAGTTTACAGCAAGGCACTGGGTGGGTCACACCTATAATCCTAGCTACATGGGAGGCTGAGATTGGAAGGTTTGCAGTTCGAGGCCAGCCCAGGAAAAGAGTTTGTGAAACCCCATTTTCAAAATAACTACAACAAATGAACTGAAGGCATGGCTCAAGTTGTACAGCACATGCTTTCTAAGCATGAAGCCCTGAGTTCAAACCCCAGTTCCACCAAAAAAAAAAAAAAAGGAGGAAATTTAATTTACACTGAAATGATAGGTTAAAATGTTACATATATCATGTTACCAAAAACCTAAAATTGATTTTGGAAACCCCACAATAGAAAAATCCCTCTCTTAGAATTTTATTATGCATATTTTAACTATGATTTTTAAAAATTTGAAGAAAAAAGCTCCCTACCCTGAGTTCAATGATTTAGAATCTGGTCCTGACTATACATAGCAAGCAGGGACTTTAAAATTCTTGTGCATTCTACCATAATGTAAATAATCTAGTGAACCTGCTTGAGCTGAGGCCTTCATCGAGCCAGTCCCAGCTGCTATTGTACCAGCTGATCACAAAGCAGAGCTAACGAGGCCAAACCAAGAGCACTGCCTACAGAATCGTGAATTAAATAAAATGGTTGCTATTTTAAACACTAACTTTTGAAGTGCATTATTAAACAACAAAAGCTAAATGTCTGTCTCTTTTTCCCTCAACCCCTCACTCATATACACTACCCTGTATTACCACAAAAAGAGATCTACACTTTGGGAACTCAGATTCAAATTCAACATTTACTAAATACCTTCTGAGTTTCAGGCTTTCTATTAGGTGCTTTCTCATGATGTTCTCATCTAAACTTCCTGACCACCACAGGAAGTAGGAGAGGAAGAAGACTTGTACTTATTAGGCACCTACCAAATGCCAGATGAACTATTTCACTGAACTTAATCTTCATCATAGAATCTTTTGAGTTGTATGTTATTTTTCCCACTTTATAGGTGAAAATTTTGCCAAGATTTCATAGCAAGTGACCAACAAGGACAGGATTTGAATGCCAACTGACAGGTTTTAGGCCTGGTAAGTTATACTTCAAATTATAAATTCTCTGAAACCAAAATGAAGACTCTTCACATGTTAGTACTGCCAGTAAGATGCATACACAAAGCGTTAGGGCACGGAATTTCCCAGGAACTTTATCTTCAAACTTTTCTTTCAGCATTCTTTAGCTAGATGATCAAGGCCAGACAGCAGCCTAACAGTGCTGAAAAGCAGAAGAGAATCATTCCACACTGATTAAAAGCTATGCTATCCCCAGGGCGTCAGTGGTTGCCTGGTGGGCTTTTTGCTTCAACTTGAACTGTGTATTTTTTTCAGCTGTGTTCCAGGAAATGAAGACATTCAAATGAATGACAGTACAAGAAACCTGAAGCCATAGGGAGAGTGGACTAGACAGAGAAACAAACCCCTTACAAACAGCCACATCTCATTCTGATTCTTTGAATCTGATACAGGAAACATGCGAACTCCTATACCATAACTGACCTATTTTTCTTTGTAAGCTGCATTTATCAAGCTATATGGACAATCTGTCTAAGCCAAAAGGCAAAGGAGTGTGAGTTAGTAAGCATCTGTATCTCACCAAATGAAGAACAAATAAATAAAATGTGGCCTAACTGTACAATGAAATATTATTCAGCAAAAAAACCCTGAAATACCAACACATGCGACAATATGGATAAACCCTGAAAATGCTAAGCAAAATATAAGAAGCCAGACACAAAATACAATCTGTTGTCTGATTACATTTATATAAAATGTACAGAACAGGCAAACCCATACAAGGGAGAATGGAAAGTGATTGCTAAAAAGAATCAGAGTTTCTTTTGTGGATGATTAAGATGTCTACAATTCAATAGTGGTTATGTTTGTAATACCTAGTTAAGATACTAAAAATCCACTGAACAGTATGCATTAAAATAGTAAATTTTATGATATATGGATTATATCTCAAAATAATAAAACTTTAAAAATTAGATTATAGTGATGGTTGAACAACTCTGAATACATTGAAAGCTACCTAACTGTATACTCTTAAGTGAGTGACTCCTATAGTTTGTGAATTATATGCCAATAACTTAACTTTTAAACATAGCAAAAAGACCTTTTTCCTCTACTGTCTGCTCTTATTTTTGGATTTAAATGAACTATAACACAATGCCAGGAGAGTCATAACTGGAAAGGAACTTGACTAAAAACTAGAGCCCAAAAAAAAAAAAAAGAAAAAAGAAAAAAACTAGAGCCCATTCTTCTTTGGTATGACCATCCATTACACCTGAAATTTTATGACCTTCCATTTCAAACCTTCATTTTTTCAGACTGTCACTAAATAAAACCCCAATGGTCAATCTACTCGCTCCTTAATTCCAACAATAACTGTTTTCTACCTAAATGGTAATTAATTCTGTTCAAAGTAGGGAACTGAGCAAGGACCTATATTTTCTTCTGTTTCATACATAAATATTTGCAATTAAAAAATTCTAGTAATCCCTCAATGCTTCCTGCTACTTTACAATAATATGCCATAAGGCAAGCTTCTTATTATAGGATTTTGACTGGCTTTGATTTTTAAATCTAGCATTTGTTATGTGTATGATTTGGAGTTTTGCTTTTGCTACTGGTCACCTACATGTATCAACTCATCTATTTAACACAAGTTATTATCCAAGTTGCTCTGTGTGACCATAATATTTCTTTGAATATTCTTTGAAACCACTAAAAACTGCTGCAATCACAGTTATGAGATGCTCTGGAGCCCAGAAAAGATCTCCCTTCCAATAAAGCAGTCTGGGAAAGTGCATCTATGTGAGCTGACTTGATCTTGAGCAACAGTGCACTACTGGTCTAATGGAGGTGAGCTGCCACATATCTATTCAAAGAGACCCAAAGCTAAGGCTGGAGGTGTGGCTCAAGTGATAGAGCTCCTGCCTAGCAAGCTTAAGGCCCTGACTCTAAACTTCAGTACTCACACACACAAAGATCTAAATCTAAATCTAAATTTCTAACCAGAGCAATGGGGGCAGCACATCTGAAAAGATTCAGGTGATGAGAATCATTCATACCTTGATTAATGCAATAATTTCCTAGTTGGTATCACTTTTTACTAAGTCTTTTGAACTCCCCACTTTCTTGATCAAAGTGTCTTTGTGTACTTTCTTAACAACAGAATCCATTCAAATTCCTTACTTGGACATTCAAGAGTCTTTTAAGTCTGACCAATACCAACATGTACTTCAGCCAAACTGAATAACCAATATACATTTCTACCTTTCTGACTTTGCACCTGCCTGGAATACCCTCCTCCAGGCTTCATGAATACCTCAGCCTTTGTCTTCCTTCTCACAAACCCTTGAACAATTTTCTGTACCATTTACTCAGCATTTCACCTAGTATTTTATTTATTATCTTCACATGCAAAGGCCTTTTCTTCTCAGCTAAGCTAGATCACTAGCAAATACAATTATCTGGGTCATGTTCTACACAGTTAAAGAATTAGAAAGAACAGTTACAGTGTGGTAGGTATGCCGTAAGTATTAAATAATAAATGTCATCTTCCTCTTTTAACCTCTAAGTTCTTTGTCAGCAGCAAATGTCACATTTGGTTTTTATACACTACACAGTTATGATACATAGTGACTATCTAATAAATACTTCTTGGCTAGCATTAAATATTTGTTTTTAGTAAATACTGACTCCAAGTTGCTATTTCCTGAATCATCTACTCTTCCTTTATACATCCACTGCATCTATAAAGAAAACGCATCTCCATTTTCTTTCTGAACAAGAGTAAGCAGGTCAGAACATGCAGAGCACCAGAGAATATATTCCACTAACTGATCAAGACTGATTTTACTTGCCGCTTAGGTATAAGAGCCAAAGCATCTTGTGGACTCACTTTCCTTTGTTCTTCTTAACTTTCTACTACTGACCTCTCTGGGAAATAGATTTCCCTATGGCTGCTCCTGGCTTTCCTCTTACCAATACAACTATACTGGAGTACCTTATAGTCCCAAAAATATAAGCCTTGAGCCCTTCGCCCAAGTCACTCTGAGATCTGGTACTTTCATGTCCTAATATGTGGTCTGGCAGGGTATTCTGAATGAATTTTCAGGCACCAAGGTGTCTATGGCTTTTTGGCTCATCCCACAAAAAAATACAAATGTTAATGGTTTTCAAGGATAAAGTAGGCCTGACATCTGGACACAATAAGAAAAACTGCACAACCAATTAGGACTTAGTCTCCATTCTGGCAGGAGAACTTTGAATCATCTGTGAAAACTGTGAGAAAAGTCTAAGTACCAAGATGTCTGCTCTCCTATTGTAAATGACCCAGAAGGGAGCTTCTGATAAAATACACAGTGAACCACAGAGATTATCTTTCAGAGGTGGGAAAAAATCCAGTCAGTAATAAATTCCACAGTATTAAGATAAGAGTTTGAAACTTTACAAAAGAAGGCTCATGGGGATCCAAAGTCTGGCCTTCTTTAAAATCTGTCATCTTGTATGTTGAGCTATTTAACAGATTCTCCAAACTTCCATCATCTTATTGCCAAGGAATTTAAGACAGACAGACAGACAGACAGACACACACACACACACACACACACACACACACACACACACACTTTCTTCTCAGCACATTTGTAAAACATTCCTGAAATGGGTAAGTAACCTTCCTTTAGTTCAACTATTTTCATGCCAGCGCTCATACATACTTGAAGTGGCACTTACAAAGCACGTTAACAACAATAGTAAAGACTAAAAGCATAACTATCAAGAGAGAAGGAACAAGGATGAAGCAGCCCTGCTTGAAGAAATGTTTAGGTACAATGAAAAAGCCACTCTCATTACAAGACTCATAAAAAAATATTTATTATAATAACCTACCATTTTTGAGCATTTATACACTAAGTATTTTATATGCTATATCATCTACAAAACTACAAAGCAGAAATTTTTATGCACCATTTTTTCAAGCTAGGAAACTCAGTACAAAAAAGGGGATAATTTGTCCAAGACTCAGTCTGTAAGACCGTGAACTGAATTTGTAAGACTCTGATTCCAAAAATCTGTCCGTTACTCCTGCTTCCCTCTCCTGTACTTACTCAAGAAATAAGATTCCAACAAAACTAAATTTTTTTAAGTTTTAGCTTTGGTATATATAACCACACTGATGCTATTTGAAACTCTCATATGATACTGGCTGGGAGTGTCAAACATACATAGACACTTAATATTCTCTCATGGTAGTTTTTACAATACTGAAGCAACCAGAAATTGGATAATAAGGCTGTTCTGGTCAAAGAAGTGTTAAAATACTTTCAGTCAGTATTTTATGTTTTAATTACATTAACTGCTAATGTCCTCCCACTCAACAAGAACAAGAAGGATACAAGAGAAGCAATGTTATAACAACCTCCTTCACACAACTGCAGGTGGAAAGGAAATAGGTTCTAAGGCAAGGATTTCTCTCTTATGCAGCTGTGATGTGTGTCTGATGAACAGTGCTGAAGCAAAATCATTTCAACAAGAACCTGGCCTTTGATTTTAAAGGAGGAAACTCACAATAGGTGCCTTCATGAAACTTGGGACTTTCTGGGGAACTATAAATACACGATGCTTTCACCACATAATACTATCACAGTAATTTATCTAAGACACACTTTGGAGATGCCTTAACTTAATTATGCCACTATACTTTAAAAGAGATTAATGTATTTATTACTCTAGGGCACACATTAGAATTCTGTGAACTAAGAGCAAGTTTAAAAGAGAAATCATCTGCTCACTCCCTTCAGTTCAGAGTCTTACTAGAAAGCTTGAGTTGGAGGAAGCACTTTGCAACTTGTAGTCCACCTTCTGCCTCAGTAGCATAACAAGCCTGGAGGGAAGCTGATCTGCATCCCTTGGAAATGTGGTGAGAGTCGAGGACAAGAACATAACATCATAGCCACTGAGTCTTGCAAAGGGAGAACCACACATCTAATCTTTAGTAAATGAGTATGTAACTACTGCAACTGCCATCCTTCTTCCTGTCACTTCTTCATATATGGCAAAGTCATTCAATGGCTAACTACACATACATGCAAATTAAAACATCTCAATTATTTAAAAAAATTTTTTATTATCTCTGCCTCTGTTATTTATTATTAAGAATATTTTAATGTTTTGAAAGCTATAATCTACTTCTAGTACAGAACTAAATGCTTTCATTTTAGTTTGAGATATTAACACTCTACTTGATAAGGATTAAAACAAGAGAATTCTCTTGCTTTAAAAAAGATATTTGCTTGAGAATGGATAATGGTGCAACTATTTTTCTGCATGTGAAGACACAAAAAAGAGAAAACAAACTTAATAAAAAAAATAAAATCATGGGGGAGGGGTGGCCCAAACAATGTATACACATGTGAGTAAATGTAAAAGCAATAAAATAAAAAATACATAAATAAAATCATTTTTATAGCAATACTAATGGTGTTCAGTGCCAATATATCATTATGGGTAATATATATTAGTAACAACATTCTCCTAAGTCTCTACGATGTGCTTGATTTTTGGATGCACACATTTTTATCAATATTAATGAGAGAAATCCTGAATCAATTAGTAAAAGCCAACAACTTCAAAACAGCATTTTTATAGAGTCTGAAGCAAAGGCAGGAGGATTATGAGTTAGAGGCCAGCTGCCTCAAAAAAAAAAAAAAGAAAAGAAACAAACAAATACTAGTACTTTATTAGGAAACTGTTAAATGAACCTTTCAATAAAAAAATGCAGGCTTTTGTTTTTTTTAAACAATATTTAACAAGAACTGGCAGCAAAAACTAGAAGTCAAAATAAGCTTAAAATCTAGTGTGATCTTAGACAAGACACTACACTTTTGTCTAATCTTCAACTTCTCCATTCTGTACAGCAAGAATCTAACAGTCAATCCACCTATAGCCAAGGGATGTTGAAAAGCCAAAAATATAAAAGGAATAATAATTTCTATCACCAGTTTATGAATCTAAGTCTATATATGCCAAATAATGCAACCTCAAAATATAAAAATAAAATGAAGCAAAAAAAAATCCAAAAATGTACATATCAAACTATGAAAAACTAAACAAATCCATAACCACAGAATGACAATTTTAAACTTTCTTCCTAAGAAACCAAAAGATCAAGTATTAAAAACTGAAGAACAGACAACTTAAAGATAATTAGCAGGCCGGGGTAGTGGTTCAAACCTGTAATCCCAACTACATGGGAGATGAAGATATGAGGATCGCAATTCAAGGCTGGTCCCAGACAAAAAGCTATATAGACCCTACATGAAAAATAACTAAAGTAAAAAAGGGCTAGGGGCATGGGTCAAGTGGTAGAGCACCTGCAAGGCCCTGAGTTCAAACTCTAGTAACTGCCAAAAAATGAAATAAAAATAAAGACAATCAGTAAACTAAATCTAATAGATACTTATGAATTCCAGCACCACACAATTAGAAAATACACATTCTTGCTAAGGCACACAAAGCATATTTGACAAAAATTAGTAACAAGCATGCTAGGCCACAAATGTCTCAAAAAATACCAAAGAACTGCTATCCCAGAGATCACATTCTTTAACTATAATTCTTTAGCTACAATTTTAACTGAAAATTAAATGGCTAAGGGGCCAGCTAAAAACAAAACAACTTAACACCAATTCTGATTTGAAGAAATTCAAACTAGAAATAGACAAGAGCGTCTCTAACCTAAGAAGAAAGATCTATTAAATCTTACTGCAAAAATAAGACTCAATGTTAAAGCAGAGGAACTTCCTTCAGGTGAGGAACAAGACAAGAATGTTCACTATTACCCAACACTGCACTGAAGATCTTAGGAAGACACAAAAATATATGTAAGGATCCAAAGGGGGTAAAAAATAGCTAGGCTGATGTCTGTAATCCCAGCTACTCAGGATGTGGAGATCAGGAAGACTGTGGTTCAAGCCAGCCACAGGCAAAACTGGGAAGTGGAGAGAGGAGGGAAGAGGGGAGGGGGGAGGGGGAGGAAAGGAAAGGGCTATTCATATTAGACTTTTGTGTGTTCAACCTAAAAACAAGCAAGATTAAAATTAGGACTGGGGCAGGGCACCAGTGGCTCACACCTGTAATCCCAGCTACCCAGAAGACAGAGATGAGGAGGACTGCGATTCGATGCCAGCCCTGGTGAGACCCTATCTCGAAAAAAAAAAAATCACAGAAAAAGGGCTGGCAGAGTGGCTCAAGAGGTAAGAGTGCCTGCCTCGGAAGCATGAGGCCCTGAGTTCAAAAAAAAATTGGGAATGTAGCTCATTGGTAGGAGTGCTATCCAGAACACACAAGGCCCCAGGAGGCTGGATGTGTGCCTCAAGTGGTAGAGCACTTGCCTAGCAATCACAAGGCCCTGAATTCTGCTAAAAAAAAAAAAAAACGCAAAGATTTTTTTTTTTTTAAACAAAACAAAGTCTGGGGTTCAATCCCCAGCCAAAAAAAAAAAATTGAATTTATTTTTACACATAAAATAACTTTCTTCCAAAAATGTTGAAATGTTTTACCTGACTTTAGTCTTGTTTGAACTTTGCCAAGTATGAAGTATTCAATCTCCTAACTAAATAAAAGATACTGTCCTAGTGTTGCTGAAGTTAAATTAAAATACATTTAAAGGCAAATAAATAATGGTCTTGATCTAGAATAAAGCCAATCACAGAAGGGATTGTGGACAAGAGCACAATTTAACTCATAACCTATTACAGAGCTCCCTCTGCTGGCCAGAGAAAGCACAACAATCCTGACTGACAACCTCTCAGTTCACTTGCACAGCATGGTAATATACACCTCAGTTCTTGGGGACAAATAAACTTCTTTCAGAATCCTTATTCAAAAAGCAAAAATAGAGCGCTTTTTTTTTCTTTTATTCATATGTGCATACAATGTTTGGGTCATTTCTCCCCCCTTCCCCCCCCCCATACCCCCTCCACCCCCCTGCTCTCCCCCTCTACCCCCTTGCTACCAGGCAGAAACTATTTTGCCCTTATCTCTAATTTTGTTGAAGAGAGAGTATAAGCAATAATAGGAAGGACCAAAGATTTTTGATGGTTGAGATAAGGATAGATATACAGGGAGTTGACTCGCATTGCTGTCCTATACATATATGTGTTACCTTCTAAACTAATTCTTCTTGAACTAACCTTTTCTCTAGTTCCTGGTCCCCTTCTTCTATTGGCAAAAATAGAGCACTTGCTTAGGATGAGGCCCTGGGTTCAATCCCCAGAACAAAAAAAAAAAAAAAGCAGCAGCAAAAGATGTGCAATCTGGTATTTTATCCACACAGGAATTTTCAAAGTAGTGTGGACTATGTTTGCCTATCAGGATTCTAACAAGTATTCTTGAGATCTACTTATAAAGCAATCAGTTCTCACTCACCTCACTTAAACTCCCCCCTCCAACTGAAATCTGACTCTTTACCATAGGCTCCGATCTATACATCTGAAACATCTTCCTTCAGACATAACAGTATCATTAGCCTCAGAGGCAAGCCCCCTTTGAAAATCATCTGCCCTTCCCTTCTGGAAATCCTAGGAACATATGTAGAGGAGATAGAAACAGCCAACAAAGAGAGGTATATTACCACAGGCTGAGATCAGCGTTAGCTGTAACATAAGCCTTAGTCATGGCACCCACAATTTGTTAAGTGGGCTCTTCTGGATCAAAATAAAGGAATGGTTGAGAGTGTGAGCTCTGAAATCAAGCATACCAGGGTTCAAATGTTGGCTCTTCTTTTACTTATTATGTAATCAGAAGCAAGTTAATTCATCTCTGTGCAACTCAGTTTCAACTGCTATAAAATTGTTACTATGTTTACCACACAGGATGACTGTAATGATTAAAATATGTGAAATGCTTAAAAAGGATTAAGCACAGTGACTGGTATATATTAATTGCCTAATTGCTCATAATTATTACTAGTACTCATAACAGCTATATTAGGAGTATAATAAATAACATATATAATAATTGTTTTAAAAATACAAACAGAAGACATTGTTGGAATCTTACTGGAAGACAGTATGAAACTTACCATTAGTTTTTAAGTTTTGTATTATGAGTCTAATGCCTATGAATGTAAGTGTAGGCAACCGAAACAAACCAGAAATTTCGCAGAATGAAAATGGCATATACTCTGGAATGTTTTCAATTCCCAGCTCTATCACTTATTAGCCATGGGACCATGAAGAAGTAACAACCTCTCTGAAGCCATTCCCTCTCAGAGAAATTGCAGAGTGATTGTACACGGTGGCTCAAGTCTATAATCCTAGCTACTACTGAGGTGGAGATGTGGAGATCAGGAGGATAATGGTTCAAGGCCAGCCCATACAAAAATTCACAAGACCTCCCCCCCGCCCATATCTCAACCAATGGCTGGGTGCTGTGGTGCACGCCTGTCATCCCACATACATGGTTAGCATAAATAGGAGGATCGCAGTTCAGGCTGGCCCAGTCATAAAGTAAGACCCTACCTCAAAACTAACCAAAGCAAGCTGGGCACCAGTGGCTCAAGCCTATGATCCTAGCTACTCAGGGGGCAGCGATCAGGACTATGGTCCAAAGCCAGCCCAAGCAAATAGTTCATGAGACCCTATGCCAAAAATACCCAACACAAAAAAGGACTGGCAGAGTGGTTCAAGTGGTAGAGTGCCTGCCTAGCAAACGTGAGACCCTGAGTTCAAACCCCAGTACCGCCAAAAAAACTAGAAGCAACAATGTTCAGCAAAAAGAAAAAAGACAAATACAGTGTGCTCCCTGTTTAAAAACAGCAAACTGTTAAAAGGTATGCCATACAATAGCATCTTCAAGAAAGACAACAGCTATTATTTGTAGATATATACAAAATGTACCAAAAATACAAAGCATAAGAAATTACACACCAAATTTATGATTAATGTGATTAGAAGAGATATTGGAGGCCTTAACTTTGCCAGTAAAGTCACAGGTGTTTTTTTCTTAGAACACATAACACATATCTAAAAAGAAATCAGTATGTTAATTGTTAATTCTAAACAGTAGACTACAATTTTTAAAAATCTATTTCATTATTGTGAGAATTAAACTGTTGAAATATTTCAAATAAAAACGGTATCTGGAACTTAACAGAATTTTAATTTTTGGTAGGACTGGGGTTTGAACTCAGGGCTTCAAGCTTGCAAAGCAGCTGCACTACTGCTTGAGCCACAAGCTCAAGTCCATTTGCTCTGGTTAATTTGGAGATGGGGTCTCTCAAACTATTTGCCAGGGTGGGCCTCAGACCATGATCCTCAGATCTCAACCTCCCAAACAGGGTTACAGGTATGAGCCACCATGCTTGGTAAAGATTTTTTTTTTCCAGTATTGGGGTTTGAACTCCAGGTTTTGAGCTTGCTAGGCAGGCCCTTTACCACTTGAGCCACACCTTTAGCCTCAATAGAAATTTTTAAAATGTGAATTTTCCTTATCATCAAGCAAATAAGTATTCAGGAAGACAGGCTATTCTGTCCTATGGGTGTTCCACAAAACAGTGAAGAAAATTACTAATGTATCTTCTAGACCAGCACATTTGGCTAACCTCTACTTGTTCTTTAGGTTTCAGTGAAATTCTGCCTTCTCCTAGGTTCTACTTAAGACTGCATCAGGTACCAGTAACAACCACTTTTAAAATTTTGATTTATTTCTCCCCAGCCCTTTTTTCTTCTTCTTTTCATATATATATATATATATATATATATGAAAATATATATATGTGATTATATGCATATATATAATCTTTTTATATTTATAAAACTATAGTCATGCTGTAATATTCATTCCTTTTTCTTTCACTCAACAAATATTTCCCCAATTCACTAAGTGTTTCTCAAAACAGGATTTTTAATATTTTTGTATATACAGTATTCTATCCTATGGATGCACCATAATTAATCTGACCAATCATCTGCTACTGACCATTTAAATGAATCCAGTCTTTTTTTTATACTTTTAAGTACAATGTTTTGGAATACTCTTGAATATAATTGTCTATATATTCATTTATTTTCTTAGACCAGATTCCCAGACATGGAATTTACTGAATCAAAGGTCTGAACTTTTTAAATTCTTGATACACATTACATTCCAGAAAAGTTTTATCCACATTATTATCATCCCTTCATCATATATGTAATTCTGATCAGAAGCCAAACAGACAACAAACCGGAGCCACAAAATAGAAAATATTTTCCTTTGAAAACAAGAGATTGATTAAAAATACACAGACTATGACCTGAAAAATGGAGATTACAGGAGTCACCTGAGAACCTTGCCCTATAACTGTCCATTTTAGCCACAATAAGCCACTCAGCTCCTTAAACTCAATCCTCTTGCCCAGGACCTTGTGCACGCTACTTCCTCTGCAGGAACACCTCTGCCCACCCTGCATGCTGCCAGCTTCACTGCTTTTTTCCTCCAGAAACCCCCAGTCTAAATGAAATACTCTTCCACTCTGCTCTAACAGCACCCTCAGATTACTCCTATGTTAGAACTCATTTCATACACTGAACTATAATTAGTGGTCTTTCCCCCAGACTAGATAATCAGCTCCTTTGGGCAAGGGCTGCTTCTTCATTCCTTGCTGTTCTTGACACTTAGCAAACTACTCAGGAAACAACAGGCAAAAAAGAAAAATTTATTGAATGAATTAATCACAAAGCAAAGGGTCTAGAGCTGAGACTAGTAATCTTTTTCAGTGTGAAAAGGGTCAGACAGCAAATATTTTAGGAGCCAGATGTCTCTCTTACAAATACCCAACTCTGCCTTTTTAGCAGCGAAACAGCCATAGACAACATGTAAGTAAATGGCCATATCTATGTTCCAATAAACTTTATTACCAAAATTACCAGGCCAGATTTGGCTTGTGGACCATAGCTTGCTGATCCATGGTTTACAGGAAAGGCTTTTAAATTTTAGAAAGGGGACCTGGGGATATAGTTCAGTGGTGGAACATTTCCTTAGAATGAGCAAGGTCCTGGGTTAGAGCCCTAGCACTGCAAAAATATAAAGAATTTAAAATATATATACAGAAGACTTTGGGCTTTAAACCTATGCAGATTTAAGGTAAACTGGACCTATACAACTCAATCATTATCATTTTTACTTCTAATTGCTTTTCTCTGAGAGCTAGTCTATAATGCTCAGAGTAAGGAGAGGCAATAGCTAAAAAGTAGAGAAGAGCATGTTACCCTAAGGTATCACTTCTCATCAAAGGCAAAAAGGGTCTCATAGATTAAAAAAAAGCAGAGAGCTAGACACAGTGAGAGGTACCTGAAGTCCCCGCTACTTGGGAGGCTGAAACCGGAAGATCACTTGAGAATAGGAATTCAGGGCTACCCTGGGCAACAAAGTGAGATCCCCATCTCAAAAAAAAAAAAAGCAGCAGCAGCAGCAAGATGGACACTTCTGAAGGCACTTGACAGAATTTTTTTTAAATTTGTACAGTCATCCTTGACTGAGTGTTTGGCAAACCTTGGTTAGATAGCCAAACTATTACGAAAATGAACTGAAGATATATACTGTACTTAGAATTTCATTATACCTTGGGATGAATTATGCATCAAAATAACGTATAAATCTGCTTTCAATGACAACATTCAATGAAAGAATGCTGGTTGGGTTGAAAAGCAAAATCCCTTCTCATTGCTGGCACTTTCTTGCCTCTGACTCCAAACACTTACTCTACCCCTTCCCACCTCCTGCCCTGCACAGCCCTCTGATATAAAACCTACTTTGGTTGTGGCAACAGAAGAGTGGACTCAAGACTGAGCCTATGTGGACTATGTGAACAAGTGTTCTCTGGAATGTGTATGCATTGTCTGAGAAGTTAGTGTACCTCATCAAAGCCTTACTTTTCATAGTCCCTTCCTCTTCCTCATCCTCCGCATTGATCACCATGGTGCCAAGCTGTGATGGCAACGTGTCATCATGCTCAATCATGGTATTGGCTCCATCACTCATGGTGCTGGCTACTCGGACAGTGCCCATCTCATCACCCACTGCTCGAACCATCGTTCCAGAATCCATTTCATCCTCTTCCTATAAAAGGACAAAAATCTCAAAACTGGGGCTAATTTGATCAAAACAATGAGTTTTCTAATTACTGTTACTCATCTTGGTGCAATTATTTCTGGATTTGATATGTCTTCAGGTTCTAAACTTACCTTGAAGGACTGAAATTACTTATTTAACCAAAGATCATAAATTTACCCATATGAGAGCAGCATATCTAATCCTACAGGGGCCTCTTCTCCCTCCTTCTTATTAGACTTTTGCAAAGTAGATCTAAGAAGCTGACATAATCACCCTTAGAAGCTCAGGATTGTAAGGGAGTCTATAAGGGTAAAAGTTACATGTTAAGTATGGATCCTAGATTTCCCCAAAAAGGTTAGAAAAACCAAGTCTCAGACCTGAGCATTCTCTCTCTCAAACAAAAAGTTAAACTGAATAAAAGACATAGAGATAAGAATAAAACTCAAAAGGATTTTAGGAAGCACTGAGGGAAGAACAAGCACAGAAAGCCTCTGGCAAGCCTGGCCAGGACACAGATCAGCTCCAGGCTGATCCAACATGGCAATCACTAACTAACAAGCATTCATGCCTCAAGACCCCAGCAATGCCTGCCACTCACTGAGTTTTCTTCATCATCCTGGTCCACTTCCCGCTGCTGGGCTTCCTGGCGTTTCAGTTTCACATCCATGGCTTCATTAATTAAGTCCCGCAGTATTGACACTCCTTTGGCACTCTTGACAAACGGGTGCTTAAACAATAAAGTAGACACTAGACAGAGTAGGTACTTGATAATATTTGTTAATCAGTGAATCTAATTTTTCTCTTTATAGTTTGGACAATAGCTAAACCACCTTCTTTATCACTATGAGAAGACAGATACAAATTCAGACTTTGGCTATGCTTTTTGGACTGGTTGGAATACCTATGTCTTTTCTCTGTCTAATCTAGATTCTCAAAGCAGTGGTATCAGCTCCTACAAGAAGTTTTGTAAACACATTGGGAGCCTGTTGTCACAATGTTTGGAGAGCACATGTGGCATGGGATGGGAGGTGGGGACATCAGCAATCTTAAGAAGGATGAACCACCAGTCCTGCATGACAATGAACTGTGGCACATTTTGCACATCTTTCAAATGTCTTAGAATTTATATTACACTATAATATACATATATATACATGTATATATATAAACACTGACTTTTTTTCAAGAGATATGCAGAATCCAGAGATTTGGGGGGTGATTTCTGGATAGGGGGACTTAAATGAAATAAAGACACTATTTAAAAGTCACTGCATAATTTACTCATCCCACTTGTTGTATTCAATGTATTATGACATTTGCAACTATATATTTAGGTTAAAAGGGTTTTAATACAAAAGTACGGTTACTGCAGAAGTACTAAAACTGATCTCAAACATATAACAGATGCACTGTGTCTGCAGTTGATTTCTACACTGATGCACATACTATCTTATGATAAGTTGTTATCTTTGTAGTTCTCACTATATCATAGATAATACTGACTCTAAATTATGAGCATGAACAGATTTTATTATCTATGAGCTTCATTCCAGAAAAATGGGTCACTGGGTCTGAACTGGTTGAAAACCACTAGCCTAGTCCAATAATAATAGGAGATACTTATCAAGTCTATGCCAAAACTATCTTCACAATGTGTAACACATTGTTCAAAGTTATACACATTGTATCACTTCACAACATTTGAGGGAGGTACTTTATTCTCATTTTATAAAAAAGAAAACTAAGGAAGCAAGAGGCTAAGTTACTTGTCCAAGGTCACAAAGCGAGTAAATTGGAGCCAGGTCTCAAACACAGGCAGTATTACCTCTGAATGCAAGCCCTTAGGCATTAGGCCATAGTGGCCACCTGCCAAATTCCATCCATCCTTCAAAGTCCAAGCACAGACGCTCCCTCCTCCAGGGAAGTACCTCAATACCATCAAAGTGCTCTCCTCTTATCCTGAGCTACAATGGTACCCACCAATGATCTCAGTTTTGTCAGAAATGGTAGACTTGATGGAAAAACCTGCTTTTGGAATGAGAAAGACCCAGTTCGGCCTAGCATGGGGACACATGCCCATTATCTCAGATCTTGGGAGGCTAAGACAGCAGTACCACAAGTTTGAACTAGCCTGAGATACACAGCCAGACAGAAGGGGGTGGGGGGTTTGAGGAGGAGGAAGGAAGGGAGGAAGGAAGGAAGACCCATGTTCTACCACTGGCCCCACTGTTTATAAGCTGAGCAACTCTAAATGAGTTAACCTAAGCCTCTGTTTTTCTGACCTATAAAACTGAAACAACAGGTCAGATGCCAGTGGCTCACGCCTGTAAATCCTGGCTACTGAGGAGACAGAGATCAGGAGGATCACAGTTCAAAGCCAGCCCCAGGCAATTAATTCAGGAAGCCCTAACTCTAAAAACCCTACCACAAAAAAAGGACTGGTGGAGTACCACAAAGCATAAGAGCACCTGCCTAGCAAGCATGAAGCCCTGAGTTCAAACCCTGATGCCGAGCCCCAGCCCAAAAATGTGAAAAAACACCCACCTTTCCCAAGGTCTATTGTGATGATTAAATGGCATTAATGTGCAAAGCACCAGCACACAGCAGTGCTCACTCAATAGCAATTTACCTTTTCTAAGCCCAAGCAACCCTGTATTTTCTTGCATTGCTTTGTTCAATCAGTTAAGATTATTTTCTATGTCTTCCTTCTCAGATAGATTTAAGCCTCCCTAGAGGCAGGGAGTTTCTTATACATCTTCTCTGCCTCCAAGCAGCATCTTCTGGTCAGCATATGAATGAAATGTCAAGGCAGCCTCACAGGGTGACTCATACCTGTAGGAGCTGAGTGGCTGTGGCTCTCTGCTCAGGGCTCTTCACGAGACACTGTTTCACAAAATCCATGAAGTTATCTGACCACAGCTCTGGCTTGCGGAATGTGGGAGGTGGGTTTGTAGGAATCATGAAGATTGCCTGGTTAAGGAGAAAAAAAAAAGATTTGGTAAAATGAAAGTGTTGCTCCAATACAAATATGACTAGAGACTGAAGGTATAGTTCAAGCAGTAAAGCACCTCCCTAGTAAGCACAAAACCCTGAGTTCAAATACCAGTACAGAAAAAAAAAACTAGAGTAACATTTGAAGCTTGGTAAATTATGACAATTAGAGAACCTGATTTATTTCTCTGCTACCCCTTTCTTCTCTCATATACAGTCTCATAAACCTCACAATGTGGCTGGCAGAGTGGCTCAACTGATAGAGTACCTGCCTAGCAAGCATGTTCTGAGTTCAAATCCTAGTGCCACCAAAAAAACAAAAAAAATTTCACAATGTCCCTTTGCAGAACACAGGCTACAGAAATGCTTAGTTCGACTTGCTTATATGTACATACATATATGTTTTTAATAGTTTAAACATCTATGTTTTGACATAACTTTGGCTGGAGCTGAGTAGTGGTTATCCTTTTTGTTTGTTTGGTTTTCAGTGGTATGAGGGTTTGAACTCAGCATTGCATTTGCTAGGCAGTTGCTCTACCACTTGAATCTTTTAAAGGGACAACCTTTAGAAGACACAGCCTTTAGAATGCAGAGGTGTGGATTATATTTAATTAGTAACTATACCTAAAGTCAGTGAAAGTGATAACTCAGTCACTTATCAATTATAAACAACTGATTTATTTATTGTTTGGAAGGTAACCCAGTAAATCACTGGAATTAACTTTCTAATGATGACAAGTAACAACCTACACCCCTGATTTTCTACTTCCTTACCCTCATTGGATGGATATCAGCATATGGTGGCTTTCCTTCAGCCATCTCTATGGCAGTTATGCCCAGAGACCAGATATCTGCCACACAGTTGTACCCAATTTCCTGAATCACTTCAGGAGCCATCCAAAATGGTGTTCCTATTACTGTATTCCGCTTGGCCATGGTATCCTAAAACAGAAAAGGGAGAGATTGACATTAAGTATTAATACTGAAAAAAAGAGACTTTTCAACAATAAATAATACCTTCTTGAAATATATATAAAAACCATACTAGGGTGCTAGGGCTGGCAGAGTGACTCAAGTGGTAGAGAACCTGCCTAGCAAGCATGAGTCCAGGATTGAACTGCTAAAAAAAAAAGATTAAAGGTATACTTAAGCAAGACACTAAAGAAATTCAAATGACCAAGAAACAAGACAATTCTAAATCAATTATTAAAACACAAAGAGTGACAATTTTTTAAAATTAGTAACTAGTGCCGATAACAGCAAAGAAAATCTGGAACTAAACCACAATGCCACTGGAGCATAAACTGATACAACTTTCAGTAGATGAACTGGCAATATTTATTAAATTTTTAAATGTCCATCTCCTTTGATCCAAATATAGTTGTAGAAATCTGTCTTATGTGCAAGTGCTCTAAGACCTATGAACAAGATTGTAGAAATATTTGTATAAGAAGTAAACAACTAAAATGACCATCAGCCCAGACACCTGTAGTCACAGCTACTCAGGAACATGAGGCAGCAAGATCACTTGAGCCCAGGAGTTTAAAACCAGCCTGAGCAATACTGTGACCAGGAAAAAAAGTTTATGAGATCCTATCTCAACAGAAAAAACCTGAGTGTGGTTGTGCATGCCTGCCGTCCCACCTATGGTGGAAAGCATAAAATAAGGACATGGCAGTCCAGGCTGGCCTAGGCAAAAAGTGAGACCCTATTGCCAAAATAACCGGAGCAAAAAGAATTGGAGGCATGGTTCAAACAGTAATGCACCTGCCTAGCAAATACAAAGTCCTAAATTCAAGCCCCAGTACTGCCTGTCCCTAAAAAAAAGTATAAAAATGGAGTAAGTTAAAAATAATAAACACCTATATAGACTACATTAAAAACTTTTTCAAAGATGACTGGAGGTGTTGCTTAAGCAACAGAGTATCTGCTTTGCAAGCAGAAAGCCCTGAGTTCAAACCTCAGTCCCACTCAAAAAAGAAAAACAAAATTCAAAGAGCCAGTCATGGTGGCACCTGCCTGCAATCCCAGCACTTAGAAGGCAGATGCAGGAAGATCTAAAGTTCAAAGCCACCTTAGACTATACAGCAAGACTCTGTTTCAAAAGTAAATGAATAAAACAAAAATAAAGATATATACCTTTTCCCACCATGAAAAAAAATGCGTAAGCTATTGTGAAGCAAAAATTTTAGGTTGCAAAATAATATATAACATAGCCTTGTTTTTATAAAAGAAAAATATGCATATCATGATGAAAATAAGGTTACAGCATAGCAAAAAAAGAATTCTGAAGTAATATACACTATTAACAACAATTATACCTAGAAGGCAGAATCACTAATTTACTTTAAGTCCTGTATATGTCTGTTGTAACATTCTCACAGCTTACATGAGCACATATTACATGCGCAATCAGGAAAATGTTTTAGTTTATATGTAAAAATGATACATAAAAAGTTTTAACTGTGTCTTAAAGAACATGTGGATACAGTACACATTACAGCAAATAACCACTTGCATACTTTCCCAAAATGGCACGGCCCTTCTAAAAAAGTGTCTTCCACTAGGCCTGAAAGCACAGGCTAGTAATCCCAGCACCGGGGAGGCAGAGCAGGAGGAATGTGAGTTCAAGACCAGTCTGGGATACATAGTGAATCCTAGGGCAGCCTTGTCTCAAAAAATAAAAAAACCAAAAATGAGAGAAACAGAGAGATAGAGACAGAGAGACTTCCTAGAGTTCTACAGTTCTTGCATGTAAGAAAAAGAAGGACTTTTACACAGAACTAAAGATGTGAAAGGACCATCCATTATTATCAACCATGTTCCTTCCAAAATGTCTCTGAATTAGGTTACACCAGTCAGGAGCAAATGACAGGTAAAACTTCTGAATCGCTCTGTCAGTCCTATGCAAAAAATTAACACAGGAAATAACTTATTGCTTAGTCATTTCCTTAACTCTGAAACGTCAAACTTGCAGGGGTGTTTTCAAATCGTGGTATTCAAAGTTGTTTTCAACTAGAAATGCATACTCAGCTAGAACTCTTTTGAAAATTAAGGAATGATTCTAACACCTAACTACAGCTGTAGTACAAAGTTACATTAGTACAACAACAGAGCAACAGAAAATACGTATGTATACATATATACACACATATGTACGTATACATATATATGCACAAATGTATGACTATACATCTGACTATACATATACACATATGTATGTGTATATAATACATATACTATATGTATGTATTACATATATGTGTACATTATACATATATAAAATATGTCTGATTAAAATGTTATTCCAAGAGCTGGTGGAGTGGCTCAAGTGGTAGAACGCCTGCCTAGAAAGTGTGAGGCCCTGAGCTCAAACCTCAGCACAGCCAAAACACAAAAAAAAAGTTATTTCAAATCAGCAAGCAAAGGGTGAATTATGCCAAAAAAATTAAAAATAAAAAGAAGCACTGAATATCTGGTTAGTCATTTTTAAAACTCTATGCTTTTACCAAAGTAAGTTCAAATAAGTTGAAATTTTAAGTATAAAAAACAAAATTCTATGCACTCACCTTGCAGTAAGTTATAACAATAGGAAGTTTTTCAGACTAAATGTTTCTATAAAATGTGCTCTATACAAATGTGCCTTTCCTTCAAGTAATACAGATAGTTAAGAAATTTGATTTCCAATCTCTTTTGCAGGGAAACTAAGCCATGGTTTTGCAGGCTGAAGTTAAGGGGTCTGAGCAAAGAACAAGGTGCATGTAAAAATGGTCCAAGTCCATCAAAAAAGGAATTTTCAGATCCTTCCTTATACAACTCACTTACACAACCTAACTGTTCATGTTAGTATACTACCATTTTCATCTTCCTAATACAGCTGCTTTTCTTAAGAAAAAATTCAACGGCACTAAAAGAAAGTACAGATGAACAGTTATATAGTGTTGAAGCAGAAAAGGACTTCTTAAGCATGACATCAAAGATAAAGACTCTAAGACAAAAGTTGATGAATCTTTCCATATAAAATTAGGAACTTCTGGCCAGGCACCATGCCTGTAATCCTAGCTACTTGGGGGCTGAAATCGAGAGAATCACAATCTGAGGCCAGCCCAGGCAAACAGTTCACAATATCCCATCACCATAATAACCAGAGCAAAACAGATTGGAGGTGTGCCTCAAGTGATAAAGCACCTGCCTAGCAAGCATGAGGCCCTGAGTGAAAAAATGCTGTGAAAAGACAACCCACAGAATGGAAGAAAATATTTGCAAATCATGTATCTAAATAAGGAACTTTATCTAAACATAAAGAACTCTTACAAATAAACAATTAAAATTAAACCTAATTAAAAATGAGCAAAGGGAGCTGGTGGAGTGGCTCAAGTGGTAAAACGCCTGCCTAACAAATGTAAGTCCCTGAGTTCAAACTCCGGTACTACCCAAAACAAAACAAAAAATTTAAAAAATTAGCAAAGAGGACTGGAGGTTCAGCTCAAGCAGCAACATGCCTGCTTTACAAACATGGAGCCATTGAGTTCAAACCCCAGTTCCACCAAAAAAAAAAAAAAAAAAGGGAGGGGGGTGGCAAAGGCCAGACACCACAGTGCACATCTATAAACCAACACTTAGGAGGCCAAAGCAAGAGGGCCTCAAGTTCAAACCTAGCCTGGGGTACATAATGAGTTTGAGGAGAGACTGGGCTACCTAGCAAAACCCTGTATCACAAAAAAGAGAGAGAGAAGAAAGAATTAACGCTTCAGGCTAATGCATGCTGCAACATGGATAAACCTTGGAAAATGTTAAATAAAAAGGAAACAAAAGGTCAAATATAGTGCATAATATACCTGTGAGAAATGATAAGAATATGTAAATCCAGCAACCTGAAGTGTGGCTCAAGTGGTAGAACACTTGCCTAACAAGCACAAAGTCCAGCATTCAAACCTTAGTATCACCAAAATAACTAACCAAACAAAAAACAGAATAAACAAATCCATAAAGATATAGAGTATATTTGTGGTTGTCAGGGCTGGGGGGAAAACTGGGGAGTGACTGCTATGGGTACGGTTTATTTGGAGAATGATGAAAATGTTCTGGAATTAGACAGTGGTGAAGTTTGCACAATTTTGTGAATACACTAAAAACAGTGAATGACATGTCACATTAAAGAGGGATGGAGACCCGGCACCAGTGGCTCATACCTATAATCCCAGCTACTTAGGAGGCAGAGATCAAGAAAATAGAGGTTTGAAGCCAGCCCCAGGAAATAGTTCACAAGACCCTATCTCAAAAATGCCCAATACATCACGTTTTCTCTCATGTGTGGACTATAGACCTAATACAAATGTACCAATATTATGAAAAATAGGACACGCTAAGGGAAGGCCACTCTTTATACAAGAATGAATATAGAATTTTTAAACTAGCTGAAACAACCATAAGAAAGGGACTAAAATAGAAAGAAGAAAAATACAGGAAATGAACCAAATTGGGCTATAATACATATATACATGGACATGCCACAAAGAAACTCCCTGTGCAGCTATCTTAAACAAGCAAAAATGTCATTTCTTTTTCCTTCCTTTTGCAAAATCCTGCCTTGGGGCAGGCGGGGCGTTGATACCAGTGAAAGGGAGGAGGTGTAAGAAGGTGAATATGGTACAAATACTATATGCACACGAATGAAACTATTTCTCAAATGGGAAGTTGTGGATAAAGGAGAATGGTGGAGGGGATGAATTCAAGTATGATATATTTGGTATATTTTAAGAACCTTTGTAAATGCCACAATGTACCCCTACCCAGCACAAAAATTTTAAAAATTTAAAATTTTTTTAAATGCCTAACTCAAAAAAGGGCTGGCAGAGTGGTTCAAGTGGCAGAGTGACTGCCTAGCAAGTGTGAATCCCTGAGTTCAAACCCCAGTACCACCAAAAAAAAAGGAGGGGTGGGAGGTGAATTCTGCCAAGGCAGGCATTGTAGCAGTAAGAACATTAGAGGTAACATTTGAGTAATCCTCCAATCAGTAAAAATATTACTGTATGTAATGGGTATTCTTAATTTTAATATTATATTCTGATAAAGCACTAGGAGGATATATTTTTCAATTTGATTTCCTTAAGATTTAGTTTGATTACTGTTTGATATGGTTTACTTGTGACACAACCACATTTGGAAAGTGCACAAATCATAGTATTAAATAAGCGATTTTTTTTAAACATCAAAGCAATTTCTATGCTGTTACAATACTTATGAGACTAGCCCTAATATGTTCCAGGCAGATTTAAACTAAAAACTGTACATAAAACTAATTCTAAACAATCTCTGTGTCACACACATACACGTTCATTCTACCACCTAAGAACGCCCCTATATGTAATATTTTTGTAAATTTGAGTGCATACCTGTCTAGAACTGTTTCTACTTTTCTATACATACTTTAACATATATTTGGTATTTTACAAGATCAGATAATTACAAGATCAGATTATTTTATTTTTTTTGGCAGCACTGGGGGTTTGAACTCAGGGCCTCACGCATGCCAGGCCACTCCACCAGCACTTTTTTGTGATGGGTTTTTTCAAGATAGGGTCTCACAAACTATTTGCCTGGGGTGGCTTCAAACTGAAATTGAAGTTTGCGGGCATGAGCCATCGGCACCCAGTTTTTGTTTCTTTTTTTACTGCCATGTACTAGAGAGATAGGAGAAGAACCAAAAGATAATCCTGGAAGCATGAGAGTATTCAGTACTGTGATAGTCCAACACTACTTGGAAGCTGAATGGGATGATGCTATGCCTTACTGAAGGAAGCAGCATGGTTTAATTTTTCTTCCTTTTGTAAATCTGATATAGTCCAATAGAATTTACACTAATACTCTATCATTTCTTGTTTTAGTTTTCATTTTTATAAAAGTTAAACTATGTGACCTGAACCCCAAGAAAGGATTTAAAATAACCGATTAGCTTGGTAATGTATTCATAGACTCTACAACCTTTTTACTAACACAATTAAATCAAGACTGTATCTTAAAAATAAGTAAAAGGAATTGCTTCCTCAGAACAGGGCTGAAAGTTTCATGACAAGCAACATTTTTACTTACTGTAAGTTGACCTGCTACTCCAAAATCTGCAAGTTTTGCATGTCCTTCTGTATTTAGCAAAATATTTCCTGCCTTGATATCTCGGTGTATTTTTCTCATAAAATGAAGGTATTCCAGACCCTTAAGAGTTGATTGTAATATTGTAGCTATTTCATCTTCTGTTAACTGAAAAAAGAATGAGAAGCTCAAATGCCATCTGTTTACATCACACATTAGAAAAAGGAAGTTATAGCCAGACTCCTTTCCCTATAAGCAGCATTTGGCTGCTTACAGTACCACCCTCATGCTGACCACTCTGTAATATTTTCAGACCATATTTCTTCCCAAACATCAGGCTCATGTATCTGCTGAGAGCATCTCCAACTGAATACCTCACAAGCATCATAAGCAGAACATGTCAAAATCAAATTCTTTATTTCTGGGCTGGGGGACATAGCTCAAGTGGTAGAGCATTTGTCTAAAAAGTGTGAAGGCCCTGGATCCAACCCCCAGAACTGTATAAAAAGAATATTAGCTCTATCTCCACCCTAGCCCTCTCCCACCTCCCAACCAGAACTACTCTACTTTGCCCACATCGCTTACTCTCTCAGTAAAAGGTGACTTTATTCTTCTCCATGTTCAAAATATATCCTCTGTAATCACCCTAATTCAAGTCATTACCACATCTTGCCTGAACTATTCTATTAGTCTCCTGTTTTTGTCACTTCTGCTCTTGACTCTCTATAGTGTATTTTCCACACAGAAGCCCCAACAAACCTTTCAAAATGTAAGCCAGATCTGCTCACACCCTACCAAAGCCCCTCCCATATAAGGGACTTTGCTACCCTGTCAACAAACTTGTGCTTGCTTTACTCTTAACTCCTGGTCCAGAGTCTTCAATCACCAATTTCCCCAGGACACTTGAGATCAACAATCCAGTTTCAGTATAAATAATCCAAAATTTATGACAGAGTTTCAAAGTAGTCCCCACCTTGTAATTTGTATAATACATCATAGTTTACAACATACTTCTATATACTTAAGTTTTCACAACTTCACAAATACTTCATACGGATATTCTTTATTTTTCTTATTGAGGCAAAAAATAAGGCTAAACTTTCCCATTTCTACTCTTATCCACTCAGAATCTACAGAGAAGCTAGTTATCTTTTTAAATAAACAATCAGATGGCTCTCTCACTCTCTTCAAACCCATCAATGGTTTCCTACATTGTACTTGGAATTAAATTTAGCCACATCATCATGATCTACAAGACCTAACATAATCAAGCCCTGCTCACTTATCTAACCAATCTCCTACGGTGCCCTTCCCCTTTGTCTATTCTCTTTTGCTCGCAGTGGCTTTCTTTCTAACATTCAAACATGCTAAAAGATCTCTGCATTGATTATTCCCTCCTTATCATTCACACCTTACTTGAAATGTTACCTCTTCTGAATGACCTTTCTCAACCTTCTACTGCACTATAATAACCCATCAAGCATCTACAGTACTATACCATCACCCCATCCTCATTCATTTTCTTCACAGCATTTACCACTATATGGTACCGCTTTTCTAGTTATGAGATATTTGCCTTTTGTTACCCTACTAGAAAGTGTGCTACCATGAACGCAGAGTTGTTTTCTTGTTTCACTTATTACTGAATCTCTAAGGCCTCAAGCACCATTCCAGAAGTATTTACTGAACGATAAATAGTTTAAGCAACTGAAATAGAACCAGAACCCATGACTGTTATGTCTTAGCATCAATCACAGTAACAGCTAATAATCTTTTATAGTAAGATTATTCTCTGATTAGCAGAAAGTAGAGAAAGTTAATCTGTGAACATTCTAGGTAGAAGAAAAATCCAAACCAAAATTAAACAATAAATAAATAAAGCATGTGAAAAATCACTCGACTGAAGTAGTTTCAAAACTGTCACATTCAGGAGATAAGAGTAAAGAAGAACAAAGAGCCCTGTAAAGGCGGGAATTTGAGAGTTCTCTCTAGACATGCACCAGAAGTACATGAATAAAAGGCCAGAGAAAAGAAGACGGCATAAGAGGAGTGGCTCAATAGCTTCTTCTGGAAGGAAACTTACCGTCTTATTTCGTAATCGAATGATGTCAGATACAGAACCAGCCCCACAGTACTCCATAACAATCCACAAGTCCGTGTTCTTAAAATAACTGCCGTAATATTTGACTACATGAGGGCTGGGGAGAGACACAATACAAGTAAATGGAATGGCCTTTAATTATGAATTCATTCTGTTAAATATATAAAAACTACTCATCAAAAGATCAATCATTCTTAGTGAAGGCTAAAATGAGTGATCTCCTGATAAGAATGTAAAATAGGATTACTTATTCAAAGAGTAATAAAAAGGGCTTACCTCAATCGGTAAGAAGGCCTGCCTAGCAAGCATGAGGCCCTGAGTTCAAACCCCAGTTCATACCAAAAACAAACAAACAAACATCAAAGAATGATAAAAAGTGCAAAAAATGGGTGGGTACTTTAACCAAGGTTTCAAAGTGTAGTTACCAACAAAGAACTATTAACAAAAGTGAAAATTTAGATATCATTTAAATGTTCATTCAACATTATGGAGTTTATTTAAGAAAGAATGATATATGCATATAATAAACATCATGAATCCATGAAAAATGTTATAGAGGAATATTTGATAATATGAGAAATGCCTGCATTCAAAGTCTGTAAGACTTAAGAGCTTCTGGGCAAATTTTCGGCTAGGTTTTCCCACCTTCTCCATTGTTGAAACACTCAGTTGATCTGACCAAGAAGAAATCAGAAGAATTATGCAGCCTCAAGCACAAAACTTTTTCATTCCCATTTCCAACTCCCTAGAGCTGGCATTCCCTTAAATTCATTCTTCTCTCAAATCTAAATAGTGCTGGAGAAGCCTGCTCCATCATAGTGATCAACCCATATTGTGAGCACACCACGTGATTTTTTGTGGTCAACGTTTGGGCTGACTTCCTGCCTACAGAATTTGACATATCTTAGTTCCTCAAAAATAAAATAATTACTCTCGACTTAAACAATTTAAGATGAAGGAAGGAACAGTAATACCTAAAAAAGAAATTTTTTTTCATAGACCAATCTAATATTCTACAGTTTCTAAACCTAAAAAGAATTTGAGTTTTGTCTTAGTGATCTCTGCAGGAAATTAAAAAAAAAAAAAGTGTTTCTTAATAGGAAGTAAAAGAGATAATTATCTAAAAAAAAGCCAGCACCCTCTGGCTCTTCCTAGTTTTTTTGTTTTGTTTATTTTGTTTTTACATTTACTTATATGTGTATACATTGTTTGTGCCACCTCCTCTCTCCCCCTTCCTCCCCTTCCTAATTTCTAAAAGAGCTTATTCTTGAAGAAAAATATTTTATAGGAACTAGAAAAGTTTAGTTACAAAAACATAAAGAACATGTATAGTGATGTCATTGACCTCTCCCTTCTACAAAATATAGAAATCAGTGAATCTAGGTGTTAAACTCTAAATAATCACAGCAAACCCAAAGCCATGTTTTCTCCAAAGAAACCCCACCTGTCTTTACCTGTCACATTGTTGCATTATCGATATTTCTTTGATTATCTCCTGCAGGTCTGATTCCACTGGAACCTGTTTAATAGCAACAACCTGACCAGTCTCTTTATGAATAGCTTTGTACACACTGCCATAGGACCTACAATGGAAGGAAAAAGAACATTTACACACCCAAAGCAAAGCAAGCCAAGAGGTAAGAAGTAGTATAACACAAGCAACTCTAATTTATATCCCTAAGTGATGTGTGTGTGTGTGTGTGTGTGTGTGTGTACTTGCAAAACTGAGACAGCTTTGGGGGAAAAAAACGCTACCTTAAAACCACATCTAAACTTAAGAATGAATTATTATGAAATAATAATAGCTTGCATGCCTGATGTCTACTAGAAACTTCAATTCATCTCAACTCACCGTTACAAAAAGAACAGAGAAGAGGTGATTTTACAAGTAAATGTAAGTAAGTTCAGAAAGGTAACATGATTTGCCCAAGGTTACATAAGTGATAAATAAGAGGTTAGCTCAGGAGTTGAACCCAGGTGTCTGAATACAATGCTTACCTTCTCTCCGCAACTACATTGGGGTAAAATATGGAAGTATTTGTTTTCTTACATTTACTCTAGTACCACAAGCTCTTTCTGTCCTTGTTCCTCTTGCTTGCAACAATGCTTAAAATGTTAAGGAAATGAATTAAAATCTAAGCTTCTTTAATGCTAGTATCAGATAAGCAGTACATATATAAATCTTTTTTGCCTTCTATAATCTTTCCTATTTATCAAAATAAAAAATGTGTATCTCCATTCAATTTTGGGACTACATAAACATTAGAATAAAAATACCTAGAATGGAATCCTATCTCCACTACATTATCTATTACTTAACAACATATTATTAGCTTCCTTGTGTCTCAATTTTTTATCTGTAAAATGACAAAAGTGCAGGGCATGGCTCAAATGGTAGAGTGCTTGCCTAACATGCTGAGGCTCTGGGTTCAATCCCCAGTTTTTCAAAAAACAAATAATAAAAGTGCAAACAACCTTATGAAACAACTATGAAGAGGGCTGGGGACATGGCTCAAGTGTACAGCCAGCAAGCACAAGGTCCTGGATTCAAATCCCAATACTGTCCCCCCAAGACATTTATGAAGAGCAAATGAAATAGCATCAGAATATTACAAAGACTTTTCATTAGAATTCTAAGCAGTTCTCAGTGAAATAATTTGCAAATTGTCTTTCATATTTTCCCAAGCACACCTGTTCTAAATACTGTCTTGGTGAAAAAAAAAATCAAAGTAACAGTTACACTTAATAGACTAGTGACACAAACTAGCAGAACACTCTAGCTGCCAAAGATGCTCAAGAATTATACCCAATGTCAAAGTAACATAAAAGTTTAAAAAGTCTATGCAGACCACATAGAAAGTGCCATCACAATCCCTTGTTTACAAAACTAATATAATGATGCTTAAACATGGTATCAAATACTTTGACATTAGAAAGGCAAGAGCTGAGCATGTGTGAACAACCCAACGACTGCCCTTTCTTCCCTGCTAAAATAACTGAGTTAGGATGGCGATGCACTTGGTACCAAGGGATAAATCATGATAGGCTAAGCAAGCGACTGAAGTAGTAGCTAGCATCTGACCTAGTTCTGGCCAGTATTTGACTGGAATTCTGCTGAACAGTTTCTGGGAAAGATTTTCTTACCAGGTAAGACAAGCACAAGAGAAGGCGCATTTTCACTTGTCACTTCCCTTCTTGTTTCGTTACTGACATGTGAGGAATGATGCATGAAATTGATGGAACCAGCTTGAGACTATGTGAACTGCCTATACCAAACCATTATTGAGTCAATCACCCACTTCAGGAATCTCTTATTTATTATGTTATAAAATGCCTTTGTAAGTTAGCCACTGTCAGCTGGATACTATTATTCCCATCCAAAGTTTGTTTTGTTTTGTTTTTTTTGTGGCACTAGGGCTTGAACTTGGGACCTACACCTTGAGCCACTCCACCAGTCCTTTTTTGTGATGGGTTTTTCGAGATAGGGTCTGGATGGCTTCAAACTGTGATCCTCCTGATCTCTGTCCCCTGAAAAGCTAGGATTATAGGCATGAGTCACCAGCCCCAGCTCCCAAAGGTATTGATACACTAGATCCCATACATCCAAAATGTCTTTCAGCTTCAGTCTGGAATGACATTTTGCTGGAGAATTGTTTCAACAATAGCTTTCCATCAGCATTTTTATTGTCATTTTCAGTATCTACTGTTCCTGGGATGTCTGCATTTGTTGGATTTTCACTCTTCAGAGGTAATCTCTTCATAGCTCTTAATGTCTTCTTTGTCTTTAACATCTTACAATTTTACTAAAACTACAGTTGATTTACTTGAATTTCTTGAGTGTCTTTTTCATGTCATTCAAGTATGGGAATATCTCAGCATTCTCTATTACATCTTTCTCTTCTAATATCTCCTTCTAGAATTCCTACTGAGCCAATGACACTCATGGTTTCCCAACTGTATTCCTGTGCCTTGCATTTTGTGATTAGACTCATTTATGGTCTCACTTCCATTGTTCTATTAAAAAGGTTCTTCAGATCATCTAGTTACTATTTACCAAATTATTGGGCTTTGAAAACTTCAATAATTGAAGTTTTCATTTTCAAGATTCTCAAGCTTTAATTTTTTCACTAAGTCAACTGTTCATGTTAATCTACCGTTCTTCTTTCAAGGCTGTTATTCCCATCTTTTAACTTTTTGTATTAGTCAGCTTTCTGTGGCTCTGACAAAATACCTGACATTAACAACTTAAAGGAGAAAGAATTTATTTCAGCTCACAATCGCAGAGGTTTCAGTTCATGGTCAACTTCTCCACCTTTTGGCTAAGATCAAATGTAGTATCAGTACATGTTCACCTGGCTCCACTGCTTCTGAGCCCTAACATGTGATGAGACAGAACGAAATGGCAGGGAGCCACAATGATCAGTATGGTATGAGCTAGACTACTTGAACCAGGTCTTACATTAGGATTTTGGGGGTCTTGCCATTCAAAATATAGTGCTGACTCCTGTTCCTATTGTCAAATTGGTACCTTCACTTTTTCTTCAGGTCACAAGCAAATGACACTTTCTAATAGTCAGGCAAATTTATTTCAGCTTTTTTTTTTTTTGTAAGTATCCTCCTTTTTTTTTTAAGTGATACTGGAATTTGAACTCGGAGCCTCGGGCTTACTAGGTTGGCATTCTAGCACTTGAGCCATTCTATCTGCCCTTTATTTCAGCTTTAATTCAGGAGACAACCCTAGTCTCAGCTCACAACTTTATGTACAAAGCCTAACTGCAATCTCCTGAGAGGACAGGACTATCTGTCTTTCCTCTTACTATGACAGATGCTTTTATATCCCCACTCCTTATCTGTCTATGTATTCTTATTATAAATGATATATTTATTTAACCATTCTTTATATTAAGAATTAAATATTTAGAATTTTTACCCATTATGTATTAGATATGGAGAGAGCTCTGAAAACCCTCACTCAGCAATGTACTGAAACAATTGTCTTAACCTTCCTATGCTACCTTGATAGCAAAGAAAACTCCAATAGCTCATATGAGCAATGAACAAAGATTCATGATTCCACATACTATACTTATAGTAATATGAAGAAGAGTTAGAAGATTTTAGCACTTATAGGCAAGTCCCTCAACACCAGATTCCCTACAATGAAAACTAAATAATTAAATGAAGTTTAACTAACAAAACAAAGAACAAACATAATGAAGTAGGTATGTCAGAAAGCCATACAAAGCAGAAATCAATGTAATGGAAATAATAGTCCCTGAGGCCAAGCTAAATAGTACCACTCATTAGCAATGAAACCGTAAGCCTGATGCTTTTGCTATCCTATGATAAAAACTTAAATAAGTCAATGTGTAAAACTTTCAGTAAATAGAAGTCAAAAGGTGCCAGGATCCAATTTGACTGTTCCCCACTCATCTTGGTTCAAGCTATGGCTGTCCTGCCACAGATCCACACGACTTCCTCAAAACAGAGGAAGACTGCAGCCTCCAGAATCCAACACAGTTCTTTTAGAGAAGCTCATTGCACAAGACACAAGTCAGTGAGAGTTCACAATCCATTCATTCTTCAGAAACATTTAAGGATGTCATGGCATTTTCTGTTTAGAAAGGAAGTGCAGTTAAGGTCTTCCTTCAGGAGCTTGCTAGTTCCATGCAACTTGCTCAGGTTAAGTCTGGATGATAGAAATCCAAGTATCTATGGTATCATTTGAAAAAGCAAAAAGGTGACAGCATAAAAAAAGGAATTGATGCCTTTTTTTTTCTTCCCTGGTGATATCTTTATGGAGAAATTTCCAAGTTTTCTGCTGAAGCCATTCACAGACCTAAAATACAATTTTTAAAAATCATTAATAGCTTAGTTTTTTCTTACATTATATTACTGACATATTCTGTCTATAGTTTTCTTTTGACATTCCCCAAGGACAATCAATCCAAAGTCACCTATAAGAACATCTAAGCATACTTTAAGATTTAACTTTGATTTGATATGATATGGTCTGAAAATGCTTTAGTTGATACACTTAAAAGTAGTTATAGTTGTGACTTACTGAGCACTTACTATGTGACAAGCACTGTACTTAATGTTTTAACCTTATTGTCACATGTAATACTTGCCATGACCTTATGAAATAGACACTATTATTACCCTCATTTTACAGATGAGGACTGAAAGTTTCCAAAACATTAAGCTGAAGCTCAATTGTTTATTATGACTAATAAATAATAGAGCAAGAGTTTTAACCTATGACTATATGATTTCAATAGACTACATTCTTACTACTGTTAACATACTTTCATTGAAAATGGAAAAAACAAGTTAGTTACATAAACAATTACGCCTACCAGTATATCTTATTCCAAGTATAACCTATGATTAAGGGCCATGGATACACTGCCTTAAGGGAAACAGCAAGAATGCCAAGCTAAAGCTAAAAATGGGACAGGCAAGAGATGTAGAGTGACTGTCACCAACCCATACCTTTAATGGTTCCAGTCAACTGGCAGTGTTCAGTCATCCTGGACTTGTCTTATGGCAGCAAAGCTGATGTTATCTTTTCCTTCCCTTCTTTGCTTGATTTCTTGCTGGATTCCAAAGAGTATTTTCCCAACTTACAGAGAGTTGAAGACTAATGTTTTTCACAAGGAGGTAATCCATGAAAAACTATTCCATGTAATTCAGGATTAAACTTGACATTACTGCAGATCTATTGTAGGTATAAATAACCCTAGCCCCCAAAACAATTTGGGGGCTGACTTTAAAGAGTATACAGTCATTAGACAGAAAACATTTTTACAAGTTAGTATGTCAGGTCTTCTCTTGAACAAGAAGTACTGCTAAGGGATTAAAAATTCATGTATGTATGCATACACACTTGCTTACATATATACATAAACTATATGTGAAACATGAATTTGTTACCTACTCAAAAGTTAACAACAAAAGCTTAAGAAAACATGCCAGGCTGGCGGAGTGGCTCAAGTGGTAGAGTGACTGCCTAGCAAGTGTGAGGCCCTGAGTTCAAACCTCAGTACCGCAAAAGAAAAAGAAAGAAAGAAAAGGTTATCCTAATATTTTAATATTCTGGTCATTAAAGAAGCAGGAATAAATAAAGATAATAAAATTAAAAAGGTATATAAACATATAATAAATTATGATGTACTCCCTACTGCATCATGAAAGTCATTGATAGCCACTGTCTATTACAAAGCATCATTTCTGCAGTATTCTATGAACTCATTCACAAGTCTGTATTTCTTTTTGGGGGGTAGCTATTTGAATTCAGGGCTTCGTGCTTGCAAAGCAGGCATTCTATACTACTTGAGTCACACCTCCAGTCCATTTTGCTCTGGTTGTTTTAGAAGTGGGGCGGGGGGTCCCCAAGCTATTTGCCTAGGCTGGCCTTGAACCATGATCCTCTCAATTTCAGGCTCCCAAGTAGCTAAGATCACAAATGTGAGCCACCAGCACCCAAAACAAGTCTGTATTTTAAGAAATATACCGGTTCCCAATTTACGTTTTGGATCTCCTAGAAACCTCTAAAAGTGGTTACAGTCCTTCATTTATTGACTGTATTTCAGAAAGCTACAATAATTAAAATGCTGAATTTCATTTTTTTATTGAAGCCACAATTATTACACACTAGTCAGAAGCTATGATTAGCAAATAAAAGTATCTATATTTGATTCTTAACAACCTAATGGTGCTAGAAATGTGGTTCAAGCAGTAGAATGTTTGCCTAGCAAGCATGAAGCCCTAAATTCAAATCCCAGGACACCCCCCCAAAAAAAATAAATAAATAAAAATAAATTTTAAAAAACTTAATGAATTATAATCTAATTAGTATTATCTATTAACTACATATAATCATACATACCACAGTTTGCATAAGAGAAAAGAATCGTATTGAAGACTGGGAGTCACCACATCTTCCATCCTCCCTACAGCCATATTGATATGCAACATTCCTCTTTCTTTTGCTCAGGTTTGAGAGTTTTTGCAATAAGAAAGTTCTGTCGGGTGCTGTCAGGTGCTGGGGCAGAAAAATAGACTGGGACCCACTGACATACCTATATTTAATCTACACTTACCCTTCTCCAAGTTTCTCTAAAACATCAAACACTTCTTCTGGCTGTTTAGTCAAACTATCTTCATCCAACTTTTTCAGCTGCCTATGAATGAAGAAATGTAAACACAAAATACATTTTATTTGCTAGCAAATAAAACATAAAATATATTGGGCTAAAGGTCCGCCAGAAAATAAAAACATAAAACATATTACTTATTTTATTAACCCTGGGAATTTCTCTTCTAAGTCTTCATTAGGAAACAACAACAAAGGCAAACAAAGTTTTTGGGGGTTTTTTGGAGATAGGGTCTCATTATATAGCCCAAGCTGGCCTCAAACTCGAAATCCTCCTGTCTCAGTCTCTCAAGTGCTGAGATTACAAGTATGTGCCATCCTGGCTCTAAGAGCCTTTTGAGGAACACTGAAGGATTATTCTATGGGAGGATTAAACTTGTTCTAGGTTGCCTGATGAGCAAAATCAAGACCAGAAAGTGAAGAGCTGCCAGGAATCAGACTTCAGTTCAAAATATGTAAGAATTTTCTGGCAAAAGAAGTTGTCCTATGATGATTTAGACTGCCTTAAGGGGTCCTAAGTTACCCATAGTTAGAAAATTTAATCAGAAATCAAAATGTCATGTGGCTAAAATACTGCAAGGTGAGTTCAAGCATTCAATAAATCTTTTAGAATCCACTTAAGTCTTGAGATTTCATGAATTAAGATAACACAGCTATCTCTTCAGAAAAGACACTAATGTAGTATTAACTATGCATTGAAACATGAATTGAACTAGTGGCCAAAGAAGACATAGATCTTTGCTGTCTATCAGCAAGGCTTTAGTAATTTTGTCAAAACACGTTAATTTCTCTAGGTATTACAGAAATGGAAAATGGGAAGTGAACATTTAGCTATGAGCAAAAGTGAAAAATAACTTGGCAGCTGGAAGTTTAAGCAGTCTTTCTAAGACCATGAATAGACATGTACCTTTGACTAGTCCCAAAAATCAAAGCTATGCTGCTGCTTACAACTCCCAGACTGTTCAGATTTTACTGATGATGCTAGACGATCACAGAAAATATGGGTGATTATTAACTCGCATCATTTTTTAAAACTCTGAAACCTCTAAAAATTATTAACAGAATTAAAGACCTTGCTAAGGAACATTTGTGTATATGCATGTGCGTGTGTGTGTTTTCTACACATTGACTTCCTGAAACTGCAAAGGACAACAAAGTAAACAAAGCTCAGGAAATGGTGAAATATGGAAGTAGTCACACTGTATACTTCATGTAAAGAAAAGGGTTTCAACTAGCTAGACAATACCAATTCTTACAAGAAGTGGCTTGAATGTAAACACACACACACACACACACACACACACACACATTTTCCTAAAAAAATATCAAAATCAGAAGACAAAAAAAAAAAAAAAAACCTGGCCATCAAATGTGTCTACCAATAAACCCTGACCTAAAAGTGACAATCTTACAGAACTTTATAAACATCAAGGACCTCATATTAAGGAAGTGGAGAACTACAAAAAGTCAATCTCTTAACTTGCTTTAGCTTGAAGATCAACAAAACACTACGACCACACTGACCTTTGAAAAATCAAAAGATCCTAAAAATTAAATTCCAGTGACATCATAAAAACTCCCAGCTGGGCTGAAGTGAAACGCCTCTTAAACTTCAGAACTGAAATTTCTATGAACTCAGAAATTAGAATGAACCCCTATGCCAGGGTTCTGGGTAAACCCCCAGATTATAACAGTATAAACAACGAACAATACCTCATTAATCAAGTATAAAGTTTCAGAAACAGCTTATGTAAAAGATCAAATGTGTTTCTTTGAATTGTTGACTCTTAAAGTTTACATAAAGTAAAACTCACTATTTTAGCTATCAGAGACCACAGAATAAAACAAAGGAAACTGCTACTGTCATGAGAGAGACAGTTGCAAGACTCAGATAATACTGACAAACTTTATATGACTGCTTACATACTTCTTTAAAGCATCTAAGTGGGTTTTTTGTTTATTTTTTACCTGGAATTATTTAAAACAATTTGAACCTGAAGCAGTTATATTTCGCTGGTGTCTGATAACCAAGAGGCAGTCAAAAAATATCTGCTAAATGGATCAACAAATGTTATGATGGGACTCATAAAGTTCATTTGCAATCTCTGAGTTACCAAAATTAAACAGAATTTCATCTAAAATGTATTAGATTACCAACAAATAAGACTGTTATGGAAAATCTTGGTACATGACTCGTACTGGTATTTTACACCATGAGCCTTCATGAAACAAATACAATTACCATAGCAGTCAGGCTTCGATGATGTGACTCTCTCAGCTGGAATTTCCCCAGGTTGGAGGCAGCTTTTTAGCGATTCTCATAATAAACAGGCCTGGCCAAACAGTGGTGGATGTTCCTCTCCTAAGTCAGATGGCCATGGAGATGGCCAGCATCCTAGGAATGCACTCCACACCTTCCAGCACACCATTACTTAATAGCAACTCACTTTTAAAAATTACTAACTTGCATATAAGATACAGTCTATTATTCATTTAGTCATAGACAATGCCAAACTCATGAACATACACAGCATGTCCTGCACTGGGACTGTTGGAAATACATACCATCTGAATCTTTGACAATACACCTGTATCTTTCCAGACTCAAAATAATGTTGTTTATGAAGTGTTCACTCAGAAGTCTGGCTAACTCTAAAATCTTTTTCCCATCTCAGAATTCTCTAGCGGTTCATTTTATTCATATATATGTGCCACTTTCCCCAAACAGAATTAAACATAGGTTACAAAAAATATGTAAGATGAATTGAAAATGTTTAAATGTCCCCCATTCATATGTTGAAGTCCTAATTCCTACTCCCTCAGAATGTGACTATATTTAGAGATAGGCCCATTAAAGAGATAATTAAGGTAGAATGAGGTCACACAGGTGGAACCTAATCCAATGATTACTGTCCTTTTAAGAGAACACAAACAGATACAGAGAGAAGACCATATGAAGGGATAGAGAGAAGATGGCCATCTATAAGCCAAAGAGAAAGGTCTCAAAAACATCCCTGCCACCACACTTCCTTTTAGACTTTCAGGCTCCAAAACTGAGAGAAAATAAATTTCTGTTGTTTAAACCACCCAGGTGTGATACTTTAGTTATGGGAGTCCTAACGAACTTAGACAAATAATAAAATTCTGCATCAAATTAGGCAGTCAAGTAGTTAGAATGAGCAAGAGTACCAATTATCCAAGAAGTCAGTCCTATAATGCTCTTCTCTTGCACTTTTATTACTTTTTAAATTTCAAAAGGTATAGGAATGAGCACCTATGTCAAAAAACAAAACATCTTTGCCTAAGTTTACATAACATGAGGCAAAGGGAGAAACAAAACCCAGATTCCTAATCCTCTTTTCAATTAAACGAAAGCCTAGGAAAAAAGAAACCAAACAGAAAAAACAAATGTATCTTAGAAAAACAATGACCAATGTATACTTACAATTGATTATAGTGCTACAGTAAATATCTGCTAACAAATGATCTATAAAAACAAAGTATTTCCAGAGATGCATCTGAGTGAGGCAGTAAAGAGCATGGACTTTGGACCAGACCACATGGACATTAAAATCCCAACTCTGCCTCTAACTAGCTAGGGGACCTTCAGTAAATCACTAGCCTCTGTGCCTCAGTTTTATCATCTGCAAAACAGGGATATAGAAATATCCACTTCATACGATAATTGCCCAATGAGTCATTAAATTGAACCATATGAAACTACCATTTTCATAAAGTTACAAAAATGGTTAAATCTCATCAATTTCATTTGGTTCAACAGGAGACCCTGAAACCCCTTAGAACAGTGGCTGGTACCCCGTTAAGTACTAAGAATCATTGCTATTATAGTCGCAGCACACTACACTAGGTTAATCAAGAGCCCACCCCAACAAGCTATTTGCCTTCTGCAATTATTCACTTCAAACAAACCCCCAGAGTACTGGCCAGGCTGTCAATTCCCCTTCCTTCATCTCTGATTGCCCAGCACTCACACACACTAAACACTTCCTACTTCAGCGCTCATTCTGAGGCAGGAAGTCAGATGTTTTCTCTGCGAAACAGAAATTAACTATACTGTACCTCAAAGAAGCATGACACCCTCAGTCTCCACTCCTCTACTTTTTTCCAGATGTGGCAGAGTGGCCTAAGTCTCGGGTGTCCCCAGGGAAAACCAACCCACGCCTCTACTTTTTTCCAGATGTGGCAGAGTAGCCTAAGTCTCGGATGTCCCCAGGGGAAACCAACCCAGGAGTTCAGACTTTGTAGGATCAGCCAATCTTCCCACTCTTAACCCAAAACCATCCCAGGTACCACTAGGCTCTGGAGTTGATAATCATACAACAAAAGCTTGAAAGTGGCACAGTCTGGCTGGGTCCATGTATTTCAACTCTTCTGAACCTCATGGTGCCTATCCCGAAAGTATCTTATTTCCTTTATCTACCTCCCAATACTGGGTTCTGAAGGGCTGAGGAGGAGGAGGAGAAAATTAGGAAGGTACTCAGAGCAATAGTAATGATAGATGTCACCATCATCCTCGAGTGGGGACACCAAAAGCATCCTCTACACGGTATCCTCCACGCTCTCTCCACTACTAGACCTTTTTTTTTTTTTTTTGCACATTTCAGTCTTAGAGGCAAAGCATTCCCCACTGCACCCTTATGTGGGACTTAAGACCCTTAGAAAGTCCACTCGCCTTGCTCCCTGATAGTTCTCGCTCATCCCCTTAGTCAGACCCCTCGCAGGTTCTCATTTGGCCTCAGCATCCCCGCTACCTCTGTGCGTCTCTTCTGGGAGAGCCATCCTCGGACGGGGCCCGGCCTCAGCCGGTGCTCTCTCTGACTTGTCCGCACGTTCCTCGCGAGAGTCCCCCAAAGCCAGTGCTCCCTCTAACCAGCCCCACATTTATCCCTCGCAGAGGGTGCCCTCAGCCGGACCCTTAGCCCTCACTCAGCAGGTGCCCAGCAGCCTCGGGAGCCTCGCCCCGCAGGTCCCTTCCCTCTAGGGGCTCCCACACAGGTGTCTCCCCTCAGCCAGTTCTCGCCCTGACCTCCCTCGCCTCTACCCTTCCTCTCAGCCAGTGTCCTCTCACCGGCGCGGCGGATTCCTCAGCTGCACGGTCTCCATGGCGGTGCCGGCAGCAACCCAGTCCCGCTCACTGCTCCATCCTCCCTGGACCTCCCGGGGCCCGCCCCGCAGACCCTCCCACACTTCCGCTTTCCGCCCATACCGGAAGCGGCGTGAACGCGCGAGCTGGGCGGAGCCCCGGGGTGGGGGGGGGCGGGGTGCGAGAGGGACGGGGTTAAAAAAAAAAAAAAAAAACAAGGTCTGGATCACGTGGTGCAAGGGTGAGTCACGTGGTGCCACGCGCTGGGCCCCGAACCCGGAAGCCTAGGAGGCTCCTGCCGGCAACGTCTTCTCACTGCTGTGAAGCGTGGGCAGTGATGTCTCTGCGGTGCTGGTTGCCGAAGTCCGGGATTCTCCAACCTGGAACTCATCTCTGCCAGGGGCCTTCTTCATTTCTCACATCGAAATACTGAGGCTGATAGCGAAGCTCAGACTTGATAAGATCTTTTTGCCGTAGCCTCCCTAGTTCTGGACTACAGGCACCGACCACCACATCCTGCTTCAAAATGTCAGCTGTCAGCCAGTGTTTTGGGGATTTTTGTGGCCCCCGCCCCCCGGGCCTTGCACATGCTAAGCAAGTTCTGTACCACTGTGGTATACCCCCAATCCAATTTTTTTTTCCAGTTTAAATACCTGTGCCCAGTGTTGACTAATAGTTTCTTTTGACAATGTCTTTGTCCTCCCTGATTGAGAGAACCCTGGCAAGTAAAGATGTGCTAGAATCAGAATCACAAGTCTTACATTTCATTTGAGTGAAACAGGCCCAGACAATACTTTTATATGTTGACTTGAAATCATGGGGCTGAAAAACAATTAGATTTAGGGATAGAAGTATAACCAGTACTGTAACTCGTCAATTTACGGTTCTGGATAATTGTCAATTCAGATTACCTTAGTCTGTTTGTGCTATTTTTTTAAATAGCATAAACGGGTCACAACATAAATGTATTTTTTACAGTGTTAGTGGCTGGTAGCCCAAGATCAAGGCACCAACAGATGCAGTATCTGGTGAGGGCACTTAATGACCCCTTTCTGGTTCATGGATTACATTTTCTGTGTCCATACATGGTGGAAGCAGGTGGAGTGGCTCTTTTATATGGATCCCATTCATGAGGGCTCTGCCTCTTTGACTTTACCTCCCAAAGGCCTCCCACCTCCTATAACCATCACATTGGGGGACAGAAAAGATGTCAATCTACGGCTTTTGTAGGGACTCCAATTCTCATGCTGGGTGCCAGACTGTGTTAGGTGTTGAAGAGACAAAGGTAAAGACGACCTACTTCTGCCTTTAAAGACCTCTCAGTCTTTGAGGTCAACTATAAACTGACAATCGCAATGATAAATTGTGATAAAGCTGAGAACCAATAGAGAGCTGAGGGGAGGGATCAGGAAAGGCTTTCAGAAATGATGTTTGAATTGGATATTATAAATTGATTCGGTATTAGGATAGAAAAAAGTATTTGGAAAGGAATTCCAGAAAGGGATACTTAAGCAAAGGATAGGAGGCAAGAGAAAGAACTTAGTAGCCAGGTACTGGTGGATCACACCTTAGGAGGCTAAAATCGGCAGGATGGAGGTTGGAGGCCAGACCAGGAAAACAGTTCCAAAGACCCCCCATCTCCAGAATAAGTGGACTAGAGGTGTGGCTCAAGTGGTGGAGAGCCTGCTCTGAAAGTGCCTTTAAGATCACCTGTTCTGCAAGCATGAAGCCTTGAGGTCAAACCCCAGTCCCACAGAGGGAGAGAGCTCTTAATATGTAAAGGCAGCAAAGTGGACTTTTAAAATAATTGGAGAACCGGGTGCTGGTGGCTCATGCCTATAATTCTAGCTACCTGTGAGGCAGAGTCAGGAGGATCAGAGTTCGAAGCCACTCTAGGCAGGTAGTTCACATGACCCTATCTCAAAAATACCCAATACAAAAACAGGGCTGGTGGAGTGGCTCAAACAGTAGAACACCTGCCTAGCAAACATGAGGCCCTGAGTTCAAACCTCAGCATTGCCAAAAACAAATTTTTTTAAGTAAAAAAATGAATGCTAGTGGAGTGGCTCAAGCAGTAGAGCGCCTGTCTATAAAGAGTGAGGCCCTGAGTTCTTGGAGTAGTGAATGGGACAGAGCGACATCAGGTGAGAATAGAGATAAACTGAAGTCACCCTTGATGGAAGACCTCTGTTCATTCAAAATCAGTATGTATAGCAAGCACACAAGGTACCAGGTACTTTTTAGTCTTGTGGGGTCTTTGCACTTGCTATGCTCTGTCTGGAACAGCATTTCCTAAATCTCAGATTTCAGCCCACTTGCTACCCTCAGGGACACCTTCCCTGATCCCCTCATCTAAAACAGGTTCCATGTGGTCATTTTCTCTGATATTGTCCAGTTTTGTTTTCTTAGGATTTTTGTGTTTTGAGACAGGATCTTGCTATGTAGCCCAGGCTAGCCTCAAACTCCTCATCCTCCTGCCTCACCCTCCATAGTGCTGGGGTTACAGACGTGTGCCGTCATGCCCTATTTTGTTTTCTTTTTAAAAAAATTTATTAGCATATATTAATTGTACAAACGGGTCTCATTGTGATATCTATATATACATAAACATAATGTACTTTGATGAAATTCACTCCATTCCCCCTTCCAGTTTTCATTTACTTTTTGGGGGGAACTGGGGTTTGAACACACGACTTTGCGCTTCCTAGGCAGGCGCTCTACAGCCACATCACCAGTCCGTTTTGCTCTGGTTATTTTTGGAGATAGGGTCTCTGGAGCTATTTGACTGACCTGGCCCTCCCAAGTAGCTGGGATTACAGGAGTTAAGTCACCGGCGCCCCGCCCATTTTGTTTTCTTTACTGCAATAATAACGTTGTGAAATCAGCCTCTTCATTCTGTCATGAGTTAATCGCCTGTTGAGCCCCTCCAGAACATAAACCTCATGAGGATACTCGGTCTCCCTCTTGGCCTCATCCATAGAGCTTTATAGCATCTTAAACGCCTGCACAGCTCCACCCACCTAGCACGCCAGGGGGAACCGAGATTCCAAACTGAGCTCGCGCGAAGGGCCGGGCTCGCGGGGCTTCGGATTCGCAAAGGCCCCGCCCCCGTCCCGCCCCCTCGTGACGTAGTAACTGCTGGACCCAAGTACGCTTAGCTGGTGCTTCCGCCGGGACGCTCTTCTGCGCGGACGCTGTTTCGCGTCACTTAGAGGGAAACTGAGGCGGCCCCCGTTCGACTGCCTGGCCCGGGAATGGCCCCGAAACTTCCCGACTCTGTGGAGGGGCTCCGCGCTGCCGGCAACCAGAGCTTCCGCAACGGCCAGTACGCCGAGGCCTCCATGCTCTACGGCCGCGCGCTGCGGCTGCTGCAGGCGCGAGGTACGAACCTGCCTCCATTGCTCGTCCAGCACCGCCGCCCAGGCCTCGCTCTAACTCTGCTTTCCAGAGGCTCCCTTCCCCGCGCCGGCCAGCCCACCAGTCCCTGCCACCACGCTGCTCGCAGTTGAGCATCCTATGAGAAACTCCTTTGACCCCTTCCGCCTCCTTTTGAACCGCATTCTTGCCCCCATCCCAAATTTTTCAGGCCTCGTTCAGTTCCCTGAGGATATGGCTGAACCCTTTTTCCCCTCAACTATTCATTTTTCAATTAAGTCAGTATTTGTTGAGCACCTGTTGTATACCGACTATGTAACAAGACAGAAAAGGGCCTTTCAAGGATTGAACTTTATTGCGGAGGTGGAGGGTGGGATTGTGAATCTTAAGGTGGTAAAGAAGTGAATAAAACCTCCGAGAAAATGAAGGCTATGAAGACAAATACGGTAATATGATAGAGTTGACTGGGGGCACCCCTTTAGAGTGGGAATTCACAAACGAATTCTGTGAAGAAGGGATGTTTGAGGTGATGTCTGAATGATGAGAAGAGCAGCGCATAAAGTTTTTGGGTGCTGAGGGGTCCATTAGAAAGGCCCCCCAGAGCCATAAGCGTGATGTGCCCAGGAGTCAAGGCGCAGAGAGAATGAGACATGAGATAGGCAGAACCTATGGAAGCTACTAGAGAGGTTTTAAACAGTAGCATATTTGTCAGTTCTCCCAGCTTCCAGCTCCCTTCAACCAACAACAGGCCTTTGCCCATAGCCTGTTCTCCAGAATATCTTATCCAGGAGCCCCCATTGTTTAAAGCTTTGATTTTGGAGGAGTGCCAAGGAGTCAGTCTTTAGTGCCTATTTCCTTTGCCGTCTTCCTCTTTCTCATTTTCTTGGCTAGCGTCTTTTGAGTGGTCTCCTATTGTGGACACTATCTTTGTTATGGTCTTATGGATAAAGCACTGTGAATGAGGAAGCCAGAAGAATGAAATTGCCAACCCCGGGTTACATGGTAAAGACATGTCCAAGCCAGGATCTGAATATAGACCTAATTGCTAAGTCCAAATTTTTAATCATTGAGCTAGACTTCTCCCCAAATCTCCAAATTCCGGTTGTTTTTTGTTCATGAAGTTTTTGTAGTCTCAAGTTACTCCTTTACCCTCCCCAACCCCTCTTTCCAGCCCCCCCTCCCCCCTCGGAAATCTATTTAGGCTCACCTGGTCACACAGCCTCACTTGATGAAGTTACTGAGGTATTGATGTTTCTACCTTTTTCTTTTATCACCTGCTCCCCACTTCCAGCCTGAAAAACTGTGCTTTTGTTGGGTGTTATTCTGGGACCCTAGCAGAGCTGGCCTGATGTTTAAATTTAGCAGGGAGAAGAGTTTGGTTCTGATCCTACTATTGATTTTCTAGGTAATTGTCTGGCAAGTTTCTCGATTTACCAGATCCTGCTTCTTGGTCTTAAAAGGAAAACAGGGAGCACCCTATTGCAAGGAACCTTAAGCAAGTCTGTGAAGTGATACCTTCCTGTGGTAGATAAGCACACACTATCAGAGGGCTCAAGTGACTTGCACAGGATCGCTGGCTGGATTGTAGGTTCTGATGCCCTTTCTACGCACTATTGTCGTTTCTGACCAGCCATGCTCTAGCGACTTGAGATGGAGTACATATTTTGAGTACTTACTCCTTAAGGGCAAGGATGTGTTTTACTTATCTCTCCTTTCTGTCTCAGGGCCTAGCAAGATGATTAAAAAAAAAGTTTACTAATTAATTGTTTGTTGTTGGTATTGAATGAAAGATATCAAGTATCAACATGGTATCATGATACTTAGTGAAAACAAGTTGCAGAAGGATAGGCAATATGATACCACTTAGAAAATGCTTTAACAGTCATAAATGATATTGTATCTTTCCTATGAATGCATATATAATAAAAGTAGACAATGCTTAAGAATTTATACACCAGCTGGCTGCCGGTGACTTACACCTGGAATCCTAGCTACTCAGGAGGCAGAGATCAGGAGGATCACAGGTTGGAAGCCAGCCCCAGCAAATAGTTCTGAGACCCTATCTTGGAAAAAAAAAATCCATCACAAAAAGGCTGGGGAGTGGCTCAAGCAGTTAGAGCACCTGTCTCCCATGCATGAGGCTCTGAATTCAAACTCCAGTGCTCCCCAAAAAAAGAAAAAAACTTACCAGCTTCAGAATTGTGCTGACCTCTAAAGAGGGAGCATAAGGATAAGAATAAGAATGAGTATGGCTTTAGCCATGTCAAAAATAAAAAAGGAAGCTAGGGTATAGTGGTGTATGCTGGTAATCCCAGCACTCAGGACACTGAGGTAAGAGGATCACTAATTTGAGGCCAGCCTGGGCTACATAGCAAGACCCTGTCTCCAAAAAAAAAAAAAAAAAAAAAATAGGTCTGGTACAGTGGCTCAAGCCTGTAACCCTAGCTACTTGGGAGGCAGAGAGTAGAAGGATTGCAGTTTGAGACCAGACTGGGTAAAATCTTTTCAAGATCCCATCTCAGTCAATGACTAGGCGTGGTGGTACATGCCTGTCATCTCAGCTGTGCAGGGAAGCACAAATAGGAGGATCACAGTCCAGGCCTGCACAGGCATAAAGTGAGACCCTGTCAAAAATAACCAGCACAAAAAAGGATGGAGTTGTGGCTCAAGTGGAGCCTGCCTAGCAAGCATGAGGCTCTGAGTTCAAACCTTGGTTCCCCTCCCACCCCCCAAAAAAATAAAGTTAAATTTAAAAGGTTGGAAAGAGCTATAAATATGATAAATATAGTGGTAGGCACTGAGTATTATATGGTTTTCCATATATTTCAAATGTTTTCTGAAAACCTGTTTTTAGTTCTTCGTATCTATGAGTGGAGTTACTTGGTCAACACTTATTTTTGGTGTTTTTGTTTTGTTGTTCTTACTTATGGCTCATGAAAATTATTGTCAAAAATAAAAATCATTTTGGCCACAGTGAGCAACTTGAGCTTCTGTGATTCCTGAAGATAGGAGTGCCCTTAGAGAAATAACTGATAACTTTTTCCCTTTGGGTAGCTTGAGTCCTTCTCCTAGCTGAGTTCTGCATAGTCCTGGCAGACCCAGCTCAGTTATCACTTCCTGGTAAAGTTCTTTCTTTCTCTTTCTCTTTCTCTTTTCCTTCTTTTTTTTGGGGGGGTGGGGGGGAAATTGCTGGAGTTTGAACTTAGGGCTTTGTGCTTGCAAAGCAGACACTCTACCTCTTGAGCCAGACCTCCCTCTGGTTTATTTTTGGTATTATTTTGGAGATGGGGTCTCCAAAACTGTTTGCCCAGGCTGGCCTCAAACCTGGATCTCCTGATCTCAGCCTCCCAAGTAGCTTGGATTTATGGGTTACAGTTGTGTGCCACTAGTGTCTAGCCAAAGTCCTTTCTTACTTAACCAGGTAGAACTACTTTCTGGCTCTCCTGTCCCTACATCTTTTGTCAGTCCATTTAATCAGGCATTTATCATACTGTTCTTTTATTTCATTGGGTTTTCTGTAATAAAATTTACAGAATTTCTGTGAAAAATTTAACATATACCCAAGTAGTTACAGCAGGCATTTCTTTGAGGAAGGTACCAGCTGTTTCATGTTTATCTTGTTACCTTGCACCAGGTGAATGCTGAAGTGGTGAATGAGGAAATGCTTGGCTCCCTGTCAGTGCCCCCACTCTAATGTAATAATGGCAAACATACCAGCCAGTCCAGGGAACAAGCCTCATCGAATTACAGTCATCTCTGCTGCCCTTTCCCAAAGCTGAGAGATCTTCACTTGTGAAATGCATTCCTTTCCCAAACTGATGATCTTGTCACTCTTCTGCCTCTACCGGGATAGGTTCTGCAAACCCTGAAGAAGAAAGTGTTCTCTACTCCAACCGTGCAGCATGCCATTTGAAGGATGGAAACTGCACAGACTGCATCAAAGATTGTACTTCGTAAGTGATCCGGAGTGAATGTGGTATACCTGAGGGTCTTAGGAGAGAAGGCTGGGTTTATCTGGTTTATTTGTTTGGAAGGATCCTACCAGTTATGTCTGTGACAGGTATTAGAAGTATCATTGCCGTCAAGCCACTGAAAATGAGAGACTCTACTTAGTCCTTGTGGCCCTTGACTTGTGTCTGTGGAGTTTTGGCTCTGCTGCTGCTAAAAAGGTGTTGGGCGGGCAGTTAAAAGTAGGCCTTAAAGCCTCTATGAGACAGGGAACTAGGGTGAAGTAGAGTTGCACACCAGTGAATGGCTTGTCTGGGCGTTTTCCTGGGATGGATGTGGGTAGGAGGGATCATGGGGTAATAGATTGTAAAGAAGCTAGGAGAAAGGTAGAAATGGGTATCTATCAGTGACCTGTTACAGAGGACATGGAACAATTTTTCATACTTCATCCTTCTTTAGTCCAGTTTAATATTACCTTTATTTATCAATCTAAACTAGCATACATCCCCTCACTGGGTTCTCAGATCTGTTACCCTGTCACATTGCCTTAGATTCTTGCCCTAGTGGTAGGTAGGAAAGGAGTAGGAAAGCAAGCATGTTCATGAAGTCTGTGCTAGGTTTCCTTCTTTGAGTTCTCACAACTACTCTGTTTACTCACTTTCCCAGGCAGAACTGAATTGCAGGGGGTCCCATGACTGGTGGTGACAAGTAGAATTTCAATACGATCCTGGCTAACTCCAAAGCCTGTTTATTACTCCTACTGGACCAGTCTAGAGCACATGGTAGCATGAAAGCTGTGAGGCCCTTGTTCTTTTGAAAATTGAAGCTACGAAAATTGATGTGCATAGACACAACTTTCACATTAGTGGTGCTTTTCCTTCTTTCTCTCCCCACTTCAACTGAACTTCAAAAGTCCCTGTTCTAGAGAGACTGTCTCTCTGCCAGAAATTACCTCCCATATACTGAATGCTGGAGATCCACCCTGCCTGGAAGAAGCTGGGGGGAGCAGTGATGGCCCAGCAGGCAGATGACATTTTTGCCTCCTATTTCAGAGCACTGGCCTTGATTCCCTTCAGCATTAAGCCTCTACTTCGGCGAGCATCTGCTTATGAGGCTCTGGAGAAGTACCCCCTGGCCTATGTCGACTATAAGACTGTACTGCAGATTGACAGCAGTGTGACATCAGCCCTGGAAGGCATCAACAGGTGAACCCAATTTTTGTAGGACTTCTCCACGGAAACTCCCTATGCTCCTTGGTTGGCTTTGGCCATTTTGTTTGGTTATCTTCTGGGTGAGGTTTCTTTGCCTAGACTTAGAAAACTATTTTTTTCAGCAGTGGAATTTGAACTCAGGGCCTCATGCTTGCTAGACAGGTGTTCTTATCGCTTGAGCCACTCCACCAGCCATTTTTTTATGTGAAGGGTTTTTTTGAGATAGGGTCTCATGAGCAATTTCCCCAGGGTTGGCTTTGAACCTCGATCCTCCTGAGTAGCCAGGATTACAGGTGTGAGCCACTGGTGCCTGGCAGACTTAGAAAACTCTTAAATGAGCATGTGGGGCAGAGTGCACAAAGATAATCTGTTGTATTTAATAAGTGTTTAAGGAGTCAGATTGACTTGTAGTTGATTTTTGCCTAGACATGCAAATTCATTCACACAGCAATATTTATCAAACTCTTTAAGGTATTATGCCAGGTTCAGTGAGGGATGCCAAAATAAAAAAAGAAATTCATACTCCACTTGTCTTCAAATAGCCATCACTGATTGGGAGAGTAAGACACCAGCATAAGCAGCTGGGATACAGCCTAAAGGGACATTCTTTGGGAACGTGGTTTAGGGTTTTGTACCATAATCCTTCCAGAAGACCCATCAGGTAAAATGTCTGGTGTCCTGGGCCATGATCAGTTTTTATTGCATGACACTCATATTTGTATAATTAATCAATCATGGTCCCCTTTTTGTGTGGACTGCTAGAAAATCAAGTTTCAAATATTTCAGAGTATGTGTTCATTGTTTTGTTTCTTGCTTGATCTTTGTCAACATCCTTTGTCTTCTGTTGGCCTCCTTTTAATTTCTATAATTCAATAAAATGTACCTGTTATGTGCCAGACTTTATACAAAAACCCTGGCTGCTGCCTGAGACATGCCTCTTCCTCATAGAGGAAGGCCCTCCTGGCCTTCGGATATACCAGTCAATAATAGACAACCTCATTACCATGTATTAAGTACTGGGGTAGGAGAAAGCACATGGTGCTGCATCCAGCCAGCTAGGAGGAAGAGGGAGGCTGGAGAGGGCTTTTCAGGGGAGGTAAGTCAAGACTGAAAGATACAGAGGTCTGGCCTTGGGGACTAGCAAGGAGAAAGGCCAGCATGTGCAAGAGTGAGTGAGCATGGCATATGACTAGAAATGTAAGAAGTCCATTTCACATGCTGCTGTTGAGTGGGGAGCCCAGCTTGGGATAGGTTGGTGAGGCCAGGTCATACAGAGCCTGGGCCTTGGACTTAATCCTGAGAAAGTAAGATATCATTAAAACATTTTTAGCCATGGAACAACATGAGCAGTTTTTTGTTGTTTTTGTGAACTCAGGGCCTCATGCTCTACCACTTGAACTATGCTACCAGCCCTATTTTTAGACAAAAGCTCAGCAGGTGACGTATTAAGAGATAACATGAAAGGAAACAGAGTAGGAAGGGGGTATGCAGCAGTTAGGGGAATAGTCCCCTCAATTCAAAGGATTCTTAGGAAGGACATCAATAATCTTTAATGGATTTGTGAGAAGGAAGATAGAAGAGGACATTCAGGTTGTTGATGTACTGTATTGGAAGTACCTTCAGGGCAGGAGAGAAAGATGTAGGGGAGGCAAATGGATTGGGATCAAAGGACAAATCATAAGCTGGGTTTGGGGGTTTACGCCTGTAATCCTAGTTACTGGGAAGATCAGAAGAATCATGATTCAAGGCTAGCCCAGGCAAAATTTAGTGAGACCCTCTCTCGAAAGCATACCAAGTGTGGTGGTGTGGTTCTGTAATCCCAGCTATTCAGGATATGAAGGTAGGAATATCATGGTCTTAGGCCAGCTTGGGCATAAGTGTGAGACCCCATCTGATAAACAGAACCAGAAAGCAGAAGGTCTATGGGCATGACTCAAGTGATAGAGTGCTTTCCTAGCAGGTATAAGGCCCTGAGTTCAATTCCCCACAGCAACAACAAAAAATACAGGCCAGGAATAGAGATTTGAGGGTCATAAGCACAGAGAGAGATGATTGAAGTGTTGGGAGGAAAAAAGACCTCACAGTAAGTGTGTAGGGGGAAAGGATGGGGCTTTGAGAAACCACTATTTAAGTTACTTACAGAGTAATAGGAGCCTCAGGAAACCTGAGCAAAGAAGTATTTTAAGAAGAAATGGAGGCTGGATGCCAGAGCCAGCAGCTCATGCCTATAATCCTAGCTACTCAAGAAACTGAGATAGGAAGGATTGCACTTCAAGACCAGCCTGGGCAAATAGTTTGTGAAACTACATCTCCAAAATACACCTGAGGCATGCATGGCTCAAGCGGTAGAGAGCCTGCATTGCAAACATGAAGCCCTGATTTTAAACCTCAGTCTCACCAAAAAAAAAAAAAAAAGGACACCATTAGTGTCACGTGTGCCAACAAGACCAGGTACACTAAGGGTTTAACAGTGAAGACCCTGGTGATGCTGAGAGAAGCAGTTCAGTGAGGTCAAGAAGCCAGGTTCAGAAAATGTAGTTGGGATGGTAGAGGGGTGTCCAAGAGTGTTTTAAGTGAGCAAAGAGTTAAAAGGGTTTCCCTGTGGAGAGTTGGAGTTCATAGAGAAAGGTTGCAGGTATAGTTGAGGCTTTCTGAGCAAATTCCCTGAAAGGCAGGAGGGGATGGGATCCAGAGTTTAGGTAGAAGGATTGACCCTTTCAGTTCCAATGTGTAACAGAAAGAAGTAGGAAGGATTGAGCAGCCAGGCTAGTAGGTTTGTATTTGGGGTGTGAGGAAGTATGCTTTGAAAAGAAGAGAAAGGTTGGAAACAGATTTGAGGAAGTTTGAAATAGCTAGGCAGACCAAGGAAACAGCTCTGGGGGCCTAGTCCGAGACCATTGAATTTATCGTAATGTTAGTCTGTATGGTTTTCATTCTTGTAACAGAAAAAGTTTACAGTTGACATTATTAACTCATTCTGCAAATACGTACTGGGTTTTGGTGGGTGCCAGGTGACTTGCTAGGTTTTGGAGATTCATTAACCAAATGGAAATACAGTCACAAAGTGGCATGTTAAGTTGAAAATTAAAGAATTAGTAGGAGTTAGCTAGGTCTAGAAGGTGGGAATGAAAAGTGAAAGAAATTATTAGAAGTAAAGTTGAAAATTAAAGAATAAGTAGGAGTTAGCTAGGTCTAGAAGGTGGGAATGAAAAGTGAAAGAAATTATTAGAAGTAAAGAAAATATGAAAATAAAGATGAGAAAGGTTTCCATTTTGCTTTTGGTGGTCCTGGGGATTCAACCCAGGGCTTCGTGCATGAGCTATGCCTACAGCCCAAGGATCAGCAGTGAATGTAGCACATAGTAAAAGTGAAGAGCAGGGAAGGGACCAGTTTTCATAGACCATGCTAGCCTATGGAAATGGGAACCATTGAGAGGTTTTAGAATTGGTGAATGATTTAAGATTTGTACTTAAAAAAAATCTCTGAGCACTAAAGAAATGTCAGGTGCTTGCATGATTTTGTATTAGATTCATTGAGAAAATATAAAACAATTAAACCTAGAATCCTTTCTTGGAATATGTGAGAAGTGTCATGGTGGCTGATGTGAGCAGGAGCCTGTGAATGGTAGGTTCCCTCCTGTTCCTCTGTTACAGTATGTTGGAGGATGTAAACAGATGGTTCTTCCTGTGGAAGAGCCTACCTCCCTCAGGTGTGTGAATGGAAGAATATCTCCTTGACCTGGCTGGAAACCTCTCTGCAATCCTGCCTTCTCTTCCAGAATAACCAGAGCTCTCATGGACTCACTTGGACCTGAGTGGCGCCTGAAGCTACCCTCTATACCTGTGGTGCCTGTCTCAGCCCAGAAGAGGTGGAATTCCTTGCCTTCAGAGAACTACAAAGAGACAGCTAAAAGCAAATCCAAAGAAACCACAACTACAAAGAGCAGAGGTGAGCTATGACTCTTTGCCTAGAAAGTCTTGCAATCTTTCATTAGAGTAGTCCTATAAAAATTGGTCTTGTTTATTTAAGCTATAAACTAAAGTAAAAAAACAAAAGGAAGAGGTCTCAACTTAAAGATTGTTTCTTCAGCAGTATAGCGAGGTGAAGATAAAACCTACTTCATAGCTGTAAGGATTAAATGATGTAAAGTACATAAAACTTACACCCTGCACAGAGGTATGCTGTTCCTCTGGCAGCATTTGGGATATATCACTTAGGATATTTTTGATTGTAGAAACAGGAAAAAAAAAAAGTTAGCTTGGTAAAACAGTAAAAGGAATTTATTGGCTCATATAACTAAGAAGTCCAGAGAGAGTACAGACAGGATTTTCCCAGTAGTTCACTGCACAGTCAGTCTTGACTCCAGTTCTCCATGCTTTTCTCCATTCTCTTCTTGATTGTGTGTCAGCTTTGCCTTCAGGCAGGCTCTGGTCCTAGTGGCAAAGAAGCTGTAGAAGTTCTTGGCCTTCACCCATATACCATGCCTCTTGACCGAAAAAGTAATGAACACACACAAATAGCTCACTAGGAAAAGAAGATATTTTTCCCCCACATCCCTGACTCACATATTTTCTGAGTCCCTTCTGGTCAAATTAGTCACCAGCTGCTGTGACTAGGGGATGAGATTTTGTGACTATCCTAGCCCCAGGCCATCTGCCCCAATGCCATAACTACAGGGCTCTCCTTCTCCAGGAACACATGTACTAGGTGTGTCTCAGGAGAAGGAAGATAAGCAGATGGGCAGTCACAAACAGGAGACTGTCAACTGGAAAGCTCTTACAGTGTTGAAAGAGAACTGTCCCAGTGTAGCAAGCTAGGGTTGAGGTTACACAGGTACAGAAGGAGGTATAGAGGGATCAGGGCTGGAATTACTTCTCTTTCCAGGAGGACACCTATGTAGCTATGGGTTGTATTCATTCTCCTTTGGGGGAACCCTGGTAAGTGTTGCCCACTCTTCCCTAGGATGAAAGTGTGGGATGCTAGTGAAATAGATGGTTTTCCAGACACCTGCCGCTTATTTTGCTTCTTTGGATTCACTGAGCCACATGGGTTGTGAGTTCTTTGTAAGCAGTGTGACCCAGAGGACAAGGCAGTCTTGACTTTCAGGGAGCCCTAGTATAATGAGGAACTGAGACATTTTAAAGTACAAGGAGGAAGAATGAGTGCTTAGAGTCTTTAGTGTTTGAGAAGTTCAAATTAGAAACTGACTTAAACATGCTCAGGGGAAAGGCTCCCAGAGGAGCTGGTGATTGAGGTGATGGCTTGAGCTGTTACATTGAAGGATGAGGTCACCAGGTAGGAAGGGAGGAGAATTCTTGGCAGAGGCAGTAGAGGAAGTTGAAAAAGGAAAGTGCAAAGGCTAAACAGTGGAAATAAAAGAGTTACTGCAATGAGTAGTATGTTGCAGAGCGCAGATGAAGCTGGAGCTTTATGTACATCCAGCCCATGGGTCCTGTTTCTAGAGAAACTCATGCACATGTGCACAAGGAGATGTGTACAGGAGTGCCCTTAGCAGAATGTTTGTAACAGCAAAAACAAAACTGAAAGTAATCCGGATCTCCACAAATAAGAAAATGGACAAATCCATTGTATTATTGCAGCAGTGAAAACAAATCAACTACAGTACATGTATCAACACAGAAGAATCTCAAGAATATAATGTCAAGGGGTAAAAAAACCAGTTTGCACCTCTGTGAAGCTCAAAAACAAAGTAAATACAAGTAGTTCATTGATAACTCATATTTAGTTAAACTAAACAGGACTCATGAGGGGAAGGCAAGTGAAAGGAGCACAAGAATTAAGGATAATAGTTTTCTCTGGGAGTGCATTGAGTTGGAGAGGAGTCCACAGGTCTTCAAAGGTCCTAGTAGTAGTGTTTCTTAAGCAGAGGGATGTGTTCAAGTGTTGGTTTTATTCCTATAGCCTTACTCTTATTATAAATATTAACATTTGATAATGATAATTTTTGAAGATTAAAAAGCAGGAGACAGAACAGAGGCTGGAATAATTAGTTGGGACCAAAAAGTGAAGGGATTTGAACACCAGTGCAAGTAGCTTATTCACCTTGTTCTCTCCTCTCTTCCTGAAAGGCTAAAGCAGAGCTGCATGTGACAGGTGAGAGAAGACACAGGCTCAGACCAAAACAGGTCTGAAACCCAGAATCTACAGTCTTTCTTTACTAGATGCCTGTTTGATAGTACTTACTCCTGTTGTAAGTTTGCACATTGTTCTGTACTTCATGTATTCTCAGATCTGATTCTAATCCTTTGTGGAATAGGAGTCCCATTGCAATGGTGACAAAATTGAGGTCCAGAAGTTAAAGAGGTCACACAGTATAGTCCAACTATCAAGTAGCAGTGCCAAAACTAAAACCTTGGTTGCTTTTTATCATGTGTATGTTATGTGCATGTGTGAATATGTTTGTAACCCACCCTCTTCTGAATGAAAACCTGTTTAATTTCTAAGAAGCCATTAATTGAGGAAAATCATTAATCAGAAAGGATAATTTGCAACAGTGTAGACAATCTCAGGGAAAGAAGGTTGTACACAGCTGAGAAGAGATGACGCTGAAGAGATCTCATTGATCTCATTTGGGCACCTGCTCCATGGTTTTTTTCCTCTTCTGAATTTGTATCTAGTGCCTTCTGCTGGGGATGTGGAGAGAGCCAAAGTTCTGAAGGAAGAAGGCAATGAGCTTGTAAAGAAGGGCAACCATAAGAAAGCTATTGAGAAGTACAGTGAAAGCCTCTTGTTTAGTAACCTGGAATCCGCCACATACAGCAACAGGTATCTTCTGCACAGCTGCTGGCCTGGGGGATTTCAGGATGTTTGGTTCCTTAGACTTATGTGAATGAGGTGGGTTCTTCAGTCCCTAGCATTTGGTTGTTATAGGTCAAAACATGCACTCACACCTGTTTTGGGCACTGTGAGCTGGGCATTGCCAATGGCATTTGCTTTCTTAAATGGGTAGAAACTAAGGTTGCCAAAGGGAAGTCTGGGTTTTACTAGCTCTTCTCCCCAAAAGTTTTATAACCACCTCAAATGAGCATAAAATGTAAGCAAAAGCAGCGTGCTTCCTTGTAAACACAACTTTAAAGCAAGTCTCTGCCTCCCCCCCTGCGCTTCACCCTGTGGCTTCTCCAAGACCTTCCTGTTTGAAATATTAGCAGTTTCTATCTGAGGGTACTGGCCCAGAACCCAGGGAGTGAAGTAACTGTTTCCTGACCTAGGAATAGGAGAACAGGGTGCAGTCCAGTCTCAGGGGTTAGACTTGTGGGTCTGTGGAAGTCTGTGCCCCAGAAGCTGCTATCACTGCACTGACTTCTGTGAGGGCCTGAGAGCCAGGTACTGTCCCTGTGGTATAGTGCTCACTGCTGCACAATAGTGTTTGATGATATAGGTTGTAGATCTTGTTTTAAAGATGAGAGAGCCAAGGTTCAGAGAAGGAAGGGTTTTGTCTCAGCTCACCCAGCCAGTAAATAATGGTAGTAAAATTGAAGTCTGGCTCCAATGACATCTGTTAGATTGTTTGGTTTGGTTTTTTGGTGGTACTGGGGTTTGAACTCAGGGCCTCACGCCTCATGCTTGCTAGGCAGGTGCTCTACGACGTGAGCCACTCCACCAGCCCCTTTTTGTGTTGGGTATTTTCCAGATAGGGTCTCCCAGACTATGTGTCCAGGCTGGCTTCAAACTATGATCCTTATGATCTCTGGCTCCTGAGTTGCTAGGAATACAGGCACCCGGTGAGATCTGTTAGTTTTACTATCAAAGCTCAATACAGTTATCAAGAGACCATATCAAATCTAAGCCATTTATTAAATGTTGTAAATCTGTTTCTCCTTCCCTGCCAACATGAGCTTATCACTGTCCAGTTCAGAAATCTTTGATTTGACATAGGCTCACTGTTCCTTAAAATAAAACTTCTCGTTTTTTTGTTTTTTGTTTTTTTTTTTTGTGGTACTGGGGTTTGAAATCAGTGCCTTGAACTTGCTAGGCAGGCATTCTTCCACTTGATCCATGCCCCCAGCCCATTTTGCTTTTAGTTATTTTTCCAAATAGGGTCTTGTATTTATACCCAGACTGGCCTGACCCACAATCTTATTTATGCTTCTTGCATAGCTGGGATGATAGGTGAGCACGGCCACACCAGTTTTTATTGGTGGAGATGGAGTCTTGAGGACTTTTTGGGCCTGGAATCATGATACTCTGAATCTCTACCTCTTGATTAGCTAGGATTATAGATGTTAACCAATATGCCCAGCCTCAAAACTCTTAGGATAAAATGTGCTTCAGATTTTAGAAAGGTAATATGGTCCTTTGGTGATTATATAACACCCCAGAAGGGTCTAGTCAGCTTGCTGAAATAAATTATTAGTGAAACATGCAAATTCCATATATATATGGTAGTATAAAGAAACTAAGTAGTCTCATTTCAGGTCAGCTTTTGCTTCCAAAGAGCTGAAAAAACGAACTTTTAGTTTTAAATTTGGAATGTGGAATCTTGGACTTGTGGTTTTACTGGCTGATTGGACTAGGTGTTCTTCTGTTTGCTAGCTAACTTGAAACTCCTTTCTCTTTGTTCTCTCAGGCCTTTTTGCTGCTAGACACCCCATTAGCCCATTCTCCAGATTTTTTTAAAAACCACATGTGAGACAGTGTTTTGTTTATATAGTGTTCTTTAAAGAAATGTATTCCATACTGTTTTAATTACTTTTTTTTTTTTTTTGGTGGGACTGGGGTTTAAACTCAGGGCTTCTTGCTTACAAAGGAGGCACTCTATTACTTGAGCCACACCTCCAGTCCATTTTGCTCTGGTTATTTTGGAGAAGAAGCCTTGTGAACTAGTTCCCTGGGCTGGCCTGGAACCAAGATCATCTCACTCTCAGTCTCCAAAGTAGCTTGGAGTATAGGCATGAACCATTGGCACCCAGCTTTAATTACTCTTAGAGACCTCTTCTTTTTCTTTGTTTTGGTTTGGTTTTGCAGTGCTGGGAATGAACCCAGGGCCTTGTGCCTGGTAGGCAAGCACTCTACCACTGAACTATAACCCAGCCTGAGCTTTTTGTTTTTGTTTTTGCTTTTTAACTCCATGATGATGATTCCAAAATTTGTCAGGAAAAAAAATAAATAAGAAAAACAGCATAAGAGAATTTAGTGTATAAAGTATGAGAAAAAGAGGAATTATTCAATAATGGTGGTAGGTTAGCTGGGTAAGAGTTAAATACAAGCCTGAATATTCCTCACTTTTCATTTTAAAATAAACTAAGTCAATCACAGTTTCAAATGTAAAAAAATGAAACCATTCTAGATGAATACAGGGGTTAATATCTTGCAGTGGGGAAGGTATTCTTATATGGGGAGAAAAGCCACAGAAGTTATTAAGAAAAAGTTGGATAAATTTGATTTTGTAAGATTAAAAAGTTTTATGTAAAGAGATGTTCAGTTATACCCATGTTTAAAGCAACTAAAAGAAGACAGTGAGTTACCATTTTCTTCTATGTTTACAGAAGTTTGAGACCCAGGCTTGGTATAGTTGCTGAAAAGTAAGCTCTGTCAAGTTTGACAGAGTACAACTTCTTTGGAGAGCGTTTTGTCAGTAACAATCAAAACTTAAAACGCACTTATCTTTTGAGCCAGGAGTCTCTCTCACAAAGATGTTCACTGTAGCATCATTTTATTTATAAGCTGGAAAAAAAATCTATTAATAGAAATTGGTAAAATAAATTATGCTTTATCCAGCTAAGTGAATACAATACACTGACTGGAAACAGTGAGGTAGGATGGTGGACTTAAATACTAAGCCTCAGGACATTCTGATGGTTGTGCTTTTAGTGATTGTCTTTGGAAAAAACAACCAGACTTGAATGATGAAAGTACACACATTCACTTTTTTATCCACAGATGCAAAATGTTTTGTTGTATGGATGGACATGATTTTTTTTTTCCAACACTTTATTACAAAAAATTTCAAAATATGGGAGAGTCAGAAGAACAGTATAGCGAACATCCATATAGCCACCATCCAAATCATACAGTATTTTGTTATGTGGTGCTAGGTGTCACACCCAGGACCTTGTGCATGTTAGGCAAATGCTCGACTACTGGGCTGTATCCCCAGCCCAATCCATCTTACTATTTTTGATGCATTTCAAAGTAAATTACAGATATCTCTACATTTTTACCCCTAATGTATCAGCATGCTTTAGAGTTCAGTACTTAATGTTTGCTTTTTCTTAAAGTAGATACTTAAAAAAAAAAAAAAAACTGTCAGAAAAGCTTTTCTTTGCTTGAAAGAGCCTGATACAGGAAAGTGAGGTAGACAAAATGATAGCACTAAACAAGGTCAGATCCAGGATCATGCAGACCCACCTGCTTTGCCCTTAGTAGTGGTAGCACTTCAGGCAGGTCCCTCTACTGCTCTGAGCTAGCTGTAAAAAGCTTTTTATAGCTTTCTCATTTGTAAAAAGGGGCTAGGATTGTTGTGAGGATTGAAAAAAATAGAAAGTAACCTGCACAAAGTCGGTGTTCAGCAAATCAGAGATTTCTTCTCAACTACCTCCTGTTTTGTGGGGTCCTCAGAAGTGACTGAATCTCTGCATTGATCTTTCCCCCACCAGAGCGCTCTGCCATCTGGTCCTGAAGCAGTATAAGGAGGCAGTGAAAGACTGCACAGAAGCCCTCAAGCTAGATGGGAAGAATGTGAAGGCATTTTACAGGCGGGCTCAAGCCTACAAGGCTCTCAAGGTAAAAGATCCCCACAGAGCTACAGAGATTTAGGCCAGTGCTGGCACTTCAGAGTGCAGTGAAGGTGAGACAATACCTGCTGAGTTCCTTCTCCTGGGCCCCAGTTAGCTCAGGCACATACAGGCTGGGATTTGAAAACACTCTGCTGCCTCAGCAGCTATCACCAGGCCAGGTGAACCTCACCTCCTCCAGGTCCCTTCCACACACTCTTCTCTTCTCTCCCATTAGGACTATAAGTCCAGCCTTGCAGACATCAGCAGTCTCCTACAAATTGAGCCCAAGAACGGCCCTGCACAGAAGTTACAGCAGGAAGTTAACCAGAACCTGAACTAAAACCCCAAAGGGCAGCAGGAACCCTCTGCCTGACCTTCCCAGAGAAGCCAGAGGCCTCCTCCCCTGTATCTGCCCCTGACACCCAGCATGTCCCCGAAGGAGCTCCAAAGCACCCTCCTCAGCCCCTCCAAGAACCTTTGCTTGTTCAAATTAACCCCAGTGTAGGCAAGCACAGGACTTTGTTTTGTCAGGAAGGTCCCCACTAGAGCTGAGGTGTGAAGCTGGAGCTCTGTCCCCATCTCCTTACCTCAGACAGCTAGCAGATCACACAAACAGCAAAGCACTTGACTTTGTCCCTGCCCCAAGTATGCTGCAGACTGAGTACAAGACTCCACCTCTCTGCAGTTAATCTGAACAACTGAGCTGGGGGTAGAGGGTAGTTGACAAGCTAAAACCCCAGCCCACGTACACCCAAAGCAGCCTGTTGAGCTGGTTCTCCAAGGCTGCCATCTTTCTAAGGGCACAGTCTCCTATGTCTGAACCCCAGTGCCTTCAGTTGGGCCCTCCTTTGTAGGAAGGCAGAGCCCTGACCTGTGGAATTTCTGTCCTTGACTTTGTGCTGCTGCCTTCCGTATGGAGCTACCTAAGCTACTTAAGAGCTCAGTGGTTATGGCTGCTCCTCCTCGGATGGGGAGAGAGGCCTCCTGGAGGTCAGTGTCCTTCCATTCTGGGCAAGAGTTTGCCCTTTTTTCCCAACAGTGGCCCCTCCAGACTTCTTAGTTCTTCGTGATATGTTGAAGTTAATTTGAACTGACTGATTTTGTTGAACTGTGTGTTTAAGCTATTGCATTAAAAAGCTTTCTTCTACACAGGTATCAGTTGTACTTTTATGTCTTTTCAGCTTTGTGCCTCCAACTCTGTAGTGATAAAAAAACCAAAAAAAGCTACTGGATCTTAGGCATTATCAGTTTACTGAACAGATTTTCTGAAATATCTGCATGGGCCTGTAGTGCTAGGGAGATAATACACAGACAATTGGTGACTGCTCGCAGAAGACTGGCAGTCTACTTGGAAGGCAAGAAGTAATCAGATCACCACCCAAATGTAGAACTACAGCTGGCTGCAACATCATGAAGGAGGCATCCAACACTTTTGCCTACCACCAGGGGGAGGTTTACACAATGGAAGGTAAAGGACCCCAGGGCAGTAGAGCTTGAACTGAGTTCTAAGGGGAGAGGTTAACTGGTGGCAGGGGAGCAATGAAGACAGAATAGCATATGTGAAGTCCTAGTTGGAAGGGAGAAAAGGAGCCAAAGTGCATTCAGGTTCACAAAACATGGCATGTGGTAAGACCAGCAAAGAGCTTTAGGATCTAGCCAGAATTATGGGCTTCCTCCCCTTTCTGGGCTGTGTTGTAGTTAGATTATTTTCATCTTAATGATGTAGAAGTTTTATGACTAGACAGAGCAAGAATTTGTAATGTCCCTTTGTTCCCCATCACTTTGGTGCTAAGTGATGTCAGCTGTGAAGGAAGGGCAGTCTGCAGTAGTGGCTTAAGGACTAGGGTTTCTTGGGTTTTGTTTTTTTAATGGGACTGGGGTTTGAACTTAGGGCTTCATGGGTTGCAAAGCAAAGCAAGGACTCTGACTTGATCCACACCTCCAGTCCATTTTTGGAGATGAGAGTCTCTCAAACTATTTGCCTGGGCTATCCTCAAACTGTGATCCTCCCAAATAGTTAGGATTATAGGCATAAGCCACTGGCACCCAGCTTAAGGATGAGGCTTTTGCTATCTGTATAGTCAGTTATCTCCAGGATGTAGAATCAGACCAACCCCTTGGGCATGCCCAGGGACCTTTCAGAGTGGGGAACTGCACTATTGCTGCCTCTCAGACAATCCTGGCTCCGTCTGATTTGAGGGCGGTCTAGTGGCAGCACCAAGCACAACTGACTTACTCACTGTCCTTTTTTGGCTCTGAGAGTGTGTCTGTGTGTATGTGTGTAGACTTGCCAGTGAAAATAGGCAGCCAGGCAACGACCTTTCCAGGCAAAAAGGCTTTCTCCAGAGGCTCTGAGGACTAAAATTTCTTCTTATTAACATGTCTAGGAAAGGGACATGTAGCTGTCAATGTGATTTTTTGTTTTTGTGGTACTGGAGTTTGAACTGTACTCACTAGGCAAGTGCTATACCACTTGAACCACACTTCCAGTCCTGTTGTGATCGCCTTAATGGCCAGGATCACTACATGGGAATGACAAGGTATCCTGCAGACTTCCTTGTGGGCACCAGTTCATGCAGGGTCACTTAAGTCATTACAGGTTTTGTCCTTACACTAACAATAATAGAAAGCTTTTGAAAACCTGAGGTAAGGATGAGACATTGGCTGTGCATTATGAGAGAAGTCTCTGATTGTATGGTGGGGGATAGATCACAGGATAATAGCACAGATGCAGTGAAGCCAGGAGAGGCTATTGCCAGAGCCTAGTTGAGCCCAGACTAGAATGATGGTAGTGGATTTAGAAAAAGTAGAACTATTTAAGAGAAGGCAGCAAAATTGATAGGTTTCATATGGAAGACAAGAAGGAAATTGAAAGGGGGAGTGGGGAAACCCTCAGATTTTAGCTTTTGCAGTAGAATGAGGGTGGGGCCATTTATTGAAAACATTGGAAGAGAGAACTAGAGGATTTGAGGGTGGGGAATACTAAGTCATGAGCTTGGTTTTACACACGAGTTTGAAATGTTACTGGGATAACCAAGAACTAATCAAGTAGAGTGTGCGATCTGTGGCCCAGGAGCTCCCAAAAGTGGCCTGTGCTGAAGAAAAAACATCCTAGAATGTGTACAAATTGAAGATATGGTTATAAAGGTACACAGTGAGGAGAAAGTAGAAAAAGGAGAAGGCTGAGGATCAGGCCTGAAGAAATGGCCAGCATTCAGCATTTGGAGAAAAGGGGATGACTCTGCACAGGGACTGTGGTTTGGTCTGAGCAGTGGAGAAAGTTTGACATATGTTTGTGGAGAACAGGAAGAGCTAAGGCAAAATGGCATGGACTCCTGGACTAGTCAGATTTGTTACTGGTGAACTGGTAGTAGAAACTGTGGTCTTTGCCACTGTGCTTTGGCTGCACAGGTATGTGGAAGGGCAAAGATCTGGGGTCTATGCCTCTGATGGGAAGTGAGCACTAACTGCCCCAAAGAACCTTAGATATTCTCCCATTCCATGTTGGGGAGGGGAATCCTGACCTGGGAAGGCACCCCAACACATTTACATTTCTTCTTTAATTATATTGTACAACACCTCCATCACCTGGGACCTGGAAGCAGTTGCTTGCTTCTAAGGTGTTTGCCTGCCCTGCAGGGTGCTTAAACCTACAGAAACACCATATACTTCAGATGTGGGTACCTATAGCTTTGGTCCATTTTCTCAGTCCACTGCATGATGATATTCATTTAACCATCTGCTGCACTGTTGGAGGGGTGGTCATTTCTAGTTTGGAGCTATTACAGATAGTCCAACTCAGTTCCCATGACAAGTCTCCTGTTAGTATACCTTCTGTGCACTTTGTTACTCATTTGAGAATCTGTTCCTTGTAGGCACGCTCCAACCCCATCAAATCTGTTTGCTCTTCCCCCACCTCCCCCACCTTCCCCACCTCCCTTGAGCACAAGAAAGGCAAGATAGATTTTGCAGTACTTTTAATACACAAAGCAAAAGTTAAGTGGCTGGCTGGGTAACCAGCCTCCATTCCATATTCGAAGCTCAGTTACAGACACAGACCAGTCAAGAAATAAGTTACAGTTCACAGGGCCTTTCAGCTCAGAGAAAGAAATGCTGTACTCTTGGCAACCAGGGGAGTAAGGATTCCATTTTCCAGGGGTTAAAGGGAAAAAAAAATGTTCCTGAAGTACTGAAGACACTCAGTCTTCAGTTAAGAATGTAGTGTGGCCCACACAGGCAGGCCTTCTAACAGGCAGAATGGAGCCTATGCCCAGGGAAAGCCCAACTCATTCTATGTAAGACCAGGCAGGGCAGCTGGTACGAAAACACCAGCTTCACTCTGCACCATTCTAGTCAGGTGTAGGTGTATCATCTGTGATCATTTCAGCTTCCCTCTTCAAGGAATCCTTGGGTGTCAGATAAAGCCAGTAGCACAACATGGTGAGTTTCTGAAAGTCACCCTCTTGCCTGGTTCTCTGCAGTTTCTCCTGGTCTCAGCTGCTCTGTCACAGTTCATGTAACCCCCAGTCAACCACCATTTTCAGTGCATATATGCCTTCGGCTGCTCCATGGCCTGGTGTGCCTGCAAGACTGCTACTGCCTCTTCTATCTGTGGGACACAAGTGGAAGAGGCTTAGTGCAGCTGGCCCAGCAGGACTCCAGAAAAGCCTTGACCTCTCTTATCTCAGCATAATAAAGGATTTGGGAACACTTATCCACTGTTACTCACAAGATCCTGTGAGATAGAGGTACACTTCTGGACATCAGAAAAATCTTGACCTTTATACTGTCAGAACATAGCTTCTTGTGTCAAAAGCTTGTCTATGCGGCTATACAGAATTAGTCTCTGGAGGGGCTGAAATAGCAAACCCTTATTGAAGGCCCTCTTCTACTCTTAAGATCAATTTCACCTGTCCTAGAGTGTCAAGGACAGCCCTTGTCCTTAGCTCTCCTGCTGCCCAGCCTCTACCTACCTTGGCATGGAGGGACTCTGGAGACTCAAGCATGAGCAGCAGTTCCGAGTTGTCGATCTCCAGCAGCATGCCTGTGATCTTGCCAGCCAGCTGGGTATGGACATCATGGATGAGGGGGTAGAGGCGCTCCCCTGTGTGGAACAACCTGTGATACCTATGCACACACCTGACTTATACTCCATTGTCCAAGGAGTACATGGAGTGAAGCAGCAAAGAATATTAAAGTTATCATTCCAAAACTGCTCATTCGAGGCTATGTCTCAACTTTACTGGGTTATTTATTTTCCCAGTTATAAAGTGGGCATAGCAAACCTGCTTTAGAGAATAGCTTAAAGAATCAATTTTTGTATTATATGTGAAGTGATCTGCAGCACAAAAATCTGTTCTGTCTAAAAACTACTTTTGTTCATCTTGCAAGGAACACAAACTGGACATACTGGTTATTCTAGACAGGATATATTACTGAACTTGAGGCTGAGGGTTGAGGAGACAAGTACATAGAATATATTCACCTCCTACCATCAGGTATGCCTAGCAACAGGACCTAGTGTTGGTGTCAGCCCATTTTGGCAGTGTGTAAAGGGCCCAGCTAGGATGGGATCCTCAAATTGGGGTTGAAAGGGGTCTTACGAGGAGCGTGACAATGTTTACACTGCTAACAAAGCATATTTGTTAGCACATTTATACCTCTATTAAGCACATTTAAGTTTTTTTCTGTGGTGGTGAGATGGAGTATGAAGTGGGAAAAATCTAATAAACTGAGGAAGTAATGAGTAGTAGCAGTGAGGGCCTTCAGTGAGGATCTGGAGATCTGGGTGGCTGTGAAGTGAAGTACCTGCCAGCCAGGAACAAGCCTGTTCATTCACAACTAGAAGTATCTTTTAGCAGGGTCTTTCATGGACTCTGGGACTGGAGAAGAACCACACTAGAGTTCAGAGTCCAGTGGGAATCACCTATACCTATCCAGTGCACAGGTATTTCCCACTTGTGGCCCAATTCCTAGCAGAAACCCAAGACCATAATCTCACTCCTGGCCCTGATCTCCCCACATCCAGAGTGTCTCCTACTCCCACCTAAGTATCGTAGAACAGCAGAGCTGGAAAAAGCCCTGAGATCATTGGTCTGGCCAGTATTTAGAAGACAAGAGTAGAGGGGCCTAGAAAGTAGAGGCAACTTGGGTAAGGTCACCTGGCAGCTCATTCAGTGGCAAAGTTGGACCTGTCTTCATGCCTGTCCTCACTCCGTGTTCCTGGCAGGCTGGTCAGCTCCCACCCCTCCTCTTCCTGCCCCAGCACAGGAGAGCCAACCACTCACCAATCATCTGTTTTTGCTCATGCAGGGGTGCTGCAGCCAGCCTGGATGCAGTCAGGGGCTCCTGGCCAGGGACGTACACAGCAGGTTCCTGGACCTGCACAAGGTGCCAGGAACACATCCCTTAACCACATGGATAGAAAAGGCCTCAAATACTTAAACTGATGAATGCAGCCCTCCAGGAAGACTCTGGGAGAGGGAGCAGGGGGGCAAGGTCTGGGTGAGCAGGTGGGGCATGTGGATTAGCAGACAAAGTTACTATACTCTAACTTATAAATAATGCTATGAACTGATAAAGGCCCCTGATGAGTATCACTAAATGAAAACCATGAATTGTTCAGCACTTTGTGCCCAATAACAGCCCTTTTCCCAGGTAGCTTTAAGGATACATCCCCAGAATACTTCTGATCTTCTCACATCTTGATAATTTTAAAAATATTTGGTGGTGTTTTAAGAGTATCCTTGTTCATTGTGCAAAAAGTTGTTCAAACTTTCCATGTATGGTGGTACATGTATATAATTCTAGCACTCAGGAAGCTGAGGCAGGAAGATCACAAGTTTGAGGCTAGTCTGGGCTACATAGTGAGTTTGAAGCCAGCCTGAGCTACACAAGGAGACAAAACAAAAAAATAGTTCAAGCTACATACAATACATTGGAACTCTAGACAGGTTATGATAATGCTGAATTTTGGACCTGTTTTGGGGCAAAGAGATAAATACATAGCCTTTCATTTAATTAAGCATTCTCAGTTCTCTTTTAAAGCTTAATCACATCCCTTCAAGACTCAGCATATTCCTAGAATACCTTTCCTTGTTGCTCAACAGAAATACTAAGGGAGTCCAAATTAATTTTGGTAGTCTAGGAAAAGCAAATAGTGATTAGTAAACAAAATATGATCCTGGCCTTCTTTCCCTTTCTTTTAGTAAGGGGGATCTCTTATTGACTACACACGTTAGTAAATGCAACTTTACAAGCCAAGAAAATGAAAGCAAGGCTCAGAAAGCCAACACCTGAGCCAAGGCTTTGAGCCAGGACTCCCAGAGCCAGAGTAAGCAGGTGGCCTTACCCCATGGGCATTGTGTACAGCTGAGGAACATTTGTGTGGCAGGAAAGGCTGGCCTGGTGTAGAGCATCCTGCCCCACTGGGTCTTGTAGTCTGGGTACCAATGTTTGCTATAAAAGTAAGCAGGGTTCAAATGACTACTATGAAAACAAAAACAAAATTACAAGTTTTGGTTAAGACATGAAGAAACTGGAACAGTTGTATATGTATAGCTACTATAGAAAAACAGTATGAGAGTTCCTTAAAAAATTAAAGATATGCCAGGTGTAGTGGCTCAAATCTGTAATGCTAGCAACTTGGGAGGCAGAGATTGGAGGACTGCAGTTCAAGGCTAGCCTGGGCAAAAAGCTCACCAGACACTATCTCAACCAATGACTGGGGAAGATGGCACACCCCTGTGATCCCCAGCTGTACAGGAAAGCACAAATAGGAGGATCAAAGCTTAGACATAAAGCAAAACCTTATCTCAAAAGTAACCAGAACAAAAATGGCTGAAGGTGTGGCTCAAGTGGTAGAGCACTTGCCTAGCAAGCATGAGGCCCTGACTTCAATTCCCAGTACCAAAAAAAGAATTGCCATGTCATTTAGCAATTCCATTTCTGGATACGTACTCAGAAGAATTGAAAACAGGATTTCAAAGAGACAATTATACACCCGTGTTCATAGAAACAATAGTCACAATAGCCTTGAAGCAACCTAAGTGTCCAATGAGATGTGGATAAACAAAATGTGGTATATGTACAATGGATTATTATTCAGCCTTAAAAAGGAAAAATTCTGACAAGCTACAGTATAACTGAATCTTAAGCATATTGTGCTAAGTGAAATAAGCAACTCTCAGAAGGACAAACACTGTGATTCCACTTACATAACTAATGTAGTCAAATTTAAGGACAAGGAATGGTGGTTGCCAGGGGCTTGAGGTAGGGGGAAATGAGTTACTGTTTAATGGGTTCAGAATTTCAGTTCTGCAAGACAGAAAGTTCTAGAGATGGATGGTGATAGGTACAATTCACACTCAACAATGTGAGTGCACTGAGTACCACTCAACTGCACACTTACCCATTAAAAATAAAATAATTAGCATGGGTGTCAGGGTCTGGCAACAACCTAAGGCCAGCTGACTGACTCCACTGGTTCATGCAGAATCCCCAGTGCGGGGCACAGAGCCAGCACACAAATGGGAGAATATCTGTTGAATGAAGAAACAGATGTGCTTGCCTTACAGCCAAAGCCTACATCCTCGTTACCAGTGGCTGCAGTACTAAGGCTCAGGTCATTGCATGTGTGAAATCACTAATCCTGACAACAAAATGTGCATATTATTTTTGTCCTTACTTTAAAGATTAGATGACCAGAGACAGCAGTCAGCAAGGGCCACAGAGTGAGTTCCAGAAACTGGAGGCCAAGCTAACTTCCACACTACACACACAGCCTCCAAAGCCGACCTGACTTACCAAGAGATCACTGTGGAGACCGTCCTAACTCCCCTCCAGGGCCAACCCCAACATCGAGATCTTGCTTCACCCTCCTCACACCCCCATTTCCTCTCGGCCCCACCCACACTCACCCACTGTCTGGGTGTGGGAAACTGGGCGTGGCACATGGATAGAAGCCTGCCTGGCACTGCTGACGTGGGCCCGTGGGCGCCGGGGCAAGCCTGGTGGCCGGACCACTGAGGCAGCTGGAGGGTAGATGGCTTGTGGCACAGAGATAAATGGAGAGAGAAGGTTTGGGGGATGTGGGATAAACAAAATGGTACACTGTGCCATGGTGGTTACAAGAGGAGGGAAACTAAAAATTCATAGTAGAAAGATGAGTAAATTCGCCTAGACCCAGAAGCCCAGAGAGGGGTTATGTGAATCTGCAGTGACAGCCAATTCATGTCTACCCAGAGCTCTGAGATGCATAAATACCCTGGCCATTCATTCACATTAGTCCCAAGAGTTTTAAGTGGCTGTGAACTTGGCTCTTAGGCCATTCATCAACAATACAGGCAGAGGAATTTCATTTTCTCAGATTTGCAAGAGTTTTTAGCTATAAATCAGAGAAGTCTTTGGGACAACTGATAATGGCCACACTGCATGACTTTTACAAGCTCTCTGCAATGTTTGGTGCTTTATGCATGTCACATTCAGGCCCAAGTTCAGAAGAGGAAACTGAGGCCCAGAGAGGCAAAGTGATCAATCCAGGGAAATGGCAGAGCCAAGCTTGATCCCTGTGTTATACACTGCTACTTGGGGCCCACAAGCCAGGCTGAGAGTGGCAGAGGCTGGCTCACTCACACGGAGGTCTGTGCGGCTGGGCCGTCCACCTGGGGGCAGGCTGGATAGGAGCTATGGAGCCAGAGTCATAGTACGCAGCCTGGGCTGGAGGCTGTGTGGAAGAAGAGGACCTAGAGTGAGGAGCTTTGCATCAGGGCGGGAGAGAAACTGCATCCCCCAAGGGACACCATTATAAGCACTGCAGTCCCCTCCAGGGGACAGGTTATAGTAAAGGCCCACAAAGTTAGCAGGAAGGGCTCCTCCCATCTCAGGAGGTCCTTTAGCCCTGAAACCCTCTCAGGGCAAGACTTCAGATACAAACCTTGCTCCTTAGCAGGTCTAGCCCAGTGATTTAGATTTTTAAAAAGTCACATTGTACCAGTTTGTGCCAGCTGAAGCAGCTGCTAAAAGGGGAGGGAGAGTGGCCAACCTGGTAGCCAACCTTCAATAATTTCCATCTTTCTGCTTCCTGTAAGGTTCTTTCTCAAACCATGCTCCTCAGAACATTAACAGCCAGGTGAAGTGTTAACAGGCATCCCACAAAAAACCCACCATCCAAGCTGGGGAAGTGGTACATACTCTGTGCCTATTTGGACAACAAATACAGTAAAGAAATTTAGACTACTTCTGTTTTATGCCATGTCTCCTAAACTTACTTGACCACAGGAATCTCGCTCAGACTGGGAGATGCTGTTTGATGGCAGTATTACCCCCTTTAGTGATGAGGAACATAAGACTTAGGCCTCAGAACACCCTGCCTGGTGAGTTTCCAGCAGAACCTACATTTGCCTGTGAGGCTCTATTTCCCAGCTTTACCTAGCTATCATGGGGAAGGGGAATGGTGGGAGCTGTGGATAGACTCACCTGAGGCACAGCAGGCAGAAAGTAGCTGGTGGGCTGCTGGAAGGAGCCCAGGAGGGGGTGGTCCAGGGCCTGCACCGTGGAGAGGCGCTGCATGTACTGGTTGGTCAAGATGGCCTTCCGCTCCTCTTTGCGCTGGGCCAGCGCCACATACAGTGGCTTGGTGCCCACAATGCGCCCATTCATCTCTGTCACAGCCTTTGTCGCTTCTTCTGGAGAGGAAAAACACACAAAGCCAAACCCCTTGCTGTGGCTACCCTCTGTCATCACCTAAAAGCAAGACAAGACAAGGGTTGCTGGGGGTGGAGAAGGGACACTCCCGGGTTGTGCTCCCCTCCTCCCTTGGGGCCGCACCCAGCACCTGGCAGGCCTCTCAAGAAACCTGTGATGGAGGGAGGAGCCATCCATCCCACATTTACTGAGGCCTACTGTGTGCCAGACACTTCACATGCCTTCCTGACCCCCACACAGCCTCCGCATGGGGAGGTCCAGTGTCTCCCACTTCACAGGGAGGAAAGGAACATGCAAGAGTGACTTGTCCAAGGCCACCTAGCTGATAGCTCATGCACACAGCCTGAGCTCAACCTCTATTGCATCTGCAAGGCACAGGACCGGTTCTTGAGTTTTCGAAAGACATTCTCAGTCTTTATTCTTTTGGAGTAACTTTAGACTTACAGGAAAGTTACAGAGGTGTTGCTGGGTATCTCACTCAGCCTGCCCTAAGGTTAGCATGTCACGTTGTCAAAACTACATTTACTGTGATGCGATGCCACTAACCATTACACTTATCCGCTCCTATTAACTACAGTGCTCTCTGAACTCCAGACTTCATTCGGATTTCACCTTTTGAACTAATAGCCTTTTTCCTTTTTGAGGATCAACTACGTTGCATTCTTACCATTTTTTAGGTTTGAGACGGACCTGGCTCACATACTCTGTAAGGAGCTCTTTTTCACAGTTGCCCCATCAGAGCCCATGCTCTAACTCAGCAAGTCTCAAAAACAGTAAACCCTCAACCCCTCATACAGCTGAAGGTCCACAGATGGTCGTTTTTAGAATTAAGAACTTGGATGGGCAAAATTGACATTTTTTACATTAGCTATCTCTTCTATTATGAAGATGGGCAACAATAACAACAACAAAAAATACAGGATCAGCCATGCCTATGACTGTCATGAAGACAAATATTTTCATGTCATATGTTCATCTCAAAATATCATTTATGCTAATTGCTACTTTGATAGATCTCAGTTTAATGCACATTACTGCTGTCACTTCAGAATTTTGGTAGTGGTAACTATAGTTTTTTAAATGATTCTATAAATTTTGCACTGTCCATTTAAAAATACTCTTAAAAGGGGTCCACAGGCTCACTAGGACCAGAGTCCTGATGCAAGAATATTGTTAAGAACTTCTATTAGTAAGCAGTTTAAAAGTAATGATAAAACTAGTGTAGCTAACACCTAGTCAAAACTTGCTATGAACTTGATATACGTATTTCATTTATATGCCTTAACTCATTTAATTTTCACAATCACTATTTTATAAAATAGAAAATGTGTAAAAAATTGCATAAAATCTCAACTTGTTTGGTCTACAAAAAGATGATTTATCTCCCCAGGTATGCCTCAACCCTGAGCAATCCAGATTTATATATTCCCTTCATTCAAGGAATTCTCAAGGTCAATGGATCTTCTGAAATTATACACAACATGGGTGAATAGTCACAGGAATCACCATTCCGCTGCTGTGGTACACAGTCCCTGAGTGCTGCTAAGGCCGTCCCCAGAGGCAGTGAGGCTGCTTCCATTTCACAAGTGGGTAAAAGCAATCAGGCACTTGCTTTAGGTCCTACAGCTAAGAAACATTACAACTTAGAATAATCCTTTGTGTAGTACCTGTACCCATCTCGTCCTCCAGGCATGAACAACCAAAGTGCCTAGAGGAAATCTCACTCCAGACTGAGAATAATTAGGCCAAATATCTTACATCTAAAAATTGGAGTGTTGTGCAGACATTAAAACTATATTAAGTTGGGCTTGCGGAATGGCTCAAGCAGTAAGAGTACGTGCCTAGCAGGCATGAGGCCCTGAGTTCAAACCCCAGTGCTACCAAAAAAAGTAAATTAAGTATTGTAGATCAGTACAGTATAACTTTCTTTGGGAAGTGAACCTTTTTAGCACCACTGCCACTTCCTCCAAGAAGCCCTTCTTCCTGTTCCAGTTCTGCCTCCAATACATCTTATAATATGTTGAGTTAGCCATACATCTGACCTCTTCACTAGACCATAGATCCCTCAAAGGCAGAGCCCAATCTGACTTGTTCCTGTGTGCTCCCCACAGAGTGTGGTTATGGAATGAATAGTGGGTCATCTTAAAATCATCTGGGAGGTTTTAAAAATAAAATGCCCAGGCCCTACCCCCACTCAGTTTGTCTAACCCAAGTGTTCACATTTAAGAACTCCCCAGGCAGTTCTAGTGAGAAGCCAGGGCTGGGGACTACACAGTGAGCCCAACGCCCTCACCCTACAGATGAGGCTCAGAAGCTAAGCTAAAACTACTTCAAGGTCAGAGCTATTGAGTAGAATGGCAGTTGTCACATCTCAGGTAACTCACAGGGTTGGGCACACAGCTGGTGCTCAATGAAGAATCAGTGAAGAGTGATATAGCCCAACTCTCATTTTCCTGATGGGGAAACTGCAGTCTAGACGGTTATATCACTGGCCAATGCCAGGTAACAAAAGTTCACAGAAATACAAGGCACAAATTTCTGGAATCTGGCATGCAGTAGGCACTCAATAAATGATTGTTGAATGAACCAAGGTTATACTGTGCTTCAAGTCCAGCTGTATGACTGGACTACATGTCTACTTTGTTCCCCACCAACCCAGATAAGGCTGTAGATGGACTGCAAGCTCCAAGGGGGTAAGAGTGCCCCAAATGGGAACTCAGCTTCCCCAGAAGCCAGGGGAGAGACTGGGGCCTATGGTGGGGGCGGTGAGAGGATGAAGGGAAGGCTGCCCCAGATGTGTGGCCCTCACCTTTGCACTGGTAATCACTCCGTAGGGAGAAAACACTTTCCTCAGCTTCTCATCGTTGATGGAGTCATCCAGGTTCTTCACATACAGGTTCACGCCCTGGAGGAGGGTGCTACTCAGTGCCTCTTCCCTCAAGCCCAGCATGAGGGAGGATGATGGCTGCCTCCTGCTCTCACTCTCCCATGGCAGTCCATCATCCCAATCACTCGGCGTGTCGGTCCCCTGGAACCCTGAGCAGATCTCATACTTGCACAGGTCCCAGTCCCCACAGCCTGTACCCATTTCACAGATGGGAGCCATAGAGAGAGACCTGAGACCTGCAGCAGGCTCAGCTCAGAGCTCAGCCAGAATGTAGCTCTCCACAGGCAGAGTCCCTCACAGGCCAGCTCCAGACTGGTCACAGAGCATAAGACGGGCCGCCTGCCAGTCCATCACCTTGCCAGCTCAGAACCCTGGCACATTACTCGTCTGGTGCTAGGCACTGCTCTAAGCCCTTTACTCATTTTAATTTTTAATCCTCACAATAACCCTAAGAAAAGGAAGCTTTAATTTCCATCTTACAGATGTCAAAACCGAAGAACAGGTCAAGTACACTGCTCCAGATCACATCCCCCTAAGTGGCAGAGTCAGGACTCACCCAGGGAGCCTAACCTCAGAGCCTGAGCTGTGCCACTGAGTGACAACTGCTGCTTCCAGTAGATGCCAGGGGCACCCTCCCCCCAAAACGTGGCAATTGAAAATTCTAGACAGTGCCAAAAGCCCCTGGAGTGGGGGACAACTGCCTCTCATTAAGAGCTACTGAGTATGATGTGTGGGAGTGGAGGTTTACACCTCTCCAGGAGGGATCTACAACTCTTAACATTTAGAGGTTCATTTCCCACAGAAAGTTACATTGTCCTGATCTACAATTTTAATATAATTTTAATGGCTGCACAACATTCCAACTTTTGGATTAAGATATTTGGCCCGATTATGTTCAGCCTGGAGCAGGATTTCCTCTGGGGGCATTTGGAGATGTTTTGGTTGTTCATGACTGGAGGGTACAGTGGGACAGAACCTACACAAAGGTATTTTCTAAGAGGTCAACACCTGACCTATGGTTGGGCCGTGTCCCATTTCTCCACTGTTACAAGCCACCACCCCAATGCTCATCTGATTCTTGCCCCAGCTTAGTTCCTACAAGTAGCATGGCTAGAGGAAGGAGTCACATTCATGGCAACCACTTTCAGGTAGAAGCAGTGGCCATCAGGAGGCCAGGCCTCACCTGGTAGCGGTTCTGCCGGTCCTGCTTCATCTGTTCGAACCTGCGCTTCAGCTCATTCTGCCTCTCTGCCCGCTTCTGGGCCCGGCCCACGTACAGCAGCCGCCCACTCACCTCCTTCCCATTCATTTGGTCCACAGCCTAAGGAGGGGAGGGGAGAATGCGTGTAACCATTCAGAACCATGCAGATACAGCCCTGATCCTCGCTCTGGTCTCCAGTCCTGCCTTCTGCGTCTGGAGGGGTCGCCTACAAACCAGGCTGGCTTTGCCAGCTGAGAATAATCGGTACCAAGATAAAAGCTCATCTAAAGCACAACTGCTTTTTTTAAACCATGAAGCAAAATTCCCAAGTAAACTGCAGACTTTTCATTTTGGGGATTGGGACCTGCTCTATTTAAAAAAAAAAAGAAAAGAAAAGAAAAAAGAAGCCAGGCCTTGGTGGCTCACGCCTGTAATCCTAGGTACTTAGGCAGCTGAGATCAGGAGGATCACAGTTCAAGACCAGCCCAAGGAAACAACTCACGAGCCCCCCCACCCCCATACCCAAAGTTACTAGAGCAAAATGGACTGGAGGTGTGGCTCAAGCAGTAAAGTGCCTACTTTGTGAGCTCAAAGCCCTGAGTTCAAATCCCAGTCTCACCAAAAAAACCCCTGAAATTCAGTTTCCCATATTTAAAATTTGAGTATTTTAAATACATTAAAGTATTCTCATACATTAAATGCATGTTAGTCAGTGAAAGAAGCCAATCTATAAAAGCTAAAAACTCTATTAACTCCAACTATGATTCTAGAAAAGGCAGAACCAAGAAGTCAATAAAAAGATCAGGGGTGGTAACGGGTTAGAGGGCAGGAAAGGATGGACAGACAGGCTTTTAGGGGAGCAGAAATACTCTGTCTGATGCCATATTGCATATGGTGGCTACATGTCAAACCCACAAAGTGTGTAATACCAAGTGTGACCCCTAGTGTAAGCGGTGGACCCTGGGTGATAGGACGTGTCAAAGTAGATTCATCAGTCTATCAAGCATACCACCCTGGTGGGAGACAAAGTGGGGGAGAACATACGCCTTTATCTCTTTTTTTTTTTTTTTTTTTGCAGTACTGGGGCTTGAACTGAAAGCCTACACCTTGAGCCACTCCACCAGCCCTTTTTTTTGTGAAGGTTTTTTTCTCAAGATAGGGGCTCGCAGAACTGGCTTTGAACTGCGATCTTCCTGATCTCTGCCTCCTGAATAGTTAGCATTATAGGCGTGAGCCACCGGCATCCAGCTCAATTTTTGGCAGTACTGGGGTTTGCACTCAGGGCCTCACGCTTGCTAGGCAGGCACTCTACCACTTGAGCCACTCTGCCAGCCCTTTTTTGTGAAGGGTGTTTTCGAAATAGGGTCTTACAAACTCTTTGTCTAGGTTGGCTTCAAACCGAGTCCTCCTAATCTCTGCCTCCTGAGTAGCTAAGATTACAGACATGAGGCACCAGCTTCCAGCTTCACCTCAATTTTGCCATGAGCCCATACTGCTCTGAAAAATGAAGTCTATTACAAAAGAACTTAAATTTAGGTTATTTAGGTTCTTACTGCAACTACACACTGATAATTTGAACAAAGTAGCAAGAATAATTCTCTCATAATGACATGACAGTTGGGCTGGCAGAGTGGCTCAAATGGTAGAGCGCCAATCTAGCAAGTGCAAGTCCCTGAGTTCAACTCCCAGTAACACCAAAAAAAAAAAAAAGATACCATAAACACAACATCACCCACTTCATGTAGAATTTTGCTAACCCTGAAGGCTTTCATTTAGAGACATTTGTGTATTAACCCTGGTTGACTTTTCTCCTCTTCAGCTAACTGACCTAAGCCTGCTAGATCTGAAGTTTGCCGCAGTAACGTCTGCATCTTCTGCAGGATGGGCACCTTCTCTCTGTAACCCATTTATGTTGAACTGAGTTTTCATTGGCGTATCCACAAAAATCAGAAGTTAGACTCAAGTGTATCCTGACTCAGTGATTAGGATTTTACACTGGTGTTAGAAGTGTTTGAAGGGGAACTGAGTTTTTCAGTGGTCAGGTCATTAGTGAATATTTACACATATGACGACTTTTGCTTCCCTGCCTAAACATTCAGTGCTTCGAACCGCAAGACTTAGAAGCAAGCAAGAAGGATGAAATCTTTAACCTTTGCATCATGAGCTGGAAGGGCCCTCCCTGTGTGGGACTCGCCTGCCCTTCTTAGCCCAGGATGAGGGGGACTTTCCTTCCCTCCGTGAGCAGCCGGAGGCTCACACCTGAGTGCCCTTCTTCCTGGCTCCATGCTGCCTCCTTGGACAGAGCCATGGTAAGGTGCCTACCTTCTGAGCTTCCTCATGCTTCTCAAAGTTGACAAAGCCAAAGCCCCTGGATCGGCCACTGCTGTCCCTCATCACCTTCACGCTCAGTGTCTTTCCTGGAAGGACCAATCTACTCAGCATGTTGGGGAAGCCCCAGATGTCTTCCCCTTCCCAAAGCCCCCGGGGAAGCCCTAGCAGGGCTGGGCTAAGGGAGAAGAGCAGTAAGATCCCCTCCTCCCTTGGGGACCACGCCCACCAAACTGGGAGAAGAGGTCCTGCAGGCCCTGCTCGTCCATGTCCGCGTGGAGGCTCTTCACGTAGATGTTGGTGAACTCCAGGGCCCGAGCCCCCAGCTCCGCCTCCCGTTCCCGGCGAGACTTGAAGTGACCAACGTAGCTGTGGGCACACCAACAGGGTGGACAGTGCCAGTCCTCAGCACCCCCTCCATCCCCACCAGGGCCCACCCAGCAGCCCTGGACCACTTGGGCCAATGACTGTCCTTCTCCGGCCTCTGTATCCCTCATTTGGGAGACTGGGCAGAACCATATTCCACAGACTGGGTCCAGCTACCTCTAACAGCCAAAAGGCTCTGTTCCAGAGCTTGTCCCTCCGATAAGGTTCAGAAAACTTCATTCTTGTGACAACTGCACACAGAACTGCTACCATATAGCAGGCAGCAAAGACCACAGGAGATAAGAGCATGAACTTGGGATTCAGGCCACAGTGTGAATCCTCACTCTGTAGTTGCCTTATTGTGTGATCCTGGGCAAGTTACTTAACCTCTCTGAGCTTCAGTGTTCATTCCTGTAAAACTGGGATCAAAGTCATGCCAGCAGACTTTGCTTATTCATTTAAAATATGCTGGGTACCCTGGTCTGATTGACTCAGACACAGTCAATGCCAGTGTTGCTCTAGGGGAGGGACTGAAATCACTTAAATATGACATTAATTTTAAAAATGAAAATTTCCAAGTTCACATATCTAAGAAAGCAACTTTTTTTTTTTTTTTTTTTTGGCAGTGGGACACTGAGGTTTGAACTCAGGGCATCAAGCTTTCGAGGCAGGCATTCTACCACAGACCCAGCCCTTTTTGCGTTAGTTATTTTTTAAATAGGTTCTTGATTTATGCCTAAGGCCAGCCTGGACTGAGATCCTATTTATGCTTCCCAAGTAGCTGGGATGACAGGCCTTGCAAAGCAGGCATCTTGAGCCACACCTCCAGTCCACTTTGCTCTGGTTACTTTGAAGACGGGGGTCTCTCGAACTATTTACCCTGGATGGCAGGTGTGAGCCACCAGGCACCTGGCTGAATACCATTCTTAATTGGCGGTGCCATAAGCCCCAGCCCCTCCCCAGCCCACCACTCACACTTTGCGATCATTGAGCAGCATTCCATTCATGGTGCTGATGGCCTGCTGCGCGGCCTCGTGGGTCTCAAAATGCACGAAGCCGAAGCCCCGGGAGCCCTGCTCATTACACACCACCTGTGCCATGGGGAGATCGGAAGAGAGAACGTCCAGTGGGGGTCAAGGAGAAAAGGATGGCAAAGGTGAGAAGGACCAGTACCTGCCTGCTTGCTATGCGCATGTAAAGACGATTCCACGGGGACTGGCGTGGAGGTCATGTTAGATCCCTTGCCCAGCGTGCACACACCACGTGCTACGTCACACAGTGGTCCCATTTTAGAGATGGAAAATTGAAGTTGAGAGAGATCCACTCACTTCACATCACAAAGTAAAGAGGGAGAGGAGCCCCTCAGAATAAGCACCACAGACCAGCTTTGTCTTCCCGAAATGATGAGCAAAGGATCACTTCAAACCCCCGGAGCTGTGTCCTGGTTCTAACAGTAAACTAGAAACAGCCTAAGCCTCCGTCCATCAAGAGGAGCCTGGTTGGGGACTGGGGGTGTGGCTCAAGTGGTAAAGTGCTTGTCTACCAAGCACAAGGTCCTGAGTTCAGTCCCCAGTGCCACCAGAAAGAGGAGCCTGGTTAAATCAGTTACAGGACAGTCACACTGGTCAAGTGTAAGTGCACAGCTGAAGAAAATGTGACAGACTCTGTAGCTAATCTGTAAGATTACAGTATTAAGTGCGGGGGGGGGGGTGGGGGGGAACATTAAACCCATTTGGGGTAAAGTGGGAGTCTACACACAGGAAGTTTTGAAAGAGACACACAGAGCTGTTAATATTAACAGTTCTGTTAATCACACAGACCTATTTCTGGAGACCAGAGCTAAAAGGACAGTTATTTTTTACTTCTCTTTTTTCCTGCAGTACTGGGGTTTGAACTCAGGGCCTACACTTTAAGCCACTCTACTAACCCTTTTTTTGTGACGAGTTTTTCTTTTTTCTTATTTTGTGACGAGTTTTTCAAGATAAGGTCTGAAAAACGATTTGCCTAGGCTGGCTTCAAACCTTGATCCTCCTGAGTAGCTAGGATTACAGGTGTGAGCACTGACACCTGACCTACCTCTTCCCTTCTTCATTGTTCACATTTTACCAGTTCACATATTATTTCAACAACAAACTCAATTCAAAATTTTTTAATGTTTGCTTGTTTTGCTTTTGATACTGGGGTTTGAAATTGGGGCCTTGTGCTCACTCTACAGTTTGAGCCACCCCTATACATGCGTTTCAATTTTTTTTTTTTTTTTTTTTTTTTTTTGGTGGCACTGGACTTTGTACTCAAGGCCTCACGCTTGCTAGTCAGGCACTCTTACCACTTGAGCCACTCAGCCCTTTTTTTGTGATAGTTTTTTTTCAAGTTAGGGTGTCGTGAACTACTTGCCTAGGGCTGGCTTTGAACCATGATCCTCCTGATCTCTGCCTCCTGAGTAGCTAGGATTTATAGGTGTAAGCCACAGGTACCTGACTCAAATTTTTAACAGAACTTTCTACTCATTCTGTGACCCTCACAACTCAGGTCAGAAAGACAACTCAAGAACAGGGAAAGGATATAGTTCAAATAGCTCTCATTCTTCCTGTTGAACTTGAACTAAGATCATTGGTCCCCTTTTCAAGATGACTACAGCACCACTTATCACTGGAACCACACGCCAGCCTTCCTGCCCCACACTAACCACTGGGTGCAATTTCCATCCTGTAATCCTGACTGGGTCCCTTTAGCCTTCAGTGGCTTCTACTATGCACAGAACTGTCAACTTGGCACTTGAGGTTCTCCAGTGGTCCCTGCATGACAAATCCTGTGCCCAAACCCTTGCCCAGCACCCTCTCCTCTACCTCTCCAGCCCCAAACAGGGTCCTTCCACTTTCAATTCAAGTCCGAGCCCTTCCAGACTCAGCTCTGTTGACTGGGGCCCCACTCTGGGTCCAGCACCTGCTAAGGGCATCACATATTTATCTTGTTATATTTTTCAGGAGAACTATTCTACATAATTCTTAACCTCAGAGCTCCAGTGGGAAAACACGAATCACCGACTTGTCCATGGTCAGCCAGGCAGTAGCAGTAATTTCCTAATTATTGTATTTATTACTTGGCTGCTTAACGCTGCTCCGAGTACCCTTTCATGGGTTGTACATAACTCAGTTCATCTTTACCACAACACCACCGTAGGTTCTACATTGACCCTTTTAGAAGAAACTGAGGTATGGGCAGGTTAAATGGCTGGGCCCAAGGTCACACTGCCAGAAAGTTGAAGAGGCAGGATGTGAACCCAAGACATCTGGCCCTAATGTCCTCAGTCTGACACACTACATTATGTTGCCTCTCTGCTGACCAGATGCGCTTTGCACTCATGTAGACTGACCTGTGTCACCTGCTCTCCCTGCAGTGCCACAGACACCCTTCCTGACTAGTCAGATGGCTCTTTTGTCCCTGGAGCCCTGACGACACGAGCACCATGGTTTCCCTCACAGCCCAATTTCCAGCCATTCCTAAAAGTTTCACCATCTCCAACCAGTTTAAGAGCTCCTGGAGGCCGGGACCACACCGTACACCTTATTCCTACCCTGCCCTCACCAGGGCCTCATCAGAGCTGTAAAGACTGGTCTGTGTCACACAGAACTTTCTGTCCAATCCTCAGAGGTCCAGAGGACTCCAGGCCTGGATAAGGGGAGGGACAAACTGTTCCCTGTTCAACTTATTTCAGCTAAGCTGGCAAATCCACTAGCTCAAATCCCAGCTTTCCTGCTAACCCTCCACCCCCTGTGCAACACAGAACGGTGGACAAGTAACTTCAGCTCTCTGAGCCTCTGTGCCCTCTGTGCAGTGGGGGAATCCTCCTATGGCAACATGAAGGGACAACAGGGATAGGGGAGTCGTGGGTAGTCACACATGCAGAAAACCAAGCACACAGGATGTACTGCACACATCTGCTGCTGTTATTATAAGAAATTGACCCCAAAGTTAGGAGTCTCTGTCTTCCACGATCTTCAGGAAGACAGCCCTGCTTCTCTGTCACAGAGAAACATCAGCACATCACTGTACCTCAGGCTCAGTCTGCTCCTCTCAGCCCCCCAACCACAGGGAATGGCAGAAGGCCTCACTGAGAACTTGGGGATTGTGCCTGACACATAGCAGCACTGGGGAGAAGCTCTAACACAGAGGTCACCGTACCTCCCCCACCAGCCATTCTCATAAAACCCAGAAGCACAGCACCCAGGTTTTATCCCTCTAGTCTGCACAGTGACTGCTGTACAGTCTCTGCAACCCCACGTCCTCACATAGAGAACTGATCAATCAGAGCCCTTCTCAAATGACAGTACACCCATTCACTCAACAAACACTTATTGAGCATCCATTGCATGTCAAGTCTGTTTTAGTTACTGGGACACAACAGTGACTAACAACAAGACTTCTCTATGTAGCATAAGAGAAGTCTTAAAAACAAGATGGGGGTCACACCTGGGGGTACTCAGTGGTAGAATGTGTACTTAGCATCATGAGCAAAGCCCTAGGTGCTATCCCCAGTGGCAAAAAAAAAAAAGCGATCTACTGGTTGCTATGGTGCCCCCAATTAATGGGTTTTTTAAAAATTTTTATTTTATTCATCTGTGCATACAATGTTTGGGTCATTTCCCCCCCCTTCCTCCACCCCCTCCTTCTCCCTCTCCCCTCCTACCCCTTGCTACCTGGCAGAAACTATTTTGCCCTTATCTCTAATTTTGTTGTAGAGAGAGTATAAGCAATAATAGGAAGGAACAAGGGTTTTTGCTAGTTGAGATAAGGTTAGCTATACAGGGAGTTGACTCACATTGATTTCCTTCTAAGTTAATTCTTCTTGAACTAACCTTTCCTCTAGTTCCTAGTCCCCTTCTCCTTTTGGCCTCAGTTGCTTTAAAGTATCTGCTTTAGTTTCTCTGCGAATATGCGGACATTAGATCAAGGGCAAACACAACAATGGGATTGGACTTTGATCATATGATAAAGCGAGAGCCCACAAGGGAGGGATGAGAATACATAAGACACCTAAAAAACTAGATAGCATTTGTTGCCCTCAACGCAGAGAAATTAATGGCTTTCTTATCCCGTATGTTCTCCTGCCTTCTCACTCTGAACGTGGGCTGATCTCCTGACTTGCTTTGGCCAATAGAATGCAGTAGAAGTGATGGGGTCCCAGTTCTGAGTTGAAGCCTGGTAAACTTCCACTGTCTTCTGGGACCTGCCACCGCCTAAGAATGGCCCAGGCTAACCTGCTGGAGGATAGAGGACCACATGGTGGAAAGGCCAGCTGTTACAGCTGATGGTCAGCCACTGCCACATATGTCCCCTGAGGACCCCACCAGGTACAGATGCAAGGATCCAGCCAAGGCCAGAAGAACTGCCCAGCTGAGCTCAAGCCTGATGGCCAACTGCAGTGTTATGAGTTAAATAAACAGTGGCTTAGATAGCCATGAGCTTCGGGTGGTGACACAGCGAGCTGACCGGTACACAGGTAACCTCGGATAGGTGTATGAAGCTAAGACTAAAAGAACAGCTACTGGTCCAGCATTTGCTGAACCTGAAGCCCAACTAGAAGGTGAAGTGTTGGTTGGCATCCCTCTACCACACGGGTACTTGACACTGAGTCCCCACAAAGAGGCACGCCCACCTTGCAAGAGAGGATGTTCCCGAAGGTGGAGAAGGTATCATACAAAGCCTTGTTGTCAATGGAGTCCTCCAGGTTTTTGATGAAGATGTTACCCACGCCCGACTTTCGAAGGCCTGGGTCCCGATGGGACCACATGATTCGGATGGGTTGGCCTTTGATCACCTCAAAGTTCATCGTGTCCAGTGCCCGCTCCGCTGGACGGGAAAAGGAGAGAAAGGAGCAGGTTAGGGGGCATTTCTGAACCTGAACCTCCATGGTGCTTAATTAGGAACCAACAAAAGAAAGCCATCGCCTGGGTTTCACTGGAGATAGGATCCTGGCTGCTCAGGTGGGGTAAACTGAGGGAATTGATGTGCACGGTGCTTCTCCCGCCTTCCAGGATGACCTCACTCTAACCCTGTGTGAGTGTGGATTCCACATTTTATGAACTGGAAAACTGAGGCTCAGAAAGATGAGAAAGGTCAGGGGCAGGACCAGGTCTACTCCAGCCTCTGAAGTACGAGAAGATGAGAATGTAAAAGGGGGTCCCTATGATTAGGGGTGGCAGCAGTTGAGGAAATTAAGTCTCAGAGGTGCTGAATAGCAGGCTTGATGTCAATCCTGAGCAGTTTGCCTTGGGGGAAGTGAACGCCACCTCTCCAAGCCCTCAGCCTCACCTGTAAATGGGGGAGATGATGCTCTTTCCTTTCCACGCCTAACAGAGACAACACCACCTACCTCCAGGTCGCTGGGCAGATTGAAAAGCAAAGCATTCGAGGAGCCACATTTGGACTTTGAACCACACGTGCACTAGGTGTTTGGTGGAAGGCAGGGTGTCTGAGAACAGCTACCTCTGTCCACCCTCCTCGCTTCTGCTACATTCTGTTTCCTCCCATGGAAGATGCTGTCCCCTGCTCCGGGGACTCTGCTAGTTTCAGGGGCATGAAGGGGCTGGGAGGGCAGCAGAGCAAGCCTTGGGAAGCCTGGGGTCTCTGTCCAGTTCTAGCAGCTAGGGGCAAAACTCGTCCCTGCCTCTCTGTTCTCCCATCTGTGCACTGGACCAACAGGTCCTACTTCACTCATGGGGCTTGCAGAGGAGGAAAACAGGAAAAGGTAGGAGATAGGGTAGAGCAGAGGGAAGGGGAAAGTGCCCTGTAATCCACCAGCATTTGCTGCAAACCCCCTAATTCAGGGACCCTATCAGTACACCCAGGGGCTTCTTGTGGACTTGGCTGACACAGGCCTTTCTTTTTGAGATACGGTGTTGCTATGTAGTCCAGGCAGGCCTCAAATTCACAATCCTCCTGCCTCAGCCTCCCAAGTGCTGGGATTACAGGCATGCCCCACCACACCTGGCTGGGGTAGGTGTTTTTCGTTACATTTCTGGAGTGTTACAGCAACTATTATTTTTCTTGGGTTATCAATTAGGAGTGCTTACAATGTACCAAATGGTACTTCACAGACTCCAGTTCTCCATTCTTCATGCTATTGAGGAGTAAGCCTTTGCCTCATTTTGCAGATAAAGAGGTGACAGGGAGATTAGCATTAGAGCTTCAGTAAAACCCAGGGCTCTGCGCCTTTATCCTCATTCTCAACAGACAAGCACAGGCGTGCTCAGCTGACAAAACACTAATCAATCCTGAGACCTGGGAACCAGGCCTGGAGCCTGGAGGAGCTTTTCAGGATTTGGGAAGGTGGAGACACGGGTTACAGATCTCTTGTCAGGTTGCTCTGGAAGGCTGGAGCTCAAGGCTTCCTCACCCTCCAGCTGTGTCGCCTTGGGCCTTGTCCTCCCCAGGTGTTTTGAATCTCTCAAGGGAAGGAACCACAACCAACTCTTAAGAAAAGGAAGAACCCCGATTCTCCAGAAAGCAACTTGCCCAGCATCACACAGCTGCTGGTCTCTATCCCAGGCCTGCCAGACCCCAAAGCCCTTAGCTGTTTTTACTTGGCCTTAATCTCTGTCTTCTGCAAAGCCAAGCAGTACCAGTGAACCGCGCTGTAATAGCCAATTCTCCCCTCAGGGACCGAGTGCCTTCCCACTCCCTGTGTCTGCGGGCTTCGGTTTTCCTGGATGCAAACGACAGATGAATGCCCGGGTGCCGTCTGTCTGGCCGTCGACCCGTCCCGCCCCACTCCCGCGGGCCCCGCCAGGCTCACCGTCGGCCGGCTGCTGGAAGTTGATGTAGGCGTAGCCCAGAGAGCGCCGGGTGGCCACATCGCGGCACACGCGGATGGACAGGATGGGGCCGGCAGGCGAGAAGGTCTCGTAGAGCATGGCCTCGGTCACGTCGGGGTGCAGGTCGCCCACGTAGAGCGAGGCGAGTGGGTAGCCCTGGCCGCCGGCGTTCATGGTGGGCTGTCCCCGTCCGTCCCTGCCGCAGCCCGCCCGCCGCGCCTTTACCGCCCCAGGCCCGCGCAATCGAGGGCGCCGCCCCCGCCGCACCTGCGGCCGCCAGCCGCGCGCGCAGGTGATCGGCATCTCGGGCCCGCGGCCAGCGGCGGCAGCCATCGCGGGTGGGAGGCCGGGACCCCACGCGGGGCTCCGGCTCAGGCCATACTTGGTTCTTCTGTAAAACGAGGACCACGCCGTCCTGTCCGGGATTAAAGGAAATTGCTTTCTGGCGGCTTCACGTACAAATGGGAGGATTCCGAGTGGGGCACCCGGGCCCAATGTTTGCGTGCAGGATTAACCCTGCCTCCAGGAAGGCTTCACTAATTTATTTATTTATCTTTTTTAAGTGGGAAAATAAGCTTATTTCGTTTTGGGAGCAGCAGGCTCCCATCCAGGCTCTGAACTTCTGGAACTGCTTCTGGGGCCCGCGACCTTGGTGACCTTGAGCTCGTTGAAGCGCAGTCTTGCTCACCATGATGATGTCGCCGATCTGTACGTCCCTGAAGCAGGGGACAGGTGCACCGACATGTTCTTGTGGCACTTCTCCAAGCGACTGTACTTGCGGATGAGGTGCAGGACTCCCGGCGGTGACAGTGGCCTCTGCTCTGCATCTCGGTCACCACGCCGGGCAGGATCCCCCTCGGATGGAGACGGTACCGGGGAAGGCAGTGTAGGCGCCCTCGTGGCCTTTTCGGACATCTTAAGCCCACACTGATGTCCCGTGGTACCTGGGGAGCTTCTCCGTGCCACTTTCTCCCAGCAGGACCCTCTTCTTGTTTGAAAGACGGTCGAGCGGCTGCTGCTTCTTTCCGGCCGCCTGAAAAAAGGCCAGAAAGGCTTTTTCTCGGAACAGCCTGGCCCGGTCCCACCCTTTGGCACCGAGAATGGAAGTGGCTTTGTGACTGGGAACTAAACCCTGCCATGAAAGCCTTGCTGGAGACTGGTGGTCAAACAGCCAAGGCCTCCTCCCGGTATAGCCCCTCCCTCCTCTAGACTGAGCCACCCCACCTGCACTGCACCAGGGAGCTCCTTGACTCAGCCTGCAGGGGAACAGCAGGGACCTAACAAAGCGAGGCCAAGGAGGCGGCACTAAGCAACACTGCCAGTTGGGGCTCAGGGCTTCCCATTACAAAGCAGGCACTCTACTGCTTGAACCACACCCCCAGTCCATTTTGCTCTGGTTATTTTGGAGATGGGAGTCTCAGGAACTATTTACAGGGGCTGGCCACAAAACAAGATCTCAGCCTCCCAAGTAGCTAGAATTTACAGGCATGAGCCAGCAGCACCCCACAGTGTGGGGCCATTAAAATTCCAGTCCACTCTAGACCAATACTTCATCTTGCTTCTCCTAGGGATTCTGCTGGCTTCCCTGCCGCAACAATGGTAGGTAGGCACTCTGGGACCTTTAGGTGGGTGTGACCTCAACAGCTCCAGAACAAGGCGTGGGAGGTGGTCTGGCTGTCTGGCCTCACTCTAGAAAAGCATCAACCAATCCTAATTTGGGATATTTATATGTGTACCCTGACTGGCTTCCTCTACTGTAGGAGTGTGGAAGTTTTTGGAAGGAGGAGGGGACTCCCATAAGAAAACAGTGCTGCAGGCTATCATAAACTAAACAGTGATAGGACAAGAGACCTTGCATACCAAGACTTACACAATCATAAGGCCTAGTTATATCTTGCTGGCCTGGTTGTATCAGGGTTTAAAGACAAAAGAAACTGTGAGGAGGGCTTGAAAGCAATACAAAGTAACTGCATACCAAATCTTACAAACCACAGGGGACCTAACTAACATCTGGATGGTTGTTGCAAAAAGTGGGAAGCAGCTGTTTAATGACATTTTCTTTCCCTTACCACTATGACTTCTGATTGTAAAGGATGAAGTAAAGTTTGCTTATTTTTAAAGAAAGCAAGAGCCAAAAGTGTAATCAGAATAGTCAGCTAGTTCTGAAAATAAGAGGTAGTGGTGAAACATCAATTCACAGGCCAACTACCTGATAAATTTTTTTATTTCACTTTTGAATTTTTACACTTTTCCTGATTATTCCGTATAAGGTGAAACGAGAACTGTTTAAAAGACATACACAAATCTAGTACATCAATAACCGGGGATTTTTCTTTTTTTGCTATACTATTTTCACAACCACGGGTGTGCTTGCTAGGCAATATAACCATCACAGAAGCAAACATTAGGCAGAATACTGGTAAGGAAAAACAAAGCAGAGAGCTACCAGATATACAGACAGGCTTGGTTCCACATTCACTACTGCATTTTCAAGCGCCAAGTATTAACTGCACATTTTTGTTCAGCTAGAAAGGATCTTTTTTGTTTTTGTGGTTTGTTTTAAATCAGTGCATGAACTTTTTTTTTTCTCGTTTCAGCAGATGGACAAACAGATGGACTCTACAACTACATGGAATGTCAAAAGGTTGAGGGGCGATACTGTGAGACTGATAGGCTTGACTATTCTCTCCACTGTAGTGCTAGGAGATCTGGTGACACACTAACAAGCAGTATCGGGGCTGGCTGCAATACAGGGAGAAATCATGGCTACTTAAAAATACTTTTTTGATTCAGATCATGGTATGACTGAATGGAGAGCAACACCTGGGCTGAGAACTGAAGGAAGACAGGGCAATGGTGCTGGAAACTCTTTCCAACTCTTTGAAGCACGGCTTGCTCACCAATGTGTTCATCATTTCTCACCCCCTGCCCATACAGTATAAAAAGTTAACCAAGGATAAAGAGAGGCTTCCAAAAGAAAAAAAAATGTAAGGATGTAAAAGGACATCAATTTAAAGAGGGAAGAGAAAACCAGAGTCAATTATCAAAAAGGCCAGGGAAAAATGCCAAATTTCAAAATTTAAATACCCCAAGCTAGGAAGACCTCAAAGACTGAGTACTCTTCAAGTAAGAGACTATCTCAACTCAACATAATTCTTAAAGGTATTACCCAGGAAACAGATAAGGCCATTCATACAACACACGGCTTCCCCCTCCCCTCTTTTAGCTAAGTGGTAATAAGGAAAATAGATTCCTCTGTTTTCACAGGTTGTAAATCAGTAACATACTGCTGGAGAAAAGGGGGCTTATAGTCACATGTTATAGGAGCATGGGACTTTTCCACAGTGTAACAGCCCAGTTACCTGCCACAAAGAATTTCAGTTTCAGGCTTTGAATTTTCTTAAAGGAAGACACTGTAGACATTTGTGGTCATGAACTTTGAGTGGCAACAGCTCAAACTGGTTAAGTGTTGGTAAGTGCCGAACCACAGGCAGAATTACTGTGAAAACCATTAAACTCAATGCCAATGGTATCTCCTTCCAAGTTCCAGCACCACAATATATTCTCTGTAACTTTCTGTACAACTTTACAACAGAATATTTCAGTGACTATTGTGATATCAGGTTAAACTTTCCAAAAAATTACGCATAATTCGGGTCTATTTTTTTTATACCAGTAAGAGTTCTGTTAAATTACAAAACCCTGTAATCACAGTGTTCAGTTTTAAAAAATTAAACATACAGTAATCCCATCAATGTTAACTGAAATCAAAACTTCAGAATGCCGTGGCATTTATGTGACCAATCTGAGTTTTAGATACAAATACCAACTATTTATCCCATGGACCATTTTTGCTAGGCTTAGGCTGTGAAAAATCGAAAGTCGACATACAATATATATATATATATTTTTTTTATCACACAAAGAGATATATATGAAGGGTACAGAGTGACACCGAGCAGATCACAAAGCACAAAGGAGATTAGTTTTCTCCCTCCCCAGCATCTCCTTCATCTCCCTGGTTTTCCGATGTCCACAGCTGCAAGAGAGAAAAATAATAAATAAATAAATTAGGGCCACTAAATCTTCCTTGGGGTGGCCCAAACTAGATTGTATCTCATTCAACTATTTAAAACTCCTGGGGAGGGGGTGGCCCAAACAATGTATATACATACAAGTAAATGCACAAATGATCAAATAAAAGACCCCCCCCCCCAAATAAAGTAAAATCCCTGCCGTATTACTACAGGCAGTGGTTACTGCAAAAGTTAAAACTTTACAGTCATATAAAACTAACAATTAAGAAAAAAATCCTCTGTGGTACTGGGAATTGAACCCAGGCCTCCAAGTGTTCTACTACTTGGACTATGCTCTAGCCTTTCTGGTTTTACTTTGTTTTTGAGGTAGGGAATTGCTAATTTTTCCAGGTGATCTTCCTGCCTCGCCTCCCGGGTTACACAAGTGCACCACTACATCTAGCTAACAATCTAAAATTTTAATTATATTTAATAGAGTACAAATCCCTCTTAAATCTTGGCTACCAATGAATTAAATAGGTGAATAGCAAACAGTCAAAAAACCAAACTCCAGGAGTACTTACAGTGAGATTGTCCCTAAGTAACTGCATGATCAGGGTGCTGTCTTTGTAAGACTCTTCATTCAGTGTATCCAATTCAGCAATTGCTTCATCAAATGCCTAAAATAAAGAAAGAGCCTTTAGCAAAGAATCTATAAGTTCTCTGAGCTAGTTTAGCTTATTTTTCCGGCTAATCAGTTGATTTATTTTGTCTATTATAGTATTTTGAAAGAACTTAGGTTATTATTACATTGTTTGCTAGGTGTTTCAAAAAAATATATAATGCATGTTTACAAAGCACCAACCAGCAATGCTGAAACAATTCCTACATCAGAAGTCAGCGTTACCTAATAATTAAGCAGTACTACTGCTAACTCTAGCACATTTATTCTAGGCAAATTCACATGATTATTTTAAATTCCCAAAGGCTCATTTAAAAAATTTTAAACAGTGTGTATGTTGAAAGGTCAAAAAAAGATAGGCAGTAATACAGTATATACAAAAAAAATGTCTGATTTCTATCTTATGCACAGCCATAACCTGCTATCTGGGTACAGAGATAGCAATATACAACCAATGCTCAAAGCTTGATGAGGAACAACTACCACCTTCACTTGGAATTGTGTGCAATCATCCACCAAAACAGTAATCAAATGAAACAAAAATCAGCAGGTTAAGAAGAAATCACAAAGCACTGGTCTATATTTCATAAGATGTACTTCCTAGAAAGTCCTTAGAAAGTACAAGAGAGTGACAATGTTAAGAAATAAAAAGAAGTTATTAGAAAGAACACACACTGTTTTGCTATTTTCCATGATTAGAAATCACTGAAGGTCCTTCTCACCGTCTTTGCCAGGCTGCAGGCCTTTTCAGGAGAGTTTAGAATCTCATAGTAGAAGACTGAGAAATTCAGTGCTAGGCCAAGTCGAATTGGGTGTGTAGGCTGCATTTCTTTCTTACTAATTTCAAACGCTTCCTGGTAAGCCTGCTGGGAGTTCGACACAGTGGCTGGAAGAAATATGAAAAATAAGGCTAGCTTCTTTCACATGTTGCATCACACACTGGATCCCCTATCAAATTACTTTAGCAAACTGGACCAAAGCAAATGATCCATCAGAATGAGGCATTAGTGTCACCACCATTCAATCACATATTTGTTCAATGTTTATTCTAAGCCACATATCATATGAAATGGGGAAAACAGACAATTACGACTGAGTCTACTAAAGCAGCTAAGAAACACACACCTTTAACAAGATAGAATGTGGAAAGCTGTATGCTGTAGTCTAAAGATAATGGGTTTTAGAGTTGGCACACCCAAACTTAAATTCCAATTTTTTTTTTTGGAGTCTGAAGTCAGGGCTTCCACTTGCAAAGCAAGTGCTCTACAGCCTGAGGCATACCTCCAGTTCATTTTGCTCTGGTTATTTGCCTGGGCTGGCCTTGAACCTTGATCCTCCCAATCTCAGCCTCCCAAGTAGGATTACAGGTGTGAGCCACCATGACCCAGCTGAATTCTCAGCTATTATTCACTAGGTAAGTGGCTGTGGAGCAAGTAAAAACCTCCACACACATAAGAGTTGGTTTCCTTTATTAGAAAAATGGGAGACTCCCACCTAAACTTATGGAGACTCCAAAGTACTTGGCACACAGTAGGCACCTAATAAAGCGTAACTAAAATCACCATCACAATAAATCCATGTGATGAAAGAAATGTATCACTATGATGGTTTCATACTACCAAATACAAATAAGGTCTCTCTTATCTGTGGGGTTTATGTTCCAAGACCACTAGTGGATGCCTGAAACCTATATAGGTGCTTTCATATATACTTATGATAAAGTTTAATTTACAAGTTAACAAAGTAGCAAATTAACAGTAACTAATAATAAAACGACAATTGTAACAGTACTCTGTAATAGAAGGTTACACTTTGGAATCATTAAGTAAAATGTTACTTAAACAAAAAAGCATTGCCATAGTACAAGTCAATCTGATAACCAAACAGCAACTAAGTGATCAATATGCAGACAGCACATACAGGGTTGATACTTGGAATAAAGGGATGATTCTCTTCCTGAGAAGGATGGCACAATAGTTCACCCCATCACCCAGAAGAGTGTGTACTTTAAAACTTATGACTTTTTTGGAATTTTCCATTTAGTATTTTCAGACTGTAGCTAACCTTCAGTAATTGAAATTGGGGAAAACAAAACCATGGATAAGGGTGGGCTACTATAGTTTAAAGTTTTGCCTCTAAAAAAAAGAGCCATCAAAATCCCCAAGATAAAGAGCTCTTTAAATGCACTACATAGCAGACTTTTAATGCCCTCTACAGTGGCCCCTTAGATGTATTTTGTCATCTCCAATGATCCAGTTCACCACAGCGCTGTGGCCTTTTAAATTCTTTTTACTATGATGTTAGTGTCTATGGTGAAGAAAGTAAAAAACTATCAAAAATCGTTATAAAAGAAGACTAACTCCACAGTTGGTCAAATTTTTTAAAATGTTACTTACTTTGTTTATTATCTCCAGATGCCACCTCAGAAAGATACCTAAAATAATCTCCTTTCATTTTCAAGTAGAATACCTTACTTTCTGGTTGTGTAGCATTAGGAATAAGATATTTGTCCAACAGCTCCTAAAAAATGATTCATATTGTTAAAAAATTTTAATTGTTTACAAGATGTTAAAATTATGTTTGCAATTCAAGATATATACTACCACTGTCAATTTTTTTGAAGATTAAAAAAATTGTTTTCATCCAAGCCTCTAAATGTTCTTTGGCCCAGGTATAAGAGCAGATGCCTGTATTCTTCAGTTACAAGTCACCCTGATCATCCATACATGATAAATTAAGATATACTCATTATAATGGAATGCTATGTATTATAATGGATGCAGAACTACACTTATAACATGGAAAGGCTCTTAAATGAGTGAAAAAATCAATTATATATTTTTAATATTAAAAATGTATACATAATACACAGGGGGAAAGCCTAGGATTATGTGAATAATGATTCTCTGGGAGATAAGATTGGAAGTGCTGTTTGCTTTATACTTTTCTGCCTCTGTCCTTTAAAAAAATACACACATATAAACTTGTATTACTTCTGTAATTAGAAGACAAAAAAATCTTTCCAGTATGTGAGGAAAAAGTAGTAACAGAGAACACTGCCAAGAATTAAGTTTAGAGTCAATCTGACCTGGGAAGAGACACCTCTTCAGCTGCTTTCTGTCTATATCCATATGACCCTACACAGACTGCCTATCACCCCAAATCTCAGTTTCCCTGTATAATGTGGGCCACAACATCACTTTCTAGGGTAGCAATGAGGACAAGTAAGCTTATGTACACATAAAGTGCTTAACACGTTGCCTGGCACATAGTAAGCACTCAGAGTCTAGTACTATTATTAATAATAAATTCCTTTAAACATTTATGCTTACAACAAAAGTAGTTCTGAAGGAGTCCAAGCTTCGTATACAGAGCAATATTTTCGAAGAGTTGTTTTAGAATGTGGCATCCTGAAAAACTGGTTAAGAGGCAGTAAGTACCATGCTCTTCTTCACATTCTTTCAGATGCTTTTAAAAGCTGGTCTACATTTCAGGAACTATCGAACTTTCTTGCCCTTGGAATGCATGCCATACTTCATCTGAATACCAGATGTACCTAACATTTAGGAATTAGTGCACCATTAACAAACCCCCAAATGATCAACAGGCAGCAAGTTTAGCCATGACGCTTTTATCTTCCACCATGAGTCTAATAAATGAGAAGCTCAAGCTCAGCTGGAAGGGATTTAATCAAAGTACGAGGATGCAAGGGGCAGTAGTCATTTTAATATTCTTTGCATACAGACAGGGTGTAATTCCTTATAGGTTAGGGATGAGGAGTACTGCCTGATGGCTGACAAGCTTTGTACTGGTTTTCAAAAGAAAGGTGTCAAGGGTAGGAACTCGGAGAGGCAGCCAGCAGGGGAGGAGGTAGATCAACAAGTGTGAATTCCTTTTCCCTTCAAAGCAGCCCTCATTTTTACCTGATTTCACCTGGAAGAAAAAAAAAGTTCCCAGTGGGCTCAGGGTGTGAGGGAAAGTCAGTATGATCATGATTTGCTCTAGGATATGCATCCCTCCCATCCAATCCCAAACTGTAACTAGAGGGAATCAATCATCTTACTAGAGTTTACATAAAATACAGGAGAGGAGAAGCTCCAAACCACCTGTGATTTGGCTTTGGAATGCATGCTACACTTGACAGAGATGTCCTAACCTTCAGACAAAACCAGTACTCTACATTGCAAAGGCAAGACTGGAAAAAGCCTAAAAGATACCTCAGTCCTTTGGTCCTGTTTTCCCTACTGGACATAACATCACTACTCAGACTAATAAGAGAACAGCCTACCTGTGGCTGCGCCAATCTAAGATCCTGTCTATCTGGCCTCAATTTCTAAAGAAAAGATGGAGGGTTGTTGACCAAATGTTCTGTTTTTCACAGGTCATTTTGATAGGAAAGGAAAATACTTCAGAAGTGATGAACAACCTCTGATCAAGTAAAAGTGAGGGGGAAAAAAAAATCATTATCACATGCCTAAAAATGAGTAGCAAATGGCTTGCAGTTTCTAGTAAATTCAGACACCTCTCTCTTGTAGTTGTTTGAGAGTTTGCATTTGGACATTAAATTAATCCTACTTAAGAGATCAGTTTGAAGCAGAAGCGCTGGTCCCTCACCAGAACGTCATTGCAGATGTCCTGCAGTTCTGCCTCTATCTTCTCCCGGTACTCTTTGCCCATCTGTTGCTTCTTTTCATTCCTCTCTGTTTTCTGCTCAATGCTGGAGATGACACGCCAGGAGGAGCGGCGGGCACCTACCACATTCTTATAGGCAACAGAGAGCAGATTTCTCTCTTCATTGGAGAGTTCATGCCCCTGTTCTGTGACTGCCTTCATGGCTGCAGCCATATCATCATAGCGCTCAGCCTGTTCAGCGAGTTTGGCTTTCTGTACCAGCTCACTTTTGTCCATGGTCTTTCCCTAGAAGAAGAAAAGAAAGAGAAAGAGAAAGCAAATGTCAGGCTTTAGACATGCATGGAAACATACCTGAAAGTAAGACCCATATTTCCAAATGCTATCAACGTGCTGATCATGTACTGAGCCAGGTCAGGAATTTTGCAGAACCCTTTAAATTTATTCTGATCAGTTAGTTTTCCCAATGGTCCTACATGAAAGGTATGTTCCTAACAACCTTCTTCCTTTTCTGAAAGTGAAGAAATAAAGAAGGCAAGTAATATGCCCACAGCAGCACTGAAAGTAAGAAAAGATGGCAGCGAGCCAGTACTTGAACTCATCTAGCCATTTCGGGAGCTTTGGTTTTCTTCCACTCTCCTATTCTCCCCAACAGACAACTACTTAATAACTTTTTTTTTTTTTTTGCAGTACTGGGAGTTGAACTTAGAATCCTGTGCTTACTAAACATACACTTCACTGTTGAGCCATTCCACCAGCCCTTTTTGCTTTGGTTATTATTATTTTTTTTTTGGTGGGAATGTGGTCTGAACTCAAGGCTTCACACTTGCAAAGCAGGTACTCTACCGGTTAAGGCATACCCCCAGTCCATTTTGCTCTGGTTGTTTTGGAGATGGGTCTCATGAACTATTTGCCTGGATTGGCTTCAAACTGCAATCCTCCAGATCTCATCCTCCCAAGTAGGTAAGATTACAGGCGTGAGCCACCATGCCCAGTCAAATAATTATTTTTAGAGTATATACTAAGTACATGTCCTTTAATTTTTTCAGTAGCTGCTTTTTTAAAGTCGAACCTTAATTCGACTCCCTCCTATAACAAAGGAAGCCCTCTCTCACTGTTCTAATTGTCCACTTTCTTTTCCCATAGTATAGGGAAAATACTACAATTATAAACATGCTGATTGCTTAATCAATCTTAAAGCAAAAGCTACAGAAACATTATCATATCCTCTGTAATACGATAACTTTTCAAACCACAGTACTGCAAAACAAAAACAAAACATACACAGCAACTTCAATCTAAGAACACACTAGAAAAGGAGCATAAAGCAAGGATGGTCAGACTGAGACTATCTAGCTCTGCTACTCTCAAGTCACATGATCTGCATTAGATCTCTTAACCTGAAGCTTTTGTTTCCATAGTAGAAAGTAAGACCACCACTGACTCTCAATGTGAGGAAGAATGACTTAATACACAGTTTAAAGCATTATATACAAATATCAGGCACAAACTCTGCTTAGGTAAAGTCTGCAAAAGATGGGAGTCCACAATATGTACAGCAACAGAATTTCAAACTGTAACTAATGTTAAGTGACTTCAGTTTTGCATTTCATCAAATTCTACCTCTTACAGAATGCAGCAGTTTTTGGGTTTTAACTAAATAAATTACCTACTAACCAGGAAGAGTTAGTTTATGTACTATTGGCTTAAATTTCTATATGCCCACTTGTTCCACAGGTTAAAAAAAAATTATCTTAAGGTATAAAAAGATGAATACTAGTAGGAGTGTATTTCTAAAACAAATTATTTAATGACAGTAGACCCTTGGTATCTTCAGGTATATAGTTCTAAGGAGACCACCAATGAGGAAAAACCACAAATGCTCAGAATTCAGGACTCTAAAGTTTCTCAAATTTCCCTATACCTACATTTAATAGGTCTGGCATCCATAACTTGAAACCACATGGGGTAGGCTACATTACTACCACAACATGACTGTTGTATACATATTTATATGTGTGTATATATATATATGTATGTACATATATCTATTTATATGTGTACCAAAGACTAGATCTTATTCCATGCTCTATCTCAAAGACATGCCACTTTCAACAAATATAAAAATTTTACTTTGCCACTTAATTAAGCACACTATGTGCCCTTTTTTGCTTGGGATTACTGTAACTTTTACCTTGTTTGAGTCACCATTTGCTTTTTTGGAGACATATTTTCACAAAATTAAGGACAGATCACATGATTTAAACAACACAAGACTGAGAACTTCACAGCAACTAAGCTGTATAATGTGCACATGGGAACTTAACATTTCTGTTTTTGAAATTTCTTTTAATTTTATTTTTTTAACCATACTTGGTCAAAACTACGTGTAATAAATCTGTGAATTATGTGAGTTTACTATACCATATATACGTGTAAGACTGAAAATGACTGGTAATTTAAAAATAGCAAAAAAGTGTAATCTTTACTTACAAAATGGTTTTGCTCCAAGTCTTTTTTTTTTTTTTGGCAGAACTGGGGTTTGAACTCAGGGCTTCACGTTTGTTAGGCAGGAGCTCTAGCACTTGAGCTGCTCTGCTAGCCACGTTTTTGTATTTTTAAGAGAGAAATTCTAAACACAGAGCCCTATCATATAATAATGTTGTATTAGATGAAACTCAATGATACAAAATATACTCAAAACCCAGGGAGGGGGTGGGGGCACGGGGGAGAAATGAACCAAGCCTTGTATGCACATATGAATAATAAAAGAAAAATGAAAAAAAAAAAAAAAGAAATAAACTTCTATTGTATTGAGTCTCTAAAAAAAAAAACAAAAACCCAGGCAATTCATAAAAGAGCTGACTCTCCATTTCAGAACTGATTTTCTTCCTACTGCTTATTACCTAAATCATCTTTAGAGCTGTGTCCTATATAAGACTCATTAGTTGTAAGCTTACACTCAGTGAGCTTGATCTGACATCTTCACTCATAACACTAGGATGAAAATACCCACTGCAGAGACAGCAATCCTCATGAAATACTCCATTTGCTCTCCCACATTTCCCAGACCTTCTCAGCCCACCCCAGCAGCTGAGTTCTGTCCAATGAAACACCAGCAGAAATGATGCTGTTTCCAGGCTAAAACTGTGAAAATGCTATGTGTGGTCCCCAGGCTCTCTTCTCAAAAGGCCGTATGTTATAGATGGTGGACTTTCTGCTTGGCTGAGTCCCTGGATGACTGTGCAGTGCCGAGATTCCTGCAGACCTGCATTGGGCATGCAGTATGAAAAAAGATTTCTGTTGGATTAAGCCATTAAGGTGCTGGGGTATTTGTTACCCACAAGACAAACTAGTGTACTTTCATATAAATATATTGCAAATACCTTACTTACCTTCAAATTAAATACTCCCTCAGCATATCTTTCTTTACCATCAACACTTTGAGATCAGGGTAAATACCTCTATTATTAATCTTTATTTCATTGTTCCTGAAAGTGTCAAGGGCAGAAGAGGGATGTCAACTTTCAATGACTCAGTAAGCTTAAGAAAATGTCCAGTTTTTAGCCTAGCTTAAACCTATAAATCATTATAAGTCCACTTCCAAGTTCATAAAATGGTACATCTTCCTACGAAAGATTCCAATTAAGTTCTGGTCAAGAGCCAAGTTAAGCTATCCCATGTGGTATAATACAGTAGTACAGAAATATAAGGCCTGACAATGCTAAAGGATGCTATGAAACTCTTGGTCCTACTTCTCCCTGCCCTCCGCCCCCTTCTCTCCTTAATTTAAAAGTTAAAATTCATGCTTCGAAGAATCCTGACTACTCCTTGGGACCTCCCAAATGTCTTCACCCTACTTTCTAAAATACAATGTGGCCTTTCTGGTTTGGGGCCAACTATTTCAACCTTCTTTGGGATCATCACAACAGTTACTGAAGTTCTATCATATTAACAAAAAAATGCCTTTAAAGTTTCTATTCATTTACCTGTTTCAAAACATTTCAAGTATATACATATACATAAAAACTTACAACAAACAGAACCCATAGCTAAATGTCCTGATGCCTACTGCTTACATAACTTTTGACTTATATAACATGGATTTCTAAGCAGCTAGACCAATTTCAACAGGAAATGGGTTACACAACACCCAGCAGTTTGGAGGAAGGCAGCAGACAAGAAATGAAATTGTTCCTCTTTCTACATCTACAATAAATCTTCCGTTCATGACTTTTCCCGGTTCTCACTGCTTTCAGCCTCTCATTATGCGGCCCCCTTCACATCTTTGCTATCAGACCCATCTTCTTATGTCCTTAATCAAGACACTTTCTACTCAAAATTTTTAGTTCCCTGCTGTGGACAGTCGAGTCAGACTTCTTCCACGTCATTAAGTTTTCCAACCTACCATCTTCTCAGACTTCTCCCACAAGATACCTTCCACACAGTATATGCTTTGATCAAATTGGTTGTCCTAAAAGTGTGTTTCTTTTTCACTTCAGTAAGCTAGATCTCTTACTTGGAATGACCTTTTCCATTTACTCTAAATAAAAAGTTCTTCAGAGCATGACTCAACACCATCCTGTAGAAGCCTTTCTTAAGCCAAGCCTAAGCTGTGTTTCTACTAGCTAGCCAGTCACGTGTTGCTATTCACTTGAAATCGAAAGAATTTTTATATAAAGCATAAAGTAAAAAAATTTAACTTTGCAGTGCTAAAGATTGAACCTAGGGCCTCACACATGCTAAGCAAAAGCCCTACCCCTGAGCTATACCCCCAATTCTTTACTGTTTTGTACCTAAAACCATTCTAAGCACAAAACTCACGCTCAATAACTATTGTTTTTTCACTCATTACTAGGAAAGCAAGAAACACAGGCTACCTACATGTGGTGTGGCAGGAAAGAAACAGCACTGTGTGTCAGAGTACACTACACAGCAGTAAGAGCTTGTTAAATCCCAGCCTTCCATTACAGAATGAAGATAATTCTTCCCTCAGAAGAGTTGCTGTGAACATGAGACACAGGGAATTATGGAGAGTGAATGTGGAAACTTTAGTTTAAAAATGTATATAGGACAAATTGAAGTACTATTATTCCTGCCACATCACTGTCTTAACCCACAAAATGTGACATTATTATTATGATTTTTAAATATACAATCCAGAGAGCTGGGGATGTCAGCTCAGTGGCAGAGTGCGCTCCCACAGCATGTGCAGCCTTGTGTTCAGTCCCTAGTACTAGAGACACAGGTATCTTAAATATATATATAATTTCATGAGGAGGAAAGGCAAATGTCCACATTAATTTTGTAAGGAACTATGATAATAACGTAACATAGTTAGACTCACGTGAGACTCAGGTACTTAGGTATGACTCAGACCCTCAATGAGTTCAAAATGGACATACACATTAACTACACCTGATGTCTATTAGTTGCTAATCATATTTTCTAGAGATAAGTAGTGATAGTATAGAATTATTCTGAGACTTTGAATGAAGGCTCCACAAAAAAAAAAAAAAAGTGCCTAGAGAACCTTTATTACCTTCCTGAAAAGCTTTTAAAAAGTTTTAAAAAGATCAATCTTGTCATCAGGCCTGGCACTAACCCAAAAGAGTCAAAGATATCAAGGCAGACAAACTAATTAGAGGTCACAGGGGGTCCAGCCCTGAAGTGAGCCACGAGGTTTTCATGAGCCTGGCGTATTTCAGGAAGACACTGACACGCTTGGGAAAAAGAGTTCCAAGCACACCCACATAGTGATGATGGGTGTCAATCTGTTCTAAGTCACTGGACTCAGCAAATTATAGGACTGAAAGCATCTGCCGGTAAATGCAGGTACTGCTTAGTGAAATACTAGAAATAATCTAAATATCTAACAATAGGGTTTTGGTTTTTGTTTTAAAAGAGGAAGATGGTATAAGATAGCATTGCCATCAAGAGGGATTTAATGGGAAAGATTTATTTAGGAAACATGGGGGATGGGGGAAGAAAGCTGAACAACAGGGTTTCATTTTTGTAAAACATCCCCTAAAGAACATACACCTGATCAGAAAAATTAACACCAAATAGCTAATGGTTCTCTCTCCAGTCTATCTCTGAGTGATAATATTTTTATAATCTTCATTTTCTTTTTTTGTTGTTTTGGTGGGACTGAAGTTTGAACTCAGGGCTTGTGCTTGGAAAGCAGACAGTTAACTGCTTGAGCCATACCTCTAGTCCATTTTTATTCTTGTTATTTTGGAGATGGGAGTCTCCCAAACTGAAATCCTCCTGATCTCAGCCTCCTGAATAGCTAGGGATTACAGGCATGAGCCACTGGCACCTGACTCATAATCTTCCTTTCTTATCTTTTGTTCTCATTTTAAATTTGTTTAGGTATTTTTCATTTTTGTTTTTGAAGATAGGGTCTCACCATGTAGCTCCGGCTAGCCTGGAACTCACAATCCTCTTGCCTCAACCTCCTGAGTGCTGGAATTAAAGATGTGCACCAATGCACCCAGTTGTGTATTGCTTTTGTTTTGTTTTTTTTTTCTTTCATTTTTCTTTACATATTCCTTATACAGGTAGTATTGACCTACGTGTATTGCTTTTTAAAAATGTTTTTCCCCATTTCTAGAGATCACAATACAGATCAGGGATAGAACTGAGGTATATACGGGCTAAATTTACTCTGCTTTCTCTCTCTTCAGAGGGAAAGAACACAGCCTGTGGTAAGCATCAAGGGCCACAATATTTTGTGTTTTTTATAAGGAAAAAAAAAAGTTTATAAAAAGCCACTGAATCCCAGCACTTAGGAGGCAGAGATGGGAAGGATTGCCATTTGAGGCCCGCCAGGGCAAAAAATAAAGAGACAGAAAGGGCTGAAGGCATGGCTCAAGTGGTAAGCACGAGGCCCTGAGTTCAAAGCCCAGTACCACCCCTTCCTCCCCAAAAAAGGCAGAGAAACCAAAAGACATGAGAAATTTTTCCCCTTCTTTTTTTTTTTGTAGTGCTAAGGATCAACTCCAGGGTCTTGGATATGCTGGGCAAGCACTTTACCACTGAGCTACATCCCTAGCCCTTGTTTTTTTTTTTTTTTTTTTTTTTTTAAAGAGACAAGTTCTTTGTAGCCCAGGCTGGCTGGAACTCAAGATCCTCCTGCCTCTGCCATCTGGGACTACAGGTGTGTGCCACCCCATCCAGAGAAAAAAACTTCTAAAGGTGCCCACAAAGTACCAGTATTTCCTTCAAACAAACAAAATGCTAATTCAGACAACCAGTGCTGAATTAGGAGTATCTATGAACCAAACTAGTCCCTCAGCTCAATTTTTTGCCTAGTTGGGGTCAAAATTCTAAGATGTGAGACATCATTTCCCAATGGTAAGACAGACATCCAAGGACAAAGACAAAAAATGACAATCCATCACTAATATGTATTTTTTATAAAAAGTCCTTTCAAAGTAAGAAAGGAGTTGAAAATGACAGCTATGGTCCTTAGAGACACTAACTTCCGGCTATATTTTATTTTTAAGGAAAAAAACACATTCAATTCTGAAATAAATCTTACTGGAATTTAATAACCCGTTACAAATTTAAGATGAAGATTCCATGATCTGTAACGTGTCAGGAATTACCCCTCTCCCCCAAAAAGGAATCACCTAAGCTTTATATAAACCATATGGTGGAGCCTGTTTTTAAGAAAGACTCATAAATAACAAATAAGAACTTTGCATATAATCTAAGGTATACTGAAGTAACTGCAAGAAGAAAAACTATCAGTACTTTCAGGAACTCTGTATCATTTACTGAGAGGAATTCAAAAGAAATACATTTCTCTCCTTACAGAGCTTAAACTCTCATTTGAAAGCAGCATACATTTAAAGGTACAATACTTTTCCTGCAAAAACAACCAGCTAGAATTAGAAGAAAGTGGTTTAGTTTGAAAGTATATGGGTCTTAACTTCTTTTATGGGATGGTAGAGGTGTGTATAGAAGAGAAAAAAGAGAATTCCAGGTCATGACAGGAAAAACTGATAAATGTAGTGTGTGCGTTTTTCTAGATGATAGAGAAAGCAAAAGCCAAAGGAGGTAAAGAGTGAGAACAATTAACAACCCAAAGGGCTGGCAGAATGGCTCAAGTGGCAGAGTGCTTGCCTAGCAAGCTCAAAACCGAGTTCAAACCCCAGTTCCACCAAAAAAAAACAAAAAAAAAAAAACAACAACAAAACACAAAAACCCAGAGAGAAGAAACCAACAGGAACATCTAAAAATCTAGGCTCAGAAGGTAAGGAACTGACAGCAAATTCTGAAGAGCATTCACAGATGTACCACTTCAGATAGAGCACTTCCAGCACCATAAAGCAGATTATAGCTTTAGAGTTACTCCACTGAAAAAAAACATGCCAAACTGCTGCAGGAGGGACTGACAAAGTCAGCGGGACCAGTTGGTTAGTGGGTGTTATCCAGAAAAAGTTAAGTACTCCTGGCTCTCAAAGAAAACTACTCACTGAAAAACACCTACTCTAAAAATGTTCATGTGCCATTCTACACATTAAAAAAATTTAGAATCCTGTAAAAAATTGAATTTCATTCAAACATTTGCAGGTTCTTCGTTAGAAACAGAAACAGCACATTTGAAACACAGTCATTAGTTTCATGTCCAGTGAACACGAAACTGGAGAGAAAGCCCACATCTACTTAAAATCCCTTTCTTCTTTGACATCAGTTGGTGACTATAACTGCAAAGTATGCCCAATCAACCAACCCAAAGCAATGAAGGTATTAAGTGATATGTTCAAGGTCATACAATGTGAATAAATAGCAGATAGAAGAATGAATGGACCTCTTAGCTTTTAAGTGATCAATCCTAAAAAGACAATATGCTAATTGTGATTCATAAAGACAGCCCAATTGATTGAAAAAATTTCCAAAGTTTGGGACTCACCAAAATAATGAAGCCACCCAGTCCAATGTACTAGCACCACATATCAACTCCAGAGGTTACTTGACTACTGAGTCTGTTTTCTCATGGGCAAGACAGGCAAATCTACTTAACAGGGCTCATGGAAGGAGTAAATTTGCTCATGATGCAAAATATTTAGCATAGCCTCTGCATTCTGCAGGCACTGAAGTAAATGGCAGCCACAACAAATTCCAAACACAAGTTTACAAATGGTCAATGAGTGAAGGGACACTTACACATCTCATTTACTTTAAATTCAGACTCCTTCCCTTAAAGACTTTTAAAAGAAAGGCACATCAACTACCTATGCCTACTTCTAAACTAACACTTAATGCTCCTACACTGGGATGTGAGCTTAAGGTAAAAATCTAGACCCTTCTGTAAATTTTTTTTTTTGGGTGGTGGTGCTAGGGGTTGAACTTAGGGGCTCACAGTAGGCAGGTGCTCTAGTGCTCTACCACTAAAGCCACACCCCTAATCCCTTTTTTGCTTTCTTTTCCATACAGGTTGTTTAGTCAGGGACCAGCATGGACATGGATCCTCCTACCTATACCTCTTACAGATCTGAGATTACAGACACGTCCCATCATGCCTGTCTTGTTTGTTGAGATGGGGGTCTTGCTAACCTCTTTTACCCAGACTGGCCTCAAACCACACACCTCCCAAGTAGCTCAGAAACTTTAATCTTTGGACACTCAACATGCAGTATAGTATCTTCCACACAGAGTAACAAAACATTTGATCAACTGATGCATTTTTAAAAAGAAGAGAACAAGCTGTTATTTCCTATGTGGACAGAGGCAGGTAGACTACATCTGACTTATAAAATACAGTCTGTATGTACAGTCCATCTTAAGACTACTTTTTAAAAAAAAAAGCCATCTTAGCTCTCAACAGGAGCACTATGCTTTATCACTAGTATTTTTCAGCTACCAATCATTGCACTTAAGAGATTCAAATGAGTTTCAACAGTCCTTGAACTACTTTCCATTATCAGCTCCAATTTTTCTGGTGGCAATGGGGTTTGAATTCAGGGCCTCACACTTGCCAGGCAGGCACTCTACCACTTGGGCCATTCCACTAGCTATCTCCACATTTTAAAAAACCAATTAGGGCTGGCAGCATAGTTCAAGTGGTAGAGTACCTGCCTAGCAAGGGAAAGGCCCTGAGTTCAAACCCCAGGATTGCAAAAAAAAAAAAAAAAAATTAAAAACCCAACATGTTAGTTATACGAAGAACAAAACAACTAATATCCACCATTTATGGTCTGCTTAAATGAGCAAAACACTTAGGAATTTGTATCAACCTACTCAGTCCTAGGTACCTATGAAGCAGGTGACACTGTCCCCTTTTATAGAGTAACCTGTTCAGGATCACACAACTACATATGGCAGAGCTGGGATCCAAACCAATTCTAAGATAATGTTCTTTCCTCACGGCAGCACAATCTTCTAAATATCAATCATGATTCCCAATGCTTATTTAAGAAAAAGATACAATTATTAGGTTTTTTTTTTTTGAAGAACCATCTGAGATTATAAACTCATCAAGTAAGCTTTAAGGTAAGGCCTTCAACTGAAGACAAACAATAATAAGGGATAGGGCTCATATCTACTTTATTTTAGCCTTCAACTTGTTTGTCCTGGTCAAGGCCATTCACAAAGAACTCTTCTGGTTAGGTCTCTCTGGGAAAACAATGAAACAAACAATCAGAAGAGGAAAACTTACATAATAAAGAACTGGCCAGAACTGAAGAAAAAAGAAAGTCAACTACTCTATAATCTGCTGGAATAACTTGTTTTTATGAGGCCATCGTTAATTTTTATCTCACTACAAGAGTTAGAAACATGTAACTGTGCCTCTTGTATAAGATCTTTTAGTAGAGAAAGCAGTATTCTAAGTGGCTTTTGGCACATATTAGGAAATAGAAAGTACTTTTAATCTATTTTCCTTTCTTTAGCATTCTCCTTTAAAAAAAATCCCCTCAGAATACAGCACCAATTCTTAGTTTCTCCATTATAATATGCAGATTACTAAATTCATATTCATGTAGCGATCAAGATAGTTCTAAAGCTTAAAAGTTATTATATAACTATAATTTCCTGCCCCCTAACTAGTGTAAATTACCATCTCCCTAGAAAAATGTATAAACCAAGGAATTTTTTAAAAGTTCCTTTACAATGAAATTTTAGTTCATTCTCTAAGGTGTCCTCATTTAAAGGAAAACCATTTTGTCTCATGCCACTGAAAGAGCAGGGAGCATAACAAGATGCAGCAATTTAGAATTTTCTCTCTACTTATGTAGGATGTTCCCTCATCTCCTGCCCAACAAAATATAGGAAATGTAAAAATCTACAGAAAAGGTAGTATTAAAACAACAATGATCAACTCTAATAGATGAAAAACCTAGGACTATGTGCCACAAAGTAACTGGTGAACTTTCTCCCTAGTATGAAGTAGGCACTGGAAAAACAGGACTTTTCCCAAGCTTGCTTCCTGGTACATATCAGCAATATCATCCCCACACATCTGACTAGGTATTGTCCCTCTTCCCCCCACCAAATCACATTATTATCTATCTTCAAAATGAGCTACAGTCCACATTTACTTTAGAAGGATCCATGGAAAGAAAAACTAAGGATTAAGTGTTTTTGCATGAAATATATACATGTTTTCCACCACAACTAGAAATCTACCCATTCCTTAGAGTCAGACCACCTAGGTTTGATTCCTGATTCCAACACATACCTTTTGCTGTGAATGCAAGAACACACATTCTTGCACCTCAGCTTCCTCATTTGTAAACTGGAGACAATAGTACTTACCTCTTACCGGCTATTAGGAAGACTGGATTACTATGTGTGGCGTGTTTAAAACAAAGTCTGGCACACAGTTAATGCTCTAAGTGGTAGCTATTATGATTATAAACCAATTATCTGATGTTACCTCAGGAGTTGGTGAACAAGTTGCAATGGCTAGATTCTATGTCTCTATGCCTAATCTAAGTGTGCACGTTCATGACTATGTCAAAACTATTTATAAAATTCTACTACAGGAAGTTTGATCAATGGGTACTCAGTTACAGTTAGAGGAAGGAAGAAGTTCTGGTGTGCTGTTGCACAGTAGGGTGACAATAGATAACAATTATGAACTGTCTATCAAAAGGCTAGAAGAAGGGGTTTTGAATGTTTTCAGCATAATGTTTGAGGAGACAGATGTTTAATCCGATTTAAATACTGCATGATATATATACATATATACACATACACACACACACATATTTAAACAACACATGGGACCCACCAATATCTACAATTATTTCAATTAAAAATTAAATTAAAAAAATTGACATCCCAGATGCTTATTCTGAGTATGTCACAACATATCAAAGACTGCATTACCATTTGCACTGTACAGATGAGAAAAGTACTCAGAAAAACTGGATTTCCTATACGCAAAATAAAATCCTATACCACATATGATTATTTCAAAGCAATATGTGTACACAAGCAAGGCTGGGTCTTATCGGAATATGATCGGAGAAAAAAAGAAAAAGAACTCGATTAAAAAACAAACCAAACCAAAATCTTGTATTTCCCAACTTAAAGATTATTAAAAAAAGGGCTCATTACAAATCTGGAGAGAAATTAACAGATTGATTAACAGGCTTAAGATCACACTGCTAGAAAATATTGCAAGCAAGAATGGATCAAATTTACCTAACTCCAACTCCAGTGCTCCTTCTGTTTCTGGATCCACAGCCAAGTGAGGGAAATGCACTTTTTTGCAGCAGCCCAAATCTCTGGAGACTCTGCCTAGGGAACTAGCATCAAGGGAATTTGCTCAGCCTGGTTTTATAGAGGCTGCCTCCCTTATCTATAGAGCTCCAATTCTAAAATGGTTTCAACATAACACAAGCACTGCAAGATGGGAAATGTACAGAACATTATAGTGTAGGATCCACACTCCAGGGGCTGTCAGTCCATAAATATTTGCTACAGAGGAAAGGGGATATTCAGTCTGAAACTAAGTGTATTGGATTAGGCCAAATCACCTCATTTCTTATACAGACTTCATCTGTAAGATGGAGTGAGTGGTTCTTATCTCACTGAAGGCAGAGCTAGGAAAATAATTCAGTTCTTACCGGATTTTTGGCCTTCTATTTCAAACGCCATGCTTAAAATTCTAACTTGGACTGAGTAAAATCAATAGGTTTTACACTCAATATGCTGCGTGCTAAGGACATGGAACAAAGGAAAATGAGGGCTCAGACAACCCTAAGTAAGAAATGGGGTCCACTGGAAGCGGTCAAGAAGAAATTCACTAAAACCAAGTGATATTCATATAAATGTCCAGCAGGAAATACAAAAGGCTGAGCAACCATGTGTTCAGTTCTAAAATCTGCGTGTGTGGGGTTTCATATGAACAAGTGAGACACAGTAAGAAGTGAAGACAATTTTCATATTCTTGTAAGTGCATCACCTTTCTGTTTTGGCACCTGTGAATGGCTGATTATATATATTCATAACATCATCTTGCCAAATTCCATCTCCCACACGGTGCAAGTAAAATCAGAGCCTGATGCTATCTGGCCTTACCAAAGAGAAATGCAGTGAAAGCAAGGACATCATTTTTACAGAAAGGTTGCCAAATTGTCTTACCAGTACTGTCACCTTGGAAAACCCCATTACATGCAGAAAACCTCATTATATGCAAGTTCTCCATTTGCAATAGCCACAGATGTCTTCTGAAGAAAAGGGGTCCACATCCCTCCCACCCTTCCCCCATCACCAGGGAGGCCAGTCTACAAATTTCAGATTAAAAAAAAAAAAGTGTATGGGGGAATTTGGGATCTGACATTAAATGACAGTAAATACCATGGGAAAATTTTCAGTTCTCAGCACTGTGACATTGTTTTCCTGGGTATCTGGCCTGACTCAGTAACCGGTTCCAACAAATCCATTTCTTCATTCAAATAAATCTCAATCCTGCTCTTCCTAGGGAATCTCGTATCTTACCATGTTCCCAAACCAGTGGAGAATGATGAAACAGCTTTACGGCAAAGTGGGAGCGGTGGGGGGGGGGATTCCCCTGTTGTCTCCCAAGGTTAAACCCCTTACTCATCTAGGGAGAGTCCAGCAGGGGAATTGGGTTGGCTTAAATTACAATTTCTGGAAACCACAGGGAACAGAGAGAGATGACAGGGCTGAAAGGGACGGTTCTCGCCCATCCAGGCGCGGGGAGGGGTCGCGCGGGGATAGAGGAGGAACAATGAGGGGGCGTCCGGGTTCCAAGGCCCGACGGTCCCTTCGGCTCAGTACGGAGCAGCACCCCGCCCGCCGGGCAGGGCCGCAGGCGGCAAGGATGGCCCGGGCTTCTCCTAGAGCCGAACGGCCCGGCCCCGGAAACAGGGAGGGGCCGCAGCGAGGCCAGGCCCGCGCCGTAGGCGGCCGCGCGGGGCAGAGGAGGCAGCACGCCGCAAACCCCTCTGGAAGCACCCGCTGGGCCGTCGCTGCTGCCACCGCCCTTGAGGGGCTTCGAGCTTGGGCCCCTGGGGGCCCCGGGCGGACCCCGCGCCGCACTCACCGTGGGAGGGCTACAGCGGGAGAAGGCGCGTCCAACGAAGCTCTGACGACGGCGACCGCTTCCTTCCCAAGCCCTACTCCTCAGGCGGCGGGGGTGGCGGCGGCGGCGGTGGCTGCAGGGGCTGCAGTTGCGGCGGCGGCGGCAGCTACCCCGTCTCCGGAATCGGCGGCGGTAGTGGCGGCAGCTCTACTTCCGCTCCCGCTACCACTTCCGCTCCGACCCAAGTCCCGCCCCGCCCTGCATCGGCTCCTCATTGGGCAAGCGAGGCACGGGGTTGCCCCGGCCGCCTGAGAAGGGCGCTGACGGAAGGGAGGAGGAAAAGGAGCTGAGGGCAGGGATGAGGCGGATGGGGGTGGGAGCAAGGAGGAGGCCGGCGAAGGGGAAGGAAATGAGGCGGGGGAGCAGGAAGAGGAGGTGGGAGGAGAGAGGGCGGAGCTGGAGGTGGTCACGGTGGAGAAATGGGATGTGTGGGAACCAAGAAGACTTGGAAGGAAGGTTTGGGGTTGCCCTTTCAGCTTGGGTTGGAACTTACCAGGCCCAGAGATTCCGCAGGTTGTAGGGGCCCACGCCACCCTGAAAAAGTACTCTTCATGTGGTCGGAGGCCGAGGTCAGCCCCATTGGCTGGGTGCTTAGGAAATACTATAGGGGAGAACAGAAACTGCTCATTCCTATATTTTCAGTTAATCCTTTCAATCCTTCAAGATACTTACTACTCTCCTAGATTGAAGAACCCACATGTGCTAGGAATGGAGCACTTCAAGGTCTAAAAAAAAAAAAAAAACCCTGTGTACATTGATTCGTTGAGAATACCCCACTCCTCAAAGCTCATTCATAAGGGAAGATTCTGGGAAGGATTCAGGCCTCCAGGGCTCCCCCACCATGACTGTGCTCCCTATTACCAACATCTTACTCCCCTCGAGACAGTTGAAGTTTAAGCCCAGCCCTTGGAAATATCTCTATTGTCACTCCTTCCCTTTCCTTCATTGTTTTTAACAATTCTTGAGCAAGCTTTCTGCTTAACACTGGGTAGAAAGCAAGGAACAAGACAGACCGGTGCCCTGCTGTCTTGGAGTTTACTCGGTAGGAGAAAGAACAAGGTAAATAGGCCTTTGTCATCCCTCCTTTACCCTTAATGATAGACTTCTGATTCGCCACCCTTCTCTCAGCCCGGCCACCATCAACTGCCAAGTCATCTTTTTAAAATGCCATCCTGATCATGCCCTGGTCTTGTTTATTTCCTTTGGTGGTGGCTCAGACCTAGAAGGTCCAAGGTTCTCCAGAAGCTGTCCTTACCATCAGCCATTACCTGTTATTTCTCCCCAGCATAAATACTCCAATTCATTTGCATAACTTCTTATCCTTCGGACCCACCATTCCCGTATCTCTAAACAGTTGCCAGAATTTTTTTAAAAACAGCAGAAATCTGCACCTCTGCCTTGTCTGGGCAACACTGTATCCACATTTCTGTGTGGCAACAATTGCCTGCAGCCAAAGAGTGGTTCTCTACTCTAGATGGGACATGAACTTTCGTAAGTGTCAGGTTTAGATGGGACATGAACTTTCGTAAGTGTCAGGTTCCTCTCCCAATTTGTAGGTCTTCCTCATGTTATCTGTTGTGTAGACATTTGTGTTCATGGTCCCTGGATTGTACCACACGGTCTGAGCCAACTACTACACCACCTCTTAACTTGAACAAGATTAAGAGTGTGTTTAATGTAAAAAAAAAAAAAAAAAAAAAGCATAGATTTTAATCAAAACCACTGGATGTGAATCCTGGAGAGGTTTCCTAGTACAAAACCTTTCCCATGGGGATCTGTCTTTGGCAGATCAAAGACCAGCAAACCAGACACTGCTCAAATTGCAGTAACCTTTAATGTGACATGACTGTCTTATGACACCATTCAAAAAAATAGCCTACTGGGCCAGAGACTCATACTGATTACACCACAAATGACATCATCAGTGCATTGAATAAACAGAAGTGCCCTTTGTCAGCCTCCTCAGGTGTCTGCTAATGGGTGACATGGATTAGCTCCTTTTACCATCTCTGCATTCTAGGCCAGGGGTCAACAAGCCACAGCTATTAACTGACAGATTCACAAAGATAAAGTATGTTAACTGTAGATGCAACCATAGGACCATCTCTATGTGTGGGGTTCTATAGAAACTTGGGAGAAGGGTACTAAGCCCCTCATGGGAGTGATGGGAGTGTGAGAAAGACTCCCTGCAATATATGATACTTGATCCTTGGGTTCTGCAATGGATTTTTTAAAAATTAATAGGCTTTTTATTTTTAGTAAAAGTGACGCTAAAGTTTATTATGAGAGGAATATGCTTTTAACGGACTAAAAGTAGGTTTTTCTCTGGAGTGAGAACAAAGGGTCTGGGGTGGGGGATGAAAAAGAGAGATACATTTCCTGTTCCCCACACAGGAAATGGGAGCAAAGGCTCTAATAGGCTTTTATTAAAGAACAATTTTAGGTTTAGAGAAAGACTGACCAGATAGTGCACAGATTTTCCAGTATTTCCCCCATGCACAGTTCCTCATATTGTTAGCATATTGTATTCCTGTGGCAAATTTGTCATAGTTGATGAGCCAGTATTGACACATTCTTATTAACTGGGGTCCATAATTTTATGTTAGACTTCTTTCTGTTGTACAGTTCTATAGGTTTTGACCAATGTAGATGCGCTATTATCCACCATTAAGTATCATTCAAAAGAGTTTTGCTGCCCTAAAACCCCTCTTTGCTTCAGTTATTCATCCCCTAATCCCTCCCATTCCCCCAACCTTTGGCAACCATTGAAATTTTATACTCTTTATAGTTTTGCCTTCTCTAGAGTATCATAGAGTTGGGGATCATAGAGTATGTAGTGTTTTGTGATTGGATTCTTTCATGAAGCAATATGATTTAAAGTTTCTTTATTTTTATAGCTTGATGCTCGTTTCTTTTTGTCACTGAATAATATGCCAGTGTTTGAATGCACCACAGTGTGTTTATCCATTAATCTATTCTTCAATTTTTAAGAACTGCGCTTTCCGAAAAGATCAGGCAAAGCCTTATCCTTGGTATCTGTGACCATGACCTTATCTAGAAAAGGATCCTTACAGATATGATCAGGTTAAGGCGAGGTCACTGGAGTGGTCACTGGTGTCCTTAAGGAGAAAAATGCCATGTGGAGTCAGATACATATGGAGGCCACCATGTGATCACAGAGGCAGAGACTGATGTGCCTGCGATCCAAGGAGCACCAAGGGTCAACAGCCATCAGCAGAAGTTGGGAAGAGGCATGGAAAGTCTCTAGACTCTCAGAGGAAACATGGCCCTGCAGAGGCATCAGTTTCAGACTTCTAACTTCCCGAACTGTGAGAGAATACATTTCTGTGGTTTACAGTACCCAATTTGTAATGGTTTGTTATGGTAGCCTAGGAAACTAATAGACACATTGAGGAACCTCTCTATCCAGCTAATTATGAATAAAACCACTATAAATATTCATGTGTTGGTTTTTGTATGGACATCAGCCTTCAATTCATCTATATAATACATAGGAGCGTGATCATACATTAACGCTTTTTAAGAAACTACTAAACTGTCTCTCCAAGTGTAAAATGGCTGTACCATTTTACATTGTCACCAACAATGAGCATTCTTCCCTTTGTGTGCCAGCATGTGGTAGAGTGAGGGCTTTTGTTTTGTTCTGTTTCGTTTTTTGTTTTCTGGATTTTAGCCACCATTTGGATTGGTATTTAATGGTGTCTCATTACATTTTAATTTACAATTCCTTGATGACATATGGTGTTTCATATGTTTATTTGCCATCTCTGTCTTCCTTGGTGAGGTGCCTGTTCCTGTTTTTTGCCCATTTTCAATTGTTTGCTTTCTTATTGCTGAATTTTAAGAGTTCTTTGTATATTCTGCATACCTGCCCTTTAGGAAATATGCGTTTTGCAGAGATTTCCTTCTCATCTTGTTTATTTGTTTGTTTATTTGTTTATATGTTACTGGGGTTTGAACTCAGGGCCTCACATTTGCTAAGCAGGTACTCTACCATTTTCTTCTTTTCTGTAGCTTATCTTTCATTCTCTCAACAGTGACTTTCCAGAGCAGGAATTTTGAATATTAATGAAGCCAAACTTACCAATTTTTTTCTTCATGGATCATACTTTTGGTATCTAAAAACTCATTCCTGTCCAGCCTGGGCCAAAAACTTTATGAGCCTCCCATCCCCCCACCCCCCCACTCCCAGCCCCCAATCTCAGTGGAAAAAAGCATGGTGGTGTGTATCTGTCATCCTAGCAACTGTGGGAAACATAAAATAGGAGGGTCAAGGTCCAGGCTGACCTGGGCAAAAAGTGAGACTGTATCTCCAAAATAACCAGAGTAAAGAGGATTGGAGGCTTGGCTCAAGTGGTAGAGAACCTACCTAGCAGGCATGAATCCCTGAGTTCAAACCCCAGTCCTGCCAAACAACAAAAACCCAGAAACCAAAATCAAGCCAAAACAAAACAAACCACCTCATTGCCAAACACAAAGTCACATAAGTTTTTCCCTTACATTACCTTCTAGAAGTTACAAATTCTGTATTTTACATTGAGGTCTGTGATCCACTTGAGGTTAATTTTTTTATGAAAGGTGTAAGGTCTGTGTCTGGATTCACTTTTAAGGCATGGAGTGTGCCAGGGCCCTTTGTTGAAAAGATTATCTTTTCTCTCTTGAATTGCCTTTGCTCCTTTTCAAAGATCAGTTGTCTGTATTTCTGTGGGTCTAATTTTGATTTTTCTGTTTGATTCCATTGATCTAATTGCCTATTCATTTTGCCAAAACCAGACTGTCTTGATTGCTGTAGTTTCATAGTAAGTCATAACGTCAGTGTCAGTCCTCCAACTTTGCTCCTGTTCTTCAGCATTGTGTTAGCTGTTCTGGTCCTTTTGTCTTTCCATATAAGCTTTATAATTGGTTTATTGACATCATAAAATAACTCATTAGAATTTTGTTTGGGATTGTGTTCAATTTATAGGTCAAATTGGTAAAACCAGTATCTTAACAATATTGACTCTTCCTATGAACATGAGATATTGCTCTATTTATTTAGACTTTATTTAACTTCTTTTATAAAAGTGTTATAGTTTTGACCAGGGATGGTGGGTCACATCTGTAATCGCAGCTATTCCAGAGGAAGAGATTGGGAGGATCACCATTTAAGTCCAGCCTAGGCAAAAAGTTAGAAAGATCCCCATCTCAATTAATAAGCTCATGTATTGGCCCACATCTGTGATCCCACCTATGTGGGAGGCCTATTGTTAGGAGGATGGCAGTCAGAGACCCCTGGTGGTGGAGGGAGGTGGGGAACGTGTGAGACCTAATCTAAAAAATAGCTAACATAAAAAAGGGATGATGGAGGTGTGGCTCAAGTAGTTAGAGACCTGCCTAGCAAGTGTGAGGCCTTGAGTTCAAATCCCAGTGCTGACAAACAAACAAAAAGTTTTATGACTCTCATACCTATTTTTGTGCTAATGTAAATGGTAACGTACAGTTTATTTGTTTTATCTTTTTTTTTGGCAGTACTGGAGTTTGAACTCAGGGGCTCTCACTAAGCATCTAAGTGCTCTACCATTTGAGCCACGTCCCTTTCTCTTCTTTCTTTAGTTTGTGTTTTCAGACAGCCTCACACTACTGCGTGGGCTGGTCTCAGAATGAGATCCGCCCATCTCTGCCTCTTGAGTAGCTGCGATTAGAGGCATATACCACTGCACCCAACTTGTTTTGTGAGATAGGGTCTCATTAATTTTTGCCCGGGCTTCTCCTATCTAATCCTCCTGAGTAGCTGGGATTACAAGTGTGCGCCACCACACCCCATCCTGGTATTGGGTTTTAAATTTCAAAGTCCACATGTTCATTGCTAGTATATAGAAAAGCAATTGTCTTTTTATATTAACCTTGTAGTCTGCAACCTTCCAATTATTGCATATGTGTTCCAGGAGTTTTGTTGTTGTCGTCATTGTTTGCCAATTCATTGGAATTTTTCACATAGTCATGTCTTCTGTGAACAAAGGCAGTTTTACTTCTTCTCTTGCCTTTTATCTAGGATTCCAGTAAGATGTTGGATAAGAGTGGTTCCAGAGGGGCCGTCCTTGTCCTGTTCCAGGAAAAAGCTTCTCATTTCTCATCGTCAAGAGTGATGTTAGTTGCAGGATTTTTGTAGTCTTCATCAAGTTTAGGATATTTTATTTCTATTCCTAGTTTAGTGAGAGGATTTTTAAAAAATAATAAATTAATGTAAAGTTTTCCCAAATGCTTTTTCTGCATTTGTTGGTATGATCACATGATTTTTTTCCTTTCACCTGCCATTATGATGGGTTACATTACTGGTTTTCAATTTTTTTTTTTGCAGTACTGGGGCTTGAACTTAAGGCCTCACGCTTGAAAGTCAGGTGCTCTACCACTTGAGCCACTCTGCCAGCCCTGGTTTTCAAATTTTTAACCAGTCTTGTATGCCTAGAATAAATCCCATTGGTCATTGTGTATAATATAATTCATTTCATACATTGTTGGGTTCGATTTACTAGTAATTTGATTTTTGCATGTATGTTCATGAAAGAAATTGGCCTTAGTTTTCCTTTATTATGATTTTTTTTTGTGTACCGGAACTTGAACTCAGGGCCTCATGCTTGCTGGGGCGGGCGCTCTACCATTTGAGGCACTGCGCCAGCCCATTGTGATGTTTTTGTCTGGTGTGAGTTTTAGGGGCATGCTGGCCTCATAGTATAGATTAGGAAGTATTCACTCTGCTCCTCTCTTCTGGAAGAGACTGTAGAGAATCAGTCTCATTTAAATGCTTGATAGAATTGACCCAACATAAGTATTTTGGTCTGGAGTTTTCTTTTTTCAAAAAGGAAGTTTATTTTGATTCAATTTCTGTATTAACTATGGGCCTAATTGGACTGTTTTTCTCTTTCTCCACGTTTTGGGTTTTGGGTCTTTCAAGAAATGGATGCATTTCATCTGTGGAGGTAAATTTGTAAGTAAGCGTCTTCATGATTCTTCCTTGTTACCCTTCAACATGGCTTCTTTCACTTCTAATTTTAATTTATGTACCCTGGCTTTTCTTCATTAAGTTGGCCCGAGATTTATTAATTTTATTGACCTTTTCAAACAACCAGCTTCTGGTCTGGTCAGTTTTCTCTGTTGTTTTCCATGTCATCGCTTTGTGTTCTGATTTTTATTATTTCTTGACTTCTGCTTGCTTGAGGTTTACATTGCTTTTCTTTCTTGAATTTCCTAAGCTGAAAACTTAAATTAATAGCATTCATCCTTTCTTATCTGTGAATACAGCGCTGTAAGTTTCACTCTATGAACTACATTACTGCATCAGTCAAATTTTGATTTTGATTTTCATTTAATTCAAAATATTTAAAAAATTCTCTTGAGACTTCTTCTGTGACCTATGAGTTAAAGTCCCCAAATCTGGGGGCTTTCCAGCTACCTTTCTGTTCTTGATTTCTACTTTAATTCCATGGTGTTCTGCTTTATATGATTTCTCGTGTTGTAAACTTAAGGTTAATGTCCCATGTGACTGAGAAGAATGTGTTTGCTGCAGATTGAAGTTGAAATATTCTTTTTGATTCAGTTAGAGTCATTTATTGATGGTGCTGTTCTAGTCACTTATATTTTTACTGATTTTTCTGCCTGCTGGATCTGCCAATTATTTATACAACTGTGATGAACACGTAACTGTAATAGTGAATTTGCCTGCTTCTCTTGGGGTGCTGAGTTCTTGCCTTTCATGTTTTGAAGGTCTGTTCTTACAAGGATGTGCACAATAAAGACTGTTGTATGTTCGTAGAGAATTTACCTATTTACAATTATGTAATGGCCATCTTTATTCCCAACATTTTCCTTATTCTGAAGTCTGATTTGACCAAAATTAATATAGTCACTTCAGCTTTATTTTTGGCTAGTGTTAGCATGACATATATCTCCCTCCATCACTTTGCTTTTAATCTATCTGTGTCGTTATATTTAAAATGGGTTTCTCATAGGCAACATATCATTGGATCTTATTTTTCTTTCTTTAAAAAATTTTTCTTGTGACACTGTGTAGCCCAGGTTGGCTTCAAACTTGATATGCTTTAGCTTCCCAAGTGCTGAGATTACAGGCATGTACTACCATGCCTAGCTTTTTTTTTTCTATCCATGTCTGTCTTTTAATCAGTATATTTAGGTCATTCTCATTTAAAGTAATATTCATAGTTACATGAATTTTTTTTGGTGTTACTGGGGTTTGAACTCTGGACTTTGTACTTGCTAGGCAGGTGCTATACTACTTGAGCCACACCTCCAGCCCTTATCTACCATTTTGTAACTGTTTCTATTACTTGCTCTTGTTCTTTGCATCTTTTTAAATAATCCTCTCTTTCTTCTCTTTTTTTTTCTGTTTTTAATTGAGCATTTTATGTGATTCCATTTTCTCTCTTCTATCATGCATTATTTTAGTGATTGCTTTATAATTTGTAATATGCACCTACAAATAACCTATGTCCATTTTTTAAAAGTTGTTCTTTTTAAAAATTTTTTATTTTACCGTTTTTACATTTATTTACATGTGTATACATTATTTGTGCCACCTCCCCCGCTCTCCCCCCCTTCTAGGCAGAACCTGTTTTGCCCTCTTGTTCTCCAACTTTATTGAAAAGAAAACATTAGAGATAATAAAAAAAAATAGCGTTTTTGCTAGTTTGAGATAAAGATAGCTATACAGAGAGATTCTTAGTGTTGTTACCATGCACTTGTGTGTTACAACCCACATTGGTTCATCTCTGTCAGACCTCTTCACCACTTTCCTGGTCTCCTTCCCATAGTGGCCTCTGTCAGTTTAAGATTACTATATTCCTCTACAGTGAGCACATCAGCCACATTCAAGTTTCAGGTTTCCTTCCTTTCCCTATTCCTCCCGTGCGCATTCTCCCCTTAGTGTGTGACCCATGTCCAATAATATTACTGCATTTGTTTTGGGTCTATAATCCACAGATGAAGGAGAACATGCGATTTTTGGCCTTCTGAGCCTGGCTAACTTTGCTTAAGATGATGAGCTCCAGTTCCATCCATTTACTTGTGAATGACAAAATTTCATTCTTCTTCATGAATGAGTAGAATTTCATTGTGTATAAATACCACATTTTCTTAATCCATTCGTCAGTAGTGGGGCATCTTGGTTGTTTCCATAGCTTGGTTATTGTGAATAGTGCTGCAATAAACATGGGTGTGCAGGTGCCTCTGCAGTAATCTGAGTTGCATTCCTCTGGGTATATCCCTAGGAGTGGGACTGCTGGATCATATGGCAGATCTATGTTTAGTTTTTTAAGAAGTCTCCATATTGTTTTCCATAGTGGTTGTACTAGCTTACATTCCCACCAGCAGTGTATGAGGGTTCCTTTTTCCCACTGCTATGTCCACTTTCAAATAACACTGTGTAGCTTTACAGGTAGCCCAGGTACCTTAAAGCAAAGTATTCCTAATTCCTTCTTCCCACCCTTATAACATTTCTGTCATTTGTTTCACTTAACCATAAGCTATAATCACCCAGTACTTGATGTATTATTATTATTTGGAATAATTATTTTACCTTTTTCTTTGACAGTACTTGAGTTTGAACTCAGGACATCACTCTTGCAAGTAGGCGCTCTACCATTTCAGCCACTTTTTTGTGTTGGGTATTTTCAAGATAGGGTCTCTCAAACTAGTTCCCCAGGCCGACTTTGAACTGTAATCCTCCTGATCTCTGCGTAGCTAGGATTACAGGCGTGAGCTATCAGTATCCAGCTCACATTTTTTATATAAATCTGAGTTTCTGACCTTTATTATTTTCTTTTTCTCCGGAAAACTTCTTTTACCATTTCTTGCAAGGCAGGTCTATTGAAGACAAATCTGTTTTGTTTGCCTGAGGAAGTCTTAATTTCTTCATTTTTAAAGGACAGTTTCACTGGACACTGAACTCTAGGTTGGTGGTTTATTTTTCTTTCCATACTTTAAATATTGTACTTCTGTCTTCTACCTTGCATGGTGTTTGAAGAGAATTTCAGTATGATTCTTATCTTTGTTCCTTTTTAGTTTTCTCCACTTTTGACTTCTTTCAAGGTTTTCTGTCTGGTTTTCTACAGTTTGAACATGATGTTCTCAGATGTCAATTTTATAACTCCAAACCTCTGTAGTATCTGAGTCTGGTTCTAACACTTATTTATCTCTTCAGACTGTTCTTCTTGTGGTTTAGCATGCATTATATTTTTTTGATTGTGAGACATGATGCATTGAGAAATAGGAACGACAGTAAATAGGTCTGTAATGGTTCTGTTTATCTGGCTAGGAGTCAGGCTGTGCTTACTGTTTACTGTAGCTGTGTCAAAGTCTTCAATTTCCTCTCCTATCCTAGTTTTTGTCTTCCCTGTTGTCTTTGAATTCCCTGGAAACTCCTGAATTAAAGCCTGTGCTTGCAGCTTTCTCAGTTGTAATTCTCCATTAGCACATCACTGAAGGCGTTGATGTGGTAATGAGGTACTGCTGAGGGGAAGCCCTCCATCATGTTATCATATGTTTCTTTTGGGGTGGTGGAGGATAGTTTTTATTAGGCCAGAGTTACTGGGCTGTCACCTTCAAAAATAATTTCATAGCCTTTCTTCTCCTCCCCTGTGTGAGACAGAAAGCTAAAGGAGGCCCTAGTTGTCTAATTACTTTTTCCCCTAGGCCAGATAAGGCTCCAGTGAAGTAGTGTCCTTTGAGGGGAGGCCTCTGCCATAGAGAACAGAGGGCTTCTGGGCTCAATTCCAGATGGTTTCATTTCCCCTCCTTTTGTCCAAAGTGTGATGGGATTTCCTTCAGATATTTCCTATGAAAAACTGGTGGAACACAGTGTGGTGGGGTGCCCCATGAATGCATCCCTGAATATTCTTTTTTAGGCAGTACTAGAGTTCAAACTCAGGGTCTTGTGCTGCCTACCACTTGAGCCATGCTCCCAACCCTTTTTGCTTTAGTTGTTTTTCAGATAGGATCTTGACCTTTTTGCCAGGGCCAGCCTTAGACCATAATACTCCTACCTCTGCCTCCAGTGTAGCTGGGATTACAGGTATGAACCACCATGCCTAGCTTTTTTTTGTTGAGATGTGATATTGCTAACTTTTTTTTGCCTGGGCAAAACTCAAATCCCACAATCTTCCTATCTCTACTTCTCAAGCAGCTGGGATTACAGGAGTGAACCACTGTGCCCAGCCTGGGCCACTGGATTTTTTAAACTAGCAAGCTAGGCCACACTTGGCCTCTCACATTTGGTAAATAGTGTTAAAATGTTCCAAGTTACCGTGTCTAGCAAATTCTGCCCCTGTAATCTGTAGTTCTGTATATTCTCCTGTCTCTCTGACTTTTAGGGCAGCTGTTTGCCCTATAACCTCATTTTGCTGAGAGATCTGAGAAGAGTTGTTGATTTTCAGGTGTTTTCTTGTGATGAAGATGATGTGATGGCTTCCAAGTTCTTCATGTGTTGGAGCAGAAACTGGAAGTCACAGGAAGTTTTCAGCAGTCTAGGGCAGAAGAATAATAATAAAAAGGACAACATATTGTTTAAAGCTAAAGATTGGATTTTATAACAGTCGTTCCCAACTCATGGTGGGACTGAAAGTTCCTCGACACCAGGAGTGGTGTTAGTGTCTGGCCCTGTGCTTGGTACATGATATTTGAGCTTCCAAATAAATGAAGTCAAGGAAAGACCTCCTCTGGGAAACTAATTATCAACCCCCAAGATTCCAACATTACCCCCCATCTCCCGAGGGAAAGGATCTAGTGATATTAGAAGGGTTTGGGAGGGGCAGGAATTGAGCCCACCAGAAAGGAAGCTTCAACCAAAGGCCTGAAACAGTTCAGCTGCTTTCTGTCCACCCTGCAGGGCGGATGGACAGCAGGCTCAGGCTTCTGAGGGCAGGCTGCCTGGTGCTTCAAAAACGTTGCATTTACATATGTGCCACAGCCAAGGGACAACTTGGCATTAATAATAATAATATTCTATTTTTAAAAATCTGATTACTATTTTTCATAGATTCTAAGATATGATATTCTGCTATCTGAAATCATGATGTATTTTACCATCAGTGCTAACTGGCAGCATTCTCCTTCCTACCCACAGCCTTAGAAATTATATATATATATTTTTTTACAAAAACAATTATTTAAAAAATCTTTTAAAAATCATGACTATTTTAAAGTAAGAAATAGAGTAAATTCTTAGTTTTATCAAAGTATCACACATACTTTTAAAGTCTAAGTAGTTTTGTTTTCATCCCTTTGATAAGCTGTCCCTGGGGACAATTATTTTCAGTTCATTTAGCTGTTATTTCTGCTACTTTGCCTCCATATTTCTAAATAACATGAGTAAACAACTATTTCTTTTTTTAAAAAAAGAAAAAGTCAAACATCTTCTAAGGTCTCAACTTTGGATAAATTTTTCTTGATTTCTGGTGTATTTTGCTCACAACCAGCACCCTTTACACGTCTACCCCTGTACCATTCTCCCAATTTGTCTGTATATTTTCATACTTTGAATTCCTCCACTCCCAAGTTAACAATTTGCTCTTAAAACTCGAGTTTTATTCTTTTCTTTTTGTTGAGACAGGGTCTCACTATGGAGCCCAGGCTAGCCTCCAACTCGCAGACTTCCTTCCTCAGCCTCCCACATGTAGGGATTCTAAGCTTGTGCTACCACACCAGGCTGGATTTTTATTTTTATTAAAGCAAACCACATGGTTAATATATATGTTAAAAGTCCCTTGTGTCCTCCCATATCGCACTTCTCTGAGCCATCATTTTCTGCTATTTATCCCAAAATTATAATCTTAACCTGCAGTTTCTGATTTTTATACTTTTAGCAGTATCTATTGAGTAGCCTTTCTAAAATATAATCACTACATCTTTTTCACAAATACTCCACACAGAATCTCTTCAATTTCTCAGCTAAATGTCCACTTTTATCCCCCTCCAAGTACATCCTTTGAAAATAATTATGTGATCATTTTAGTCAAGTCCATATTCCCTTTTGGGGGAGGGAGTATTGGGATTTGAACTAAGGGCTTCATGCTTGCTAGACAGGTGCTCTACCTCTTGAGCTGCCCCTCCAGCCCTGAACTCCATATTCTGTGTTTACATTTTTTTGGCAGTACTGAGATTTGAACTCAGGGCCTTGTGTTTGCTGGGCACATGCTCTTCCACTTGAGTCACTCTCTCAGCTTTGTGCTTATCCTTTTTTTGTGATCATGCAAATGCTATTGACAACCTTGCCTATCTGTATTCCATGGTAGCTTTCTCTTTACTGTACAACTTTTTATTTTCTTAAAGACGAAATTTTTGTTTCTTTGCTCTGTTTTCCAATTATCCCATAGTGTATTAGTTTCCTATTGCTGCTGTAACAAGTTACTACAAATTTAGTGACTTAAAACAATGCTCTCTCTCTCTCTAGACCTCTCTCTATCTTTAACTCTATCTCTCTCTCTCATTCTTTGGCAGTGCTAGGAATTGAATGCAGAGCTTTGTGCATGCTAGACAAATACTCTACTTCTGAGCTATATCCCCCAGCTCACAGTTCCATAGGTGAGACAATACAGTGTGAGTCAGCTGGATCGTGTGCTTACAGTCTCAGAGGCAAATATCATGGTGTTAGCTGGATGGCATTCTTTTCTGGAGGTCTTGGAGTTGAATCCACTTCCAAGTTCATGGATCTCATTGCTTGAATTCCAGTTCTTGCAGATACTTGTTCCTGGTTGTGACCCGGGTTCTGGTCTTTCCTCCTGGAGGCTGCCTGCACTTCTTTCCAGGCTTTCCAGCTCTCCTCTCTCCTCCAGCGGTGGCCCAAGAATCTCTGCAACTTCCTCTTCTACATCCTGTCTCTGTTTTCTCTTCTGCCGCATCCCTCTCACTCCAGCTGGAGAAGGTTCTCTGCTTTTATGATTTTTTTTTTTTTTGGCAGTACTGGGGTTTGAACTCAGGGCTTCATGCTTGCAAAGCAGGCACTCTATCACTTGAGCCACTTGGTCAGCCCAAGTTCTTTGCTTTTAAGGGTTCATGAAATTACATTTTTTCCTGCAATTGAATTAAACACATGCTGATAATCTAGGATAATCTCCTTATTTTAAGGTCTGTAGCAGCTCAATTATGTCTGCAAAGTCCCTTTGCCATGAAAAACAACATATTCACAGGTTCCAGGAGGGGATATGAACATCTTTGGGGGACCATTCTGCATATCACGCATTCTCTCCTGGGTACATTAATTTATTCAACAAACATGTACTAAGTATCTTTTATATATTTTAGGTGGAATTGTAGGTTTTGGGGTTACAGCACTTGACAAGGCAGACAAAAAAAAATCTTATTCCTAGGAATTCACATTCCAGAGCAATGTTTTCTAAATCTCAATACATCCAAATTCATTAGACTTCTTCCTATCAATTTCGATTTATTGAAGAAATCTTTCTGGCGTGTCAACCTACTCCAGTTCCACTTGGCTGTTCTTTTTGTCTAGGCTACCACTTTGGCCCCTTCTTCATCACCAGCCTGGAGCTACCCTTCTCTTTTCAGTTTGGACGCCCTGTTTCTTGGGCCTTTTATCTTTTATTATTAAATTTATTTCATTATTTTTGTGGAGAACATCATTCAATGGCATTTTGAGAAAAAAATGTGTGCAAGATAAAGGTGTTGAAATCTTGCTATTCTCAAAAAAACATTTTTTATTTAACCTTCATTCATGGTTGATAGTTTGCCTAGATATAAAATTCTAGGCTGCAAATCACTTTTTCAAAAACTGTGAAGAAAGCTGGGTGCCTGTGGCTCACGCCTATAATCCTAGCTACTCAGGAGGCAGAGAGCAGGAGGATCGCTGTTTGAAGCCAGCCCAGGCATAAATAGTTCTCAAGACCCTATCTTGAAAAAACCCTTCACAAAAAAGGGCTGGGGTGAAGGCCCTGAGTTCAAGCCCCAGTACTGGAAAAAAAAAAAAGTCACCATAGCTGTGATTGAGAGGTCAGGGATGCTACTGTTACTTCTTAGGCTGTCTTCCTAACTGCTGACACACAGGGATCTGGGGACTGAGCAATGGATCCGGCACTCTGGCTACTTTAATTTTGCTCAAAAGTAAAGCTGAAAGTGAAGTTGAAATTGCAAGGGAGTCTATGACATGTCAATTTGCATGAGGTCTTTGATATCCATCCAATCAATTTTGGCTCTTCATTTTAGTGGAATAGGACCGGTTCAGAGAGGTCTACAAGGGTAATCAGAATCAGAGCTCCTGTAGTGCTCATTCACTCTGCCAGGGAAGGGTAAGCTGTGTCAAGGAGACCAGAATTCTCCTAGACTCCCTGAATTGAATTTGGTGATGTAATCACCTTTGTTATCATAGAAATGAGGTCACTGAAAGGTAAGCATTATTAATGTAAAAAATGGATTCTGAATCTACATTTCAATTTTGTGATAGCTGTGCCTATGCTCTACAGATTTCTACCTGCAGAGAAAGTGGCAAGACATTATCACACTCCAGTACTTCCTCTTGCTTTGGAAAGTTCACTGGAAACTCTCCGCCTCCAGTCTCCTTCTTCAGAATGCCAGCTAGGCAGAAAGAACCATTAATTGATTGAGTGTTTGTGAGTATATTTTAAGAATGATATTTTTTAGCATTTAATTTTAAGTAAGAAAGCACCTGCAATACTCATTTTAAGTAACATTTTTATTACAGTGATGTATGAATATATTTTTTGTAAGAAAACTAAAATATTAAACATAAAAGTCTTTTGTGGTCATCATCCCCAGTGCCATTTCTCCTCTCCAGAAGTAACTACCGATCAAGTATACAGCAGTGTGTGTTCATCATGGTATGTTAGATTTTGCTGCAATAACAAACATCTTCAAAATCTCGGTGTTTTAAAATAACAAAGATTTATATCTTGATACCTCACACGTTTGTCATGGGTTGGCCTCAGCCGTGTCTCTAGACACAGGTTGAAGAAGCAGTGGGGACCAGCTGATCTTATCACTGGGGGAAAAAGAAAAAACGGTGGAACCCTTAACACTTCTGCTTGGAAGTCTCCCAAGGGACTTTTCCTCACATTCCTTTGACCAAAGCAAATCTGATGGCCATGCTGCTTCAGTGGGGTGGGAATGTATAATCCTTCCTCAGGGAGGGACAGAGGAAAATTTCTCATACTTTTATTTGCATACTTTCATTATGTGTTTCTCATACATAAATCTATGAAAATGGGTATCATTTTATATAATTTATTACGGTTCTGATCTTTCTTCGTGCCAAAATATATTTGAGAGGTCTTTCTATGTCATGCATAATGGATCATCTTCTTTTTAAACAACTTCAAAGCATGCCATTCTATCTTTCTTTTTTCTTTTTTTTGGCGACACTAGGGTTTGCACTCAGGGCCTCATACTTGCTAGGGAGGCACTCTTACCACTTGAGCCACTCAGCCAGCCCTTTTTTGGTGATAGTTTTTTGTTGTTGTTGTTTTTGAGATAGGGTCTCATGAACTACTTGCTCGGGGCTGGTTTTGAACCATGATCCTCCTGATCTCTGCCTCCTGAGTAACTAGGATTACAGGCATGACCACTGGTGCCTGGCTAAAGCATGCCATTGTATATAAATATTGTCTAGTTAGCTACTTCCCTATTTGAAGACATTTAGAGTATTTCTGATTTTTTACTTTTGCAAAAAAGGGTGTCACTGATATCCTTGTACTTGCTCTTTGTGCATGCATGCCAGTCTTGATTAAGCATGGCCTTCCCTACTTGAGGGGCAAGTATTGTTTCCAGATTTTCCTAATACTTTTAGGCCTTTAGTTTTATATTAAGTTCTTTAAATCACCTGAAATTTAGACTTGGAAATGGGATGAGAAACAAAGTAATTTGTTTTCCCAAATGGATATCCACTTGTCATGATAGCATGTTTGAACTGCCTAATAGTTTACCATTATTTGAAATAACACTTTAATATATAGTAAATCCCCATAGAGCATGGTAGAGTCTGACTCATAGGTGTATTTGTAAGTTCTAGAACTGTTTTCATTGATAAAAACATGTTCATGCTTTGATATCTGTTAAGGCAAGTTGTTACTCTTCTATTTCTTTTTTTCAAAGTTGCCTTTGCTAACCCTACAAAATTACTCTTCATATGAATTTTAGAATCAGGCTACCAATACTTAAAAACATTTTTTTTTTTTCTTGAGACAAGGTCTCACTGTGTAGCTCAGACTGGTCTCAAACTCATGAGCTTCCTGAATTAGCCTCCCAAGTGCTTGGATTGCAGGTGTGTACTACCAAGCCCAGCATTAAAATTCTGCTATTTTTGTTGTTCTTTTAAATGGTATATTTTGTTCAATGACTTTAAAAATGCAGTTATTGTATGTTTGTGCACATTTCTACATTCTCTTTGTTCAGTAGTGGTTAACTGATTGACATGTTTTTGTTTTGTTTGTTTGGCAGCACAGGGGTTTGAATTTAGGGCCTCATGATTGCTAAGCAAATGATTTTACCACATGAACCACTCCACCAGCCTTTTTTTTGTGTTGGGTTTTTTCAAGATACGGTCTCCCGAACTATTTGCCTGGGGCTGGCTTTCAACTGTGATCCTCCTGATCTCTGCCTCCTGAGTAGCTAAGATTACAGGCTTCAGCCATCAGTGCAGGCTCACTTCTTATCTTTAATATTGTATGTTAGCCTTGCCAAAACAAGGTCTGAAAAAATTGGTTTAAGACTCAGAGTTGTTTTTCTCCATTGAAATCTTTTGTAAAAGTGAAAGATTTATGTGATCTGAAAAGAAACCAGAGAATCGGCATGGGTTTCAAGAATTTTTTATTGCACATACCTTCTCGTTCCCATTCTCTCTCTTCCTGCCATATGAAAACACAGCAAAAAGCTGACTGTCTTGAAGCGAGGAAGAGAGACCTCGCCAGAACTTAGCTGTGCCATCACCCAGATCTTTGACTTCCAGCCTGTATAACTCAAAGGTAATTTCTGTTGTCTAAGCTAAAAATAGATGTTTTAAAATCTTTCAGTAATACATTTTACACCTTTCCTTTCTGTACTTTGTATGTTTTTACTCTCCCAAGATGGTTTTACAAAAACAAAACAACATTCTCTAGACTCTCTTACAGGCAAGTTACATGATCTGCTCTTATCTAATGGCCTCCATCAAAGGCTGGCTGGAGAAGTGAGCCCACTATGAAGCAGCAATTGGTGGATTGCTGGCAACTGTGGTGGTAGAGGACTGTTGTTCTGGGCAGAAATGCTGTCATCAGGCCTAACATTATGTATCCCAGAAGTGGATGGTAGCAATGGTGTTTGTCCTAGGACTGTCTGTGTTGTGGAGCTGTTCCTAACTGATATTCCTTTTCTACTAAAAGCAACAACAACAAAAAAAGTCCTTTCCCCCTCTGATAAATGTAGGGACTATGAATTGTCACCAGTTGGATGCTTATTAGGGTTAGGTTCATCTGTGAATAACAGAAATTTGGAAGTTATTTTATTTCCCTTCTCCTGTCACACTTGGAGATGGGGAGGTAGAAGCTGCTTTGGTCATAGGTTCCATGAAGTCTTCTGAGATTTAGGTTTCTTTAATCGTGTTACTTCTTCCCACATCAGCTGCCATTTCTAAGCTCACCTCATGGTCCAAACACAGCTGTTTCAACTCCTGTCATTACATCTGCATCTAAGCCAGAGGAAGGAAGAAAGGGCCAGGGGGAGAATGAGAAAGTATTGGGTGCAACTCTGCTATCTCTTAAGGAAGGTTCTAGAATCTGAAAAGTTATTATTTGATTTACATCCTATTGGATAGAACTCAGTAACATGGTTGTATGAGGGAAGTTTGGAAGTCCAGTATTTATCCTGAGAGAGGGATTAACATGCCTAGAATCAAGGGAGATGATCTCTAAAATACCATTGGACAGACTTCCTTCTTTGGCAGTTGAGTTAGTCTGGCTTTCCAGGAGGACTGTCCCTGCCTTCCGATCTCCAAGTCTCTGGCTTTTCTTTCTGCAAGTCTCCCCTTGCGGTGTAAACCCAACAAAGGATGTGAACAACCTCTACGAGGAAAACTATAAACTTCTGAAGAAAGAGATTGAGGAAGACTATAGAAAGTGGAGAGATCTCCCATGCTCATGGATTGGTAGAATCAACATAGTAAAAACGTCGATACTCCCAAAAGTAATCTACATGTTTAATGCAATTCCCATCAAAATTCCGATGACATTCATTAAAGAGATAGAAAAATCTACTGTGAAATTTATACGGAAACACAGGAAGCCACGAATAGCCAAGGCAATACTCAGTCAAAAGAACAATGCAGGAGGTATCACAATACCTGACTTCAAACTATATTACAAAGCAATAACAATAAAAACAGCATGGTACTGGCACAAAAACAGACATGAAGACCAATGGAACAGAATAGAGGACCCAGATATGAAGCCACACAACTATAACCAACTTGTCTTTGACAAAGGAGCTAAAAATATACGATGGAGAAGTAGCAGCCTCTTCAACAAAAACTGCTGGGAAAACTGGTTAGCAGTCTGCAAAAAACTGAAAGTAGATCCATGTATATCACCCTATACCAAGATTAACTCAAAATGGATCACGGATCTTAATATCAGACCACAAACTCTAAAGTTGATACAGGAAAGAGTAGGAAATACTCTGGAGTTAGTAGGTATAGGCAAGAACTTTCTCAATGAAACCCCAGCAGCACAGCAACTAAGAGATAGCATAGATAAATGGGACCTCATAAAACTAAAAATCTTCTGCTCAACAAAAGAAATGGTCTCTAAACTGAAGAGAACACCCACAGACTGGGAGAAAATATTTGCCAGCTACACATTAGACAAAGGACTGATAAGCAGAATATATAGGGAACTTAAAAAACTAAATTCTCCCAAAACTAATGAACCAATAAAGAAATGGGCAAGTGAACTAAACAGAACTGTCTCAAAAGAAGAAATTCAAATGGCCAAAAAACACATGAAAAAATGCTCACCATCTCTAGCAATAAAGGAAATGCAAATTAAAACCACACTAAGATTCCACCTCACCCCTGTTAGAATAGCCATCATCAGCAACACCAACAACAACAGGTGTTGGCGAGGATGCGGGGAAAAAGGAACCCTCTTACACTGCTGGTGGGAATGTAACTAGTACAACCACTCTGGAAAAAAATTTGGAGGCTACTTAAAAAGATAAACATTGATCTACCATTTGATCCAGCAATACCACTCTTGGGGGATATACCCAAAAGACTGTAACACAGGTTACTCCAGAGGCACCTGCACACCCATGTTTATTGCGGCACTATTCACAATAGCCAAGTTATGGGAACAGCCAAGATGTCCCACCACTGACGAATGGATCAAGAAAATGTGGTATTTATACACAATGGAATTTTATGCAGCCATGAAGAAGAACGAAATGTTATCATTCGCTGGTAAATGGATGGAATTGGAGAACATCATTCTGAGTGAGGTTAGCCTGGCCCAAAAGACCAAAAATCGTATGTTCTCCCTCATATGTGGACATTAGATCAAGGGCAAACACAGCAATGGGATTGGACTTTGAGCACATGATAAAAGCGAGAGCACACAAGGGAGGGGTGAGGATAGGTAAGACACCTAAAAAATTAGCTAGCATTTGTTGCCCTTAACGCAGAGAAACTAAAGCAGATACCTTAAAAGCAACTGAGGCCGATAGGAGAAGGGGACCAGGAACTACAGAAAAGGTTAGATAAAAAAGAATTAACCTAGAAGATAACACACACGCACAGGAAATTAATGTGAGTCAACTCCCTGTATAGCTATCCTTATCTCAACCAGCAAAAACCCTTGTTCCTTCCTATTATTGCTTATACTCTCTCTACAACAAAATTAGAAATAAGGGCAAAATAGTTTCTGCTGGGTATTGAGGGTGGGGAGATGAGGGGGCGGAGTGGGTGGTAAGGGAGGGGGTGGGGGCAGAGGGGGAGAAATGACCCAAGCCTTGTATGCACATATGAATAAAAACAAAAAAAGTCTCCCCTTGCTCAGTGTCTTCAGGGCTATATCTAATAGACATAGAAGTTTCACCTTTTTAGGGAAATGCATAGGTTTCATAACCCTGTTTCTTGAATGACCCTGAATCTGAACTTCTCATTGCTTTGTAGAAAGAAGGGAGACTCTTATTAGGGCACATCACTAGAGCTTGGACTTAAAGAGATGACTAGATTACTGTTTCTAATACTTCAGTCTTAGCAAAAGCTAAGGCCTGTGGGTTGAGCTGAGACATTTGTTACAGGTAATTGTGGAGGGTAGACTGTCTCCATTGAAGGGGTGAGGTAGAAGTTTCTTGCTTTTCCTTGCCCCCATGTGAAAATAGATCTGAAGTGAATGACTTTACTTCATTGCGTTAGACCCAATAACTGGTCTCATTGGATACTTTGTGCCCACCTGTCACTCACTCTCAGCTTCTTTGCAGCAGAGCAGGGCTCTGTACTTGTTCACAGGTCAGGGAAGATCTTATACTGCTCCATTATAAACTTACGCCAATGCCCAGCAATCACTCCTTCCCTGTCTAGATGTAGAGGTCGGGCCACTGGACCAGCCAATATTTGGGCTGCTGCCAGGAGGCCTGGGCTGTTTGTTCTTAAGCACATTTTATAATACTGTACAATCAAATCTATCCTCCAAGGCCGTGGGCCCTCAAGTTCCATTTAATGAAAACTTTTTCTTCCGTGGACTTTAAGTCCATCAGGAAAGATAAATGTGGAGGGCAATGAGCATACCATCCTTCTTCCAGGCCCTTGACTGACTGTCCCTCTGGGTTGGGCTAAGGTTTGGACCTACTGCATGCATCATGCATGACTCAGATGTCCTTGGGCCCTTTCTCTATCGTATATATACTGTGTGTTTGGATTGAAGCACTATCTGACATTAAATGGAGGATTTGAAAGAAGAAAAAACTATAGAAGTCATATCTTATAAGAGTACTATCCAAAGATAACTCTCTTAAGGAAAAAAAATCATACAATCAAGATTTCTCTTGACACGTCCACATGTCATTCTCTCCAACCTTATAAATTCGTATCAGTCAACTACTCTGCATAACAAGCCACCTGAAAGTTCAGTGGTATAAAATAACAACCATTTATTCCCACCTATACTTCTGCAAGTTGACTGATCTGGGCTGGTTCAGCTGGCCTTGGCTCCAAGCTACATACTGGTCAAGGAAGTAGCATGGGAGGTGGTGAAATGTTTTTAAACAATTCAATCTACTACAAAATAATTGTTTTAGTCAGTTGCTCTGATGTGTTAGTCGATTTGTGGCCCTTAAATCTTCCATTCCTTCTTAGTGGATGTCAAGCCATCTATCACTAACTACTTGGTTGGGCAATTGGTCATTGCATTTTACTTCTTTATTAATGGTGTGGAACCTATAAAGTAATCCATGTATTATTTCTGTATAAATTGACCAAAACTCACTGGTCGTTGTAGAATGGCAGGCACACCTGGGTCACAGGTTCATTGAGTGGATGATGGGTAGACTGTTCTCATTCTTTAAATCCATACTCCGTAATGTTTCTACAATCCATGATGCTGACTTTGTCCTCCTATCAGCCACCCCCATTGCACTGAGTAATGCATGGAGCTACAGGGCATGGAGGATTGGCACATGGGCTCTTTAGAGGACACTGTGGTACACCATCCACACCCCTTCACTCCAGGACTGAGGTACTTATTCCCCCAGCTGCTGGGGACATTGGTTGATGACAGCTCTCAGCTGAGTCCTCTTTGAGACTGGCTCTTAGCTGAAGACAACAATCTGGCTGAAGTTTATACCACTTTCCTGGGACAGTCTGTATCCAAGGACTGATGTGGAAGTCCTCCTAGCCATCCCAGCTCCATATACCCCTGGCATCAGCTGGCATTTGTTGAGGTTGCACTGAAGTTTGGCTTTTCCCTCTCATAAATGTATCTGGAAAGCACTCTGCAACAAACTTCCTGCATACAGATCTTCGAGATGGAGTTTGATTTCTAGGTAATCCAACCCACAACTGGCTCTGAACTCAGGTGGAACTGGGTTTGAGTCTTACTCCAAACACTGGCTAGCTATGTGACCTTAGAAATTGTAAGGTCACTATTAGCCTCAGTGAGCCACAGATTTTAACATCTAATATTATAATATATAATATATAATCATATCTGCCTCTAGCAATTACTGTGAGGATGAAGAGAACTGATGTAAAGCATGAGCTAAGTGCTATAAATAAGGGCTAATATGTTTATAGTAGTGCTTTGGTAAAAGTAATAATATTAGAATAATTGGCAGGTGGGGGGGAAGGCGGATGGGGAGATTTTGTTGAAATTTATTCTCTCCTTTTTACTTCATCCTTGCTGGCATCTTCAAAACCAGCACCCTCAAGCCCACTGGAGAAATGGGCCTGTTGTGCTAACCTATTTCTGGAAGGTGGCGCCACTAGATAAGGCTGTACTCCGATCCTGCTCAGTAACTATTCTCGGTTTTAATGCATTATCTTATTTTAGTCTCCTTCACCTACCATTCACCACATTCAGACTATTCCATGACTTATCCTTTCATCCCTTTCCCAAAATGTTTTTGAGCATTTACTCTATCCAAAGAGCAAGTTAAAAACCCTTCTACAACATGACAGTGACCAAGAAACAAACCAATAAAATTGAAGGCACCTGGTGGCCAGCTGGACTTTAGAGAGATGAACAAGACAAGTCCTAACCTGGTTTATTTCTGGCTCTGGGCTGGAAGCAACTCATGATCTCAAAGGCGGCTGCTTTACTGAAGCAGAAGGAGTTCAATTTGAGTGAAACTGAGTTGGAAAGAAACGATGCTTCCCTGAAGGAGCAGCTGAAGTGCATCTTAGAGTCCATCTGCAACCCTTCCCAAGGGCTATTGACCTGAGGACAGAGCAAGTGGTCCCTGAACTGGTTCAAATTGCTCATCAGGAGAAAGAAAAAAATCCATAAGGGGAAACAAGAGAAAGTGTTGAAGGGCTTGGGGGAGGAGGAGTGAGCTGGCCTGGACTCTGGAGCCTCAGTCAGAGGTGACTTTGCAGGTTTTTCAGCCTTGCAGACAGGCTCACAAACCTACCTGGACACCAGGAGACCAGATCCTGTAGAGGACAGAAAGCTTTCACTCTCTACCAGCAACCCCAGCTCACCTGAATGAGCTCACCTGACGGTTACCTCAGCAAGGCACTTTCAGTGTCAAGAAGGGCTCATTCCATGAGTGAGATCCCTCTCTCTCAACAACCACTCTATGGCACCCAAAATACCCTATTTGTATCCTTTAAAATGATTATAAGATGAATAGTGCAGGAATGAAGAGCAGAATTTCTATATAGGTTGTGTGTGTGTGTGTGTGTGTGTGTGTGTGTGTGTGTGTGTGTGTGTGTCTGTCTGTGGTGATCATATTGCTTGGAGAAAAGCCTACAAGTATATACATCAGTTATTAACACAGGGGTTCATGAGTCAGAAGATGTGGGGTAGGTTAGGGAGATTAGTGGAAGGTGGGAAAGAAGAAGAAGAGGAATAGGTAAGGGGGAAAAAATCACACAAAAAAGTGTCTATGATTAAAAGAATGTTCTTTTATTTTTTGGTTTTGTTTTGGCAGTACAGGGGTTTGAACTCAGGGCCTCATGCTTGCTAGGCAGGCACTCTACCACTTGAACCATTCCACCAGCCCAAGAATGTTCATTTGTTTTGATTTATATAAAAGATTACTTCCATGTGTGTAGACATGCATGAAAAATGCCCACCAAAATGTTCCTAGTAGTCCTCATATGGTGATTAGATTTGCAAGATTTTTACTTTTTTCCTTATAACTGTATATATATATATATATATATACAGGATTTAGGATGTGAACAAGCATGTGGCAGGCTCTACCAATTAAATCTATCTCCCCGGACTTGGGTTTGCAAATGAAGAACTAGATATATGTATATGTATATGTACAATGTCCTTTATGGAGAACATTTAATTAGGAAAGTGGGAAGAAACAAAACCAAGGAAATGACTGCAAGCCAAGTGGGAAAAGTGACACCAAAGCTGAGCCATGAGTGTCTGATAGGATTCAGATTCCAACTTCTCTATTCCCTAACTGTGTGCTTCTAAACAAATTGCTTAGCCTCTCTGAGTCTAAGTTTATTTCTCTTTAGAAGCAGGAAACTTATTTTTGCCTGTAGCATCCTTTCCCTCTGATTTCCCACTCAGAACCTCATCCCACTCCCACCTCATTTTGTTTTGAATGACACCAACCCTGGCTACAGGGGTGGACCAAAGGCCTAGCCAACCCATTTATTCCATTGTCCTCCCTAACCACAGTGATAGGTTTGGAGAGATGACTTGGGTCAACAGGAGTCAGGTCCAAGACTTTTCCTGGAACCATTGGAAAAGAGAAGCTGTTCTCTGCTAGGGTTCTGGGCTGGTAGCATTGTAAGCCTGGGGTTGCTGGTAGTCATCTGTCTGTTATGAGGGGAGAACATGGCTAAAAATGAGGCTAGTATACAGAAGAGTTAAGAGAAAATGATGGAGCAAGTTATTGGTAGCACATAAATTCTAGCTCCAACTGTACCTGAAACTGGAGAATACTTCCAGAAACAGCCCAGCATAAATGTATAAATGCTAGATGGGCCAAGTTAGAACTCTAGTTTTATTATCAGTAAACAATAGAAATGCGGCTGAGGTAGAACAGTACAAGGATTCATTGAAAAATAGGGAGTAGATTACAGAATCACTGAGGAACAAGACTGAGAGGTTGAGCAGCCAGGAAAGGCATCCACATTCCCATTAGCACAGCGGAATTTGCCTCAGGGACATCACTGAACCTCTAGTTCCAGAGCCCAATGCTGGCCATAGCCCAGGAACCTGGCCTTGCTGTTCCCACCATACCCGCCAGACAGCGTTCTCTCTAGTTCTTCATTTGCAAACCCAAGTCCGGGGAGATGGATTTAATTGGTAGAGCCTGCCACATGCTTGTTCACATCCTAAATCCTAGGAAGGCTGGAGAAGTGAGTGTGTGGCTTTTTTCTGCCTCCTCTCTGGCAATCAGACTCCAGGTTCCAAGGAGGCTAATGAAGTCTGCAATCCCCTTAAACACAGGAAGGCTGGGAAGGAGAAAGGAATGACAACCTGGCTGGACAATCAGAGTAAAGTCATTGAGGTCTCATTATCCATGTCTCCCCATCTTCAAAATGGAACTGATCTTAGTTCCTACCTGAGGAACATAACTTGAAAGATTAAAGGAATTAATGTGTGTGAAATTTTTAGAACTACATTGGTCATGATGGTTCGACGAATGGCTAGATCTGATTTTTCAGTTATGAGAAACTTTGCTTTAAGCCAGTTGAGAGTAGGTCATTATGTTGTTGGGTTTTCATTTTCCTACTTGCAACTGACGGTCCTGATTAACATGAGGTCTAATGATACACCAGGGTTGTTGTAAAGCTTGACTGAGGAAATGGATATAAAGTTCTCCGTACATGGAATGCCCTCAATAAATTATAATTATTTATTACTAATATTAATACCACCATCATCAATCAATGGTTCTTCCTGATTTTCTCTTATGTAACCACTAAGAGAAAGGTTTTGAAAGAGGTGCCCGAAGTGGCAGTCCAGGGAGGGCTTTCCATTATTTGGGGGCTCTAAGAAGATTCAACACAACAGAGAACTCTGAGGATTAGAAATGGGCCCATGGATAACCCTACACATTTTTCTTCAGTATTGGAGATTGAACATGCTATAGTGTTCTATCACATAGCCCCAGTCCTGTGAATATTTGTTGACAGGAGCTCATCTTCCAGGAGCAAGAGTTGTAGTCATTCTTCCAACAGACCTGGCTAGGGAATGGTGTTGGTGAACAAGACCCCATGTCTATCTTCAAGGAGTGAGCAGCCTGGTATAAGGGTAGAAAGCCCCCGTACCTAAATGGTTGAGTCTGGTGACAGAAAGGAGGGAACTCCACCAAGTGTGAAGGAGGAACATGGGGAAAAGAAATATTTCACATTCTTCTTTCTTTCTTTATTTTTTTATTCATATGTGCATACAATGTTTGGGTCATTTCTCCCCCCTTCCCTCACCCCCTCCCTTACCCCCCATGCCCCCTCCCTCTTCCCTCCACCCCCTCGATACCCGGTAGAAACTATTTTGCCCTTATCTCTAATTTTGTTGAAGAGAGAGTATAAGCAATAATAGGAAGGAACAAGGGTTTTTGCTAGTTGAGATAAGGATAGCTATACAGGGAGTTGACTCACATTAATTTCCTGTGCATGTGTGTTATCTTCTAAGTTAATTCTTCTCGAACTAACCTTTTCTGTAGTTTTTGGTCCCCTTCTCCTATTGGCCTCTGTCACTTTAAGGTATCTGCTTTAGTTTCTCTGCGTTGAGGGCAACAAATGCTATCTGGTTTTCTAGGTGTCTTACCTATCCTCATACCTCCCTTGTGTGCTCTCGCTTTATGTTGTGATCAAAGTCCAATCCTCTTGTTGTGTTTGCCCTTGATCTAATGTCTGGGTATGAGGGAGAACATATGATTTTTGGTCTTTTGGGCCAGGCTAACCTCACTCAGAATGATGTTCTCCACTCACATTCATCTTTAATTACCTTTAAGGAAAAAAAAATATTGCAAGACTGATGAAAATGGAGGGTTCTTTTTTTGTGTGTGTGAACTGAGGCTTGAACTCAGGGCCTACACCTTGAGCCACTCCACCAGTCCTATTTTGTGATGGGTTTTTTTGAGATAGGGTCTCACAAACCAACAAACCATTTGCCTAGGCTGGCTTCAAACTGTGATCCTCCTGATCTCTGCCTTCTGGGTAGCTAAGATTATAGGCATAAGCCACTAGCACTGGCTCTTACATGAGGTTTTCATGCCAGAGAGATAATAGGGCATGGTGAGGACTGTGGAAAAATGCAGAAGGCATACTCTATCTAAAGAGAACTGCTGCTCTGAGCAGAGAAGTAATCTCATATTGCCTACTTTCCAATTTGTCAAGAGAAGGCAAAAATTGGGATTTTTATGTAAAAGGTCTTGATTTTAAGTTTTTTGGCAATGAATGCAAAAAATTTTAGAACACTGTGTGGGTCTAAATGATGCAGGCCAAAAAAAAAAAAGCATGATTCTGTCTGGATTCCAGGCTTGAGCCTGAGGGTCCAGGGTAAAACTTTCAGTTTACTAGGACAGATGGGTGTAGGGATAACTTCTACACAGTTTGTTAAAGACAAAGACAGAAATATGTGGTATGATGCATCAAAGAGCCAGAGGGATCATTGAGGAACAGGTCCTAGAGCAGGACTCAAGCAGCCTAAGTAGCTGGGTTGGGGAGGGCCAGTCAGAGGGGACAGCCAGGGTAGTGGGCTGGCAAAGCTCAGATTGGGAGAGGAAGGTTTGGGGCTAGGGAGGGGGGTAAGGCCAGATAGAACATAGCCTTGACTGCATCATTAGTCTGTTTAACAGCTTCTCAATTTTCCTGATTATAATTTATGCTGGCTTTGATAGAAAAACAGACATTGATTCTGTACTCAAAAAAAAAAACCATTTCCGGTAATAAGAAGCAGCCCTTTCAGCCATTAAGGTTGGTAACAGTCCTCCTTCTCCTTCCTAGCTCTCTCTCTTTCACCACACCCTCATCTGTGGCACATTCCCTCCTCCAGGATATTAAAGAAGATACATACTTTTGACCTTTGTCTGAACACCTTGGACTTGCCAGCACAAAAAGAAGCAATTTTCACAGGACGAAACGTTTCCGTTCTTCCCCTACTGCTCTTTCCCTAGTCCACAGCCAAATGCAACTGATGACTCAGAGATGGTGGGGGGCTGGGGAATAGCCAGCAGGGCCCTAGGCTGGAAGTCAGGATCTGGGTCCAGGCCTAGTCCACCAGATTGATTCCTCCTGTCACCAGGAGTAAGCCTGGGCCACACAGGCTCAGCTGTGACACAGGTTGGATAGGTTCCGAGAAGCTGAGGTCACTGCTTCTCCATCACGACTCAGGGTCTAAGTCTCTCTCCCAGAGTAGACCTGATGTCAGTCTGGGTGTTGTCCATCTGGTCAGCATGAGCCATGTGCCAGGTGCTATGTCAGATTCCTGCCACAGGTGGTTCCACCTAATCCTGGTAAAAGTCCAGAAGGTGGACAGTGTCACCCTACTCTGTAGTCAGGGAAGCTGAAGCACCTGAAGTGAAAGGATGTTAACTTGCTAAGGTGGCAAGGATGGTATGTGTTACCTCAAAGAGACATTATTTGAAACAAAGTGTTAAAAAATTTCCTCTAAACAGCACAAGGGTGTTTATCAACAAACAAATGTTCACCTGTTTTCCCAAACCCAGTCCCACTCCTCAAGACTACTTCTTTTTTTTTTTTTTTTAATTTTTTCAGTACTGGGGCTTGAACTCAGGGTCTCAGGCTTGCTAAGCAAGTACTCTACCACTTGACCCACTCCACCAGCCCTTTTTTGTGTTGGATATTGTTGAGATAGGGTCTCTTGAACTATTTGCCTGGGCTGACCTCAAACCTCAATTCTCCTGATCCTGCCTCTCGAGCAGCTAGGATTACAGGCAAAAGTCATTTGAGCCTGTCAAGGCCATCTCTTGTAATCATTTTGAATTTCTTCTTAAATATGAACCACAGTGTTACGGTCTAAGTGTTTATGTCCCTCCCTCACCACTCCCAAACCTGTGTGGAAACCCTAGACCCCAAGGCTATGGTATCTGGGGTGAGGGCTTTAGGAGGGGAGCTGGTCACGAAGGTAGAGCACTTGTGAATGGGACTGGTCCCTCATAAAAGAGGTCTGAGTGCGATCCCTTGCTTTTCTACCATGTGAGGTCACAACCACCAAGGTGCCATCTGTCAACCCAGAAGTTGGGTCCTCACCAGACAGCATATCTGCTGGCACCTTGATCTTGGTCTTCCTAGTCTCCAGAACTCTGAGAAATAAATTCTGTTGCTCATAAGCCAACCAGTTTACAGTATTTTTGTTATAGCAGCCCAAATGGACTAAGGTAAACAGGCAATGTTTATTGACTAGTTATTGTAAACTTTATACTCTTTGCTTTCTTTGTCTTCAACTGTTTGATATTTATATTCTTATTTGTAGTTCTCTTGTTCTCATAAATTCAGCAAACATCAGCTTTAATTTCTCTCTCTCTCTTTCTCCCCCCTATGTATTTATGGTGCAGATATTGAACCCAGGGCCTCCCACATTCTACACAAGTGCTCTCCCACTGAGCTACATCCCCACTCAGTTCTGAATTCTTATTTCATTCCGTAGATAATGTCTCTTGGCATTTCTATGGTACAGGCTTGCACAGTATTACTTTCCTCTCCATCTTTTCTACTGGCTTCTAGTTTCCACTTTTTGTCAGCTTCACTTTTATTTTTTGTCATTTTTTAATGTGTTGGCGATTTCAAAGTTTCCCTCCCATCCAATTTTTCTCTGCTTTGGATAGAGGGTTGTTTTCCATCCCTTTTAATGGTAGAATCATGTTAGAAATGAATTCAGGATATTGGGGTGTCATGAGAGACACGACACAACTCAGAAATCAATAAGCAAGGCAAAATTTACTTCCGTAGAAGGGTGTGCCACAGACAAAGAGTTCTATTAGCAAGCACAGTGGGCAGGAAGTCCACTCAGGTTTTATTTCTATGGCAAGTCTGCCCCTCACCCTGATTGAATGGGTTTCTGGTTCATGATCTTCATAATTGGCTAATTTAAAAAGTAGGTTCGTGGGGCAAGGGACCTTGGGACAGGGAGAGCAAAGATTTACTTGAACAATAGTTGTCTTAAGCAAGCAGTTTTTGAAACTAGAGCACCTGGCAATAACAGGAACATGCTCAGCTGAGAACAGCCCTTTGTTTAAACCAGGAATTTACAGGGTTAAGTAACATCTCACAAGGCACCTAGGCAATAATTCAGGGATGTTAAGCTGACAGCTGTACAATGATGACATACTATACGTTAACCCCTTTGACAGAAAAGACTTGACTTCAGTTGATTCTCACAAACTATGTGACTAATTCTGGCCAAGGGGGTGGGGGGAAGTGACCTTTGTGACTTCTGGGCTGGAACATTTAATGGCTGGTGTGAGGACCCCATACATTACACCATGTCCCCACTTCTGCCATACCTGGTAGAATTACATGTGGTAGAGCCTCCGTCAGCCTGGGTTTCAGGACAGCAGAATCTCTGCCAAGATACAGTCAACATGTAGTTGGAGACATAAATCTTTCTTGTCCTAAGCTTCTGAGAGTTTGACTTATTTATTTCTTCAGCCCTAATTGCTGTAGTTCTTATTATAGTCTACCCTACAACTTCAATCAAGAGTTTAGTAGTTAGTATTTACTTTAAATAAAATAACAGATTGTGAAAAAGACAAGCTTTCTCTGTCCTGGCAAGTCCTCATTCTTGTGAAGAGTAGAATTCTATGTTTAAAATCTCTTTCAGAACTTTCAAAATACTTCACTCTTGGTGCCTGCCTTTTGACTTCTGGTGAGGAATCTGATGCTGGCCTGATTCTTTTTCCTTCATAAATGAATATTTTAAAACTCTGTGGAAAGCTTTCAGAATTTTAAAAATATACTATTCCTGATATAGTCTCTTAATTTTTTTCTTATATTTTGTCTCTGTCTTTTCCATTTCCTTTTGTTCTACATTGGGAGGACTTTTTTTTTCCACTTCAATTTTCAGCTGTCTATTAAAAATTCCATTTTAGTGATATCATTTATTTGGGAAAGTTTTATATGTGTCTTACTTAAAATAACAGAAATGCCTGAATTATAAGTGTACAAATGAGTGAATTATCACAAGTTGAATACCCACAGATCAACACCACCCAAGTCAAGAAACACAGAAACACATTACTATCAGTCACTAGTCAGTCCTTATGCTCCCTCCCTTATACTTCTCCCCAAAAGTTACTCATTCTTCTGTCAACTGGTTCTTGCTCTCCCTATCCTTAAAACTTTGTAGAAACAGAATCACACAGCATCATTTATCCTCATGAGGCCTCAGCCAGCTGTAAACTGGGAGTAAAATATGACTGAAAGCAGGTTGTAGGTGCTTAGTACATGTTAAACCTGTATAGCTGGCTGGGCACAGTGGTTCACACTTGTCATCTTAGCTACTAGGGAGATAGAGACCAGGAGAATTATGGTTCAGGCCAGCCTGGGCAAAAAGGACTGGAGGAATAGCTCAAGTGACAGTGCACCTGCCTAGCAAGCAGAAGGCCCTGAGTTCAAACCCCAGTATCACCAAAAAAAAAAAAAAAAAAAGAAGGGAAGAAAGAAACCCATGTGACTCATAGTATCTTCGAATCCCTTTCACGGGGTTACCTTACCTTTGGTGGAGTTACAGCATGGAAACAGTCAATAACCAGAGACTTATGCAGAGAATCTATAACCATAAAGCTGATGCAGGACTGACTGGGAAGTGGAATACCAAGAAGAAGGAGAGGAGCTTGTTCTCCATACATGGACACCGTCAATTCGGCCAGCTCACAGGCAATTCTCCAGGAATCCCGGGGAGGTCATCAATGCTGCAGAGCCATCCTTAGGAACCTTTCTGGGCTTACAATTTGCCACTGCCATCTTCACACCATCGGTCCTCCACTCAACACACTTACTCACTCTAAATCTCACTTTTCTTGGCTCTTGAGCTACAGGTATGCCCTTTAAGCCATCTTGCTCAGAGCCCGCTTCCCCACCTTCCTTGGGGAATGTACTTTCTGCTTTCACTCATTCTTTCTCACTATCAATAAAACTCTCCTGCTGCTTTGTAAAAAATAAATAAATAAAAATAAATAAATCTCACTTTTCTTAACCTCTGAAATGAGCACAATAATCATGTCTATCTAGGTGTGACTGAAAAGATTAAGACACGTAATCTTTTACATGTAGGATAAAGTAGAATAAAGTTCCAAATAAGGCATTTTTAATTGTACCCTCTACTGTTATAGATGTAGGGCAGAACTCAATCATACCCTGTGAATATAAAGTATCTTGTACCTGCTTTATGATATGTAGCAGGTTACTTGCTTTATCAGAGCTGTTTTTAATGATGTCACTCTAAAATATTTTCTTTCCAGATGATGACTGAGAAACTAATAAAAAGAAATGGTGCCAGGTACCACACAGTAACAAAACTCTGCTGTTTTGTTTATTTATTTTTTTAGTTGTGTGTCATGGATGTCTCTACAGTTTTGTTCAGATGCCTGCAAAACCTGGAAAAGCTGTTGCTGCCATTGATGCCTACCATACTGCTGTTATTGGTCTTTTAATATAAATATATATGCATATATATATATTTTTTTAATTTTGGGGAATTTAACTATGCTGTCAACTTTGGAAAAAAGTATCCCAGTTTACTGTATTGAATAAGCATTGTACAGAAATTAGTAGCCATATTGGTCTAGAAATGTTAAACTTAATTTTTTTCCCATTTGTACAGGGGTAATACACTGTATTAAATACATAAGGTCTCATGTAAGCCCATGTAGATGGGCTTGATTATAGAAACTAATAAAGTATTCTCTAAATAAAAAAAAGAAATACAATGTAAGTAAGCGCTTAGCACCATGCTGGTACCATAGCACATATTCAACAAATATTAACTAATGTTCATTCCAAGCTGCCAGAGAAACTGAAAATAAAAATTTTCAATAGTTACTAATGGAAATGGAATTTCTTCCAATAGTTCATGTATTAACACTTGGGAGAGTAAAAATGAAAGATAGCTGATGTTTTCCTTGATTAATTTCACCATCGCTTATGAGATTATTTTGACTGTAGATGGTCTGTTTCTTTTCACTGTCCTCACTTGGCCATGTCAGGCCATCCTTGTCCTATTATTCCCTTCCTCTTCCTTTTTCTTCTCTTTTCCCTTCTCCTTCCCCTCTCCTCCTTCCATTTTTTTTGGGTCAAGTCTCTTGAAGTATAATTTACATAAAGCAAAATTCATCCTTTTCTGTAAAGCATTCTATGAGTTTTGGTAAACACACACAGTTGTGTGACTACCTCTACAATAATGATCTAGAACCCTTCCATGATCCCAAATGGTTCCTAACCCTTTCCCTCCAATTAAGAGAAATTTTTCTTTTTAAGAATTTTTCTTTCTCACTGGTTTTCAACACTTGTGACTCTACGTACAGTGCTATAGTTGGTTTGGACATAGTTATTTGGGATCATTTGGGGTTACTTCAGGATTCTTTTTAGCTTTTGAAGGCAGTTTCAGAATAGCCTTTCATCTAGGGCTAAGTTAGCCTCATTGCTAAGTTGAGTCCCGTTGCGAGGACTCTAGTTGATGCCTGATATAGCAAGAAGTGTTTCCCTTTTGACTGTTGGAATCACAAACTTTTCTTGACCTTGTATGAGCTCTAGAAATTCTTATTGCTTTCCAGCAGCTTTTTTCTCACGCTTGTTCAGATCATTGCCCAGGCAAAGACTCAAGAGGACCCCGGAAATCTCCAAGGTTGAGAACTCTCAACTCCTCTCTAACCCTCTCCTCTGGAAATCCTAGCCACCTTGGCCTCCTTGGGCTCTGTTTGGGTTTCCCTTCCCTGAGCTATATTCTGAAACCGTCTCCATTCAGTGAGGGACCAGCACAAGGCTCATCTTTTTTTGTCATTCTCTCAAGAATCACAGTCTTCCATTGCCTCTCGTTTAACACAGTCATGTGTTGCTTCAAGGTAGAAATAGGTTGTGAGAAATGCGTCACTATTGTGCAAACATGGATTGTTCTTACACACAAAGTAAGATGGCTACCATGTCACTAGTCGATATAATCCTTTTTTGGGGGGGCACTGGGATTTGAACTCAGTGCCTCACACTTGCTAGGCAAATACTCTACCACTTGAACCATCCCACCAGCCCTTTTTTGTAATGTTTTTTCCCCCCAAGATAGGATCTGTTGACCTATTTGCCTGGGGCTGGCTTAGAGCCATGATCCTCCTGATCTCTGTCTCCTGAGTAGCTAGGATTATAGGTGTGGTCCAATGATACAATCCTATGGGACTACAGTTGTATGTGGCCTGTACTTGACTGAAAATCATTGTTTGACTTAATTTTGTCTGTTTTCCTAACTGGCTAAGGAAGGCTATATCCAGTCTCTATGAGTCTACTATGACTGCAAGTAGAAGTCTTTGACAATCATTTTTGGACAAAAACGATTATACATCTAGAAAACCTGAAAGTCTGAAAACCACTGCCATAGACTTTATAACTGTCTTTAAAAGAACTCCAGGAATAATGGAGAATCTGACCAATCCAAATCAAAACTGCCCAATTTCTTTTCTAAACTGGAGTAAAGGCCAGGAGAGAAGAGGAAAAGAGAGGAAAATGAGGCATGAAGAACTTCTCTCTTTGTTGTAGTTGAATGCATGTGTCTCTTCAAAATTCCTGTGTTGGAACTTAAGATTCAATGGGATAATATTAAGAGGTAGAGCCTTTAAAAGGTGATTAAGCAATACTCATCTGAGTGGGATTAGTACTCTTATTAAAAGGCTTGAGGGATCTAGCCAGGCCCTTTTTTGTCCTTCCATCTCTCATGCTGTGTGAGAAAACATTTGTCCCCTTTTGCCCTCTTGCCATGTGAGGACTCAGCAAGAAGGTACAATCTTGGAAGCAGAGAGCAGCTCTTACCAGACACCAAATCTGATGTCTGGCACCTTGATGTTGGACTGCCCAGAACTGCAAGAAAATTAATTTCTGTTCTTTATAAATAACCAGTCTCTGGTATTTTGTTATAGCAGCAGAAATGAACTAAGTAAGACACTCCCCAACAAGAAGAAATGCATCCTGCCTGATTGGGATGTAGCATAGTGGTTGAGATCATAGATTCAGGAGCTAACAGCCTAGGTTCAAGTCCCAGCTCTGCCACATACAAGCTTACCTTAGTCTGATTACTTAACTGCTCAGACCTCAGTTTCCTTGTTTATAGAATGGTGACAATGAGTATATATCTCTTAAGATTGTTAATAAGGGTTACATAAATTAATATTTGTAAAATACTGAAGATAGTGTTTGGTGCATAGCAAGCACTATGAAAGTGGTTGATTAGCAATATGCATACTTTTGTTTTCAATAAAGTAATACACATTTTATTGCAAACTCAGTTCACCGGGGGTAAAGGTGTGTTGCCTGCTGAGACTCTGCTTATCCCCCAGACACTTCTTAGGCTGGACTTCCTTAGTACAATGCTTTTATTCAGGCCTAGCTCTCAGTCCTGCAGGTTTGGGAGAACAAAGCTTGCAGATGTGGTTGGATCAGATCTTCCAGACAACTCGTATCTCCATAGTCCCAGTCCACTCTGAGACTCTAGCATGACTGTGTATTCAGAAATGCTCTCTGCCCAGTGAATAATTTACACATTATTAGACAAAAATAATCACACAAGACTGGTTGGTCTCTGCTTTTTACAATTTAAGTGACCAAATAAAATTTTCTTTAACAAACATGTCATAGTTTAAACTGTTGCAAGCCTTATGACTTAAAGATTATTTATACCATCTGTATAATCTCACAGCTATAGCTCTTAGAAATTGAAGTGTCTTCTCATTAAATATTTTTAAACACCAAGAAAGGAATCAATAGCTATAATAATCATGAAACCCTATACATTTTTGTACTTGTTTTTTTTTAAAACTATGGTCAAATACATGTAAATTTTACTGTCTTAACTATTTCAAGTGTCCGGTTCAGTAGTATTAAGCATATTCATATTTTTCTCCTACCATCACCACCATCCATCAAGACACCTTTTTGTCTTGCAGAACTGAGACTTAGATCTATTAAATAATATTTCCCCGTTTGATTACTCTTTGTATCTCACAAAAGTGGAATAATAAGGTCTGTCTTTTTATAACTGGTTCATTTCACTCAGCATAATGTCCTATATGTTAGAATATTCTTCCTTTTTAAGACTGAATAATATTCTATGGTATGAATGTAGCACACTTGGTTCATTCATTCATCTCTTGATGGACACTTGGGTTACTCCACCACTGGCTATTGTGAGCTGACAGCGTGGCTCAAGTGGTAGAGCACCTTCCTAGTAAGTGTGAGGCCTTGAGTTCAAACCCCAGTGCCACCAAGAAAAAAAAAAAAAAAGATTCACCTTAGGCTATTGTGAAGAATTCTACTAGGAATGTGTGCACCAACTTCTCTTCAAAACTCTGCTTTCCGTTTTTCTGCATACACACCCAGAATTGAAATTGCTGGGTTACGTGTGGTAACTCTACCTTTAATTTTCTGAGGAACTGCCATCCTGTTTCCATGGTAGCTGCACCATTTTACATCCCTGGCAGAGCCCAAGGCTCCAGTTTCTCCACATTCTCTACCACCCTTGACATTTTTTGTTTGTTGATAGTAGCCATCACAATAACTGCGAGACCATCTTTCATTGTGTATGGGTTTTGTTCTTTTTTTTTTTTGGTCGTGATGGTACTGGGGTTTGAACTCAGGGCCTCATGTTTGCTTGGCAGGCAGTCTACCACTCAAGCCACTCCTGCAGCCCTCATTCTGGTTTTGATTTGCACTAATTAATTAATGATTAGTTTGTCTTCAGCATTAACATCTAGCTTACATACAGAAAAGTGCTATATCTCATAAATACAGTTGAATAAAACATTTACATGTACCTGGAAAAGCACTGCCAGAAGAAGACCTGGAATATTCCCAGCACCCAGAAAGCTCCCTCAAGTCCCTCCCAGTCAGCGAGTAGCCACAGTAGCCACTGTGTCCCTCACAGTAGCCACTCCAGAAGCGTAGATAGCTTTAATCTTGCCTGTGGCTTTTGCCCCATCAGATCAGTTTCCAGCAATGCCCTTGGAATGCCGTCCTCACCAAAATATTAGCATTCTGCATAATCTTCTCGTCCTTATCTTGCAGAGAGGGTGATTTCAGCCCAGCATTTAAAATCCTCCAAGTACTGATATCCTCCTGGTCACTTACCCTCTCTTTGTGAGTCTTATCAAATTGAGTTGTGACTTCTGCTGTTGTAACCAAGATTTGTTTGATAGTCACAGCCTTGGCAGCTGATGTCTTCTCTCAGAGGTGGAATTACATTTACCAAGCTCCTGTGACTTAGGCAGAAAATTGGAATGTCAATATACCTGTTGATAACAAGAACTGTAATTGTTAAGCAGACCAGAATTGAAGGCAGATCTAAGTGAAAAGTCAAGTTACACACTAAGGTGGTTGGTGAGCATTTGATCATCCAATGCTATCAACTAAAAACCTATTTGATGTCAAGCATCGTGTTGGACACTAGGTGGAGAAGAGCGAATAAGAAAGATGGGGCCCAGGCTCATGGGCTCTAAAGTGCAAGGAGAAGACAGGCCCTGAATGAATAATCAGGCTTATTGGTGAAAAAACTCTTAAACTCTGCTTTCTCTCCTGAACTTACTAAAATAGCAGAGATTTTTATAAAAAAGGCAAATTCACTAAGACACAGCTCAGCAAACTCTGGTCTATGGCTCAATCCATCCTGTGGCTTACTTATATGCATCCTGCTTGCTAACAATTGCTTCATATTCTTAAATGGCTGCAAAAACTCAAAAGAAGAATAATATTTTATGACACATGAAAATGTCATAAAATTCAGATTTCAGGGTTCACAGATAAAGTTTTATTGAAACACAGCTGCATGCAACCACATGTGTTTCAACACATGTTCCCTGCATTGTTTTGTGGCTGCTTTCACTCCATAGTGACAAAGTGAATAGATACAATAGAGCTCATGTGGTGTACAAAACCAAGGAAATTGGCTATTTGGCCCTTTATGGAAAAAATTTGCCAAGCCCCTACTCTAGAGCAGCCGTACTCAATGGAACTTTCTGTAACACTGTCCAACACAGCAGATAACCACTAAGCTACATGTGGCTGCTGAGCACTTGAAATGTTACTAGAGCAACTGAGGAACTAAATTTATTGTTATTTATGGCAGTGCTGGGGTTTGAACTCAGGACCTCATGCTTGCGAGGCTGGTGCTCTACCACTTGAGCCACACCCCCAGCCTTTTTTGCTTTAGTCATTTTTCAGACAGGGTCTTATACTTTTGCAACCTGGGCAGCCTTGGACCTAGGTTCTTTTACTTTCACCTCTGCCACAGCTGAGATTGCAGGCATGTGCCACTGTGACAGGTCCATGTTTTTGGTTAAATTTAAATATCTGCATGTTGCTAGGGGCTACCATATTGGATAGCACAGCTGTAGAGAGCAAAAGGAAGGGTGCCTGGGTAGTAAGCCACCAAGCGTAGGGTAGGACAGAGGCACCACACTCCAAGCACAGGAAGTAGAGAACGTTCACTAAGGAAGGTTGAGAACCCAGTTCAGCCTCTTCCTCTCAGGCTTCTTTCTTTCTTATTTATGCTTCCTGCACAGCTGGAATGACGGGCACATGCCACCACGTCCAGCTTTTATTTATTGAGATGAGGTCTTGAGAATTCTGGCCTCAAACCTCGATTCTCCTGATCTCTGACTCCCAAGTAACTAGGATCACAAGCTTGATCCAGCCTTCTCACCTGCCCAGAATGCAGGTGAGATTTCTAGAAGTGGGGCAGTCGTGATGCAACTATGAGAACATGAGCCTACTGCTAAGGATAGCAAAGCAGGGAAATAGAAGGAACTTCTATCCTTAAGAATTTCTTTGAGCCTCTGTACCAGCCCAAATTGCCTGTCTCTGGTTGTCTTGTTAGGTGAGAAGAATAAAGATTTGTTTGGTCTGATTTCTGTTATGTGTCACTCGGTACGATTCTGACTGTTAAGTTCTCTAAGAAAAGTCTCTTTTGTGTCCCGTAGCCCTGACATGTGGCATTAATAAGCACCTGTGGTGACCCAAAAATAGAGCTCGGGGAGGATGGATTGGCTGTGGCTCTGATTCTGAACTTGCTGAGCTATCACCTGTCCCATCCATGCTTGGAACAAGAGTGCCTTTATCACTACTCTCCATAACCAGCCAGAATGCAAGGGGCTGAGTGAGCAGCATGTCCACTGTCTCAGGAAAGAATGGGGAAGCAGCTCTCAGAATGCTGGCATCTGAAGAAGGAGCTAGAGACTGGGGATGATGACAAAACCAGGACTGGGTAAATAAGCTCTCTTTCCTCTGGCATCCTGGAAGGCAGGTTGTAGTAAGTAGATGAAGCCTGCTTGGGGTCCAGACTGTGACTCAGGGGGTGAAGCAACAGTATCAAGTCAGCTACTTGATTGAACGCAGCAGAAGCAGACTGTGTAAGTGGAGGAAAATAGCATTCATTGGAAGAACCTGGGATGGCATACAGAATCAGAGGTGAAACCAAGAAATGGAGGTGGGACACACGAGGAGCCCTAGTTCTAGGAGGCCCAGGCAACAGACACAAATACTGAGTCACGTCAGTTGGGTCATGTGCTCATTCCTCAGTGAAGAAGGGCAGAAGGCCTTGGGCTGCAGTCTTTCTAGATGGTATTGGGAAGGGTGGCTTTATGGAGTAGCCAAGGGTTCTGGTATTGGAAGAATGGCAGAAGATGAAGTGGTAAAGACAAGGAAACAACAAAAAATGTCCACTGCAGACAGTACAGAACTGATCAAGGGCATGGGATGAGATCAGGCTGACCTCAGATAAAATCTCAGCTTTGCCCTTTATTATCTGTCCTTGATCAGATTTGTGACGCCTCAGCTTCCTCATCTGTGTGTGAAGAGAGTGAGTCATGTTTAAACCCACTAGAATGTAAACCCAGGGAGGGCTAGGACTTTTGGTTTTTCTCCCCCATCATCACTGATGCTTAACTTGAATTCATTGCATGAATGCATGAAGTTGATATTTGCCCCAGGAGATCCCTTAGGTCGAGAGTTTTGTGCAAATGTGATGTGAGAGGTGCTTGGAGCACAGGAAGCATCATTCCTGCCTCACTCTGGAGAGGGAGGAGGAAGGCAGACACCAGGAAAGAGACAAACAGCTGCACCTGCCCAGACTTCACTTGGCACACTCTCACCACCACACCCCCACCAGCATGCTGACCTGCTTACCCACAGCCACCATCACCAGGCCCTCGTACACACCAGCATGGTTTTGTACCTGAAATCAGCAGCCCCACGTTCTCTGTGGATGAATCCAGGACTTTCTGGCATAACATTGGCATGTTAAACTCCACTCATGAGTTTGACGTGTTAAGAAGTCTGAAGTCTGAAGTCACCACGCCCCTACACTTCACAGTGAACCATGACATATAGTGACAAATAGAATAAATTATAGCCCCAGGGAATGTGTGCATTGTTTAAAAAAATACACACAGCAGAACTGCTCTGGTGGGATGAATGTATTCCCACTCTTTCAGTCATGTTTTCATCCGCCGTCTTGACAAAGATGGAGTTCTAAGCCATTTCCATCCCCAGGGCCATTGTAAAAACACAAAGCATAAAATAGGCAACCTTTGAAGAAAGTGGGATTTGGGAATGCGTGATCTTTACTCCCACCAGTAACCACTACCTTTACCATCGTCATTGTCATCCTCACTAGCACCACTCCCACTGTGTCACCAATTACCTTCACTGCCACCTCCACCCATCCACCCAAGCCCCAGGTGGCCAGCACCAGCAGCATGACCACGTCTGTGTCTCCTTCCCTATCACTTTCTCCACAAAAATGGTCATCAGCCTGGTGACCTCCAGACAGTGAATCATACTAGGACCCAAGCTGGGTGTCCTTTGCCAGATTGGTCCACCCATCCCCCAGTTGCTGTGACAGGTCCCAGCTGCTCCCTCGTTCTGAGAATTCCTTTAAATAGAACTTCCTTGCCAGGAAATAATCATGCTTTTGCCTCCCTTTCTCTCCTGTCCTATTCTGTTTCTCTTGTCCCCTCACAGGTCTCACTTGAGAAGTCCCTCAATAAATCACATACAAGGTTTCTGTTTCTGACTTGGCTTCAGGAGAGTCCAACCTAAGACATGCTACCACCACTGCTGTTGTTTGAGACAGAGTTTCACTGTGTAGCTTAGGCTGGTCTTGAATTTGCCATTCCTCCTGGTTTAGCCTCCTGAGAGCTTAGATTATAGGCATGTGCTGCCATACCTGGTCTACTACCACTCTTACCAGTGCATTCATAGCAGTGTTCTTGAATACTTTCCCTGTCTTCTCCCTTCTTGGAGAAATTGCACAGGAAGTAGTGAGGTGGAGCTGGCCAGTTTCAGCTGAAGAGGGCCAACTCTGCATGTGCTTCCTAACTGAATTCAGTACATTGACAGCTGGAAGCCAGCCGTGGTGGGAGTATTTATACCACGGAAATTGGCAAAAGAAAAAATTGTTGCTTGTAAGATTTGGAGATCTGGTTGTTAAATACTTCCTAGCACACCAGTGGTCACAGGCCATGCAATTTTAATCCTTTGATCTCACTTAAGTGTCTGAGATAGACTGTTACCCCTGGAGATTTATCCATAGGCTGCCAGTGACATTTGAATCATGTGGTCTGGTGAGAAACAATGGCCTAAGCCAGCAGATGTCTCATGGAATTAGGGAATCAATAAACTGTAGCCAGTTCGGTAGGAGAACTGCATAGCAATCCTCGTAGCTACCATATATGGGATGCTAAGCTAAATTTGTGTCTAGCTAGGCTTGTCACTTGCATTATCTTGTCTAATTTTTATGTCACTCCTTGCAGCAATCTTACCATCCCCATTCGTCAGATTGAACAAATTCAAGGAGACAAAGTCCTTGCTCAGGACCATATAGCTTGTTGTTAGAGACACTGTGATCCAATCTGTAAAGAAGGTCTGGGGCCTTGATAGGTGACAGCACAGTGGAGTAGAAACTAGGGTAAGTAGAATGTGTTCATCAGGACACATCAGTTTCAAGTTACAGAAACCAAACTTGCGCTACCTTCAATAAAGAAAGCTGCTTCTTTGGGACAGTCCATCCGTAGACAGGCAAAATGGGAACTGGCTTGCAGGCTAACTGGAAGAGGAATCCGAATCTCTCTCTCCTTTCCTCCCTCCCTCCTTCCCCCCTTTCCTCCTCCTCTTCTCCCCTCTCCTAATGCTCTATTAAAATTTTTTTTCTTTGTTTCTCCCTGCATACCAGTGTCCTGCCAAAAAGGGGCCAGGGAAATCTGTCCCAACCACTCTACCCAATCTAATTCTAGAACATAGTTGTTCAAGACATCCAGAGGATAGTGGGAGGGTTAGAGGTGTGGCTCAAGTGGAAAAGTGCCTGCCTAGAAAACAGGAAGCCCCATGTTCAAACCTTAGCACTGCCAAGAAAAAAAAGGGGCTGGTGGGGGGAGAGTAGAGGACAGTAGGGTCGTGCGATCCAGAGAGTCATGCCAGGTTGTGGATGGGAACAGTGATCAGAGCTCACCATCTTTGCCCATGGTTGGGATTTCTGTACCTCTCATAGTCCTTCCTGTGAAGCACATGGTGTGAGGGAAGAGAAACAGTGCAGGTTTGATGTCACACACATCAGTACCTGGCCTCATAGGTGGTTGATGACCAATAGGCATTTGGCTTTGGGAATCCAAATCTCTCTCTCTTCTCTGGCTCTCATTTTCCTCATGAAGTGGAGGTGATCAGCGGGGTATCGTTGCGGGTGCTGTGATCCCAGCTCTTGGGAGGCTGAAGAAAGGATCTTCAATTTGAGGCCAGCTTGGGTTACAGAGTGAGAGCCTGTCTCAAAAAACCATGGGCTAGGAATGTAAGTTAGTGGTACAGCACTTGCATGCATGAGGCTCCAGGTTTGATCTGAGAGAGAGAGAGAGAGAGAGAGAGAGAGAGGGAGAAAAGAATCATCATATTTAGCTGGCAGAACTGTGAAGATTAGTGAACGGGATGACACACCTGGACACCTGGACACCTGGAACATAGTTGGTCTTGGTCAGTGTGAGGTCCTGCACTCCCTTGCTTCTCCAGCAGCAGATCACTCTCCTCACGGGGGGGCGGGGTATAGCTCAACTGGTAGGGCACTTGCCTTGCAAGCATGAGGCCCTGGTTCAATTCCCAGTACTACAAAAAACAAAACCAAAACAGATCACTCTCCTCTGTTACGCTATTTCTGATGAGGCAAGTAGGGTAGCTATACGCCCAAAGGAAATAGATTATATTAAACATATCTGTATGAGGCCCTAACTCTTTGCTCTGTTAGCAGTTGCATAAATCTTGAAGTCATCTCCATCTCTCTCTGCCACCCTGGCTAGCCTCCAAACCAATTAAACATTGATGTCACAGCTATATTTATCTTCTCTTTTCCCTTTCAGCCACACCCTGGACATCAGTTCTCTATTTCAAATAAAAAATTTAACCCTAACATTTGTGGAGTTCTTAGTTTATGAAGCACTTCCAGACTCAGAAGGAATTAAAGCAAGATGGAACTGTACAAAGAATAAAGTATGAAAGTCAAGTGAACAAGGTCAATGTCACCAGTGAGAAGTCACGTGACTGCCACATCCCCTCCAACAAATGTGATGAGGGGAGAGCATTGTTTCTGTGAAATTGCACCCCCAACACAAACCTACAACTTCTGTCGTAAACATCCCACAAGACAAAATTAGGGACATTCTACAAAACATCTGATTACTACTCTTCAAAAGTAAGACCAGGGACTGGAGGCATGGGTCAAGAGGTAGAGCACCTGCTTTGCAAGTGCAAAGCCCTGAGTTCAAGTCCCCTTCCCACCTAAAAAAAATGTAAGACCAGGAGTCTAAGAAAATGTGACATAAATGCAATGTGATTTCCGGGTTTGGAAATTGGAACAGAAAAAGAACATCATTGGAAAAATGGGAAAATCTGAATTAAATAAGTAGTGCAGTTAATAATATTATACCAAGTAAATTTTTTAATTTTATAAATGTACCATGATTATGTAAGATGTTAACACTTGAGGAAGTTGGGTGACAGGTAAAAGGGAACTTTCAGTCCCATCTTTGCAATTCTGCCATAAATCTGCAATCATTTCAAAGTCAAAAGTTTAAAAGTAAAAGCAAAGAAAAATCCTGAGATGAGCATAACTCAAATGAGATGCACTTCTTTTAGTCATGAATACAGGTAGGTAATCAAGATAATTTTATCAAAATTGTCTGATTCTTCTTACGTTTTGAAGAGTTGTGTTTTATTTATTTATTTATTTTTCTTTGGCAGTACTGAGGTTTGAACTCAGGGCCTTCACCTTGAGCCACTCCACCAGCCCTTTTTTTTTTGTATGATGGGCTTTTTTTCGAGATAGGGTCTAGTGAACTATTTGCCCAAGCTGGCTTCAAACTGTGATCCTCCTGATCTCTGCCTCCCAAATAGCTAGGATTACAGATGTGATTCCAGTCTCCATCAGCAGTTTTTGCTCTGGTTATTTTTGAGAATGGGTCTCACTGTTTTTTTGCCCACACTGGACTGTACGCAGTTCTCCTATTTATATACTTCCTGCAGTCGCTGGGATGACAGGCATGTGCCACCATGCCCAGCTTTGTCCTTCGAGGTGAGGGTCTCCTGAACTTTTTGGCCTGGCTGACCTTGAACTGTGATCCTCTAGATCTCAGCTTCCCAAGTAGCTGGGATTACAAGATTGCATGACCAATCCTGCAGTACCTGAATGGACTTAATAAAATTGTAAAGTGAGAGCAAAGGAAGAATTTATGAATTTTAAATGGTGATTCCTCTACCAGAAGAGGTATTAGCTCACTAAAGATACCTCTGGAAATCTCAAGAGTTGCAGCATCATTACTTTAAGCATTTATTTTTCCTCCTCCTCTTCTTTTTTTTTTAAGCTGGGGATCAAACCCAGAGCCTGTGCACACTCGACCATATACATTTCAATTTTGGAAAGTGACTCTACAATGAAATGCTGGTGCTGCTACAATTTTTCCTGTCTCTGTTCCCAAACTTCCCAGTTTGTATTGTTTATATAGTTATTTTTACACTGTTGAGTGAATCTGTTAAAGATTGCTTTTAGTTACAGAAAACATGAGCAGCCAGTGACTTCAATAAACAAGTAATGAAGAGTCAGGTGGAGGGCTGGCGGAGTGGCTCAAGCAGTTAGAGCACCTGCCTAGAAAGTGTGAGTCCCTGAGTTCAAACTCCAGTACCGCCAAAAAAAAGAAGTCAGGTGCTTCAGTGCCTCAAAGATGTCAGGGTTGGGTTCTCTGCAATTCTCTTGGGGGTTTGCCTCATGATTGCAAAGCAGCTGCTCCTTCTCTAGCCATCCTGTTCTTGTTCATCTCAAGATGAAGGTGAAAATGATTATATCAGAAAAGGAAGTTTTCCCACAAACTCCTAATCTCTATCTCCTTGGCCACAGCTGTTAAAAGCTACCTATAGCTGTGACAGAGGGTAGGAAATTCAGAATTTAAAAAAAACTAAGCCCATTTGATGGCTCCAATAAAACTGGTGTTTCTTAGAAAGATATAAAGGACTGCTAATTCTGTTATTTTTCTGGCATTCTTACATATTAAAGCCTTCTTTTTCTTTTGGTGGTACTGGGGTTTGAACTCAGGGCTTCATGCTTAGTAGGCATGTGCTCTACGGCTTGAACCATGTCTCCCCGATTCCCAGCCCTTTTTGTTCTGGTTATTTTTGAGACTGGCTCTCACTTTTTGCCCAGGCTGGCCTGGACCACAATCCTATTTGTGCTTCCCTGCATAGCTGGGATGACAGGTGTACCACTGCATCAGCTGTTGGTTGAGATGGGGTCTCCAGAACTTTTTGCCAAGGCTGGCCTGATCTCTGCCTCCAAGTACCTAGGATTATAGGCTTGAGCCACTGCAGCCAGCTTAATTGGTGGTATTTTACTGGGATCTCAGGAATTATCCACAATAACTTGCCTTGTCATTCTCTAATTTCTCTACTGCCCTAGAATCAGACTCTGAATGGAAAGAAAGCATCAAGGTGGCCCTAGTCCAGCAACCTCACCCAGGCAGAAACTGTCCCTTTAAAAGGGACAGGAGGCAGAGGTGGCTTGCTGCTGACAAAAGGCTTCTGATTGACAGCCAACTGCTCCCTGGAGGCCTGATGTCACCACCAGTGAGCAACAAGGCATCCAACTGGCAGCTCCACAGTGACCAGGATGGTTCTGCTGTTCTGCGCAGCACTTGCCCAGCAGGATCTTAAAGTGGGAGGAATGTGTGTTGAGGGCTGCGCTCCAGCCCGTCCAGCCTCCTCAGGGCCTCTTTCTGCCTTCCCTTCCAAGCTTGAGGAATTTGCCTTCTCTCCTCCCTTCTCTCTGATTTGGACCTTGGCGTCCTGCCTGCAAAGCCAGGCTCAGGTGGGCACGGTACTGAAGACTGAACAGCTCTGTCACCTCCATGGTTCTAGGACCATCCTTCAACTTGGCTCTCACCTGCATTGTACCCCCACTCCCACGCTCCCACGAACCTGGCATCATTTTTTTCTAATCTAAAGATAATGCAGGCTCATTTAAAGAGGAATGTATAGAATAGTATAACAAATAAAAGTTATTCAGTAGCTAGCAACCACCGCTAACACTTTTCTGTTCTGTTCCCCTAGGTTTTTTCTTTTCCTTCTTCCTTCCTTCCTTCCTTCCTCCCTCCCTCCCTCCTTCCTTCTTTTCTTTTATTTTTCTTTCCTTCCTTCTTTCCTCCCTCCCTCCTTCCTTCCCTCCCCCCCTTTTTTTTATTGTACTGGCATTTTGAACTCAGGGCCTCACACTTACTGGGCAGGCACTCTGCCACTTGAACCATACTCTCAGCATCCTGTGGGATTTTTCTAGGCATCTATGCAATTCTTTGGGGAGATGTAAGTTGCACACACCTATATAAAGCACACATCTTAACTATACAACTGGATTCATTTTGGTGTGTAGATAGCCCCATGACCACAACCCAGCTGGAGACTGAGCACACCCAAGCAGGCCGCAGGCTTCCTGGTCAACAATTTTTCTTCTTCCCACCTTGACCCTCACAGGCCAGGCTTCCCAAGTTTTGAACTTGATAAAAATGGCAGAAAATGTATTTTAAAATTTAAAATGGGACATTTTATTTTCATAATTTATTATCTGATATATCATGAATACGTCCCATGTCTTTCTTTTAAAACTTTCTATGTTGCTCCAGGTGCTGGTGGCTCGCGCCTGTAATCCCAGCTACTCAGGAGGCAGAGATCAGGAGGATCACAGTTCAAAGCCAACCTGGGCAAACAGTTTACGAAACCCTATCTCGAAAAACCTTATCACAAAAAGTTGGTCTGGTGGAGTGGCTCAAAGTGAAGGCCCTGAGTTCAAGTCCCAGTACTACAAAAATAAAAAACCCACCAACTTTCTATGTTGCAATGCTGGGGGTTGAACTCAGGCCCTCACACTTGCTAGACAAGCACTCCACCACTAAGTCACACATAACCCTAGCCCTGAAGAAGTTCTTTTTCAGGACCATATATTTTATCATATGATTCCACATGATTTTTTTAGTCATTCCTCAACTATTCTATTACACATTTAACTTGTATGTGGGGTTTTGCTATTTCAGGCAGTACATGGAGCATCTTTTTATGCACAGTGTTTCAGACGACAGAATTACAAGCTGGCCTGGAGCACAGAGTTTGGAGTCTAGAGTTTTGGAGTTACGGAGACCAGGGTTTGAGCTCCAGCCTGCCACTTCCCAGCTATTTGAGGTTAGCAACTTACAACCTCTCAGCCTCAGTTTCCTCACTTGGAGGTGGACCCACCAATACTCAGCACATCGTGTGTTGCCACGAGAGCTCCTAGTTAAGGGGAAAGCACACAGCACACTATGCTTGGCGGAGTGCGCACCGGCAAATGTTAAGCTGCCGTTATTCATCTTTGTATTCACTTCTAATTATTTCTTTAGGAAAGATTCCTAGAAATATGATTGCTGGATCAAAAGGAGTCTTTTTAAGATAGTCTGCCAAATTGCCCTCCAGAAAAGCTGTGCCAATTCCCAGAATTACCAGCTGTGCTGGAAATGCCCTTTCACCACTCCCTCAACAGTGAGTGTCAAGAAATAGAGAGAGGAAGGGGGGAGGGAGAAGGGAAGGGGAAGGGGGGAAGGGGAAGGGGGGAAGGGGGGTAAGGGGAAGGGGAAGAAAGGGAAGGGGAAGGGGAAGGGAAAAACATTGCCAATAAGATGGGGGAAAATCTCTTATCATCATTTTTCTTTCTGGTGAGGTTGAACATTTTCTTTTTTCATACTGGCTTTGTTTTTCTTCATGTGGACATCTGCCTGCTCAGATCTTCTGCCATTTTTTTCCTATGGGGACATGGGTTCTTTTTTTTTTTTTTTCTCCTCCCAGCAACTAAACCACTACCCAATTTAAGAAATCTGTTCCATCCTGCGAGGGTCACAGTTCTTGTGACAGGGCTTTGACTTTGGTCTCTAACCCCCAAGTTTTCGCCTTGGTGGTCTACCTGCTTTCCTGTTTCCTCTCAGTTTGTGTTCCTGCTTTTTTCAGGCCAGCACTCTCCCTTTCTCCCCTCATACCTTGCCAGTATGAGATATGTAGCTACCCACAGCAACTAATAAATCAGTGAGTGACTTCTTTTGCCTTTAAACAAATATTTGTTCAATAGTTATTAATAACAGGCATGTTGGTGCCCACCTATAATCCTAGCATGCAGAAGACAGGAGGATCACAAGTTGGAGGCCAGCCTGGATTACAAAGGGAGCTCAAAGCCAGAAGGGCTCAAAGACAGATCCTGTCTCAAACAAAACAAAAAAGAGAGGCTCAGTAGTGCATGAAGAACAACTGAGAAGGAAGACTCTGGACAACACTCAGCACTACTTGTTAAAAGCAATTCATTGCTGCCCTAAACTCGAATAATTGGCTTAATGAAACTAGACACATCTCTCTTAGAAGGCAGTTTAACATCCCACCCTATTATTTTTTTTTTAAGTATTTCTTTCCTTTTTTTCTTTTCTTTCTTTTTTTAGACAGACAGGATTTTAATTTGCAGCCTGGTGTGGGCTAGAACTCAAGATCCTCCTGTCTGTGCCTTCCCAGGGCTGGGATTATAGACGTGAACAACCATGTCCAGCAATGAAGTAACACTTTTAAAACTGTAGGGTGAGATGATGTTAAACAGCCTTCTAAGAAAGACATGTGCATGTGACCACAGAACTCTCATTTCATTGAGCCAATTATGCAAGTTTGGGACCAGAGCTGAACCTCAATGCATGTAGTGATAACCATGAGAAGAACTGAAGTCAGTGTTATTCTCTCCATCTCATTTTATTTCTGAAGTTTAGAGTCTCAGGATACTTTGACACCTGCTGTAGCTGGCACTCTTGGCAGTTGTCATTCGATAGTGCTTTCCTGGTTCTTGTCCAGTCTGGGTTTTTGAGAGCTTTGGGGCAGTCTCTTGCCAAGGAGACAGTAAGGAGAGAAAATGTATAATAAACCTGGATGTCCTGCAAGAAAACAATATTTTAAAAGAAAAGAAAAAAATATTTTAAAAGAAGAATGGAAAAGAAAATGAATTACCTAGACATTAATTACACATGCCAGAAAAAACCTAGCGAATGAAACAAAGAATTGAACCAATGACAAAATATCGTGTATTCATAGATGGTAAGAAATAGCATTGTGATAGCATTGATTTGTGTAACTCTCATTAGCATTGGGGGAGAGGAATTAGATTAACTACAAATTTTTCAGGAAAGAATGAGGCCCCACTAGAAGCTAAGAGAGCTGTTCTGAAAAATAGAGCAAAGGTTAAGAATACCACTCTACCAGATATTAAAACATCATAAAATCATTACTGCAAGAGCATTCAGACTAGTGGAACAGGAGAGATGGAGCCAGAAACAACACACCTGTGTATGTTGACGCTTGGTGTGTGATAGAGGTGACACCAGACATGAGCAGGGAAAGGAGTTACTTTTTTTTAATGGTGTTAGGGATAATGGCTCACTGTATGAAAAACAGTTTAAGCAACAATAAAAATTTAAAGGTAAAAACTTTATGACATTGAATTAAGGAAATAGCTCTTAAATAAGATCCACAAAGACCAAACCACGCCAGGTGTGGTGGCTCACGCCAGGTGTGGTGGCTCACGCCTATAATCCCAGCACTTGGAAGGTGGAAGCAGGAGGATCTTGAGCTTGAGGCCAACATGAACCATGTAGCGAGACCCTGTTTTGGGGGGGAGAGAGAGGGGGTGGGGATCAGGGGGTAAAATGGCCCAAACAATGTATGCACATATGAATAATAGTTAAAAAAAAAGATCCTGTCTCAAAAAAACCAAAACAAACAAATTAAAAAGTCCAAACTATAAAGAAAATGATTGATGGTTTTCTGCCCAATATATGGTATTACAAAGTTAACAAATGGTTAGCATAATGAGAAAAGGTTTTTTGCAGTGTATTTTCAACAATGACCAAAGGACTAAAAATCTAACAAATGTTAGAAATTCAGCAAAATGAGAATCTGACAACTCCCCAAAAAGCGGGCAAGCTTACTTCCTAGAAATCTGAATAACAAATAAATAAATGAAGAGAAGTTCAACTTCCTGGTAATCAGAGAAAGAAAAATTAAAATAGCAATGACATACTGCTTTATACTCATCAGACCAGGAGAAGAAAAAAGATTAACACTGCTGGCTGGGAGGTAGGAAATGAGAGCTAACGCCTGGGAGGCTGGTGTGTCCACTGAAGAGTAATTTACACGTGCTTGAGGAAAGTCAAGTGTCCTTTCACCCAATGCTTTTCAACAGTTGCACATGATCTTTGTTTACTTATGTGTTCATTTGTTTGTTTTTTAAGCCAGAGTTTCACTGTGTTGCTCAGGCTTGCACTCCTCTTTCCTCAAGCTTGTGAGTGCTGGGATTACAGGTACGAACCACTGTACTCAGCATTGCACATGATCTACTGATATGTTGTGAAGTCAGTTTAGTGATTTGTAATGAACATTTAAGAGAAATTTAATTAAATGGAATAAAACACACTGGAATGCCGTTCTCAAAATAAGGTGATAAGGGTTATTTCATAAAACTTTTATTTTACATATGTAAGTGGAAGGAGCCTCACAAGATGATGCTTTTTCTTATTGTGGGTCACATTAAAAACTTGAGAATAAAAAACAAATAGAAGAGAAAACCACTGCTAACCCCATCATCCAGAAAATTCCACTTCTGCATAGAAACTCTGCAAAGTCACACACAAATTTGACAATGCTCAGTGCAGCATTGGTTATAATGGCAAAATGATGGCAATCTGAAAATGAATTTTGACAATAAGACAAAAATTAAATGGCAGTTAAAGTGAATAAATTAGAGTTAAATAAATGAATACAGATCTCAAAAACAGTATTGATGGAACAAAATGAAATACATAGCACAGTTACATTTACATGGAGTTTTAAAAATACCTTTTCAAAGCAATACTATATGTTGTTTGTGAATATGCATGTATGTAAATAAAGGTCTTGAGGGTGGATGTCTAAGTTCACACAGTTTTGTTTTGTTTTGTTTTTTCCAGTACTGGGGATTGAACCCAGAGCCTCACGAATGCTAGGCAAACTCTCTACCACTGAGCTACACTCCCAGCTAAGTTCACATATTTAATACATGAGAGTGGGTGTCTGTTGGTGGTAGAGAGTAGAAGGAGAGAAATTATGGTATTACTGGTGGCAGACAAAAAAAAGGAAAAAGGATCACAAGTCAAATAGCTAGTTTTAGAGAGAGAATGAGGACAGGAAGTAATGTCAAATGCTGCTGGAGAGACTGGAGGGTGGCACACACTGTGAGAGGAAGTTTACCATCACTTATCAAAAGCTTTGAAAGCGTACACACAGCAGCCGCTCTGCTAGGGAAGTCAATGAGGTGGTGCCCAGCAATCAAGCTGTAAGAGTATTTCTTGAATCTAGGCACTGGTGGCTCATGCTTGTAATCCTAGCTACTCAGAATGCAGCAATCAGAAGGATCACAGTTCAAAGCCAGCCCAGGCAAATAGTTTGAGAGACCCTATCTCCAAAAAATCCATCACAAAAATGGGCTGGTGGAGTGGCTCAAGGTGTAGGCCCTGAATTCAAACTCCAAGACCATATGAAAAAAAAAAAAGAGTATTTCTTGAAATGGTAACATGAGAGCAAAACACAAGAAATAATCTGAATATCCACTGCCAATAGAGATAAGCTAAATAATACAGAATGTTATTCAATAATTTCATGTAGTGACATGGAGCTATATTTATTGCTATGGGAAATGTTTATGATAGAAAGATAAATGGAAAAAAGACACCAGTAGTATAATATCATTTAAAATGCCCTTATATAGCAGGTGCCAGTGGCTCACACCTGTAATCCTAATGGCTTGAGAGGCTGAGGTCAGGAGGATCAAGGTTTGAGGTTAGCTGGGGAAGTAGCTTGTGAAACTCCATCTCCAAAATAACCAGAGCAAAATGGACTGGAGGTATGGCCTAAGTGGTAGAGCGCCTGCTTTGCAAGCACAAAGCCTTGAGTTCAAACCCCCGTTCCACCAAAATAAAATAAATAAAAAAGCCCTTGTGGCCAATGTGAGGGTAGAGGGAGAAAATACACCAGGTTTGCAACTTTGAGCTGGTAGAATGAAAGTGGTTTTCATTTTTCCCATCATGGCCACTTGCTTTATCAAAGCATGCAAACTAGAAGATAGTGGAGAATGTAGGTTAGTCATGTGCAAGTCACCATCTTACCTTCTTCACTCTTCTGCTTCTCTGGGCAACTGGGCCTTCTTCACCCCATATGGCCCATGGCTCAGACAGGGTTCCTTTAGCCCGTGATTTCTCCTCCAGTTCTAGTGCCCAGTAGTGAATGTATCAGCCAATGTAGGCTGACTACTGCACAAAGCAACTCAGACATCATGACTTAAGATACTAACTTTTATTTCCTGCTCCCATCACAGTTTAGTTTGGATCAGCATGTGTGAGTGTACATGTGCACACATGCACTCTGTTCCATGCAGTCATTCAGCCAGCAAGCCCAGTTCTACTTTGTGACTCTGCCCTCCTCTAGGCCTTGGGGCCTGCTCCATTCAGTTGGGAGACAAAGGCCCTGCATGTGAGCGCACAGATGCAGAAGGAACACCCAAGTCAAATCCGATTCAGTAAGCAATCATCTTACCCCATCTCCACTTTACATGTGGGTGGCTGAGGACCAGAGGCAAAGAGAATGGTTTCCCCAGGCTCTCACTACCAGTCGTTGGGATGCCTAGGCCTCTTGACACCAGCTATCTCTTTTGGTCTGGATTCCCCTAAGGGAGAGATTCAGAAGTCTGGATTGACTTATGGGATGAGGGGTGCAGTAGGAAAAGGTTCTGGGTCCCGGAAAGGAAGGCTCATCCTTCTCTACCCTAAGGCCTCTCTTGGTTCAGCAAGGAAAATGATGGTTTGGGAATGGCAGGTAGGTATTCTGGGCAGCCTCGCCCACTTCCCCACTGTCAGGAGAGTGGGTGGTCCCACCCAGGGGGGCCTCAAGCAGGAGGGGAATCTGCTTCACCTGCGCTTAGCCTGTCACCAACTCACTATGATGCTGTGTTCAATGTTTTTCACCAAAGTCACAAATAACAGGAAGTTAGTGTGTGCCCTGACCTGAGTAAACATTTCCACCTGTTATTCATAATCATTGACAATAATCTCTTTTTAGATAAGAAAAATGTACTTAAGATTATTTTATTTAAGCTGGGTGCGGGTGGCTCACGCCTATAATCTTAGCTAATCAGGAGGCAGAGATCAGAAGACTTGGAGTTTGAAGCCAGCCCAGGCAAATAGTTCATGAGACCTATCTTGAAAAAACCCTTCACAAAAAAAGGGCTGGTGGAGTGGCTCAAGGTGTAGGCCCTGCGTTCAAAACCCAGCATTGCAAAAAAAAAAAAAAAAAAAGATTATTTTATTTAAAACAATGCATTCTTATGGTAAAAAAAAAATCAGATAATAAAGAAGCAAAAGATAGATTACCATCCAAAGGTTTTCAGTTTTATTTCTCTGAGAAATCAGTATTAATAGCTTCCTATGTGCCACTTCTGAAATCTGTGTGCCTATTCAAAGTGTATTTAAATAAATATATATGTATATGCAGATATCTTTTTTTTTTTTGTAGTACTGGGCTTGAACTCAGGGTCTTCACTTTGAGCCACTCCACCAGCCCTATTTTTTGTGAAGGGTTTTTGAGATGGGGTCTCTCAAACTGTTTTCCTGGGCTGGCTTCAAACCACCATCCTCCAGATCTCTACCTCCTGAGTAGCTAGGATTACAGGCATGAGCCACCAGCACCCAGCTGCATATGTCCTTGGAGGACGCAGTTGAATCACATTATATAAACTCACCAGCATTACTTTTTATTTAATTATATATCAGTGCATTTGGCTCTACTTTGAATCTTTATAATGACTAAAGAATTCCCCTGTATTGATGTATTTAGCTTGTGACCTAACCTGTTTTCCATCTTTTGCTGTTATAAACAGCATTGCAAATTCTTCTTGTATGTACTGTCTTTGAGTACATGTGCACATGTCCAGAGTGTATCTGTAAGATGCAGAATAAATTCCTGGAAGTGAAATTGTTGTCTTAAATGGTGAATGCTGAGTTAAATGGTGTGTGCATTTAAATATTTTGATAGATACTAACAAATTAATCTCCAAAGCTACCATTAGTTAATATTTACTCCCACTGAAAATGTGTGCTGTGTCTATTTCCCTACTCCCTTTTCCTATTTATTTTTAAGCAATTTCTCCTTTGGATTACTGGGTAGAAAATGATAGCTCACTTTCATTTGAACAGACATTCCATTAATTGTAGTAAGAAGTGTTGAATAACTTTTTGCTATTTACATGCCACTTGTGTGTGTTTTGCATATGAATTGCCTGATAATGTCTTTTCTCCCTTTTCTACAATAGATTTTAATATTGTTTTGTAAGAGCTTTTTATATATTAAGGAAATTCATCTTTTTTAAGTCTTTAAAAAAAAACTTACTGAGGCTGGAGGTGTGGCTCGAGTAGTAGAGTGCCTACCTAGTAAGCACAAGACCCCAGTACCAGCAATAAATAAATAAATAAATAACAAATAAACACCTAACGCAAGAGTTCCTTGTAATGATAATACATGGAAAGAGCTTAGTACAGTGCCTGTACATATTAAATACCTTTGGATTCTATTAAAAAAAAACTTACTAGGCTCAGAAAGGTGGCTTATACCTATAATCCCAGCTATTCAGGGGGAGGGTTTGGAAGGATTGAGGTTCAATGCCAGCCTGGGTGCAAAGTTAGCAAGACCCCATCTCAATTACTAAACTGGGTGTGGTGGTTTACTCCTGTCGTCCCAGCTACACGGGAGGCATAAATAGGAGAATCAAGGTCTTATCTGGCCTAGGCAAAAACTTGAGACTCTATCTGAAAAATAACCTAAAGCAGAAAGGGCTGAGGGTGTGTCTCAAGTGGTAAAATGCCTGTCTAGCAAGTGCAAAACCCTGAGTTCAAACTCCAGTACCATCTCTTCCAAAGAACCCCCCCAGCTTCCTGTACTTTAATAATGTTTTGTTATCCAATGTGGTCATATTCTGTCATTATTCTTCCCTACTTTCCCCAGCCCCACGTTTTCCTCATAATTTTTGCATGTTTATTTTTTCTGAGTTGTCATATCAGCTTGCTTTGTTCCACAGTTCCTTCTCCAATTTTTCAGTGTTTCTAAAACTCTTTTATATCCATTCTCTCATTTGGCCTTGAAGCCTCTGAATGAGGTCTGTGGGCTGATTGTCCAAACAAGCAGACTGAGATCCAAATGGGATGTAACTTAGCATTGCCCAAGGTCACACGGGGGGGGGTCCCAGTGGCCAGACTCCACCTGGGTCTTTCCTCTACATGTGAGCATGTGTGTGGGCATGTGAGACCGTGACAGTGTCTGAGTGCCTGTTAGTTGGGGATGGCTTGAGAAGAGTGGCAGTCCTGTGCTGCAGGTGGAGCCTTGCTTTGCAGCAGTCCAAACAGGCCTGCAGTAAAGCCTGACTTTGTCCCTCTGTCTCCCTGTCTCCAGCTGTCTCCCTCCCTGTCTCTCGCTTCTGCCTCTGCTTTTTTGTCTTTATTACATGCCCCGTGTCTCTTCTCTAGTCTCTTTCTACACACCATCTCTGCTTCTCTGTCTCTTATTCAGAGAAATGGTTTATCAGTACAGAAATCACTCCTACTCAGTTCTTTTTCTTTCTCTTGTTGCCTTACCAAACACTGAGGTCCCCACAGTGGAGAAGGGCAGAAGGGGTGTCCGTGCTTTTGCTTTCCTGTGGTGCTTCCACAGAGGGAGAAAAGAGAGTGGACATGGCAGGAAGGAGGCAGCAGGAGGTGAGTCCTGCAATGTAACAGACCTGATTTTGCCCTACTCGGCCTGACTCTCTAAATGACCCAGAATGGGTCCTTGGCATTCTGAGGCCTTGGGGTGTTTGTCACTTGGCCTGCTACCTATCTGTGTACAGCTCTTTTCAGATTTTGAAGGGCAGGTGTATCCAGAATCTCCATTAAGAAGGAAGGGCTGGGGTGTCATGACCACTCTGTGGGTCCAGAGAGGACGCACAGAGTCTTTATCTAAGGTCACCCAAGACGGCAGTGGTAGGTATACATAATAGTGTCACCAGCTTCTATCTCAGAGGTGCTGTCTAGTGAAGTGCTGAGACTTGGCTGAAAAAATACTGACCACATGATATAATAATAACGGTTAATGAGTGAGCACTTACTGTGAGCTATGCAATACATTATGTATTTTACATGCAGTATGTCACTTACATCCCAGCCTCTTGTCTTCAGTCTCATCAGGTAGCTATCCTTCATCATTTGCATTTCGTAGATGGAAAAACTGAGACACTGAGAAATTTAGTCATTTGCCTAAGAGAAATAACTACATAGCAACAAAATGTTGATGCAATTGAGATGGACAGATGGATAGATGGATGAATGGATGAAAGAATAAATTAACGGTTAGGTAAGTAGTTACGGGATTTTGAGTTTATGAAAGATCTTAATATCTCTATCCCCACCAGCTCTAAGTTATGTATTTGCTACTTGAAGGCAGAGATTAATTCAAGAAAATACAAGAGTCACCTCTCCAGCTTCCAGCCTACATGGACAAGGTCATACACAGCAGCATTCACACAGAGTATAGGAGGCACTCACATTGACCAGAATGCAGAGAGGCAGAGACACACATAAGCAGACAAGAACAGGAATCTTATAATATACGTGAATACAGCCGACACAACTTGGAGGTCCCCACACAGACACGGACACTTAGAGACAAGGCAGACACAGAGAAGAACATGTCATCAGAAGACACAGGCACATACACAAGTAAGCACAACAGAACCACACGAAGACCAAGACAGCTGGGACATGTCCACATAGACTCGCCACCCCCCCCCCCCGCCCGGTCTCTCTCTCCTCCTTTACATACACATACACCAGTAAACACAAAGACCAGGATGCATGGCACATTTAAAGTCAGACTAGACACAGTTAACACAAGGACACACACCTTGCAAGGACATGCTCAGAAACAAGGTCATTGCCACACAGAGGAGGACACAGGAATGCAGAAATGCCCATCTATACAGAGACATGTGCATGGAGTAGAGATGTTATATACTCGTGCACACACCCACCTCAACCCCAGCAGGCAGAACACAGACAAGATTAGTCTTTCTTTAGCTGACCTAGCTGCAAAGGACCCCCTCTGGGCTTAGCTGCATCCTAGCCACTTCTCACTTTCTCTAGGCAAAAGCCACTCCCTGGGTCTTATGAATGATGCAAACTGTGCCTCAGCTTAGCAGAGGCCTGAAGAGGAGGGGTTTAGCTACACATGCTGTTGTCTTGGATGCTCAGAAACTCTGCAGTGTCTTTGTACCCATCTCATCCAGTTTGTCACCTGAACCTGCATGAGCAACCTCTAAATTTCCTCAGGTCCAGCCCTCCCCCTAGCCTGTGCTTTCCTCTCCTCCCACCCAAGTCTTGACCACAACCTTCCAATCTGGCTTTAGAACCCACAGTCCATCCGTCCCCCTCCTTCCAGGTCGTCTTTTCTCCAGGGCATTTTGTCCTAGCCATCTTCCTCTGCTGAGGAAGCAGAAAATAATCAATGGCTTTATGGTTCAAATCAGGATTTATTTGAAAAGGAGGGGGGAAGGCAACCTCTGAATTAACTCCCATCCATTCTCCACAGAGCAGCCCCAGGATTACTTAAAAATGCAAAGATGAGAACAGTGACTTAATTTCATTTACGTATATACCCCAGAGGCACGAACAGTGCCAGGCACATGTAGGTAACATACCCAGCTTAAATATCACTTCCCCAGAGAGTTCTTCCTTGATCCCCTGAGCCAGGGTTAGAGCCCCACCCACATATGCAAAAATAACATATATGCTGTATATCTTTTAGGACATTTGTCATAGTTGTAATTTAAATTGTTATAATGAAAGTACTAGATAAAGTCATCAGGTAATTACTAGCGTAATTATTTGTTTAAGGTCATGAAACCATAACCTTTATTCATGGCAGAATAAATGGAGGCAGAAACCAGATCTGTTTTATTCATCCCTGTGTTCTGGGACTTGGGTACATACTGGCACATATTGGTCACTTGGGAGTTTACTCAATGAATGTATCTAGTAACTATGTACTATTTGCTAGACATTCTCCATACAGCTAACATTCATCATGACTTTGCACAGTGAGTGTTAATCATCCTTGTAAATCCAGAGGGGATTTACCCAAGGTCACACAGGCATTTAAACTCATCATGCAATACTTCTTCAGCTCCACTCCCACTCCATCTGCCTGGCCCCGGACCCCCTCCAGCTCATTGGGACCTAAATCCCAAACTGGGTATTTGTCTCTGTCTTCCCATCTCTTCCTTCTCTTGGATCCCCATCCACCACTTCCTCCATCCATGATCTCAAGTAGCACCCGACCATCATGCTTGTTCATCGAATGTATTATTCACACTCAGGTTCAAGTGACTGACATCTAAACTTTCCTATGGGGTAACTACATATTTATAAGGGGTCAAAGATTTAAGCTTACAAGCCCAAACCCTGTTGGTGGAAATGTAGGCATGAGCGAATCAAGAAAGGAGAAATCACACCAGGAAGTGCACTCCCTAGATTGTTGGTCAGAGACTGCCTTTTCTCCACACAGCCAGTCTCATTTGCACTTACCCCAGAGTCCTGCCACTCTTGCCAAGTGAGCAGGTGCCCTGGAGCACAGTCCTCTGTCCTGGCAAAAGCTTTGCCCCCATGTGTTACTTGGCTTTAGGACAGTTCCTTGCACTCTCTGGGCCTCAGTTTCCCCCTCTCCCAGATGAGGAGGTTGGATGATATTTTGGATTCTGTCTCGCTCTATACATTGGGTTCTGATAGGTGGAGCTGTCTGTCCCCCAGTAGTAATCATTCTGACAGACACTTACTGTATTTGGGTGTGTACCAAGAGTTCCACATTTACAGACTCATTTGATGGTGATACCCACCTTGTGAGGCATTATCCCTGCTTTACAATTGGAGAAACTGAGGCCAGAAGAGGTAAATTCACTCTTTTCAAGGTCACTGTTGTGACTAGTGTGGTGGCACATGCCTACCACATGCAGAGGCAGAAGGATCTCAAGTTCAAGGCCAGCCTGGCAAAGTTAGACCCTGTCTCAAAAACAAAAGGGCTGGGGTGTAGCTTAATTGATAGAGCACTTGTCTAATATGTGCAAGGCCCTGGGTTCAATCCCCCGCACTGTAAAAAAAATAAAGTCACGGCTCTATTTCCCTAAATATAGAAGTGTGCTTGGGAAGGGCTTAGCTGGGAGTTCTCTCTTGATATCTCCTATGCCGTTGGCAGCAGGAGTGGCATTGAGGCTTACCTGGGCTGGGCACCTGTGTGGCTCACTCACATGCCCAGGGGACAAAGCTGGCTGTGGGCTGGCAGCAACTTGGGGCCTCCTTGGGGCCTCTCCAGCATGTTATCTCCACATAGTCAGGCTTCCTGTATGGACCTTGGCTTTTCTTCCAGAGTTTGGAGCCCAAGTGAACCAGAAGGAAGCTGCAGGGCACTTCTGATCTAGCTTCGAAGTCATGTGCAGCACATCTTCCTGGTTCCAAGTCAGTCAGTCTGACCTGTATTTAAGGGGAGGGGACATGGACCCCCACAGCCCAATGGAAGAACAAAGAATGTACACACATGTTTTAAGAGCCCCACACTGGCCCAGGTGATAAGTGGCAAAGCTGGAATTTGACCCTCCAAAGGCTGGCTCCAGGTCTGCATGCTTAACCCCCTCCCCCCCACACACACAGCATGTTTTCAATGTTTAGTGACTGTCTGGTTACTCAGACATTCACTCTAGGATTCCCAAGACTTCTCACCTGGCTTCAGGCCAAGCTTTCCTGATCTCACGTTGTCCTTGGCCCTCCTCCCATGTGCTGCTATCCCTCTGCTCTGGTCCTAGGAGGCCAAAAGAACAGTGGAAAGGGCACAGAGCTAGAAGACCAACTCCATTCCTTCCTTGTGGCCTTGAGTAAACCAATTCCCCTCTGTAAGCCTCAGTTCTTCATCTGTAAAATGGAGAGAGGGATGCTAAGGATACCTCCCGTATAAGCTGGTGTGAGAGTTCATTCATCCAATCAACAACTAGTTGCTGAGTGTCAACTTTATGCTGGCTACTGTTCTGGGGGGACGGAGTTGTGCCAGAGGTGTCCTGCCTGTCGCTCTCTGGATAAGAGGAGAGACAATAAACAAGTAAGAAAAAAGTATATATAAATATGGCTGACCAGATAGACCTAATCACACAACCCTTAACAAGCAAAATGTCTTCTCAGGCTAATAAGCAGTAGGGAGTTAGAGAGATTCAAAGAATGAGAAGGATTCTACATTCTGATTGTGGCCTCAAAGATGGAGGATCCATATGCAAGGACCAGAGAACTACATCTACCAGCTGAGCCAATAGCTAGCAAGGAAACAAGGAACTCAATCCTACAACCATAAGGAACTGAGTTCTGCCAACAATTTGAATGATCTTGGAAGCAGATTCTTCTTCAGAGCTTGCAGGCAAGAGCCCCATCTGGTTAATTCTTGGGAAAACCTAAGAAGAGAATGCAGCAGAGGCTGCCCAGACTTCTGAGCTGCAGGACTGTACACTGATAAGTGGCTGTGATTTTTAGATCACTTGCTTGGTTATACAGCAGCAGAAAACTAGTGCCCATGACACCTAATCTTCACAACCATCCAATATGGAGGGTTTCTGTCCCCAGTGCACAGATGAGGACATAGATCAGTGAAGTAGAGGGTGTTGCCCTAGGCTACCCAGAAAGTACCACAGTGGGGACTGAAATTCTGGGCTGTCTCAGCTTTATAGAAAGTGGTTGCAATGAGAGCCACTGTGACCTGGGGGGTGGTATGGGTGGAGAGCCCTGGGTCCAGGTTAGGCAGAGAGTGCAGTGTGAGCTCCTGATTGTGTTTGTCTATGTCTATCCTGAGGCTCTGAGTGTCTGAGCCTGTGGGTGTGAGTGTGAGGCTGTGGGCGCTGGGGGTGTATGTGGGAAAGTGTGTGCAAGTGTGAGCTTGCTGCAATGTGTCTGAGTGCCCTGTGAGTCTGAGGGTGTATGTGCATCAGAATGTACCCGTCACTGGAACTGAGTCTGTATGGCTGTGTGTTAGTGTGTGTCTGAAGATGACTGTCCCAGTGTTTGACACTCAGGTGGTTAAAGGGGGAGGGGCACTGAGTATGTGCCAAACTGGGGCCATGTGTTCATCTAAGTGTGTGTGTCACTGTGTATGAATTCTAGAATGTCTGTGCACTAGCGTGGGTGCATGACAGTGTGTGTGCCTGTCTGAACTTCTGGGGGGCCTGAGGGTCTCTTCCGTGTGTGTATGTGTGTGTGAGGAACAGTTGTGCCAAAGGTATCCTGCCTGTCTCTCCCAGTGAATCTGCAGGTCTCTGTGTGCCAGTGTGAGGGTGTCCGTTGGCGTATCTGCCGGTGTGGGTCTCTACGGGTCTGTCTGTGTCTGTGGATTCGTCTGTCCAGGTGTGTATGAGTGTGTCTGTCCAGGTGTCTGCGTCTGACTGAAGGAAACACAGATCTCTGTGGAGCGCGTGTAGGGTCTTTGTGGGAGTGGAGGGCCGGGAGGCCGGGCCCGGTCTCTGAGTGTGTCCCTTCGGAGCGAGTCTGTCTATGGGTGAGGCCTGTCTGGGTGGGTGACTGGGCGCCTGATTCTGGGGCGAGTCTGAGAACCAGGAGCGGGGTGCTGGGGAGGGCTTGGGGAGGCTCGGGCCACAGGACCGGGGCGCAAACAGCGTCCCCGAGCGCCTCGCTCCGGGTACGCGCACCTGCCGGGGCTGGGGGGCTGCTGGAGGGGGCGCAGCCCGCATCCTCCCGGCTCCCACGCCCCGCCGGCGGCACCCCCTCCCCCGGGCGGCGCCGATTGGCTGCGGCGCGCAGCTCCAGCCCGCCCCGCGCGGCCGGCGGGGGGCGCCGCGGGCCAGAGCGCGCTGCGCCGCCACCACCGCCGCCACCTCCGCCGCCGCCGCCACCGCCGCCACCTCCACCGCCGGGAGCACAGCGCGCCTCGGGCTCCACGCGCCGCCAGCGCCCGACCCGCCGCGCCCGCCAGCCCCGCCGCGGAGCCCCGGTGCCCCGGTTCTGCCCCGGGCCGCCGCCACCACGCCGCGCGCCGTACTCCGCGTCAAGAATGGGGCGGCCAAGCTGCCCAAGCCGCCCGCCGCCGCCGCCGCCGCCTCGGCGGAGGCACCCGGCGCCGGCGCGGGCATGGAGCGCTCGCAGAGCCGCCTCAGCCTGTCCGCCTCGTTCGAGGCGCTCGCCATCTACTTCCCGTGCATGAACTCCTTCGACGACGAGGACGCAGGTAAGCGCGCGGCCCGCCCCCGACCCCTGGGGGTGTCCCGGGATCCAGATCCCGAGGCCCGCACCCCGAGTCGGTGCGTCCCGAGAGGTGGCCACTGTCTCCTCTCCAGCCCTAACCCCGTCCGGGGAGACGCCCCAGGGTCTCCTTCCTCTCCCGCGGGACCCCAGGTGTCTAGGATGCGCTGTCTCCCAGCCTTTCCCCCCAGGGACCTCTGATCCTCTGCGTTCACCCCTTTCCCGCAGGTGGGCCCTTGGGTATCCTGTACTCAACTGTCCCTACTCACCTGCGCCTACTGGAGCCTCCCTGTCTTGTTTCTGGATCCCATCTGCCACCATCCCTGAGCCTCCAGTATGTGTTCGCACTTCAAACCCTGGGGCTTTGACTGCTTCACCCCTGGGGCTCTGACGCGCCCCCCGCCATTGGAGGTGGCGCACAGATCTTCCCTCTCCATCTTCGTCTTCGTTGTATCCAGAGGCTCCCTGCCCAAGACCCCCCGCCCGGAGCCCAAGGCCTTGAGCGCCCCCATTTATCTCTTATCCCCTTCCCCCCACAGGCTGGGGCTCCAGACTCCAGGTTGTAATCCGACTGGGGCGGATCGCAGGGAACCGGCCTTTCCTCCAGCATCTCTGGAGGGTGGTATAAGGCGGGCCGACTCGACATTTGTGCACAATGACCTCAGGTGCTCTTGTCCCTGGAGTGGCCTTTCTGGGTGGGCTCAACCCAGCCCCCCCTCCTGCAGCTCAAACCTCACTTGGGCCTGTAAACCTTACGCAGAGCCTTTGGAACAGGAAAATACCGGGAAGCCTGCTCTTGGGGCCCCTGGAACAGAGCTCAGGATTTGGTTCTGGGGCGAGGAAAGGAATCCAACAATAGGTGGAGGGCTTGGATGAGAGTTCCCCAAAGAGTGTCAAGATTAGAAGTTAGAATCAGGCTCCAGCCTTTATTCTTTACTTATAAGCTGTGACCTTGGGCAAGTCATGCCGCCGTGAGTCTCAGTTTCTTTGCCTGTGAAATGGGCTGACAATGCCCCAGATACTAGGCTGCGTATGATGTGAGAGTGGAGTTAAAAGTGTTTTGTGAACTGAAAATCTGAGAGTATTTGAATTTAATGAGGGCTCAAAAAGGAGAGGAATGTATGTGGTGGGAAGGAGCAAGAAGGGTTCATGGACACTTTCAAGACTGATGAAAATATGGACTGTCTTCCCCCACAATACAATATATGCACCAGCCATGAAATTTAGCCTACAGTTATAGGGAGTTCAGGGACCCAGGTTTTAAGTCCCTGCCTGCGAGGGTCCTTGTTCAGTCAACCTGCTATCTAGGTTCTGTCATGGGATGGAGAGGAGGGGGCAATAGGGGTGATGGGCATTTACCTGTAGCAGGCAGATGGGAAAAGGAGAGAAAGTTCTGTGGTGTCTCTGGGCTAGTGAATGAATGGGAGTAAGTGAGACCCCCTGACAGATCTGTCTTGCTGTTGCCTTGGAGACAAGAGTAGGAGAAAAGGTGGTCACTGCAGAGCCATTTTTATGGACTCACCATTTTACAGAACAAATAGTTGAGGCTCAGGCTTAATTTGAGCCTCTCAGAGGCTCTGAGGGAGATCTTATATTTTTCTGGACAAGGCAAGATGAGGAGGAATTGCGGGGGGGTGGCACTCCCTAATACAGTAACCTCCACTGGAGCAAACTCAGAGAAAGGAAATCAGGCTAGCTTGGGGGTCTAGGGAAGGGAGCAGCTGCAGAGAGGGAGTTGGGGCTGGAGGCCTCACCTGATGGCCCCATGTCCTGCTGAAGTTCACCAGGCCATTTTTGTCTCAGGAGCCAAGCTGGGCAGGTGCAAGGGTTTATAGGAGCATCACAGGCAGCATGGTTTGTTTTTTCTCTAAAGTCATGCTCCATGTCATGGGTTAGACACCTTGGCTGTTACTGCATCTGCAGGAGACTTACTGTAGCTTTCACTGAAGTCAACAGATAACTTCATGTAATATTAGTGATATTTTTAAAGGTCTACCTGATATTTTTCCCAGTGAGTTTTTCAAATTCTTAAGTGTTTCACTTGGAAGAGAACTACCAGCCATCTCGTCTAGCCCCTCTAGCTGCCAAATGTGTGTGTGTGTGTGTGTGTGTGTGTGTGTGTGTGTGTACACGTGTGTGAATGACTGAAGCTCTGGTGTGTGGTCAGTGTATGTATGTGTGTGTATATAATACAAGGTCATCCAGTGTATCATGCAGAAAGCTGAGACTAAAACCAGGCTCCCAGTTCTCTTTCCAGAAAACCAGTAGCCCTCCTTAAAGAGGCTGTCTTTAAGAAGCCAGATCTTACTGTGTAGAAAATGGTTCCTAGGTGAGGAGGCCGCAGGAAGTGGCTGGCAGCTGAAGAGTTCAGTTCAGTTAGGGCAAATTTAGCTCCCTGTCTGCTCATCTCCAGGGCTGCCTCGAGTTTGGGAGGGGGAGGGAGAAAGTCTACTTTCATTTCCGGAGGAATAACAAGGATCTGGTGATACTCAGAAGTAAGGAACATTGTCTTGGTACTTAATTTTTCTTGTTCTTCTCAGTCATTAATTTTCAGTCACTAAAAGAAGCCTTTTGGATGCATTCCTTTAGAACAGCACCTGCTGAACTGATTTTTAAAAGCAGTTGGAATAGTCTCAGCTACTGGACTGGGCAGGAGGCGTTGGCACAGACTTGGCTTTACCTGCTTCTTCCCCCTCTCCTCTGCCAGTCTGTCCCTGATGGCTCTGTCTCAGAAGTGTGTCCCTAACGGGCCTCGAGCTTTTCTGGGAGCCTTGCCTTTGTCACTTCTTCCAACTCATGTCAAATGCATCTTTTCCACCCATCAGGTGGTACCTAAGTCATCTCCAGGGCACATCTCACCATTTAGTTAGTTTCCTAAAGAGTGAGGAAAGAAAGAGACTTCTTGTCATTAGCTATAAATAGGGCTGAGTATGTTCCTGCTTTGGATTTAGGAGCCCTGGACACTGGGATGGACAAAAGAAGCGGCAACCTTTTCTTGTCCCTTTCTAGACACCCATGGGCCAGGAGGCTGGTCATTGCAGGTTTCGAGAATTCCTGTCATAGAGCATGTTCCTTCAAGTGTTCTGCACACGTTTCTTACCATGCTGCCTTGTCCCTTTGCCCAAGAATGCTGGGGCAATTGAGAGGCAGGCACTTAGAGATACATTTTGTGCCTGTGTCTTTATTGCTCAGCCTTGCTGGCACAGAGTTAGGAATTGGAGAGGTTTGGGGTAAGAAGTTAGATGTGTGACCCTGTTTTTCTCCTCTAAATAGTAGCATGGACTCCATAGGGTCAGTGTTTTAAAGATGATTACCTTGTGTTAGATCTAGTCTTCCTAGGTACTTTAAATATATTGCTGTAATTCTTTCCTCACAGCACCCCATGGAATGAATATTACATCAACATCCCCCTTTTCACGTGAGAAAACTGAGGCACAGGCATAGTAATTTTTTCAAGGTCACACAGCCAGGAAGTGAGGGAGCTAGGATTTGAACTTGGGCAGTCTGACTCAAGCCCCTATGCTTTTCATTATCATGCTGCTTGCTGTGCAGAGGGCTTAGTACAGTACCTGGCATGAGGTAGCTCTCAATTCGTGTTGGTTTTGATCTGTCTTATTACCAAGTGAGAGTTGTTTCTGAGCATGACTGTAAAGAAGAATCTGTGGTTTGTGCAGAGAAAGCCTGTTTCTCAAAATGTGCGCTTTTATTATTTTAATAGGTAATTTTATTGCATTGTTGTAGCTGTGAAGGTAGACTAGCTCCTCCTGCCTTGATGTGTTTTAAAGATGGGGGGGGGGCTTGCATGCCAAATGAGGATGGGAAGCATCTGACTACCCATTTCCCTGCTCTTCCTGACCAGTTTGTTTATGCAAACTTGGGGCATAGCTGGAGAGTAGGAGTATATCCTCTTTCTAGTAAATACCAAAGGGGGTTGTTACATCAGGGTCTGGAATTGAGGATAGTGTTTCTGAGCCTGACCAAGTGGTTTTGGAGTCCAGTTCTCCCCCGCCCGCCCAGGAGAAGGGCGGAGAAGCTGGAGCAGGCAGCTCTGATTTGCCCGTAGGATGGATGCTTCAATCCAGCGCAGGGAGGAAGTTTCCATGGCAACACCAGCTGGCTACCCATCCCTCTCCTAGCGGTTTGGGCCACTTCTCTGGGCTGGAAAGCCCTTCACAGCACCGCCCTCTTCCGCTCAGACCAAATCTGGTGTGTGTATGTGGGGGGGGGGGCACGGTGGACAGCAAACTAGTACCACAGATTCTTCCGCCCCACTTTTGGATAGAGAGGAAATGGAGGTGGCTGTCTGAGTTACTTCTGGGTTATGGAACAGAGATAACCCATATCTTGCCAGATAGAGCCTTGTAGGGAGGATTGGGGGTTCCAGTTCCTGCCCTGGGCCCCAGGCACCTGGAATGATCACACAAGAATTCTACCCCCACCCCCAATTTACACTATCTGGCAGAGTTTTCTTTCCCAGACCAAGTGCTAACTTTTGTCCTTGAAATTTGACCTGAGCTTTATTTTTTTCCTGGGGAACAAAATGTCCTGTTCTCCCTCCCTTTCCCCGTGAAGATGGTGGGAACAGAGGACTCTAGCCTAGGGGGCTGGGCTGACTAGAGGGGGGAGGTGATCAAGGCCACCTGAAGGCAGAAGGCAGCCTTGAAGCATGTGTTGCACCTCCATACCCTCCCAGGTAGGGCAGGCTCCTTCCTGTCCCCACCCGCATTTACCACCCAGTGCTGTAACTGCCTTTGTGTTTGGGAGCTGGGCAGAACAGAACTCTTGTAGAGTTGGATGACTGAAGCATGGTAGAGAATCAAGCCTATTATCTCCATAGTTCAAGTTGAGGGGTGAGGTGAGATTGTGGATCTAAGCCCCTTTAATCAAATTCTTCTGAAAGAATTCTCTCAAGAAAACAAGGGTGAGGGAGGGTTCACCTCGGCCCTTTACACATATCTTTGGTCTGTTCTAAGCCCTGAGAACTCTTTCCTTAAGTCTCCCTCCCTGGGGTACTTCCCCTTCCCTGTCCTCCAGCTCCAAGACTGCTGGCTTCAGCTTCCTGGGTTTGCAGCTGCCAAGGGCCCACCTGGCTCTGTTTGGTGGGAAGGGGAAAGGAAGGGTCCTTCTGCCTGTTTCCCTCTAGGGGATGAGGCTCTGCCTCCCTCCCCACCCACTCTCAGGCCCAGAGGCAGAGCCAGTTCCAGCTGGAGGCTGAGTGAGGGGCGGGTGTGCGGAGGAGAGCAGGAATGGAAGGAAGCTTCGCCCTCAGCTGCCCTTCTCTCCTGTCTCGAGCTTTCTTCTACCCAAGGACTATTGCCAATATGTCTTTTATAAAAACCCTTGAAAGGCGCCACTTCCGGAGCGTGTGCTCAGAAGGCTGTGCCTTTAACCCACTTTAACCGCCGCCCTCACTGGGGTTCATGTCACTCCACTGCCTTTCTGTTCTGGAAAGGTAGCTGGGCTTGAATTTGACTCCGTATTGGCCCTGCCATCTCAAGCAAGTCCCTTAACCTTTCTGAGCTTCATTTAGACAAAAGAGTTAATGATCTTGACCTGGAGCACCTCAGGGTGGTAAAAATGAAAATGACCAAGGGGTGCGCTCAGCCCTGAATGAGCTCCCTCAACCCTGTCATGCCCTGAATGGCTCTTGCTGCTGCACATCTACCCATTTTGCAGATGAGGAAAGCCAGGCAGCTGGACCAGTTTGCATGGTGGTGTTCCCAACCCAGCTGTGTCTGACTAGCGTTTGCCTTCCACCTCTGGGCATGACACAAGTTCCCAGATGGAAAAGGGCTGTGCAGACTTCAGGGGCTGTACTGTCACCATAGCAAGTGACAAAGGCCAGGGTACAGGGGTCTGCTCAGGTTCAAATATGGCTCTTCAGGGTCTGCCAACCCTCTACAGCCTGCCCTAGCCAAGGAGTGCCTTCCTGGCCATTATTCCTGGATGATCCTCTTCATGGTCGGCCAGCAGCTGCTGTGGCTGCCTGGCCTCCTTGAAGAATCCAGTTGTCTGCCCCGGCCCTGGGGGCCCAGCCATCACCTGCCTCTCCAGACCGATGTAGGCCAGTGCTGGATTATATTTAACGCTGTGCTATTTCCACTTGACAGCTCCAGAGCGCCAGCCCCCCTTCCCCTTCCTCCCCCCTCCCCTTCTGATTCACTCGGAAACTGATGAGGCTGATGTCAGCGCCTTATTCTTAGCCCCCGTAATTGTAACTGCATTTAGCAGTGCGCACTTCATTAACAGTTTCTGTGGTGGGGGAGTGAGATGACTGCGTGGCTGGGCAGGGACACTAGTGGAGGTGGGGAGAGGGCATTTGCTGCTGGGACCCTGCCCAGCTGCCTGCTTTGGATGGACCAACTGGGTAGGATCCAGGCCTGGCTTTCTAAGACTGCCAGTCCTGGAAGGACCCTTGGAGAGCATCTAGTCCATTCTGCTCGTTAGGCAAGAAGGGAAACTGAGGTTCACAGAAGCGGAATGACTTGTCAAGGTCATGTGGGAAGGATCCAGGGTTCTGGCCTTTGAGTTAGATTTTATTCTCTAGTATTTATTCATTTAACTAATATTTAATTTAGTCAGTGCTAAATAGCATTTAGATGCTGGAGAGATATGGGAAAACAAGTCAGACATGGTTTCTGCCCTCATGGAGCTGTGTTTTGTGCTGAGGGAGACAGATGATAATCAGGTAATCAATTAAAAATAATTTTAGATTGTGTTAAGTGGGATGAAACTGATGGGATAGGAAATAACATTAAGTAATGTAGTCAAGGAAAGCGTTCAAGTTAAAGTCTGTATGATAAATAGCCAGCACTGGGAATATGAGGAGGAACAGTGTTCTGGGCAGAGCAAACAGCTGTGCTATGGCCCTGAGGTCAGTGAGAATTTGGGCTTTAGGGAGCAGAAAGCAGATCAGCATGGTTAGAGAATCTGGGGAGATGAGGTCAGAGAATTGAGCAAGGCAGACCATCAGAGGCTGTAAACAGTGAGGAGCACCTGGTGAGAGAACTGAGGTTCAGAGAGGGAAAAGAAAAGGTCCCCAGATGGGTAAAATCAGAGAAAAGCCAAGAACTGAACCCGAGTCCTGTCTTTGTTGTTCCTTAGGCCCAGATGGTTGTGCCTTTAAATGCACAGTAGAGCTTGTGGCTGGAAGGCACTGTAGGGTTGGAGCAGGGCTCTTCCTGCCTTCTTCCCTGTTGTATCTCATCTGACCCAGCTTTGTAGCTTCTCAGGCTGATACAGCCGATGGGAGCCCTTGGGGTTTCCATGGTAAGACAGAAAGAAAGTGGTTTCAGAATCCTGCAGACCTGAATTTTCATCCTACCTCCACCACTTCTAATGTGCACGGCCTTGACAAAGTTGGTTCCCCTCTCTGCAGTTCAATTTTCTCCTCTAAAATGGGCCATAATAATAGTAAATACTTCGGAGAGGAATAAATGGCATAATGCAGAAACCACCAAGCCCAGAGCTAGACATGTGCAATTGAAGTGTCCTCAGTGATGGCTCTGATGAGATACTGTGTTTAATGCCTGGCACATAGTAGGGCTTCAGCAAGTGGTAGCTGCTGCAGTTGTCATATCAGTCTGAGTCGGGAGAGCAGGGCTGCTTAGTCTCCAGTGACTGGCAAGATTTCCTAGAGCACTTGTTTGGACCCCACCTCAGAGTTTCTCACTTTAGTGTGAGGTGGACCTGGAGCACCTCATTTCTAACTGGTTGCTAGGGTGAGCTATACAATACTGAGGCTGCTGGCCCAGGGACTCTTAACTTAAGACCCTACAGGAAAGTGCTGCAGAAAAACACAGGGTCTTTTCAACACACCTGCCCATGTCTTAGATGCTGGGATGCTGGCCAGCATCCAGGCCCAGGTACATTCTTCAGAGCCCCCTATTTACTTCATGGTCTGTGATCTCGAAGAGCCTCAGCTGCTGCCTGCCTTGTGTGGGCTTTACTGTGAGGCCTGCAAGACTCTTGGGAAGCCACATGGGCATGCAATGAATGAGCCAACCTGAGAATCACGTCAGACAAGACAGCAGGACTCAGGCAGCCCCAGGTCCAGCATCTTTTGTCAGACAGAATAGGATGCAGTCCCTCTCCTACACCTGGGAAAGGTAGGCAGAATTCTGCATTAAAACCATAAAGTTCACTTGAGGACAAGTTTCCACTGGGAAGAAGTAAATCTATGGGATCCTGGATGCAAAGGGGCACTGCTGAGAAGTGCTGCCAAGGGAGTTGGCTGAGTCAGTTTATTGAGATGTTTCTGAGGAAGGGGGCTGCTGATCATTTTCCAGGGAAGGTTGGGATTTAGCCAGGGGCATGGGCCGTGTGGTATGATGAATTTCTTACCCAGCTCAATAAAACTCCGAATTGGAAGACAAAAGCACTTCAAAATAGTTTCCAGGTGGGACATGACCTAAACTGGTAGGGATGCTATCCCCGAGGGATACTTGAGGCAGCAAAGAAACATTGGACTTTGGAGGCACGGTGACCCAAGTATACTGCTTTGCCTCTTGCCAGCTGTGTATCTTGACTATGGATGCAATTGGGCTGGGCCTCAGCCGTGTTCTTTGCAGAATGCAACAAGAGTTAGAGATCCTGTGAGAATTTGAGCAGTGTATGTAAAACTGATGAAAATGGAAGCTGCTGTCTTTCCTGTCACTGTAGACTTCCTGAAACAGGAGACGCACATACCTGGCTGGAGGAAGGGCAGAGGGTGGGGAGCATCCTGTCTGGGGGTCTGGATGCCTGGTCCTGGTCTGCAGTTGGGGTCCAAAGAGGAATCCATTTAGTTACTAAATCTCAGTGTCTCCCTATGGCCACTTCTGGTTGTCTCTTGGGCCTCAGTATCCCCATCTGTAGAGTGAGAGTCTAGTGGGCTTGGTCTAGATACAAGCAGTGTCCTAAAGAGAAAGATACCTGTCCAGGTCCCCCATCTCCTCTTTTGTAGTCCTCTACTCTCCTGTCACTTTGTATGGTCATTTTCTGTCTTGGAGAGTCCCTTGCTTGCTTACTGAGTAATTGTTATATAAGTGTTTGGGGGATTTGGTAATATGTGCAGATGCTATAATACTTCTTGTTTTGGTTTTCTGTGGTACTGGGGACTGAACCAGAGCTTGCGCTTGCTAGGCAAGCGCTCTGCCACTTGAGCTACACCCCCAGCCTGCGGCAGCATTTTTAAAGACATGAAAGATAGCCATTGAGAAGCATCCTAGGTAAGAGCCTGTCGTGGATCCTCTTGTGTCTCTGCCAGTGGGAGCACTATAACTAGTTCTCACAACTCTGTGTGCTGGTGTCACTGATGATAATGTGTACGTGGAAAGAAACCAAACACCACCTCAGGACACCCAAGGATATGCTCATGTCCCTCCCACCTTGGCTACCCAGTCCCTCAGGCCACCATTACAGTCCTTAAAGCTTACAGTTTTTCCTGTTAACAAATCATATGAAGCACTTATGGGGTATCCAGCCTTATACCAGGCATTGTGAGGGTCCCAGAAAAGTCAGGTTGTCCTAGTGTATAACAGGTTAGAAGTAACCAATTCAAGCCTTACAGTCAGCGGCCATGGGTTTGAATCCTGGCTCTGCCAATTATTGACTATATGACTATGGACAAGTTACTTAGCCTCTCTGAACCTCTGTAAATGGGTTTATAGTAGCCCTTTTCCTGCCTCAAAGGTGTCATGAAGATTAAATGTGTCAGTATTTGTAAAGTGCTTTGTAGAGAGCCTAGTGCACACTAAAAGTAAGTTAAGAGGGTTAGCTCTTGTCCTTTTAGAGCCTTTGAATTGGAAGTCTCTCTGAAGTCCTTGACTCTGGCTACCTTAGTTGAGGCCCTGAGAGGGATCTCGATTTGCCTAGTGCCTGATGCAGGTCTGTGACAAAGCCAGAAACAGCACTGATATTTCCAAACTCCAAGCTCAGAGCCTCTCCCACCCTAGGTGTGCCAAGTGGCCGTGATGAAAGGACCCTGCCAGCACCTGAGAATTCAAGTCTGTACCTTGAATCTCCAGCATTTGGAGTCCCTGGAAAAATGCCTCCTGGAGTCACCCTGGGAGTGGGTGGGAGGCTGCGTCAGTAATTGGGACCTGTTACGGAGATTAATTAGTTCTTCAGCACATGTCTTGTGAGACATCTTTCATCTGCCTGGCCCCAACACCAGGCTGGACCAGGTGCCTATAGGACCCACCCAGCCCAGGCTAAGCCACCTTCCGGCCATCTGGCCTCAGGAAGCTGCCATGTCAACAGAAACTGGGCATGCTGAGTTGGGGTAAGGGACCCCCTGGCTGTGAGTGGAGACAGGTGGGATGATGTAGCTCGTAGATGATTCTCTAGACTCTTGGCAATTGTTTCAAATGGGAGGGAGTACAGAGTTGGGGAGAGTTCTCCCTGCTTCCTCTGCATTAGCCTCAGCTGTGGGTCTTGTGCAGTGATAGACTGTGGGTGCACTTTCTGGTAAGACCTGCTCCAGAGGAGCACAAGATACTGGACGGAGCACTGAATGCAGCAGCTACCATGGACGTCTAGCTGGGGCCTGGCCTCAGTCTGTTCCTGGGCAGGCTCTAAGAGTGGATGGCTCCCCCCCTCCCAGCCTTCCATACTCCCAGGTCAGGGAGTTCCCCAGGTTGGGAGTAGACATGACTTTTTGGACAAGGCAGCTCTCTAAAGATGGACTAGCACCAAGCTGGTACCAGGAAATACAGTAACTGGGGGGTGGACAGTCTGGTTGGTAAAGGAATCTGGCCAGGGCACTTACAGGGTCGAGCCACCCATTGTCTGGGAACCTCTGGCTATAGTGGAGTGAGCAGGTGTGCCCAGCTTGGTGCTGAGCCATGGCTCGCTTACTGCAGGTCACCCTGTCCACAGTCCCACGAGGTGGGTGCGATCATTGCAGGAGGCAGGATGGTGAAATCGAGTCTCTGACTAGAGTCCTACTCATACAGCTAGTGAGGGGTGGGACAGGGCTGTGAGCGCAGGGCTGAGTCCAACCCTGTGGTCCTTCCAGCATTGCACGTTCTTCATGAGTGCATATAAGAGCTTCTTAGTGGGCTTCTTTCCAAGTCTCTTGGAAGGGTATCTGCCTTGACTTCTGCTTTGCACCTTGCAAACATGAAGACCTTTGTGTGTGACAAACCATGTTTGTCTACTTGATCTCATGAGCCTCATGGAACATTGGCCCTGAGTCTGGAGAGTGGGCAGGAGCCCCAACATGCTGCCTGGGGAGATGAGACAGCTTATGCAGTAGCTGATGTGTCATAGAGTGAGCCCTGGATTTGTCATAAGAAAACCTGGATTTGAGGTCCCATTTCTGCCAGTGTGCTAGCTGGTAACCCTGGGCAAATCTTTCTCTTTGAACCTTGGTTTCCTCTTGGGAAGAACACATCTGTGGCTGTAAAGCAGCACATAACCTGCAGGTGTTCTACTGGTGCTGTGTGTATCCAGAACTTGACAGGGCTCTGCTTAGGGAGCAAGTTGGTGGGGAGAGGGGGTCCAAAACCAAACCTGCCCTCTGCCTTTGTTGGGAGTCAATGGGTGTGTAGGGAACCATCCCAGATTAGGGCTCCTCTGTGAAATGGGCACAGTGACACTTGTCTCACCGTCCTTGTTTGGGCTCCCCCAGAAGCAGACCCCAAAACAAAGATTCAAGTACAAGTGTTAGGTGTAACTATACAAAGTTGCCATTTTTTTGTAAGTCAGAACAGTCAAAGAACAGTTTTACATGGAACCATGTAAGGTTATGTGTTACACCAGGAAGGGAGCAAGAAAGTGAGGCAGAGGAAGAAGCAGGAGTTAGTGTGTTATCAGGCAGGCGACTTCTGAGTGAGGGTGACTGGAGTTAGCCTAGCTGGAGAACCTCTGAGGGACTGTGTAGAACAGGGTACAACTTACATCTTCTGCAAGCCAGGCAGGCAGGAGATATTTTTGTCTTTGCAGGCTCTACTGCTTAGCCATACAGACAGTAGGTAAATGAAAGGATTAGGCTGTGTCCGAATAAAACTTTATTTCCAAAGGCAGACAGTAAGGTTTGAGGACCCCTAAGGTAGAATGTGTATCTCCATTGTCCCACCCAGGCAGGAGGGAGCTGAACTGTGTATGCAACAGCTTTATCATGGTGGAGAGCTCTCCAGGTAGACTTGGAGAATTATAATCCAGTGATTATAATGTTATAATCATTGTTATTTTCAGTCAAGTAAAGAAATGGTGGTGCCAGCAAGAGCAAGTGGGGCCAGGACAGGGGATAGGGCAGGAGATAACAGCCTTGCTCACTCCAGCCAGGAGTATGGCTTGTTTGGTTGCTGGGAGACTATTTGAGAGAAGGTGGCAGGATGAACAAGGAAAACAAGTTTGGGACAGGTTACTTAACTTTATATTTGCAGAATTTTGCTACTTTGTATTTGTTATTTTTGGGCAAAACCTGGCTTTTCCACACTTGCTGGTCTTATTTGAGTTTTGCTCCCCTGTGCCTCTGCTTGGGCTGACCCACATCTTGGGAGCCTCCCTTGCTCCAGAAGCACAGCTGCTTTCCTCAAGTGGAGTTGGTTGTTCCTCTTGGGCATTCCTGCAGTGCTTTGCTTTCCCCTTTCTCCAGTGTCTGTACCGTGTGGCTTCTGTCAACTTTCTGTTGTCACACTGGGAGCCCCTTCAGGGCAGGGACTGTGTGACCCTGTCTACATCCCACCTGGGGCACTGGTTTGGGGCAAAGTTAACTGGATCCCAAGTGCCTCTCCCTCCCTTCCCTGTGCCCTGTTTCTCCTTTTCTCCCTCCAGTGACAGCTGATGGCCAGGCCCTTTTCAGCGGACCTAAGGCAAGTCCAGCCTTTGCCCTGGTGGAGTTTGCAGTGTGGTGGGGAAAATTAGACATTAGACAACCCAAAGGAACAACTGGTAACTCCATCCCCACTGTCTTAAGTGCCATAGAAGATGCATGCAGGATGCCAGGAAAGGCCACACCAGGGAGAATTGACCTCTCTGGGGAGGGCAGAGGACAGGTAAGCTGAGACTTGAGGAATGAGTTGTGTTAGGCTCATGAAGGCAATGAAGGCAGGGGTTGGGGAGAGTGGGAAGGAGGCCACAATGCTGAGAGCACAAATTGGGCCAGTTATGGGAGTGGAGGGTTGAATTTTGGATTCTTGATGTCTGTGTGGCTGTCTCCTGTCCCCTCCCACGCTCTCCCCCACAGAGGGAGAGAGAGTGAAAGAGAGAGGAAATACTAACTATAATCACTTTTGCATGGCAGCATTATGGGTAGTTTTTGCTTTCTAGTTTGTATATTCCAGATGTTCTACAATGGACATGTCATTTGAGCCCCATAATTGCCCTGAAGCAAGAACTGTCATTATCCCTATTTTACAGATGAGGAGGAAACTAAGACCCAGAGAGGCTAAGTCAGTTGCCTCAGATCACACAGTAGGGGTCAGAAGCAGGATTCCAGTCTAGCTGTCTGGCTCTGGAGTCTGAGTTTAGCCACTTGACTCTGCTGCCCACCTCATAGGTAGGGGTTGGGGTAAGAGGGCACCTGCAGAGTCCTGGTCCAGTGTCTGGCACATAGGTAGTACTCAACTAATGTTAGCAGCTGTGCACAGGCCCACTGGTGAGACAGGGCATGTGGTTGGTGAGGCAGCAGGACTGGATCATGAAGTCAGGGATTTTGCACTTGAGCTAAAGGACAGCTGGAACCCCTGTTGAGCTTTTATCAAGGATGTGACAGACTCAGATTTGGGGTTTGCAAATCTTTAAAGACCTCTCTGGTGCAAGAGGAAAGCAGGGAGCCAAGAGGCCTGGGGCTGACTTGCTCTGGACAGAGCAGCTCTTCTTGGTCTCCTGACCATTCCAGCATGGGGTCCTCAGGCCTGGGTGGTAATAGTCTGCTATCTGGGCCAGCTGCATGGGCCAGAGCAAGAGACAGAAGTCAGGAGTGTGTCACCAGGCTGGTCCGGTGATGCTGGAAGGCTGGGAGGTGCCGGCTGGAAGGCAGGAACAAATTACTCTCCTGGAGATGAGGCCGGGCCAGTTCCTGCCGTGTTACATTATTAAATTTGTAATCTTCATTCTAATACTTTCCAGCAGTGAATAAGAACCAAATTTAAAATGCTGGCTTTACATTTCTGGAATGGAGCTCTTTGTCAAGAACTCTTGAAACCCATAATTTCTCTCTAGAGGTGAATGTCTAAGTCTTAAAAAAATTAAAATAAAAAAATCATGGAAAACCACTCCAGTTAAAGGTTGGGGTTGAAGGGTTTGATCCCAGCTGTATGTATGTAGCCCTGGAAAGGTCTTAACAGTAGAACTGGGCCTGTGGATGCCTGGGGCTATCCTGGAAAGTGAACTCCTAATCTGGGCCTTGTGGGGGAAGAAAGTGAGAGAAACCTTGTGCCTGCTTCACCCCCAAGGAATTGGCACATCTGTTGATTTATGAATTGTAAAGCGTTTAGTAAAAATCGGGCCACAATCTCGAGAAGAGTCCGCCAATGCCAAGCTCTTATGAGTTTTCTTATGATCTGTTGGGTGAGTGGCAGAGCTGGCTGCTGGTATCATTGTGCACTGCCTGGACAGGTAGAGTCCCGATCGGAGTGATCCGCATCTCTGGGCTGCTTGCTCTCTGACTTTCCTCCAGGTAGGCTGTTCCTGGGCAGGGTGAGGCGCCTGAGGCAGAAGGGGATATGTCCACCTGTACTTGCCTGGGGATCCTGTAGTTCTTCGTTTCAGTGTGCCTGAGCCAGCTTCCAGGGTCTGTCCCTATCCCTGGGTCCATCCTCCCCAGGTTCTGACCAGTGTCCTTGTGAGGATAGCACACAGATGTGGAGAGTGGGCCCCTTAATATGGAGTTGGGGGTGAAAAGAAGAGGTGGGCTGTGCCTGAGAGCAGGCACCTTCCTCACACCACAGTCACCCTCGGGACTCAGAATGCTAAATTTGAACCTGGCCCTCAAGGTCATTAGGAAGGCATAGTTCTCAGAATAGAAGGATAGGACATATTTTATTTAATAGCCTGGATTAATAACTTTTAAATATTTAGAATAAGTATGAGAACCTCATTTGTACTCCTGCCTGAGGACCCACACCCTAAGGGCCTTTGTGTCACTCTTTGAACTGACAGCAAGACAGCTCTCATGGCCCACACTCTAGGCTTGGGTACAGGGCCATGATGGTGCCTTTGTGCAAATCAGAGGAAGGCTCAGTCTTCTTCCACTCTCAGTGGTTGGATTAAAGACTGGCACCTCCTCTAGGAGGGCGAATTGGAGAAAGTCCCCATCTCCATGTCAGCAGGATGCACAACCTAGCCAGTGAAAGGCTATGTTTCTGCCTGTCCACACTGGTCACCTTTGTTCAGGGTGCAGCCTGCCACAGAGTTCATAGTACCTCAGACCTGAAACAGAGTGGAGCCATTGGTATGACCCAAAGGGAAAGTGCTGATCATCAAACCATTTTCCATGTAAATAGTCGTTCTCATCACTGTAGGAAGGTTTATTGTGTTTCATATTTGCCAAGTGCTCTGCGCACTTTACCTGGATTATTCCATTTACGTATGAGGCTATGAGGGTAGTATGGGTGTCATGCCATTGCACAGATGAGCAAGTTGAGGCTTGGAGAGGACAGGCCTAGCTTTGGCCCAGGGCTATTCAATAGTAAGTTCAAATCAGACTTGCCTGGCTTTTGAGTCTGTTAGCCCAAGCACTGCTCTGCCCCGCCCTTCATCATTTTTGAAAGCATTCTTTCTGCAGTGAACAAATGCTTCCTGGCCCCTGCTTCAGTGTGCTGGACCAGAACCTCCCTCAGGGGGGACAAAGACAGGCAGAGCAGGTAACAGGTGCTCTATTAAGGGCTGCCAAGTATTGCCATGGTTCTGGAGAAGCTGTTTACCAGGCTGAAAGGTGCCCCAGGTCACTGGAGGTCTTGTGGGGTCAGAGAGAAGCCTCCTGCAAACTAGGTGCATTATTTATGTCATCTGGGGGCAGGCTAAATAAGTACATTAAGAAGTAGCTACAAGGAGGAAGTGGGGTCGGGAAAGAGGGAGGAGGATGGTCAGGGCCAGTCCCTTCTCAGAGACAGTTACATCGTCATTCTCAGACCTGGGCCTCTACTGAGAGGGGTGGGACTTAATATCCACCCCACCTTCCATCTCAAGGTCAGAAAACTGGGAGGGAGAGGGAAAAGTGAGTCATTTGTATATTCTTGGGCATGTTGGGTTGGAACTCAGCCTCTGAGCACCCCAGGCTGTGATCCAGTCCCTGCCTAAATTGCCTTTCATTCCCAGAAGTGGCAGAGTTACCATTTACCATTTTAACCTTTTTTTTGGGGGGGAAACTTGTACTAGGGATTGAACTCAGGTCCTTGTGCTTGCTGGACAAGTGCTTTACCACTTGAGCCACGTTCTAGTGCCTTTGCTTTTAGTTCACAGCCTCGGGCTGTGATTCTCCTACCTCATCCTCCCAAGTAGCTAGGATTATAGGCATGCACCACCATGCCAGCCACTTTTGACTGTCTTAAACAATATTATTCTTTTACCACATTTATAGTTCTGTTTGCTGGCATTTCCAGGATACATACTCCAGATGCCGTGCTAAGATTTCATGTGTGTTACGTGGCTTAGTCCCGGAGCTGACCCCTGGGGAAGGTGCTGTTGTTGTTCCTGTTGTTCAGATAAGGAAATTTAGTAACTCTCCAAGGCCATACAGCCAGCAAATAAATAGCAGTGCTGGTTTCCTTGGTCTTACATCCTCAGTCTATACTGTGTGTAGCCATGATGGAAATTTGGGGAAAATGCAGAGAAAGTGCACAAGAAAATAAAAACAACTCTAATGCAATAGTCTAGAAGTAGAATATTTTACCACTGGGGCTGGTTCTAGAATGTGTGTGTGTGTGCACATGTGTGTGTGTACATGCACGTATGCAGGAACACATGTCTAAACCAAAGCAGGCAGGGTGATGCTGTGATGCTATTTTGTAAACTGAAGCTACCAATTTACAAAAAAATCACCTTAAAAGGACCTTCACAAGCTGGTCTCCACAGGGACACTGATTTCTAGGATCAGGTCGAGAACTGGAGCTGCATGTGATTTGTCTGTACTCTGTAGACTTGGCCAGGAGACCCAGGGACAGCACAGACAGCTTGCCCTGATAGCCACAGTTCATTTCGCCCCTGCTTTCCGTCTCCTGCTCTTGTAAAATAAATAAATAACATTTAAAACTTAAAGCCCTCTCCAGGATTTTATTCCATGCCTGGCCCTGCATTTCAATGCAAGAAGCAGAAGGCTTGTGAGCTATAAATAGCCCAAGCCTCTTCTGCACAGTGGCAGGAGCGTTTGTAGGTTCCGTCTCCTCCCAACCTGGTGACCTGGATTACTTCCTTCCTGCAGTAGCTGCATTCCTTGCTGCCTCCCCTGTCCATCCTGTACAGAGCAGAGCAGGGGCCTCTCCACGAGTAGTATCTGAGTGCCTACATGGACCAGGCTCTTGGGACTGGGCACACAGGCTGAGTGAGACACTATCCCTGGCTCAGCCTGCTGCGGTACGGGGTGGGCACATGCACACATGTCTGCAGGTGAGAATCTTCTTCACTGTGGACACTTGAAGAGGGATCCCTGGCTCTGGGAATCAACCAGATAAGGCTTGCTGGAGAAGCCCTGGCAATGGTAAAAAGGAAAAAGAAGCCTGGGGAGGAGGCGGCCTAGAAGAAGGAGCCTGTGGGTCCAGGGTGCCATGCTTGGCACAGTCAAAAGCGAGTCTTCGCTATTATTAGAGAGACCACATGGCACTTGAGAACAGGTCTTGGGTTCCTTTAGTGGTTCCGAAAGCTTCTGGAGTCCAGTGATCCTGGATGAGGAGGGCACTCAGCCTTTCACTGGTCCATGATTCTCCACTTGCTCTTCCATCTGGAACCAGACCAGTCAGTTTCCAAACCTCTGTGGAGCCTGGAAATCCATCGCCTCACATGCTCCCCAGTGGTGCTGATACTCAGCCATATTTGGGATTCAATGTGTTGATCTGGTTTCCATCTGGGACCTGTTTGCATCCCCTGCTGAATGGGGGCTTTGTCTCCCTTGGCTGCTTCTCAGGACAGGGAAGGGAGCTTATAGCTTCTCGGACTCCTCCTTCCATCAGTAGGCACTGGGCTGCAGGAAGTCCTTCCCTTGAGCTGAGAGTCACCTTCTCCATTAGTCCTAACAGTCCTAGTGACATTTGTGCACACCTCTGCTGTCCACAGAATACTCATTTAATTTGGGAGGCAAAGGATGCATAGATTTTCAGTTCAGACAGACCTGGGTTAAAACCCCACCCATCCCCACCTTTTTTTCTTACCCCATGAGTTGTGTCTTTAAACGAATGATCTAATCTCTCTGAGTCCTCTGTGTTCTCATGGAGGAAGGAAAGATAATCTCTCAGAAAACTGGAAAGATTAAGGGACATGTGTGAAATGGGCCCAGGACAGTCACTTCACAGTAACTTATTATTGCTCTAATGAAAGATGTTTGCATGGTAAATTCAAAATTCAAGAGTTTTTTATTGAGTGCTTCATGTATGCCCAGCCCTACTCATTGTTTGATGCATCATGAGAAAGTTCTCACTAAATCACAGGCATTGTTAGTCTTGTTTGATCTTCATGATATTGGTGGGGTGGGTAGTAACATTTTACTGATTAGAAGATAAAGGTCAGAGAGGTTGGGGAGTTTCTAAAACCCACTAAGCTGGCAAAAGTGGTCCTCAGAGAGATGTGCAATCTGGCTATTCAGCTAGCTCTCTTGGTTAGGCTGCAGCCTGAGTGTGGTCTGAGTCTCAGATCTGCTCTGACAGCTGCAGGTGTAGCCAATACCCAGTCCACTGTCCTCAGTGCCCTTTCCACCCTGAGTTACTGCCTTTGCCCAACTCCAGGCCCCACCAGATTTCTCACCTCAAGGCTGGCTCTTGTTGGCTGTGGAATGCCTCTATTCCTTGCTTTCCCATCCTAAGAAAGTGAAAAGGAGTGTCAGCCAGTATGTTCTTTCTCTTAGGGGAGCTGGCTATTTGGTCAGCTCTCTCCACGGGATGAAAGTCACTGTCCCCTGGTAGAGTCATCAGTAAGGAAATGGAAAAAGATGTAGCTAAAGAGGGTCCCTATCGTGAGACATACATGTGCGTTGCTGGTGATGTGAGTCTCAAGTGAATGGTTCCTGTGTCTTTTGTCCTGTACAAGATGTTGACTTAAACTGTCTTCCTGTGAGCCCTTCTCTGAGCTCTCTTCTTTCTCTGGCACAACCTTGGTCTCTCTGTGTCTCCTCTTTATGCCACGCCTTCGTTTACCAGGTGAATCTAATTTCTATTAGCCCCTGACAGTGGAAAAACTAAGGGTGGGAGTCACAAGACCGTGTTCGAGACCAGCACTGTCCAACAGAAATTTCTTCCATGGTGGGGATGTTCACATGTACACATGCAAAACAGTAGCTGCTAGCACGTGTGGCTCTTCAGCGTTTGAAATGTGGCTGGTATGACTGAGGACCGAATTCTTAACTTTAAAAGTTTAATTAAAGTAAGTGGTCAGGTGTGACTGGTGACCACTGTACTGGGCAGAAAAGCTGTGGATCCAGCTCTGCACGTACAGAGCTGTGAGACCTCAAGAACTTTCTTTTCTCCTGGGAAGATGAAGGTTGTCATTTAGAATAGAGACTGGTCTGTAGTCAGCTAGATCTGGGGAAAATTTCAGTTCTGCCAAATCCCAACTCTGAGATCTTGGGCAAGTCGCTAAACTGCTCTGGGCCTCAGTTTCCTCATTTATAAATTGAGCATAGTAACAATCACTTCTCAAAGTTAAATGAGGTTTAAATGAGATAGTTTTCCGGGTGCTTCATTCCTCATTATCACAAGAGTAGTTGTAGGTGGCATCTATAATGATGTCATGTTCTCCTCTTGCCTCTTTGGAAAACTCTTGTCAAGTCAGGTTCATAAAATGCTTCTTTTCAAAGATGGAGTTCTTAACTGTGAATCTCATGTAATTATATACAAGTTGTATCATTGTGCACCTGTTATTTTTTCTGAGAAAAACCAGAATTTTTTTTTTTCTAGAGAAAACCAGCTCTCAACAGATTTTCAAGGAAATCCAAAAGGTTTAAGAACTCTGAAACCTGACACATGTGCAGCAGGCCTGGGTGTGACCAGGGCGACAATAAACTCTGGCCCCAGGCTGCCAGAAGCCCTGTCTGAGCCTGCCACCGTCAAGCTACATAGGTCTGTTGAACTTCAGCCTCCCCATCTGTGAGATGCGGATAATGCAGGATGTTTTGTGAATTGTTGGGATTAAGTAATGCTGCATGTTAACTGTGTGGTATAGCACCTGGCACGTGTGCCCAGTGAACACCAGCTGTTATCATCATCATTGTCATTGTCACCACCGTCATGAGGACTGGTGCTAGGAGGGTCTGTCTCCCAAAGTCTGAACCTTATTTTGTACCATATCCCCTTCTCGCTCTGTGCCAGCCACTCTGGCCAACTTGTTCATGGAACATTTCAGACATAAAACTGCCAACGGTCTTTATATTCCTAACCCCTGTGTCAGAAACTTTCCCCTTAGACATCTGAGGTTTATTTCATTACCTCCTTCTGCTCTTTACCAGCATATAGTGGTGAGGCTTACCTGACCCCTCTATGAGAGAAACTCCTGCCGTCGCTCATGGCCATCTAACATCCGTTCTCTTGTTATTTATTTGTTGTTTTTGATGTTTGCTTACCTCCCCCAGAATAGAGCTTTAGGAGGGCTGTTTGGTTTTTCTTTCCTTTGCCCCCTGTGTGAATTCCAGGGCCTGGAATGGTAGTTGACATATAAAAAGTATTCAAAAAATCCCTCACGAGTGAATGAATCTCATCTCATCTGTGGTAGGAAGACCCCTGTGGGTTCTTAAGCTCCACAGATGTCTGCTATGTAGTATTTCAGTAAACCCTTCCCTGTGCCAGGATGGGCCTTAGGTTCTTGGGATAGAAAGGTAAATAACATTTCTGTTCTTGGAAGACTCATAGGCCTGGCAGTGACCATAGTATGGTTCTCTTCTGAGCCTTTCCCACATCTGTATCTGCTGACTTGTGAGGCTGTCCTGTTTACCATCTGACTTCCATCTCAGAGTGAAAGGGTTCAGGGCAAGGACCTCATCTGTTGTGCTCAGTGCTTTGTTCTCAGCACTAGGACAAGGGCCAGCATATGAACCCAGCACATGAAAGAACAAAGCAGGATGTGGGTGGGTCAGGGCCAGTAGAAGGGTCCATTGGTTTACCAGGGAGGGGAAACTGGCCCTGCCTGGGGAAGCATGGGACAAAGCCATGGGAGGTCACATGGGGGGATGAGGATGCTTCTGTCCCTTGACAGTTTGCCTAGCCCCTCGCTTGGCCAACCATGAAGCAACCTGGGAACGATGGGAGGGTTATGGCTTTCTCTCCCTTGGGAGGCTGGGTGGCCCTTCTATATTTCAGCTTCTGCCTGAGTCTCTGTCCTTGGAATTAAAAATAGCCAAGGATGGGAGTGCAAGGACTCACTGTCCTTCTCTGCACTGAGCAGGGATTCTGTTACTTCTTCTCAAAGGGGGCTGCAGGGCCATGGTTTTGAGAAGGCAGCAGCTTAAAGACAGCCCCCCCTGCCCCTTTAAGGACAAGTACATACCTCTTTCCCCCATCTGGCATAACTTTAAAAGAGCTATGGATGTTACAGCTGGAAGGGTTCTCTGGGGTAGGCAGACATCTGGCAGGAAGCCCCATCAGCCTCCAGACCTGGGACCTTGGCAGACATCACCAATCAATCAAGACACCCTTTTCTGCCAAGTCCAGACACAGTGTAAGAATTCTTAACATAGGATATTTCAGGCAACAGCTACCACAGTTAGGGAGGGAGAGAGAGGGACAGAGAGCATATTTGTTATCCCTAATCTAATACATGGGGGCAGGGGAACTGAGGCTCAGAGAGGGGCAAAAACATGTCTGATGTGGCACAGGAAGTCAGTAGTGGAGCTGGGACCTGACCCAGGAGTGTTAAGTCCTCATTGAGGCTTTCTTCACTCTGTCCCCTATTGCATCCTCTTTTCTACCAGAAGTAAGGTTTCTGTATGCAGAAAATGGCTTTTAACCCATGGATTGCAAGCCCCCAAATTTTCTGCAACATACCGTATGTGCTGGCAGGTTCTTTTCTAAGGGAGGAGTGAATTGCTTTCATCAGCTCTCAAGAGGCTCATTGCATGATCAAGAAAAGTGATGAAATCAGAAAAGAGAGTGAGTCTTGCTACTTGGAATGTAGGTCACAGATCAGCTGCCTTGGCCTTAACCTGGGAGTTGTTAGGAAAGGCAGGCTATTAGGTTCCACCCAGGGCCTGCAGAATCACACTTTGCATTTTACAAGATCTCTGGGTGATTCATTTGCACATTAACATTGAGAGGCACAGTGCTGGAATTCATCCAGCTATGATTTCTGTGTGGAGAACCTGCTGATTGCCAGGCACCTGCATAAGTCTTATGAGGTAGGACTGGTCCCTGCCCTCATGTGAGAGTGAAAAGAAACAGAGACAAGAAAGTGCCCTGCTGCTCTGCAGCTCTACTAAGGCCAAATCAAGGGAGGTACTGTGTCAACTATTTAAAGATAAAAGGTAGCATTTCCTATACAAGGAGTAAGAGACCCCAGCATGCATTGAGCTGGTATGCAGGAGTTTCTCTTTGGGAAGCCTTAGTGGGCATCTGGTGAACTGCTGTCTTGAACAGAGGGACTGGTCTTGGGTTGAGAATGAGTTGAGCAGGAGCTACAGGGAATGTGTAGCTCAGGGTCAGCACTGCTAGCCACCTGTGATACTGACCATAGCACCTAAGGTGGATTTGGGCTATGCGTTGATGACAGGTGGTTCCAATTGGTCTCAACTGATCCCGGCTGTTCTCCAGAATCTGGTAGGCTCTGAAGGAAGCTGGCCATGTGTTAAGTGAGGAAAGTGGTAATGGTGAACCTGCAGCATAGACAGAGGGCTTCCCCTAGTGGGGTTGGGAGGAAGGAGATGATCACTTTCAGTCCCTCCATCTGTACTGCATCTCCATTCTCCATGTACCCATGACATGTTTTCATCCATGGGTCTTTGTGGGTTATAAGTGCACATGTGTGTTCTGAAGATGACATGTGTAGAGTCCAAACTGCACAGCTCAGACCTTATCCTGCTTTTGCAGTAGACTTCAGCTCAGCTGGAGCCTGCCCTTCCCTCTCCTCCCCTCGAAGAGTCCTTCCCTAGCCTCACACTGCTGGCTCTGTGACCCTCTGGGAATCTTTGTAGAATAGGAGTTAAGAGCCAGGCCTGGGCTGAGACTGTCGCTCAGTGAGAGAGTGCTTGCCTAGCATGCACAAAGCCCTGGGTCCCATCCCCAGCACGGGTAATCTATCTATCTGTCTATCAATAAGCTTATTGGAGATCTAATTCACATACCATAATACATTTCACCTGTGTATAAAGTATATAGTTCTAGGGGTTTTCATACATCCAGGATTGTACAGTCATCATCACAACCAATTATAGAACATTTTTGTCACCCCAAAAGAAACTGTTCCCAGTAACAGTCACTTTCCATTCCCTCTCATTCCTGCCTTGGGATCCACTCCAGTAATCTGTTTTCTATCTGTAGATTTGCCTATGCTGAATATTTCACATAAATATAATTATTGAATTTTTTTTGTGATGAGTTTCTTTCACTTCGTGATGTTGTCAATGTTTATCTGTGTTATAGTGTGTACTTCATTCCTTTTGGTGGCTGAACATCACTGCCTTGTGTGTGTATACCAGTTTTTTTGTTGTTGTTGTTGCTGTTGTTTTGGTGTTTTTGGTTTTTTTTTTTTGTGGTGCTGGAGTTTGAACTCAGGGCCTACATCTTGAGCCACTCTAGCCCTTTTTTGTAATGGGTTTTTTTGAGATAGGGTCTTGTGAACTATTTGTGTGGGCTGGCTTTGAACCGAAATCCTCCTGATCTCTGCTTCCTGAGTAGCTAGGATGACAGGTGTGAGCCACCAGCACCTGACTGACAGTTTGTTTATCCCTCATTTGTTGATGGACATCTGGGCTGTTTCTGCATGTTGATCATATGGCTGATGCTGCTGTGGACATTTGTATTCAGCTCTGATGGATGAGACTTGTTTTGCCTCCTGCCTCCATCACTTTACTTGCTGTGGGACCTTTGGCAAACTGCTTGAGTTCTCAGAGCCTCCATTTTCTGAGACTTTCTGGGAAATGGAGACACTACTGTGTTTCTCAGAGTTGATAATAGTGGCTATAATTTACTTGGTTTCTCTTGTTTCATCATGATAGGCACTACACATGTTACATCATTGAATTCAGCTCCACCTGGGACATGAGATAATTTGTTTTACAATGACTGCTGGGCCAGCAGGAATCATTTAGTGACTGGATGAGTTCTTTTTCCAGCATGTGTGCTGGGGAGGGAGCCCTCCAACCCCTTATACTTTGGGATTTCTTTCCTTTTAATACATTTTTAAAACATAGAGAAAAGTACAACGCTGAAAGAACTCTTCATTGTTCTGTGATTCGTTTCCCCTCTGCCATAAAAGCAACATGCCCCAGATAGGACTTTCTCCTTCACCCTGGATTCCGGAAGAATTGATGCTACCAAACCACTGCTAACTCATAAAGGATGATTAATGTAAGCAAGAACTAAACCTTTGTTCTGGAAGCCACTGAAATTGGGGGAGGGGTCTTTTGTTACTCAGCATAACCTAGTGAAAAATGACTAATACATTGAATCCTTATGACAATGTGCGATGGCTTCCATGATTATTTCTAGTTTACAAGCAAATTGATAGGTTCAGTAACTTTTTTTTTCACTTAGGCAGTTTTTAATGTAAGTTGAAAGACTACTCTATTCTTGCATCTTCTCAATTGTTTCTTCCTTATATTTCTTTTCCAACTTGGCGAGATTTGGCTTTCAATTCCAGGATCTTTTTTCGGTCTTTGTCCAGTTTTAGCCTGGTGATAACCACCTTGCTGGGGCGAATGCCCACGTGGACAGTTGTGCTACTAGCCTTTCCCACTGTACCCACTCAATGTAGATAACATATTTCTTCCGGTAAACCTGGACGACTTTGCCAGTCTGTTGACCTTTGCAGGGCCCTTGCATGACGTGAACATCATCATCCTTTCAGATGGGCGTGGATCGAACATTGAACTCCTGTCTCAGCTCTTTGGAAGGAGGGGAAGACATAATCTGCCAGCGAATGTGGAGTGGTGCATTGAAATGCCTTTTACGGTTCTTGCTTCAGTCAGAAGTCACAAACAGATTGAACTTCATTCTGGCTGCTGCTCCAGCAATGGCCACAAAAGGGAAGAGCAGTAACTTTCTTTAGTTTGCCTGGAAAGTGGTAGAGGGCTGCTTTAACTCTCAAATCCAGTTATGCTGACTCCATAGCCTGTGCTCTTAAGATGGAAGTATGTGGGCTGTGTTTGGTGAATGATGAGTAATTCAGTGTAGATGGAACACCTGGTATGTGCATGACGTCAAGCTCATAGTATAGGTTTGGGGCAAATCCTGGAAGTCTTGACTGCTGTGTGTATTGTGAAGCTTCCCAGTGCCAGATGGGAACATAGACTGTACCTTTTGCCTGCAACCCCACTTCTTCCAGAGTGTGTCAGTTTGCCCAAAGTGCTAGTGGGAATGGCTTCCTTGGGAAAGGTAACCATTGATGAAAAACTTCCAGTGGGGTCTTCCTTCCCATGATTGCTGAATTGCCCCTTCTCTAGAAAGTCTTTCTGTGTTGGCTGGAGTGGAGTGAGTGACTTTCCCCTGACAACCTGTGCTAGAAACAGGACACCCTCCATCCCTGTTACCCCAAATGCACTTACTCTACATCCAGAACTTTTCAGCCTTCATTTACATGTTGGTTCCACATTTTTGCCTTCTACACATTTTCCTTTTGTCAACAAGCCTGCAGTTGTGCCAGAGGTAACACTTGTATGTACAATGAAATATCATTTTATTTGCAATTAAGTATATAATTCGCCATTGACACAACTCTACCTACAACTCAGACCGTGCCTCTCCCTGCAGTGCTGGATTATTATCCTTCTCCCAGGTTCCCATGATACCTGCATATATCTCTGCCCTTATACTATACTACATTATAATTACAACACCTTGTGTTATAACTGCCCCTTTTCTTGTCTTTTTTTTCTGGTAGACCGAGAGTTTCAGCAAAGTCCGGGTTTAATTCATCTGTGTTATGAGTCTCCAGCAGAGACTCTGCATTGAATAGGTGATTAGTAAAGAGTTTGTTGAATGAATGAAAATGACTTATCTGTTTCATTTTCCCTCTCCCTCCACTACCTTTAAGCTCCTTAAGGATGAAGACTTTTTTACTCTAATCCCCAGCACTAAGAAAAGTGTGGCACCAAAATGAACCCAATAAGTATATATTTCATTGGATAAATGAAAATTGTGTTTCCTTCTAGGGGCAGAACCCTTTAAGAGTTGCAAAGCACATTCATATACGTTACCTGGTTGATCCTCTCAGAACCATCCCTCTCCGTCCCTAGTGCTCTCAAATCCTTACCGTGTGCCCTTTGCCTCTCTTGTTTCCACACATCTCCTCTCTGTCATTATGAGCTCTCCTTTTTCCTTCTTCAAGTTCCCCCCTCCTTTTTTTTCTGGGGCTTGAACTCAAGGCCTACACCTAAAGCCACTCCACCAGCCCGTTTTTGTAAAGAGTTTTTGCGGGATAGGGTCTTTTGAACTATTTGCCTGGGCTGGCTTCGAATTGTAATCTTGCTGATTTTTGCCTCGAGTAGCTAGGATTACAGGTGTGAGCCACCAAATCCTGGCCCTTCAAATCCTCTTGGAAGGGTTTCTGGGTGGGTATTCACACCATCCCCAGCTTAAAGGATAAAAGTTATACCCAGGTCTGCATTACACCAAGATTGTGCTCCTGTTTGGGTGAATGGAAACTTGAGTTTCAACTTTCCCTTGGGGAAGTGGACAAGACTTAACCTTCACTGGAGGCTGAAGATTGAGTGAAGGGAGCCAACACCTCTCACAGGCTCTGGTTGAACCTAGTGGCAGTTCCTGCCTTTATGTGGATGATTCTTTGAGGGCAGAGTTTCAGGAATTAGCAAGCTGCTGGGATTGTGGTTTAAAATCACTGAAGATGCCTCCTTGTTCTGACATCTCCCCTGCTTGTGAGCTCCACCTCTGCCCCAGGCAGGCCCGGGCTGCTGCACCCCGTCAGCACCACAGACAGTTCCTGCAGCTGGTGCTGGGGCTGGGGCTGCTGAGTAAAGCTGTGACCTGGTACTGTAGGCCGCTTACTGTACACAGTACCAAGAGAGCCGAAACACGTCAGAATTTAACTGTGACTTGACATTTGTTGTCATTTGCACCTTGATCTTGACGATGTTGAAAAACCTTGTCTTAGAATGAATGGAATAATGATAATTTATTAGAGCTGATGTTGGTGAGCAGTTGACCATTGGTTATAAAGAGGTTAATGATAATAACTAGCATTTATTGAATACCAGCTGTGTTCCAGACCATTTTTTACTCCTTCCTCTCCTGCTCTGGATGCTGACTACTCTCTGTACATTCACTTAACAAATCTTACATTTGGAGACTACAAATTGAGCCAAGTGGACAGTAAATCCACAGTCTTTCCACCATCCTTCTTCCTAAACTGTTTCCTGTTCATTGAAGGAAATCTACTGTGTAAAGCTTTCCAGCCTACACCATGCTTTAACCCTTTAAGAAGCATTCCAGCTGGGCACTGGACTTACACCTGTAATTCCAGTTACTCAGGAGGTGGAGAGCAGAGGACAGCTATTCAAGGCCAGTCCAAGCAAAAGGTTAGTACGACTCCATCCCAAAAAACAAGCTGGTTGTGGTGGTGTGCACTTGTCATCTGAACTCTGTGGGAGGTGTAGATAGAAGGATCATAGTCCAAGGCTGGCCCTGGGAAAATAATGCAAGGCCCTATTTGAGAAATAAGTAAAGCTTAAAAGGGCTTGGGGTATGGTTCAAGTGGTAGAGCACCCACTGCTCAGTAAGTGCGAGGCCCCGAGGTCAAACACCAATACCACCACCACCACCACCACCAACAACAACAAAAGAAACATTCTAAATGTATATTCTGTGATACAGCATTTCTTTTTTCTTTCTTTCTTTCTTGCTGTACTGGGGTTTGAACTCAGGCCCAACACCTTAAGCCACTCCACCAGCCCATTTTTGTGATGGGTTTTTCGAAGGCTTTTTTTTTTTCTTTTGGCGGTAGTGGGGTTTGAACTCAGGGGCCTCACACTTGTCAGGCAGGCACTCTACCACTTGAGCCACTTCGCTAGCTGTGATGGGTTTTTCAAGATAGGGTCTGGTGAACTAATTCCCCAGGCTGGCTTCGAACCAAGATCCTCCTGATTTCTGCCTCCTGAGTAGCTAGGATTGCAGGCATGAGCCACCATCACGCGTCAATCCAGCATTTCTACTCCTAGTTTCATGCCCAGAAGAACACCGCACAAATGGTCACCAAAAGACACCAAAACCAAGAATGTTTTTGGCAGAGCCATTTGTAATATCTCCATATGGAGATTGCCCAAATGCTCACTGACAAGAGAATGGGTGAAAATTGTTTGGTTGTGTTCGTGCGGTGTAGTGCAATATAGCCATGAGAGCAAATGAACTACAAGGAAACAATCAATGGGATGAACCTAACAAACATACTGCTGAGTGAAAGGAGCCAGACCCTGGGCACTAAGAAATGCGCACTAAGTGAGTCTGTCGATCAGGAGTACAAGTAGGCCACACAGTCTGCTCTTAGGAGTAAGGGTATTGCTGCTGTCGGAGGGGAAGTAGCTGGAAGTGGGCACGAGGGGCTATGGTTCTGTAGATGACTGCATTGTGTAACCTTCATCAAGCTGAGCACTTAACACCTGTTCACTATATAGTTGTACACTTTTCTGTGTGTTACAATTCAACAAGCAGTTGTTTTGAAACATCTTTTCCAGAGGAAAAGAAGGCACTGAGACTTCTGTGTGCAGAATGCTGGGTAAGAAATTTGGAATGTGACTAGTGACATGGAATGTTTGGAATTATTCAATATAAATAGAAAAAGGAAAAAGAAAAACATAAATAGAATATAGAGCACAGTGGGGGACAGGGAGGCAGGGAAAACAAAACAACGCAAGGCTGAACTTGCAAATTGGGACCAGGTCAGAAGGGCAGAATGTTGAGGCCTTTGGAATTAATTCTGCAAGCAGTGGGTGCCATTGGAGATGGGTTGCTTTTTGTTTTGGGAGGTGTTTTGGGGATTTTGAACACAAGGCCTGTGCTTGCTAGGCAGGCGCTCTACCACTTGAAGTATGCCCCAACCCTTTTTTGGTTTAGGTATTTTTTGAGTGGGAACTTTCATTTATGCCTGGGCCAGTGTGGACCTCATCCTCCTTTTTTTTTTCTTTTGGCAGCACTGGGGTTTGAACTCAGGGCCTTGCACTTGATAGGCACGTACTCTTACTGCTTGAGCCACTCAGCCAGTGTGTGTGTGATGGTTTTTTTCAAGAGAGGAGCTCATGAACTATTTGCCCAGGGCTGGCTTGGAACCACAATCCTCCTGATCTCTGCCTCCTGAGTAGCTGCGATTACACGTATGAGCTGCTGGCACTTGGCTCACAATCCTATTTGTGCTTCCCACATAGCTGGTATGATAGGCACATGGCACCATGCTTGCTTTTATTGGTTGAGATGGGGTTGGAGAACTTTTTTGCTCAGGCTAACTTTGAATTGCTATCTTTCCAATCTTCCACCCAGCCATCACAGGTTTTTAATCAAAGAGATGATGTGTTCAGGATTGAGGTTTATTGATTTTATTTAGTTATTTCTTTATTTATTATGAGTACTGGAGACTGAACTCAGAACCTCTTGCTTGCTAGGCAGGAGCTCTATGACTTGAGCCATGCCTCCAGCCCTTTTTTGTTTTAGTTATATTTCATGTAGTGTTTTGTCTGATCCTCCTCTAACTATAGCTTTCTCTGTACCTGGGACCACAGGTGAGTACCACTATGCCCAGCTTATTCATTGAGGTAGGGTCTCACCAGCTTTGTGCCTGGAGTGGCCTAAAACCTTGATTGTCCAATCTCTACCTTCCAATTAGCTGGGATTACAGGCATGGGGTTTAAAAAGCTCATTAAGGCCACAGGAAGGAGAGCTTTGGTGCTGGGGACACCACTGGCATAGAGGAAGAAACTAATAGGTATTTTGAAGGGTTTTTGCAGTGCTGGGGATCAAACCCAGGGCTTCATACATACTAGGCAAGCACTCTGCCATTTGAGCCATATCCCCAGCCTTTCCATTTATTTATTTTTCGTTTCTTTGAGTCTTGCTATATAGTCCAGCTGGCCTTGAACTCACAATCCTCCTGTTTATGCCTCCTGAGTAGCTAGGATTATAGTCACCACACTTGCTGAGGGAGAAATTGAGATGAGATGAAACTGTTAGCTGTACTCAAACTCACACAGCTAACAAAGTAATTAGGGTCACATTCCCAGCTCAGGCAGTCAGACTCCATGGTCCAGTCTTTGGGTCAGTCAGCTCTACTGTCTCCCAAAGACACTACAGGAGTATCGGTGAATGGCTGTTAACTGAAGAGAACAGAGAGGTTGTCGGTCAGGAGACCTGAATTCTTACACCAATGTGGTCAATGACACCTGCTCCTCCTGGGGCTTTAGTGGCACTGTATACAGGGAAGGCGTTAGTCTGGAAGTGCTCTCCAAAAGGATCTTTTCTGAGGAAAGCAGATTCTGGTAACTGTAGGGAGAGGAGGAAGGTGAGAGCTCTTACAGAAGTGGTCAGGCTTTGTGCTTCCTTGGGCTGCCCTTGGAGTGACAGCTAGAGGTAACATAGTGGCTTTGGAGGCTGAGTATTACATATGGTTCCAGTCCTCAATTTTCAGGTGGATTTCCAGGCCTGGGCAAGGGAAGCATAGAGAATGAAGTCTCTGGAAATAACTAGGCCAGGGAAAGGTGGACTGTGGAGGAAGAGGAGGCAGCCACTTCCAGGGTATTTATTTCGGAGGGACAAGAAGGGCAGTTGCTGTAGGGAAGAGGAAGTAGTGTGCCAGGGTCCTTGGTGCTTCTGTCTTCCTGATGTAAAATAACCCAGTCACTGGAGCTCTCGTGTTGGGGACAGCTTCAGAGGCTAGACTTGGGCACCACAGAGAGGGGATTAGACACTGGTCAGGAACTTAGTTAGGAACTTAGGGTCTGAAGTCACATAATCTCTCTCAACTTCAGGCTCCTGTCTAGAAAAAAAAAAGCTGATAATGCTCATCTTTACTAAAAAGCTGAAGTGGGAAATTATTGAATTTGTTTGCGCCTTCCTCTCCTCGTCAGCATGTTCATGGTGTCTCTAGTGGGTACGGGTGTATATAAGCTCTGTTTCCACACAGACCTGGGTGTTAACTCCCACTCTGTCTTGTCTGGTGTGAACCTGGATTCGTTGCTCATCTTCTCTGAGCCTGAGTTATGGTGGGGTTGACTTACATGCCTAATACTGCTCAGTACAGGGTAAATGCTAAAAATAATCATATCTGCTTTTGTAACTTATCATTATCATTTTATTATCCTGCTCCTTGTGAACACTTGCCTTTAGAAAAAGGTACATTAACCACATTCACATTCAAATATAAACAACTGAATAAGATTTACTTATTTTCTTTACTGGAGAATTTGGATTTTTCTTGGGGACACAGCCTTAAAGCTAATTCAATTAAACACAGGGTTAGTGGGATGGGCCTCGTGAGCGCTGTCCTAGGTGCTGAATGGAAGCAAATGAGGAATGTAAACACAGAGTTAAGAGGACTGGCTGTGTCGGTGGTGTAACTCTAGCAGAGCACTTTCCTAGCAAGCATGAGGCCCTGAGTTTGGAATACAGTTGTGCCATGAATCTGTGTGTCCTTGGAAAAGATACCTGACCTTCTTGGTTTTCATTTTCTTCCTCTGTAAAGCGGGGTAGTCACTAACTCATGGTTCGTTTTGAGAAGTTAGTGAGATAATGCCTATGCAAAATCCTTTGCACAGCGTGTGGCACAATGGTAACAGCCACATTTGCTGAGTGCCACCACCCTCCTAAGATGTCCTGGAGGATGAACTGTTATTACATAGTTACATGACCTGTTTTATTTAATGCTCATAGCAGACCTAAGAAGTTGGTGAAATATATAGAAAGTGCTTGATAAATTATGGAATTGTTTGTAATTAAACTCTGGAGATTGAGTAGAATTTAGATGAGGAATAAAGGAAAGGAAAGAGAACCAGGATTGAGAAGCTGCTGAGGATAAACATGGAGCACTGAGCTGTGCAGCCAGGCCAGGGGATGTGGGGAAGGAATCAGAGAGTGAGAATCTCCAGTTCTGGGCTCAATCAGATTAAACCTAATTTGGCAGGTGGTGAAAAGCCATCCTAAAGTTTCAAATAAGATTCTGGCATGATTTATGAATTTGTGTTTTATTTTCATTTATATTATAGAACTAATACATTTAATTGTAAAAAAAAAAAAAAGTCGTATGACATTGGAGCATACAAAAGAGAAATAAAATATCTTTCCCAGTGTGCTCGTTGAAATATAAATCAGCACAGCTGTTTAACAGTCAGGTAAAACTAAACAAATACCTACTCCATGACCCAGCAATGCTACTCAAGGTATATTTCTGTAAGACATAGGTACAGATGTTCATCAAAAACCTTGCACTAAAACAACCAGAGTAGCATTACTCCTCATAGTTCTAAATTAATGAAAAAGAAGCCAAAGCTGTCACCAGAGCAATGGATAGATAAGTTGTGGATAGTCAAACAGTAGGTTGGCATATGACACCGATAATAAACAGTCTGTACTACCAACAATATACATGAGTCTCAAGTGATGTGGTAGTGATCAGGAGAAACTAGCCCCTCTAAACATTCAAAGCCAGGGAAAACGAACAGCTGACATTACAGAAACATGGTGGCTACCCTTGTAAACAAGTTAGTGATGAAAGATGGGGTCCAAGGGGTTCTCAGGACCCTGATAATGCTATTTCTTACCCACGTGCTGGTTACCTGAGCGTGTTTAGCTTGTAGAAATTTGTCAAGCAGTACACTTAAGGTTTGTGAGCTCTTCTGTATGTATCTTACACTTAGATTACGAAGTCACAAGAAATGATCTCCCACGTACCTCCTCGAATAGTCTTTCTCCCTGCAGTCAGTTATTCACCATTAGCAGTTTGGTTCATTTCCTTTCAGGTTTTTCTGTGCATATACATAAATATAAAGTTCATTCTCTCTCTCTCTCCTCCCTCCACATGCACACACACAGAGCTATCTATAGCTTTACAGAAATGGCACATGTTTTACATACTGCCCTGCAGCCTGCTTTTATAACTTGTCAGTATGTTGAGGGAGTCATTCCATGTCACTGTAAATGTAAATGCTTCTTTTCGACAGTTACACAATATTTTATTCTGATGACTTGTTATTTAGGTAACTGGTCCTGTATCAATAAACAGTTAATTCCAACATTTCATTGGTGTGACTACTGTGGGAAAGCCCTTTGTGCATGGCTTTGTGTGCTTGTATGACTGCCTGTGTAGAATGAATTAGTGGCGTAGAATGCCATGGTCTGAAGTCGTGGTTTAGTCTGTTAACAGCTTGTGGGTGGGTGCGTTGGAAGCAGGGAGAGCAGTTTGGAGGCTATTGAAATGGTGTAAGCTTGAGGTAGCAGGGGTGTCTGACTGAAAATGGACAAGAAGGGAGACATACAAGGTCTGAGAGGTATTAAGGGCAAAGACTTCATAAGACTTGACATCTGATGAAAGAGGAAAAAGCTGGGCGATCCTGGGAGGTTCTGAGTCTTGTGTGAAGCTGACTGTGGGAATTAGGGCCAGTGGTGGGTCTAGTTTGGGCCAGGTTGAATCCATGGAGCCTTCTGCTCATTCAGTAGTGATGTCCAGAATGCAGTGAAGTATGGCTGTGGTCAGAGTTAAGGGCTACAGACAGTTGCAGGATTCATTTGCATAGGCTGATTCTGAGATTGTGGGGGAGAATGAAGTCATCAAAGGGGAGCAGAGAGAGAGAGAATGAGAGAGCCCAAGGACTGCATGGCGAGAGCCTAATGTGGGGGCAAGGGCTGGGGCAGGCAAGGACAAAGGCAATGTCTCCGTGGGCAGGAGGAGACTCAACAGAATTCACTGTCAAGAATGTTAAAGAAGAAGGGAGCAACTTGGTTCAAAGGATGAAATAATGAGTAGCCTAAGTTAGTCTCTATCCCTGTTGGCACCCAATGAATGTTGTCATTATATTGTGCACTTGTTCTGCCAAGCACTTAACACACTTGTGAGCACAAAGTGTGCTCATCTGCTTGTGGGCAGTCTCACTATTGGTACCTAAAGTTTATAGGACTCAAACTCCAAGTGCCCACAATGGTGTCTCATGATAACCGTGCATGAAGTAGCCTGTTGTTTGTCCCTCTTAACCATACATAGAGAACATGCCCTCCTCTGCTCTGTGACCATCATGAACTGACTCTTCACCGTGGATGGTGGGGGTTCTCTTGCAATGCTGGCACCATCTGTGCGAATAGTTTTCAGGTTCGAATCTTGGGACACCTTATGTAAGGTTTCCCCAGAGCAGACCCAAGGAGCGAGACAAGAAGGAGAGGACACGGACAAGGGTGTGACCACCAGCGGATCCATGGAGGGTGGCCCAGCCCCTTCCTCAGTGCTGCTCTGGAGCCTGTGTATGCCTCAGAGTCATTCTGACCTGAGTTGAGCTTCCTTTTTCTCTTTCAGTTAAGTCTTTCATTAAGGGTCAGAGCAGTGGCAGGGTAGGGTTTACACATTCTCAGATGCTCTAACTCCACCTCTGTGGTGGCCAGGTACACTCAGTAGCACAAAGGAAGACTCAGCAGTCGGTACCAGGTACGGGCTTGCTGACCTGGGAGGGGGCTCACAGAAGTGAAGAGGGAATCTGGGTGGAGCATCACACTACTCGCCACAGCAGGTCAACTGAGAGTCTGGGCCCCTGTAGACCAGAAGTGAGCCTGTTCATTCCTATCTCACACATGCGTGGTACCAGCAGAGACCAGCACTTTAAATGTGTGTGTAACATGTGGAAAGGCCTCCATATAAATGTGTGAAGAGGCAGAGGGCCAGGCTTCAGGGTAGGGGCTGAGATAAGGCCTTTGTGCTGGTCAAGAGCAGCCCCTGGGGACGGGCTTGGGAAGCTGTGTGAGCAGGGGGCTGGGAGCCAATTGCAAGAGGTAAGTGGGTGGTTGGTGAAGTGGTAGCCAGAGGCTGCTCCCTAAGGCAGTCTGTTAGTGGAAGGTGGTGATAGGAAAAAAGCAGAACCTTGAGGAGGAGTTGGAGTGAAGATGGAGATGGAGAGGCCCAGAAAGGACAACAGTGGAGGAGGTCATGGTGAGGGGAGTGAGGACAGGTGATGGACGGATGATGGTTCAGCTTCACTACCAGAAGGCCCCTTCCTTTCGGAGGAGAAAGGGCCAAGGAGCAAGGAAAGATTTGAGATGGGAGAAATTTGGAAGTGAGGAAGAGCAAAACACAGAGAACACATCTTCCAGCCAGGTAGAGAAAGATCATGTTGGGATGGATGGGTTATGGGGCAGAGAGCTGCAAAACATTCGGACAGTCACTTTGGGTCCTATGACTGAGTCAGCAAGAGATGACTGACAGAAGGGCTGGTTGATGGGGAGTGCTCTTGGTGTGGTTGGGTACAGCCAGAACCTCCAGGTTGGGGAAGGTGGCATGGGTGTGAGGGTGTCAGCATGACAGCTGGTAAGGACAAGTTTGGGGAGCATTAGAAGGTAGTGGCTGTGGCTACTTCTGTGTAGCACCTACTGTGTGCTAGGCACTGTGGCCAACATCCTGTCATTTGTCCCTCTCCACAGCTCCATAGGGTAGGTGCTGTCTGGCCACCATGGTCTCTACCTGGGTGGTCCTCCTGCAGAGCCGAGCTCCCTTATATGCTTATCCAGGGCTGTTAGGAGGCTCAGGAGCCTGGGGATGAAGTTTGTTGAGGGCAACAGGATGCCACAGATGTGAAGTGCACCTCAGTCTCCTACTCAGCCCTCTGTGAACTGAGCCTTTGTCAGACATTGCTCCTCCCTTTTCCGGGAGAGACTTTTCAGCCCTGGTGGGTGGGGCTAGGGTATGGGGCTCAGAATAAGGCTCAGTAAGGAGGTCAGATGCATCCCGCCTGTAGGTGCCCAGTCATGAGTCTGAAACCCCAGTATGGGGGAGGGTGTTTATCCCTGTACCTATGATGTGTTTCCGTGGCTTTCTCTGTCTCTGTACCTGCTATTCCCAGGGGAGCACAGAACAGTAACAGGGATGGTGGTGGCTGCAGATGCAAGATAGGGAAAGAACTAATGGGGGAAAATGTTGTGGAAATAGACAGGAGGACTCCCCCCACCACAACACATGTATTCAAAAACACCAGGTCTCACACACATACAGAAGTGCACAGAGGAGTTGTTTCTCCAGTGGATGGGCATAGACTTCCTATGGATGTGCATCTGTAAGTGTGTCTCCCATGCGTACAGGTACACATGTACCCATGAGCGTCAGAAACACACAGGGAGATAGAGACCCATGAAAACACCCAGATAGACACTCAGATCTATGTTAACACACTTGGTGTCATTGAATGTATATTCCTGTGTGTGTTGCTGTGTTTTTCTGAGTAGGTAGGTGTCCGTGTATCTATATAACAGGTACATATGTCGAAGACAGACAAATGTGGGCACCCATTCTGGTGAACTCACACAGCTTTGGAATCTTTATAGGCGAGCATGTGTGTGCATGTTGACTTGGAATTGGGGAGGATGGTGATACTGTCAAGCCAGAAGAAGGCCAGTGGGGGATGTCTTGGCCACCTGGCAGGAGCAGGAGGATGGGGCTTGAGAGTGGCTGCTTCTCCTTGGGGCAGAAGGTCAGTCAGCAAACACTGATCAAGCCCTTGAGGCGTGTCAGCCCATCCCAGACTTTGTGGGACCCTAGGAAAGAAAGATCCTACTAAGAATCTATCCTACTCCCAGTTCCTGTGGGGCAGATAGGATAATAAAGCTTGCTGTGAGTCCGAGGGAAACTCTCTGGGGCATACCCTGGCTTCCTCCCTACCTTACTGGATGTGGACCAATACCTGACCTCTGTATGCCCTCATCTTCAGCACTGAGTGAGGAGAATAATAATCTCTGCCTCATGGTGGCTCTGAGGATAAAGATGGCTCTTGGCGACATTGGTTCATCGAGCAGGCATTAACAGAGCACCTGCAATGAGCTAGACCCTGCCTTTTGTGCAGAGGCTTTCTACGGCAAACAGTCCCATGTCCCCTGGAACACCATGGAGGAAGCTGGTCCATAGTAAGCCAGCAATGTATAATGCACTGTAGCAGTGCACCCAAAGCAGGGTGGCAGGGAGTGAGGGAGGGCTGCTGTTTTGGAGGAACTGGGAATGGTCAGGAAAGGTCTTGAATAAGATGGTGTTTGATCACAGAATGGAGGCAGAGTGAAGTGCTGTTGGGGAAAGACAGCGACAACTGGAGGAAACACTAAACATCAGCCCAATTCCTCATAATAACCTTGCTGTGGTCCCATTTGATAGCTGAGACACAGAGAACCTGAGTAATTCGCCCAAAGTCTCACAGCCAGTGAGAAAGATACGCAGGATTGAACCCTGGCCGTCTGGCTTCAGAGCCAGTGGTCTAAAAAAGTGGTCATCAGTTGAGGGTGATTTTTGCCTCCAAGAGGATATTTGGAATGTCTACAGCCATTTTTAGTTGCCATATCTGGCCTGGGGTGCTACTAGCATCTAGCAGGGAGAGGCCAGGTATGTAGAAGTTCCACAGTTCACAGGGCAGTGCCCACAGCAGAGGAGTGTGGCACCCATAGTCAGTCATGCTGATATTGAGAAGTCTTGGTCTGCACCTAGGCAGAGCACCTGACAGAGGAGAGTATGACACATAGTAGGTGCTCAATAAATAGTAGCTGAAGAGGAAGAAATGATTAGAAAAGGTTGCAGGGGGAGATGACCTCCAGAGGGGAATGTACCTGTAAATGAATCCAGCTCAGGTAGCGCTGTGAGCTGGATTGGTGCACAGAGCAGGGCTGCCCCAGGAAGGTGGGTGCAGGTGAGGTCAATGGGATGCATTTGAGGGCTGAAGCTGGGCCACTACCAGCTGCTGAAATGCTAACCAAATGACTTATCTCTGTCCTTCCCACCCCCATGTTTCTCCCCATCTCTCTTGGCCTTTGCCCAGCAGGAGACAGTCGGAGGCTGAAGGGGGCCATCCAGAGGAGCACGGAGACAGGCCTGGCTGTAGAGATGCCCAGCCGGACCCTGCGCCAGGCCAGCCATGAGTCTATCGAGGACAGCATGAACAGCTACGGCTCAGAGGGCAAGTGAGTGTGGGGTCCACACCTGCTCACCATCCTCCCGGCTTGCTGACTTCTCAGTGGGGGCAAGTAGGAACTGAGAAAATGCCCTAGGAACCTTGGGTCCCCAAGCTGGTGGAGTGCTGGCTCAGGGCTCCAGGGACATGCCCATTTTCAGTAGGAAGGCAGTGAGGCACAGCTCTGAGGGAATAGGCTTGGAATTCAGGCTCTGGTTCCCAATGGCCTGCACTCAGTCCCCAGCTCTGCCACCTCCAGGCAGGTTGTGACCTTGAGCCACACTTTCTGTAAAATGGAGATGAGAGCACCATTCACATGCAGGTGTTCTGAGGATTCAGCATTGATAATCCTGTAGTCCTGGGTTACTGTTCATAAAGAGCACAAGATAGCATTTGGCACGTGCATGCTGTTTACATACAGTGTTGGTAAATAACAAAGAAGTGAGTCGAGAAGGCTTTTATTATCATCATTGTTGTTTCCTCTTTTTTAGTATCTTAAGTCCCAGTTGGATTTTAAAAACATAAACTAGGGCTTGATAAAGGCATCTCACGTACGTCAAATCATAAGACATCCGCGCTACCTGGCTCCTGGCCAGCATTTCCCTCCCCAGCTTGTTATAAATGCAGATGGCAGGGCCCAGCTTCCGAGCTGCCAAATTAGGGTCTCTGGGAAGGGAGCCCAGGAAGTCCATTTTTTAGAAGCTCTCTTGCAGGAGAATTCATCCAGGCTAGGGTTTTCTCATCTTTAAGAACCCCTGAGAGAATGTGGGGAAAGCTTTGGGTTCCCTACCCACCCACCCACCATACATACACAAAACACTCAGACACAAATACAAAGTCACTCCTAGTCATATAAACATGATCTGCTCCTAACAACAAGTCATTTATTCCCAGATTCCCCTAAAGCCCACCCATGGACCCAAAGCCACTTCCAGATTGTACAGATGCCTGGGGCATTCAGATCAGTTCAGGAACTTGCCCTGGGTCACATAGTATGGTACTATCTGGAACCCATGATACCACATTACTTCTCGCTCCCAGCATCCTCTAAGGCAGGGAGGGATCCTGGGGTGTCACCATCCTTGTATCTCAGGAGGAGACTCAGGCTTGGAAAAGTCAAGGTGTACACTGTTCTGTACAGATGTCACAAAATGCACATAGCTATTTAAATGTAAATTAATTAAAATTAAATATGATAAATTATTCTGTTCCTCTGACATACCTTATTTCAAGAGCTCAATAGCAACACATGGCTCATGGCAACCATATGGGATGGCGCAGAAAATGGAACATTTCCATTATTTCAGAAGGTCCTACTGGACAGCACTGGCTGAGTGACCTGTTTGTGAGCAGACTCAGCCAGGCATGGCAGGAATGGGCTCAGCCTCTTCCTTTGGCTGCCCTTCATCTCTGGTCCTGCCTCTCAGCCAGCTGGGGACTCCTGCTGGCTAAAACCTTTGGCCTCAGACTCTCCCACCCTGGGCATCTCCAGCCTCATGAATGGCCTTGCTTTGGCAGAGCTACTGTTCCACACACATCCGAGTGAGACTGGCAGATGGGGGAGAAGTGGGTTGGACAGGAGGAGGAAGAGGAAGGCAGCTGGCATGTTCTGTGACCTGAGACACTTGGCAGGGCAGCCAAACTTGGAAGAAGGTACCCTAAGCACCTAGGGAGCAGTGGGCCTTGCTGGCAGATGGGAGCCTTGGGCTCAGGAGACTCAGGTCCCAGTCCTGGCTCTGCCACTGACTCCCTGAATGACCTTGAGCACATCTGTGGCCTCTCTAGGTTTCAGAGAGTTCAGTAATTATTGTGTTAGCCTCATGGGAGCTGGTAGGACCAGGTCATGGGGAAGTAGCATGCTGTAGTGGACAGTGGTAGGCAAGTTGAAGCCATGTTCCTATGTCACAGAAGAAAAGGGGAAGGCTCAGGAGGTTATAGGACTTGCGCATGGGGCGCTTCATAGGAGGGTCATAAGGAAGAGATGAGATACATCTGCAAAGGACAGGGCCTGGGCAGGGGGCTCTTGGTATCATTTGCTGAAATGTGCTTGAAGGGACCAGAGACATTACAGACAGGTTCAAAGCCAGGGCTCAGCAGTCAGACAACAGTGGCTTGTGGCTCATTTTTGCAGCTTAGTTACCATGTACCTTTGGGAAAGTTATTTCCTCTCTAAGGCCAGTTTCTTTGTCTGCAGAAAGGGGTTAGTAACAGTGCAGGCCACTGACAGAGTAGTTGTGAGGAGTAAATGAGTTAATATACAGAAAGCACTGGAATCTTTCACTATTATTATTGTCTGTTGTTAATTAAGTCACTGTTAGTTGGCTATTTTGTTGGTTGGGGTCAGTTGCATTCTAGAGCATATCCTGAGCTACTCCAAATACAGTCTAAAGTGCATCTTGCAAAGTGAGCCCTGAGCAAATGTTGGCTGTGGTAGTTTGGGAGGTGGGGGTTGAGTCCAGTTGAGGAGGAATCAGGGGTTTGGAGGATGCTAGGTCCAACTGTGTGGGCAATCTTGCCTTCCTGGAAGGGGATGAGTCTTTGTGGAGGCCAGCCAAGTACTGTCACCATGCCTAACACCTGTTTGAGGAAGGGGCGGGGACATTGAAATGTGGTTAGCCTCTTCCTTGTTCTGCAGGTATTTTGGGTACTTTTCAGATGCTAGGCTCTGAAAAGGAAAGGAGTATGACTGTCCTCCCTTCTCCCCCACCCCCTGAACTTCTGCCAGCCCAGCAGGGGCTTGCAGGGGAGCCAGCCTCACTTGAGCAGCCCTACCAGGTTACAGCTCCTAACACCACTGGGGACACCCAACCATGCATTGGGTCCCCAGGCATATGTGTTTCTTTAACCTGTTCAGGCCTGCTCCCATATGAATTTTCATTTCAACAAATGTATTCGAGCACCTCTAGTGTGCCAGGCAACTGGGATGAGCACTGTAGAGACCCTGCCCTCCATGAACTTCCACAGTAGGGCACTGACTAGTAGGGTACTACTAGTGTCATAAGAGCTGCAAAGGATGGGTATAGGAAGCTTTGGAAATGCTATGTTCAGCCAGGTGCAGTGGCTCATGCCTGTAATCCTAGCTACTCAGGAGGCGACCAAGAGGATTGCAATTTGAGGCCAGCCTGAGCAAAAAGTTAACAAGACCTCATCACAACAAAACAAACTGGGAATGGTGTTGTATGCCTGTTGTTCCAGGTAAGAGGAAAACTGTAGGTAGGAGGCCATGCTGGGAAGAAAGCAAGACAATGTCTGAAAAATAACCTAAAGCAAAAGGGGCTAGAGGCATAGCTCAAGTGGTAGAGCACTTGTCTAGCAAGCATAGGCCTTAAACTCAAACCCTAGTGTTTAAAAAAAAACAATAAACCAACAAAAAAGTGCTGTATTCCCAACCAGGTCTTGGGGATGAAGAAAGAGTGTGTACAATTCAGGCCTCTCTCAGTGAGGATGCCATGGGCAGGCTCCAGGTTACATGATACCACCAGACAGCATCTTCAACCCTTGCTATTCACTGTGGTCCACAGGGTTCATGGGAGTCTGTTAGAAATGCACAATCCCAGGCTCCACCCCAGGCCCCTGGTCAGAATCTGCATTCTAACAAGATCCCCAGGTAGTTTGTGTGTTTCTTAAGGTGGAGGAGAGGCCCTGGCTAAGTGGTGGTGGTGGCCAGAGCCAACCCTGTAGAGAACCCTGTGTGCAGTCACTCACCAAGTGCCTCATTTAATTCTCATGACAGCCTGATGGGGGCAGGAATGTTAATGTATCCATTTTACAGATGAGGGAATGAAAGGGTAACTTGCCCCAAGTCACCCAGTGAGCAAGTAGCTGAGCCTGGATTCAAGTCCAGCCACTTGCCCTTAACATTTACACTCACTTGTTCTCACGTTTAATGGTTGCATCTGTGAAGATTTCTGGAGGTTGATGCTTCCAGGATGGTTTGGTGGCTTGATGATGCCATCAAGAACCAGTCCCTTCACATCTTTCCCCTCTGCAGAACTCAGAATGTTAGACCATCATGATTCAGCCTCTGGGGTTAGGGAAGGGCTTTCTTTTCTGATAAGGATGGACAGGCAATCAGCAAAGTTCCCACCCCAGCAGAACAGTCCCATCTCACCCAGACAAAAGGCAGGGGGGCTAGAGTTCAAATTTGCTGAGAAAGACTCTGAGGACAGTCAGTACCTCCCTACATACATGCATACTACCTGCCTTCATACTACCTGCCATTAGTCCTGAGGTGCTTCCTGTCTGCCTTAGTTTGGGTTTTCCCAGAACCAGAGCTGAGACATGGATTCAAGTGGAAGTAGTTCACTTGGAAAGTGATTCTGGAAAATAATGGCAGAGGAGTATATATGAGAGACAGGGCAGGAGAGGCATGCAGTGAAACATGCTGGAGGAAGCCAGCCTCTACTGTGGACAGCTTAGTCCTGATGGGGAACCCTGGAAGGCAGTGTGGAACATCATCTGGGAGTTATCTATCAGCAAATGAGAGACCAGAGGTATTTACACTCCAGCTCTTCTCAATTACTGACTCATGGCTGCTTCCTGTTACATCTCTTGCCTTCTTGCAGTAACATGGGCCAGGAGCTAAAGAAGTTCTTCAGGGGCCAGAGAAACTTAGGCAAGGAACACAGGGGCTGCCATTAGAAGTCACAATTACTGACTAGTAAGTAAGGGGTGGGAGGATGGACCAGCAGAGCCTACTACACAGTGCAAAGAACTCCCATCTCCCAGCTGCCCAAACTGGAAACCTGGGATTTCTCCTGGACTGCTTCCCTTGCTTGTGCTCATTATCCAATCCACAATTGACTCACTCATTGTACTCTTAAGTATCTCTTGAACCCATCCTTTTCTTCCCATCCCTATCCATGAGTTGAGGCCACCCATCACTCTTGTCTGGACATCAGCAAGTCTCCATTTTGATCCATACTCCATAGCGTGTCACCCAGCACTTATTTTCTCTGACCTCTCCCAGATTCTCTCAGTCCCCAGCCATGTGCCCCCATCTACCACCCTGAACCTGCTGTACTCCCCTGCCTCACCTCAGGGCTCTGCACCCATGGCTCCTTCTACTTGGCACTCCATCTTCTGCCCATACTCCCTCTTTAACCTCTGACCATTCCCCCTCCAGATTTCAGCTAAGAACTGGCACGTAGGCTTTGGTTCATGTGCCAACTTCAGTTAATTGATAGTAACTCCCTGGAGTACTGTGTTGAGAGCCACGTCCAGGCGTGGTGGGGGTGCCAAAGTTGATTAGCAATGTCTGCCCTGACATGAGTGGGGAAAGTGGAATGGCACAGGTCTACTATGCCTCTGGCTAGGCCATCAGCTTCCATGGGTCCTTGCCTTCCATCTCCCCCCACCATAGCACTCTCCACTTTCTATCATAATTGTCACCTGTGTGTCCACTAGACAACTGAGCTGGCCTACAGTTGGTGCTCTCCAAGTTTTGATGATTAGCTGTGTACAAACAGAAACCCATACACATTCCACTCTTTCCTTCATCACACAAAATTCAGGGTCTTAGCATCCTCTCTGTCTGCTGGCAGCTCAGCTGGCTCCCAGCATCCACCTGCTTCTTTCCTCTGCCCATTGTTGTCCTGAGGTGTCTGGGTCATCAGCAGCCAGGCCTCTGGGTGTCTGGGTCACTGTGCCCACAGCTCAGGAAAGCAGATTTCGAGCCAATGGCAGGGCTACCGTATCCCAGGCTCAAGGTCATATGTACACCAAGGCTGTTTCCTGATCACAAGAGGCCCAGGAGGCCAGTAGTTGATCAGAACCCCCTTGCCTTCCACCTCTGCTGTTGAACAGTCGTCATGGGACTGATGTGGCCATGGGCTAGAAGATGGAGGTTGTTTTATCTTGTTTTATAAGTACTAGTATTTATTGAGAATTTGACTGTGCTAGACTCTGTCCTAAGGAGTTTTATCTTGTTCCATACTTACAGTAGCACCAAGGATTAGAGTATTGTTATTTACTCTTGTTTTTCTGAAAAGGAAACCAAGGCCCAGAAAGAAGTGTGTGTCTCCATGACTACAGAGTGATGGAGGCAGGATGTGAACCCAGGCCTGACTGACCCCAGAGCTCAACTACAACTTCTTCTGCTCTGCTCTGGAACAGGTCAGGGCCCTCCGTGGTACTGGAGGCAGTACCCTCAGCCCTCTGTATCCCAGGCTTCCACATCAATGGATTCAGCCAACCTCGGGTGGAAAATATTTGGAAAAAAAATTGTCTCTGTACTGAATGTGTACACTTTTTCTTGTCAGTATCCCTAAGCTGTGCAGTAACCGGTATTTGCATAGACTGTACACTATGTTAGGTAATACAAATGACCTAGAGATGAACTAAGTATACAGGAGGAATTGCACAGGTTATATGCAAATACTATGCCATTTTATTTAAGGGATTTGAGCGCCCCTTGGTTTTGGTATCAGAGGGAAGTCCTGGGACCAACACCCAGGAGATACCAAAGGTCAGCTGCATGTCATAGTGGTAAGATGGTGAACTCTGGAGCCAGGTCCCTGGGGTTCAAATCCAAAGTCTGTCACTTCCTAGCAGAGTGATCTCGGTTGGATTACTAACAGCTCTATGCCTTGGTTTACCCTTCTGTAAAATGACTATCAAAAGTGTCTAGATTTTTTAGACTTGAGGGAATTAAAGAGTTAACATCGATAACTTACGACTAGTAGTGCTTGGTTCATAACAAGTATTTTGGTAAATAAAAACTAAGTCCCTGGCTCCATTCCCACAAGCTACACTCCTGTGAAGGGGGAGCCAGGATTGTGTGATACGGTGGATCCTGGCTTACAGTCAATTCTGCTACAGTGCTGGTTTTGAAAACTAGAATTTGTTCCAACACAATTGAAGTATTAGGGAACAATTTGACCATAACATGAATTTCACATTTGCTCAGTCAGACGCAATTTCACCATGAGAAACACTGGGTGATTGCAGAGAGCTGTTGCTTTCTGGGAATCCACACAACCCCAAACTGCTAATGTACCCTCAGTTTACTAGGTGTTAGGAGATATACTAGGAGTATACATTATGGTACACTTTTTTCTGTGTAGGTTCAGACAGCCCCTCCTTACTATTTTACAGTGATTCATAGGCTGAAACCCTTTGCCCTCTTCCAGAGCAAACTTGGGTTTTTCAAGATAAGGCACCATGTTTGATATAATATTTATGCATCATTTAACATGTGTAAAACATTTAACATGTATAAAACAGTGCTGCCATATTTGTTTGGTTCCATTCCTCCCCCTTTCTTTTTTTTTGAGTGGTACTAGAGTTTGAACTCAGAGCCTTATGCTTGCTAGGCAGCTGCATAGCACCTTTTTTTTTTGTCTTTTTTGTGACACTGACCCTATTTTCTCCACACGCTATGATCTTCACTGCAGGATTTCACACTGCATGGCAATTTTTAGGACTATATGTTTTGCCTTGCAGCAGGATCGATGTATGTACAGCAAGTCTGTGGAAAGGTGGTGGGACAGATGGACATATGGGAGGGGTGAATAAATAGGAACCCCTGAACCCCTAGAACCTTTTAGAACCACATAGCCTATAATCACCACGAGGACTGTGCAACCTTTTAATGTCTGGCGCCACCAAAACAGATGATCCATATGGAAAAAGAAAATGAAGTTGAACCTGCAAATAACCCAATTACTTCTTTAACCATCAAGAGCACAGAAGCGCCAGGGGACAGCCCCAGCTCAAAGGTTAATAATAAAAGCCAAATGCATTTTAGCTCCACAAACAAAACTAACAGGATTTGATGCAGGAAATCTCATTTCACCATTACCACAAAATAAAAGGCCAGCAGAACACGGGTGTAATCCAGTTTCAGGGCTCTGCCTCTGTTCACATGGCACCTGTCCCCAGAGGAACAAGCTGCTACTGCCCTCTCCCTGTGTCCCCAGATGACCTGGGCTTGGCTACAACATCCAGATTCTGGCCTGCCTAACAGGTCTGGAACCAGAAATGCCATGAAAACACCAAGGAGAAGAAGCTATCACAGGCCAGGCAGCAGGGACCAGCAAGGCCTGGCATGGCCCACCTTGATTCATTCAGGAGATGCTTTGCTGAGCCTGAGTTCCCTCACTGGTTGTCTCCAGCCATCCAGCACAATCAGTGTTCATTCCCATTTGATATGGGAGGAAACGGCAGCTTAGAGAGGTTATAAAGACTTGCCCCAGATGGCACAGCACTGGAGTCCAGGGTCTATGTTATGCCACAGTCCAATCTTAATCATGTCCTTTCTTCTTGCAGGTTGAGACCAGCTGAGGGTTTGGCAGTGAACATTTATTGAACTCCTGTTGCATATAAATACTGTTCTTATAGTAGCATATATGTGGTACTTCACAATGCAGCATAATTTCATATTCCCTTGCTAATGGGTCCTGTAAGCAGAGGGGTTTTTGGTTTGGTTTGGGGTCTTTTTTTTTTTTTTTTTTTTTGGTACTGGGGTTTAAACTCAGTAGGCAAGCATACTACCACTTAAGCCATGACCCAAGACTTTTTACTTTAGTTTATTTTTCAAATAGGGTCTCCTGCTTTTGCTGCAGTCCTAAATCTGCCTCATGAGTAGCTGTGATTATAGGTATGTACCACCACACCTGGCCCTAAGAAGAGAGTTTTGAAACATTTAGAACATGGCACAGGCACTGGCCACCTAAATAGCTCTCCGTATTGTCCACAAGATGGTGTGATCTTGTTGACAGGTAAGAACACTGACTAAAAGGCAGTGACAATAGCAACTTGTCAGAGGTTACTCTGAAGCAGTGGCCAGGAAGGCATAGAGCCAGGCCTGATTTTGTAGCCTCTGCCTTTTTTTCCTACTCCAGGAAAGACTCCAACGTGAAGTTGGGTCTTGGACTCAGTTGGTCCTCTGGCCAGGAGGGACCAACCACACCATTCCTTCTTTCTCAACCCCAAAGAAAAAGTGATCACTTGCTCAGGGTTTCCGGGGCGTCAGCCTGGCTCCTTGGCAGCCAGCGAGGCACCCTGGGATGGGAAATCAGGCAGCCGCCCAGATATTAGAAACAATTACTGCTAATTACCAGGCCTGCCAGTTCCCCATTGTCTGCTCACATCCCACTAGGAACTGAGGAGTAGACAATGGTGATATTGGAGGAAACTTTCAATTTTGGGCTGTACAAGGCCTTGCTGTGCCTTGGAGGCTGGGCTCCTTTCCATGCCTGGAAACCCACAAGGCCCCTGCCATCTCTCTGGCTTTTTGCAGACCATACCCTCCTTACAAAGTGGGTGCTAGACCTCCCAGAGGGCTGGGAGAGTGAGGCGGAGACCCAGTAGTGTGGAGGAAAGGCCATGTCCAAGCTATGCATCTAGTGTTGGCCTCCACGCTGTTAATTAAGGGTCTTTGGTTTTATAAGAATAATGAGTACACATTTCAGTCCCCACACATTTAAGTGACTATTTTTTCATACTTTCTCTATAAAAAATATACTGTTGCTGAATTAAGATAATAGCCACAGAAACTCAGCTGCCTGGGTTCCAATGATGCTCAGCTTCTGTCTTGGTTTTGCTTCTTCCAGAAGCTGACCCAGACTCAAAGACTCAGGCAGAAATAGATTATTTGAGAGGTGATCCCAGGAATCAGCAGTGTGGGAACAGAGAGGAATGAGATGAGAAAGGAGGGGCTAGTATAGGACATCATCATACCTGTGAGCACTGCCACAACTGTGGGCAGCTGGAGTTTGGGGAGACTGTTAGACATGCCACCAAGTTATCCCAGCTACATACCACTCACAGTTTGTCACTGGTTGGGAGCTTCCAGCCTGCACTGTGCATAGGCAGAAAGTGCTGTCATGGCCAAGAAGCCCTTGGGCCACGTGGCCAATGTGACTGTGTAGCCCAGCATGTAGAAAGGCATGCTTGGGGGGACGAGGTGGGCTTCACATTGACTGTATGACTTGGGCAGTTGCTAACCTCTCCAGCTAATCTATCAAATGCGCCCAAGAATAGAATCATTCTCGGGTGGATGTCTGAAATGAATCCAACTGTCCTGGGGAAGTTTATATGCAGAGAATCCTTGCAAATCCATGGGTTCTGCATTTGTGGATTAAACCAACCAAGGATCAAAGATATTTAGAAAAGAGATTTTAGAAAGTTCCAAAAAGCAGAACTTGCCACATGACAAGCACTATGCCAAATGATGCAAACACAGTGGTGCCTAACACACCCTAACTCCCACCATTCCAGACTCCCAGGCCCTCTCTGGCTTGAGCACTTTTTGCCTTTGACTTTTTCATGTTCTCTGTAGTAGTTGGGTCTACACTGTTTACATCTGTACTGAGCATGAACAGACTTTCTTGTCATTATTTCCTAAATAATACATAGCACTGCATTGTATTATACATTATAGGTAATCTAGAGCTGATTAAAGTATACAGAAGGATACACATAGGTTATATGTATATATGACATCATTTTAGTATCTGAGGGATTCACAAGCCCATGGATTTTGGTGTCTAGGGGGTCCTAGGGTCCACTCCCCTGTGGATACCGAGGAACAACTGATTTGGTAAGAGGTGTAGGCACCTACCACACTAGTATGGGAGCCAGCATCCACACACTCAGTTTCTTTGTTTTTTTTTTCAGTAGCATTTATCAACTTCTAACACACTGTACAATTATTGATATTTTCCTCCACTAGAAGCTAAGTGCATAACAGTAGAAATCTCTCCCTGGCCTGTGTGCTGATACAGTCTATGTCCAGAACAGTGCCTGACACATGTATGTGTTCAGTAAACATTCGCCCAATGAGTGAATCAAACAGCTGTAATGCCTGGTGTACCCAAGGAGCTCTCAGTGTGGGTTGGTATGAACAGCACTGGCTGTTAGTACCGTGCTGCCATGGAGGTAGTGGATGTGGCCCGTAGGCATCACTCATTATTCCAGTGTCTTCTGGAACGTAGCCATTGCTATGTGCTCCTTGTTCATTGTTTCTCTGGTCTCAGCTACTTCTCTTTGCCCAGACCAACAGCCTTCATGTATCTATTCCTCTCTGGGGTGTGGAGGGACATATACAGCCTCCAAGACTCTCCCAGGGTTACTTGAGAAGACACTCAGGAGACATTTGTTTATTTATTTATTTTGACAGCACTGGGGTTTGAACTCAGGGCCTCACTCTTGCTAGGCAGGCACTCTACCACTTGAGCTACTCCACCAGCCGTCCTCCATTTCTGCAAAGCATTATGCCCTTTCCTCAGCTCTACCCACTAAGAGTGGTGGCATAAGCCCCTCTGCTTTCAGATCCCAAGGTTTTCTCTGATCCTTCAACACCACCAGCTCACCTGGAGACCAGGACGTGCCTAAGGACCCCCAGCATCTCAGCTCATACCCTCTCGTCACCTGACTTCCTTTGCTCTCCCAGGCTGGGCCTCTGTTTGGGGGCATGACAGCCTAGCTTTGGACCTATCTTTCTAAGTCTGTTAGATTTGAAAGTGAAAAGTCAAGAAGCTGAGTCTCAGTCTCTGCACCCTACTAGGTTATCCATCCTCTGAAGCAGTAAGACATCAGACTCCCCGCTACTGGCTGCATAGAGGCTCTGGGCAGGGGTAGTAGGAAATCATGACAGTGAAAAGCACTGGGGCTAGAGACTGTCCAGTTATGCTTCTGCCCTTGGCTTTGCAGGGTCTATTAGCTGTGCTGGGGCACCTCATGCGGTCAAGAGAAGACCTGAGCTGTCAGGGATGGGTAGCTAATAGAGTCTATGAGCTCTTTGCAAGGGCAGGTCATCACATGGTCACTCCTCAGTTTTTAGTCTCCAGGATTGTCCCTTTTACTTCCTGGAGGGTCTTTGATCTCGCTTGGGTCAGGCATCTGTCCCTGGATCCATCAACTCTGACCAGGAGTCAGGGTTGCCATCTGAATAGCAGTGGAAGACAAAAAGCCAACCTCCTATAGTTGTGGTGAGGATCATATGAGGAATGGGTTGCAAGTACCTTGTTCCTAAAGTACCAGCAGGCAGAGTACTTGGAGCTTCACCTCACTCCATACTCACAAGAGACTCTGGAGTAGGGAATGTCACCAGTTTAGAGATAAAACAGGCCAGGGAAGCTAATTGAAATTGGCTTAAGCAAAATAATAATAGTTGTTGATGTACATAACCAAAAGGAGATGAAATAACCTCTTGATCCAGAGCTTGATACCAGTCCGATAGCTTCATCCTTAGGTTCCCCATTACCAGAAGTTCCAGCTATATGTCTCAGGCCCAAGTCTGATGGGAAAAAAGAGCATCACACTCCCCAGAGTTCACACAAAGCTTCCAGACCAGATTCTTGTCGGCCACACTGGGCCACATGCCTGTCTTTGAGCCAGTTCCTATCCAAGGGAATGGAAGGCCTTCATTGGCTAGCTAAGCTGCAGGACAGCCCTGGTCTGCTCCTCCCTGCTGCAGTCACATGCCATTGGGAGGGGTCCCCAAAGGAAATATAAGGTCTGTTACCAAAGGAAGGGGACAAGGAAATCAAGCTGCCAAGCAATGGTGACAATAGCACACCTAGGGAGTTCCAAACTGCTGTCCAGGATGTCAAACTTTCATGTTACAGGTGATTGTCTGAGCCTTTCGTTAAACTGCAAGTTCTGGTTCAGCAGCTGGGGGCGGAGTCAAGTGCAGTGGGATTCAAATTAGTTCCAGGTGATACTGATGCTGCTGGCCTTTCCACCACACTAAGGAATGTGACCCAGTACTTAGCGAATCCTATCTCCCATGATTCTTTCAGCCATCCCAAGAGATACAGTCAGGACAGCAACCCAGCTTAGAGGTTGGGTGGTGGATGGTCAAGGATTGCCGTGGAAAGAGGGGTGCTCTGGATCTACTTGTCAGAGTTCGGTTGGTCCTAGGGAACATTGTCTCATTTCTTCTTCTCTCAGCCTTAACTATGGAGGAGTTTGCCTAGCATCGGATGCCCAGTTCAGTGACTTCCTGGGCAGCATGGGGCCAGCACAGTTTGTGGGCCGCCAGACCCTGGCTACCACACCCATGGGTAAGTGTTCTGAGGCCTGCTCCAAATGGACAGGGGCAGAGGTCCCACCAGAAGCCCACATGTCTCCCTTCTTCCCCATTGCCTGTTGGCTACATGCTCTGAGCACCCAGCCCAGAGCCTGGTACACACTGCCAAGCCGTTGGCAGAGCTCTGGCCCAGGTATGAGAGTTGGTTCTGGTTTTGTTTGGGCTGGGAGCTTAGTAAGGGGTTCCTCCTTACTCTCAGTGGAGGAACTAGTGCCTGCCTGCACTTCCGAGCCATTTCCCAGTCTTATCTCCCGGTCTTCTTGCAGGGGATGTGGAGATTGGCTTGCAGGAGCGCAACGGTCAGCTGGAAGTGGACATCATCCAGGCTCGAGGACTGACAGCCAAGCCAGGCTCTAAGACACTGCCAGGTGAGGGGGCTGCACTCCCCTCTGCAAGTCAGTGGTGGAGGTTAGAGAAGACATCCTGAGGGGCATCTAAGGACTAGAAGAGAGAAAATGGGTCCCAACCATGGGGGCAACTCTAGTCCCAACTCTGGTATCTTACATGGAGCTGATGGTTTAAGGTTTGTCTGGGAACCCAGTTGAGATTGTTTGCCAACCTTGTCAACCCCCCACCAAACTGAGCTCCTGAAAAGCAGGGCATCTTTCCTGCTTATTGTCATACCCCAATGTCTAGTGGGGTACTTCTGGGCAGTGGTACTCAAGCATTTGTTGAGTGAGTGGTCAGCCAAGAAATGTGCAAGGCAGGGGTTGGGGCAAGTCCTGGACTGAGAGAGGAAACAAAATGAGCAAGGGAAGAGGGAAGCAAACAGAAACACCAGAGGAGATACAGCAGGCCTTCTCAACCCTGGCTGCTCCTGTCACTGACCCCACTTGCCCATGCCTCATCCTTGCCCCTGGAGGTATTTATCCTTCCTGGCAGTGGTGGGCCCTCTCATGTGCCCTTTGCCCACGATTTGAGGGACCAGCCTAGAACTCCACCACTGGCTTTTGTCTCCAGCGGCCTATATCAAGGCTTACCTGCTGGAAAATGGTGTCTGCATTGCCAAGAAGAAGACCAAAGTCGCTCGCAAGTCACTGGACCCGCTGTACAACCAGGTGCTGCTGTTTCCTGAGAGTCCCCAGGGCAAAGTCCTGCAGGTAAAGGACAATGTGTATGTAGGGGGTGGGGTGAGAGGGGTACCAGAGTCGGGGGTGTCTTTTGGAGGGTCTCTCCTGGAGGAAGTGAAGCACTCTGGCTGACCTGCATCAACAACTTCCTGTGCCACTATGAGCAAACTTCCTTCTGGGCCTCAGCTTTTTCCTGTGCAAAGTAGGGTACCGAGGGCACCTCCCTGATAGTATCACTGTGGCCATGGGGTGTGTGCTTGTGTAAAAAGAGTACCCACCAGCTTGGCCTGCAGTAAGTGCTCTACAAATGGCTGTCATTGTCAACAACCTCTGTAGCCAGGGGCCTGGGCCATAGTGGTAACAGCTGGGAACCTGTTGAGAGGGACTTGTTTCCAGACATTCAGAGGACCCCGATGGCCACTCAGGCTGGAGCTAAAGCACTGCCATCATGGGGCAGGGAGGGCAATGCCCAAGGGAGCCTGTGCCCACTCTCTCAGCTGCTGCCTGGTCACCTCTGTCTGATCTTCAGTCCTTACATCCAGCCAAGAGATGGCAAAGCAATGCAGTCACCCAAACGGGGTCTTTGGCCAAACTGGGAAGCCAAGGTCCCATCTAGGGCAGAGATTTTCAGCCTGTGGGCTGAGATCCATTAGTGGGTTGTAAAGCCAGTTTTAGTAGGTTTCAACAAGTGAGTTGTTAAAAATGAGAGTTTGGGTGTGGCTCAGGGTCAGAGTGCTTGCCTAACATGCATGAGGCTCTGGATTCCATCCCCACCTCCCAGGGAGGAAAATCATTGTGTCCTGCAGCCACAGCGGCTATCCATTGGCAGCTCCAAAAGGGTGTTGACTAAGAAGTGGAGACAGCACTGCAGAGAAAGATTGATGAGAAGAAGGAAAAGCTAACACATACACTGTAGCAGCCACTTTGTAAAACTTGGAGTTTCTGAGGATTTGGACACAGAGAGCCTATGGGGAAGCAGGTGGGGGACTCATGATGTAGGGCTGTCCTTCAAGGATTGGGTTCAGGGATGGGCACGTGGAGGACAGAACTGCGTGAGCAAGACAGGGAGCAGGATACCAGTCATCTCAGGCAGTAATGGGGACAGGAGAACCAGGAAAATATGGCTGGACTTGAGTGACTTTAAGGAGTCACTCCACAGTCCTCTGATGAACTGGCCTGGGGAATATAGCTGGACTTGAGTGACTTTAAGGAGTTAATCCACAGGACTCTGATAAACTGGCCTGGGGAATCCCAGATTCTGGACCTGGGTCTGGCATTGGCAAGGTTTGAACCACAGGGTCTCTTGCCCCACAGGTGATTGTATGGGGAAACTACGGGCGGATGGAACGGAAGCAGTTCATGGGTGTGGCCCGCGTGCTGCTGGAGGAGCTGGACTTGACCACTCTGGCCGTGGGCTGGTACAAGCTCTTCCCCACCTCCTCCATGGTGGATCCAGCCACAGGTCCCCTGCTTCGGCAGGCATCCCAGTTGTCCCTTGAGAGCACCGTAGGGCCCTGTGGCGAGCGATCTTAGTCCCTGGGATGGGGAGGGGCTCCCTGAGATGGCCTGGAGACCACCCAGCTCTGACCTGGGACCCCAGACCCAGGGGCACATTGGACAGAGGAGGATGGGGTTCTCCCCCACAATGGGGAGTCAGAATGGGGAGATCTGCCCCACTTGGGCCCCTCCTCACCCCTTCATTGCCTCCTACCCCTAAGACTTTCCCTCTCCCAACGGGTTGGCTGCACTTTTGACTTGGCTGGTTTTGACCTGGTGGATGTGGCTGCAGTTGGAGAAAGACTGAGGTGGCAGAGCGAACCACTCACCTGCCCAACACCGTCCCACCTGTCCCCCTTTTGCCTCCTCGGAAGCTTGCTGCCCGGAGCCAAGTCCAGAACCCAGCCGGCCATCTCCATGGTGCCAATTACCAGCAAGTGTCTTTCCTGCGGCACCGGGTTCAGGCAGCTACTCCTGCCCCAGAGCCGACGGGGCAGCTTTGCAAGGATCCGGAGCCAGCTCCCAGGGGCCCAAAGTCCCCCACTTGAAGAGGAGCTTGGGCCTCCCTCTGCCTGCCCGTGGAAGGAGCTTTGCCGCAGCCTGTCCGAGTCCATCTGTCCATCCCCTCCTGCCTGCCCCTCTTCTGGAGGCTAAGAACTAAGGGCCAACAGGGACCAAAGGAAAGGAAGAGATGTCTGGAGCCTAGCACAGACTCCCAGGATGCCTTGCCCCATGCGATTGCAATAAGCTGATCTGAGAACTGATGGTGGACTGGAAAGGACATTGTCATCTGTGTTTTGGTGGAAGAGCTACAGGACCCTGAGTTTCTAGAACCCTGAGTCCAGGGAGCTCACCATCTCGGCATTGGGGGCTGGGTTGGAGGGGGACTAAGGAAAGCTGGGGTTGGGACTGGTGGTGCCAAAGTAAGGGTTTCCTAAATAGGAGAACTCCTCCTTGAATGGGATCAAGGGTCATCTTGTCAACTCCTCTGCCTCCAGACTAGGGGCCCAGGGAGGCATTAGAGCCTTGGTATTTTAGTCTTTTTAAACAACTCATTCTGTAAAGAGTATGGCCTCAATCACCCTGGCTGGAGGAGAGATGGTGGTGGGAAGGAGGAGCGAGAAGCTACGAGTGTACAAATTGGGAGGCCTGGGTAGCTGCTTCTGTGGGGCCTGGGGAGCCCTTTTGCATGCGAGGGAGGAGGCAGGCTGGCCTCTCTTTATAGAAGCACATTTCTGCAGCCTGCCACTCCTTTTCACCTAGTCCCTGCTGTGTAGGGTGTAGTCCAGGTTAGCTGGGTAGTTAGTGTTCATGCCCTGGGGCCTGTTCTTAGCTCAGATATAGTCTTTACACAGTCCCAGGCCTGGGGTGCAGAGGAGACCCCAGTACATTCCAGGAGACCCAGTCTCTCACCGGCCTGGGCTGGATCCGGTAGCCTGGGAAGGCCAGCCCTTACTCCTCATCCTCCCTTCCCTTGTCCTTCCCTGTAGGGTTGTAGCCCAAGCTGCCCACTATACTCACTGTTCTGATGTATTATCCTTGGCACTGATTTTCTTTACAAGACACCTCTGTGATTGCTGGGCCTGATGGAGGGGGCCTGGTCTCTGTTAGAGGGTGTTGTTTTCCACTGAGGACACCTGGGCTCTGTTCAGTCCCACCTTGTTCCTGATTTCACCATGAATTCTTTCCACTTAGAAATTCTTCCTGCCTCTCATCCTGGTTAAGACCTGGGTGTCCTTTAAAGTTCTGTAACCTCCATGGAGTTTTTTAGGCTGCACAGGGGAAAGGGGAATGGAGACGCCCTCTTAACCAATTGGTCTTCAGAGCTATCCAGAATGGGGGCAGATCCAAGGCTAGGGCTAAGGGAGCAGGGCTCCCATGGGCTCCCATCTAAGGCCCACAGTCAGCCCCTCTCCCATTTTTTAAAACCAGTGTAATTTCTCTGCTGTTCGTTTATTATTCATCATTTGGAATATTTTGAGCCAGGAGAGCGCTTTCTCTCTCCAGCATCACCGCTGTAATTGTTTAGGGGTAGGGCAGAACCTAGCTGTCCCAACCAGGAGAGGGGAGGGGGCTCAGGTCTGACTTGACCTTCCCAACCTGAGCCCTCCCTTGTGTGTCCATGACTAGAGTGGGGAGGGAGGGAGAGAGGGAGAGACAGCTCCAAAGCAATAACAACATCCTGGGGGTAGTTGGGAGGCCCCCTCAATGATTTTCTTGTTTGTTCTGTGAAATGTTGCTCACCTCCTGGAGGGGTGGGCTGGGGGCTGGAGCCCTGTTTCTTTGTGTCATCATTGTGAGCATATGCTGCCCTTCCGAGGGGTTGTGACCATTGGGTGTGGGAACCATGTCTGTCCTCACCGAGAGGGGGAGGGGAAGGGACTCTTGTCATCATTAGATTTGGGGAAGCCTCAAGCCCAGCCTGGCCCGCTGCTGTCTGAGCCTTTACCAGCTCAGGCTCCACCATTTGGAGAAGGGCAGAGAAGGTGGAGCTGGGGGAGGGGTTAGAGGTGAACCTTTTTGTCTCTGGGCAGAGGTCCTGTGCAGTGCTGCCATGGGAGGCCCTTACCTTCCTCCCCATAGCACCTGCTCATACTGGGGGCTTGTGAGCCTTTAGTCCATTCCCATGTCACAGACGCCCGGCCCGGGAAGAGCCACCCTGGGGTCACTGGGACATTCAGTGACCCTCCACTTGGGTTTCCTTGCATCTGGTTGAGCTGGGGCCAGGGTGGGACAAGTGGGACTGCCACTTCCCACACTTCCTCCTTCCTCTCTTTGGAGCCTCCTAGCAGTCCCAAATTATGGGCAGAACAATTTGTAGCCCATTTGACAGGTTAGGAAACTGAGGCCCAAAGCAGGAAGTGACTTGTCCAACGCCCCTCACTGTGGAAGCAGTGGGGGCAGAGCTAGGGGCTCCATTAGGCTCCCTTCTTATGGCAGAGACCCTGTTCCAGGGAAGGTCTGCCACCATCATCCTGTCTAGCCTCTAAGCCCCGGGCTGCACAGCCCTGCTTGGCTCCTTCTGCTGGGCCAGTGTTTTTTTTTCTGGGCTGGGGTTACAGGGAGAGGGTGGCCAGCAGGACTGGAGTCTCATGGGAGTCTCCCCAGCTGATGGCAGGCCACAGGAGTTGATCTGGACTTTCATGAGTGGGCAGGACCCCTGAGCTAAGGAGTGGGGGCTGAGATGGCCCCACCTGGGGAAATCCTCACTACACCATCAGAAGTGAAGCCTGACTCTGTAGAGCTTTCCACATATTCTGGTTCACAGTGCTTTTACCTTGCTGTATCCCTGACCCTCACAAGAGCCCCTGGGAAGTAGGTGGAACGAGACCTGGGGTATCAGCTCTGTTTTCAGGAGTAGGAAGTGGAGGTCCAGGAGAGGAAGGTGCTTGCAAAGGCCCCTCTGTGAGAACGGGGCTGTGACCGGACCAGTATTCAATTTAAGCAGAGCCTGACAGGTCAAGCAGAAAGTGGAGGGGGTGGTTATGCACTTCACATGCAACTCACCACCTAGTTCCTTAAGCCAGGAGCTCCTGGTGTGCTTTGGGGTTCAGAAATAGCACTGCGCCCACTCCTTCCCAGGGCACAGCTGTTGCATCAGGCAAGGTCACCTGCATTTATTTATTGAGCAGCAGTGCTGTGCCAGGCCCCCTTCCCATTCCCTGTAACGGCTTCTTCTGCCCTCTGGGAGGGCCCGTGTCTGCAGAGCAGCACCTCAGTGGACGGAAAGTGTCTGTTGTGTCCACGAGTTCACCTGACAAGCCCCAAGGGCTAGGCTGCTGTGCTTATTTTACCCAGAGCGCCTGTGAGGGCTGAGTGGAGGATGGAACACAGCAATGGGTGTTACTGCTTCCTGCAGGGTGGTGGAAAGGAGAGGCCCTGGGTCCTCAAGCTGAGGCTTCCCACTGTCCACCCACCTTTTCCTCATGTCCTCTCAAGGAGCAGGAGCCCCCCCCCCTTCAGGAGGGGGAGGTTTCTGGGGCCTGGGTTGGAGTGGGTCACATTGCATTGTGTTCATGACCATGTAGCTCATGTTGAAAATTAAAAGTTTTTGGCTTTTCTAACTTGGCTTGCTTGTGCTTTGTGTGGAGGCATTGCTATGTGGGAAGATGGGGGATGCTGGTGTTTTAAAGGAGTAAATGCTATGGGATGCCAGGATGCCCCACCATGGCCTTTGTGAATACCCACTGTGCCAGCCATACACAAGAGGAAGCAGGTTTACAGTGAACCCTGTCTTATTGCTCATGTGGAAACAGGACCAGGGAAGTGATGAAGAATCCCAAGGTCACATTGCTGGTGATGGGAGGGACCAGGTATGAGATCCATTCCACACCACTGTGCCACCTCCAAGTGGTCCTAGTGACATGGGAGCTATCAGCAAGGCCCTCTTCATCCCTAAGTGGGTTGTGGCTGGGGACAGTATCAGCTTTATGGAGTGGAGGATAATCGTTCACGCCCTATACATGCTGTGCAAAGAGAGTGAGGGTCATTTAAACTGCAGATTGGCCGCTGCGGATGGTATGTGGTTCCTTTTGGCCCATCTCTGTTCCCGGTACTTCTAGTGTGTGCATTTGGCCCTACTGGTAGAATTCCAATGTTGGAAGATGTACATTTGCTTCCACAAGGTAAAACTACCTCTTCACAAAAAGCTTGGCTCTGCTCTGATGGACCAGCTAGTGATGCGGACCTGAGCGGTTCCGGTCCTAGCTGATGTGGCCACGCCTTCCAGAAGCAAACTGAACTGAGGGATTTGCCCCTTCAGGGTGACTTGCAGAGGGATCCTCGCTTGTGCAGCATTAATACATTTTTTGGAAGGGGTGGAGGGAAGAACCACCGAAGGTAATGAGAAACTGCTTGTGCCGAAGACAGCCCCGAGGCCCCTTAGCACGCCAAGTCCTGGGGAGGGTGCGCTTATAGGTGGAGCCAGACGCTCCCTCCAGGTGTTACCCCAGCCGGCTAGGGCTGTCAGATAGACTTCCTCCGTGCCCGGGGCCTGGCTGCCCTGCTGCAGCGCACAGCCGCGGGGCTCCAGGGTGGGGAGAAGCCCAGATTGTCGCGGGCCCACGTCTCCAGCCGGGGGATGCGATGGGAGATGCCGGTGGAGCCCCCGGGCCTCGCTGGACTGCGGCGGCGCGTGGCGGGGACGCGGCTCTCGGGCGCCCCCCGGCGGAGCTGGCCGGCGAGGCGGGCGGCGCGCTCGGGCGCGTCGGTGCTGGCAGCGAGGAAGCGCAGGACCACGAGGTTGAGGAAGGCGCCGATGACCGTCAGCCCCAGCAGGATGTAGAGGAAGCTGAAGGCCACGTAGGGCGGCTTCCTCTGCAGCGCCTCGTCGCTCTGCAGCGCCACGAAGTCTCCAAAGCCGATAGTGGTGAGGGTGATGAAGCAGTAGTAGTAGGCGTGGAAGAAGGTCCAGCCCTCGAAGTGCGCAAAGGCGGCAGCGCCGAGGGCCAGGGTGGCGGCGCACACCAGCAGCCCGGCCACCACCATGTTCTCGGTGGACACGCACGGCCGTCGCAGGCCCCGGCAGCGCTTGGCCGCCAGCAGGAGGCGCCGCACCAGCGCGTTCAGCCGCTCGCCCAGGCTCTGGAAGGTGACCAGGGTCAGGGGGATGCCCAGGAGCGCATAGAACATGCAGAACACCTTGCCCGAGTCTGTGCCCGGCGCGGCGTGGCCGTACCCTGTGCGGGGAGAGCGCAGAGAGCGTGCGTGAGAGCCCAGCTCCATCGATCACTCGCCCGCAGCCTCCCTGCCTGTCCCTCCTCATCCCAGAGGCGGGCTGGCCATGGCAAACGCTAGGTATAACCAGGTCTTTCCCTCGCTTTGGAAACTCGCGAGGTTATTCATAATCAAACTAGACTGCATACAACGCAAGCATCTGTCCTTCCACTGCAGACTGGATAAACTGTGGTACATCCAACAATAGAATCCATTTCCACATGGAAGAACCTACTGTTTCCATATGGAAGAACCACCTACTGTTTTCTACAACAACAAGAGATGGATCTCTTGCCAGGCCTGGTGCTGTAATTCCAGCACTTATTAGGCGAAGGCAGGAGAATAGTGAGTTCAAAGCCAGCCTGGGCTTCATGGTGAGTCCCTGTCTCAACACAAAAACAGATAATCAAAACAACAGATTTCAAACATATTGTGCTGAGTTGAAGAAGCCAAGCCCAAAAGGTACCTGCTGAATGGTTCCACTAAAATGACATGGAAAAGGTAGTTATAGGGACAGAGAACAAACAGGTCTGTGGTTGCCAATCGTTGGGGTTGAAGGAGGGTTAACTACAAAGGGTATGAAGAATTGGGGGATGAGGACAATATTCCATGTCTTGATCTGTGCTAACCCCTAGGCACCCTGTCTCAGAACCCACAGAGTAGTCACCAGGAAATGGTGACCTTTACTATAAGTCATGCCTTGGTGGGGAAAGAAAGAGGCTTCCTACATGGAGTCCCAGCTCCTTCCTGACCCAAATCCCCTCTCTCCAGCTCACCCCTTCTCTTACACGTCCACTCTCCAGCCTGACCCCTGCTGTGTCCTCATCAGCAGGTTCCACTTCCACAATGCCTTGTCTCTCACCCCAATCCCTCCTCCTCTCAAATCCTGCCTCCCTCTCACCCCTTGGTTCTGGTTCCCTCTGGTGTAGGGATTCTTCATCAAGCCCTTCAACTGACCTGATGGGTTTCCTTAAGTCTTGGGTGCCATTACTGTGGAGTGGGTGGATGTGTCTCTTTCTGAACAGAGTAGCATTTGCTTTTGTGGCTCACAACCCAGGAGAGGTCAGGTAGAGCTCCCCAACAGAATATGCCCCCTTCTGTTGGCCCCATCTGCCAAAATGTAAAATGTACAAACCCTTGACGTACACACTTCCACAGCTGGGAAGTGAGCCCTTCAGTACACACATGCAAGATGATGTATACAGGCGGATTGTCACGACAGCACTGTTGGTCGTAGGGAAAATTAGAAACAACCTCAGTGTCCATCAGTAGGGCGCCATCCAAATGACAGAATACTAAACAGGAGCTGTTCTCAGCCCAGAGCTATCATATCCCTGAGGAGACATTTGGCAAGATCTAGACACAGTTTTACTTGTCACAGCTGGGGTTAAGAATGGAGTGTGGCTGTGACCTACTGCCACCCCCCAACACAGAGTTATCCAGGCTAAGTTGTCAGTGTTCTGGGGTTGAGAAGCCCTGCTGTACAGCCAGAGGAAAAAATGACACCAATAGAAAACATCACCAAAATACATCGAGTACAAAAAGCAAAAGAAAATAGTGTGTATGATATAATGTCTATACCATGCTGTGTTTAAAGGAACACACAGGCAGGGAACATAGCTGCCAAGAAATGGGTAAGTGCGTCTGATCTAGGGAGAGGAAATTAAGGGTGAAGAGACAGGGTGGAGACTTAGACACATGCCACGTATTTTCTCTCATATGCAGAATCTCAAAAGACAGGAAAGTAGAGGGTGACTATTTGGGGGGAGGAAGGTGTAACGGGGAGTGGGAAGGGGTGACAATAGAAGGCAGTGGGAGGTGAATATGATCAAAGTACATTATATACATGTATGAAAATGTCACAATGAAACCTATTATTTTGTACAATTAAAACACTAATAAAAAGGGAGTGGAAAAAATCTCCCAGAAAAAAAATGACAGGTAGGGTGCTTCCTTTTCATCCTACACCCTTTTGTACCCTTTGAAGTTTGCACTGTGCACATATGTAATATTCAAAACATCAACGCAACAGGTAGGTTTAAAGACCTCTGGCAGCTCCTCACGCTCCCACCACATGGCCTGTCACTTTGCCTGTCTGTTATGTGGGGGAGGGACGTTCTGCCCATCTCCAAACTTTGAGCACCTTGAGTCAGAAACTATGACAGCTTCTGTGTGTCTCCAGTCACCAGCACGCTGCACAGAGACACAGACTATGGACTCTATGAAAGTTTATTGACACAAACCACCACCAAGCTGAAGGGGTGCTAGGGCCAGACAAGGCCTCTTTGGGAGAAGCGGTCAGGAGGTGCTGTTTCCAGGTGTTTGGGGTATGTCAAAGAGTGAAATGAATAATAACTAAACATACTCGGTACCCACTGTGGATTATCTCATTTAGCCTTCCCGATGACTATATGAGATGACATTTTACAGATAAGGAAACCAGGCTTGGAGGGAGGAAGTTGTCCAAAAGTCCTGGAGCCTGAGCTAACACTGTCCTTCATGGCTTTTCAGTGCTTCTCTTCTGCCCAGAGCTCAGGCTCCTGGGCCCTGGTGTCTGACTCTAAAGGCCGATAAACAGACAGGACCACATAGCAAGTCATGGTGCCCCCAGGTGGCCAGAAAAAGCAAAATGCCTCTTGTTTTCACTCTTACTCTTGAGTCTCTTTCCCCAGGTGCCTATCAGAGAGACACAGACAGGGGAGGAAGCCAAACCCATCCTGGGACATCCAAAGAATGTGGGAGAATGGCAGAAGAGGCAAATGGAGCACCACACCCTTGGACACCACAGCAGGGAAGGCTGAGCCAAGATAGGAGAGCAGGGGTGCCCATGTAGACAAAAGGGAGCGAAAGAGCTGAATGGGAGCTGGGGCTACAGTTGTCAAAAAATGAATTATTGTTACTAATGAATACTAATTACCAATGCCTACCTAGCCTCGGGCTCCATTTTACATGGCTGACCTCCCTTAAACCTGGCCACCACCAGTGAGGTAGGAACAATTGCTTTTGCCTTTCATGAAACCTGGGCTGAGAGGCACAATCCTAAGAAGGCAGGTGGCAGTAGAGAGGAGCTCAGAACTCAGTCTGTGATAAAGAAGTTGTGCTTTTAAAAAACCCTACCACCAAACCCCCCAGCTCCCATTTCCTTGCAAGAAAAATCACACAGAAACTTTCACCAAGGCATACACTTCTAGGCTGGTGGTCCCAGCCCGAGGGAGGGGCGCCTGGACATTCACAGCTGAAGCCTATGTGGTGGCTGGCACCAAGTACCGAGCCCTGCAGAGCCTGCTTCTCTCCTTCACTGGTTCCCCAGGCTCAGGCTCAGACAGGTACCAGCCAGACGGCAATCACCGCAACACCTGGTGGCTCAAGAGGCTGCAGAGGGACTGCTCTGCATTCCTAGAGGGAAGTCAAAATCACTCAGTCCTTTAACAAATATTCATTTAGCAACTACAATGCACTAGGCACTGGCCACATAGCAGTGTCTAAGATAGACGAGTTCTCCTGGAGTGGCAGAATAATCATTATGATGACAAAAAAATCTTATTTTTCTGGTCTTTTCTACATGCCAGGCCCTGTGCTAAAACTTTCTGGGTATATTATCTGCTTCATAATGATCTGCCCATTAGCGCTCCTAGTTTATAGAGGAGGAAACTGGCTCAGACTGGCTAAACCATTTATCTACGGTCTCTCGGCTGATGTGATAAAACCGGGCAAGGAAGCAACTCCGGCCACTTGGTCCTCCAGCTCCACTCCATCTGTCCCCTAGCCCCTGGGGCGTTTCCGTCCCAAGTCACTCAGCGGGGCAGGGGCAGAGGTGGGATGGAAACTCGGAGGCGCCCCGGGAGGGCTGCTCGGGACAGAGCCAAGCAGAGGGGCGACGCCGGGCGGCTCACCGATGGTGGTGATGACGGTGATGGCGAAGTAGAAGGAGCCAGCGAACCTCCACTGGCGGCCGGCGCGGTGCGGCTCGGCCTGCAGCGCCAGGCGCTCCAGCTCGCGGTAGTCCTCCGTGGAGAAGCCGTACTTTCTCCGGAACTCGCCGCGCTTCTGGGCCAGCAGCCGCTGGCGGCCGCGCTCCGCCTCGGACTCGAGCGCGTCAAAGACCGCGGCGCCCACCAGCAGGTAGCACAGGATGCACAGGATGAGCGCGGCCGTGCGTGCGCTCTGCCTCCTCATCGCGGCGCCGGGCCCCGCGCCCCGCGCCCCCGCGCCCCCGCGTCCCCCGCGCCCCCGCGTCCCCCGCGCGCCCCGCGCGCCCCGCGCCCCGAGCCCCCGCGCCCCCGTGCGCCCCCGTGCGCCCCCGCGCCCCCGCGTCCCCACGCGCCCCCGCGTCCCCGTGCGCCCCGACGGCAGCGCCCGCTCCCTCCGCCCGCGCGCGCCCGGGTTCGAGCCCCGCCGCTTTCGGGGCGGGGCCTGAGCGCTCCAGCTGTGCTGCCCGCCCCGCCCTCGCAGCAGCCTCCGGATCCGCTGGATCCCTGGCCTAACGCTTCTGCAAACAGTGACGTCTGGAGTAAAGACCTCAGCCCAGGTCTGCAGACGTGCTGCCTCCACCGCCAGCTCACCTGACGACCTTGGAAAAGTCCGTCGTCCCTTCCCTTAGTCAGTCAATCATCCGCAAATATTCACCAAGCACCTACCCAAGCAAACAAGGCTCCTGATGGAAGTAGAGCCCGATATGCTAGTATGTAGGGAGGGCCAGGAAATGAACAAAAAGATAGCTTGAGACAAGTGTGATAAAAGAAGAAAAATTGCGGGAAGAGCACCTGCCTAGCAAGTGTGAGGCCCGCCCCCTCCCGTCCCCCCCCCCCCCCGCCAAAAAAGGAAAATCGGCAGAGATTGGGGAGTGCGAGCACCATCAGCTCAGGTAATGGGAAAGTCCCAGCGGAGTGACCAGGGAGGGAGAATCCAGGCAGCAAGGGGCTGGGTTGACAGCCAGGAACAACAATGTGACTGGAGCCAAGAAAACTGGAATGTGGAGAGGGGGGAAGAACAGAAAGAAGACAGAGAAGACAACTTCACACCAAGGTCTTACATCAGAAAAATGGAAAACCGTGGGAAGGCGGTAAGCGGAAACATGCACAGGACGCAATGGATCTGATTTGCATTTTTAAAAAGAGCTTCAGAGGTCTAGGGACATAGCTCAGCAGAGAGCATTTGCCTGGGGTGGGGGTAGGGGGGCACACCAGGCTACCCGGTGGAAGAGAGAAGGTGATGAGGAGAGTGCGCGGGCCCCGCCATTGGAGATGTAGAGGAGTATGATATGAGATGCATTAGGGAAGCGGAGCTGGGCACAGCTCGCCACATTGCCCAGTCCTCCTGGCACCTAGGAGAGACCATGTGACCAGGCTGCAGCCAATGGGACCTGGCAGAAGTAACTGGGAAGGGAGGGGCCTGGCCCCGTGCTACAACTGCTCTTCCCCCATCTACAGGCTGAATGCAAAGCCCTGAAGAGACTTGGCAAGGTGGCCTACAGTCAGGAACGCCCACATTGAACTTCTCTTTCCCTGAGGTTTGGGGGTCAGTCTGTCACCGGAGCTAGTGTTATACCCTGATAACAGCAATAGTACTTGCTGATGAGTTGGACATGGAAGGCAAAGGAGAGAACTCAGGGTGGACCTTGTGTCTTGGCTTGAGCAATTGGTATTTGGGGTGACTTCCATTGGCCCCAAACTCCTGTCCCCCAGCACCAAGGTGATACCCTTTTCAGAGTCCTGGGTGGGCTTGCATGCAGAGCACCAGGAGCTCACCTAAGGATGTCCAAAGCACCCAGCCTTCTCAGGTCTCTGCTGCAGCTTGGTAGGCATCCCCTGTACCCCACAACTGTTCTAGCTTCTCTCTTCACACCCTTCCCCCTAGCTTGTTCCAGCCACCCTCAGCTTTCAGTTCCTTGCGTTAACTCTTGTGTGACTTGTTACAGTCCTCTCCCCATCCCTTCCAATAGCCAACAGCTGCACGCCTGCTGTGCCAGGGGCCAGGCACCAGCAGAAGCACTTAACATGTGTGGATGAGTGTAACCATCACAACGTCCTTCTATGGTACATGTGGGTGGTACATGCGGGTGACAAAGGACCCATCCACTCTGCGACTCTCAGTTCCAAGATGGGCATTGGTCCTGACTCCACCCCAGGTGGTCTCCTCTGTGCTCCTGGGGTCTCTGGGCTCCTGCCATCTCCATTCTTCCCACTGACATACGACCATGTGAAACTTGGTCACTCTTCAGTCTCCAGCACCCTGACCTGGCATGGAACACACATGCAACGAGTATATGTGGATAAACAAGAGCTGTAGTGTGTGGAAATTAAGAGCATGGGCTGCGCCCAAATAACCAAGTTCAAAGCCTACTTCTGTTGCTTACAGTTCTTGGGATGCCTCTGTTTCCCCATCAGTAGAATGGGGTTTAAAAAAATTGTTGTCTTGGGTTGGGGCTGTTCAAGTGGCAGAGCAACTGCCTAGCAGTTGAACTGCTGAGTTCAAACCCCAGTCCTGCAGAAGCAGAAGAATGGTCCCATCCCCCAAAGATAGGATGCCCAACCCTGGGACCTGCAAATGCATTTGGTTGTAAGACAAAGGGCTAAGGCAGCAGATGGCAAGGTTGCTAATCAGTGAGTGACCCGGAGATGAGAAAGGATCTCTGGGTGGGTCCAATGTTGTCACAAAAGTCCTTATAACCAGAAGGGGGAGGCAGGAGAGAGAACGAGAGCAATGGCAGCATGAGGATCCAGCTTGATGTCACTTGTGCTGGAGGAGGAGGAAGGGGCCCCAAGACAAGTCAAATGGGTTCCTGGAAAAGGCAAGGAAACAGATTTCTACTCAGAGTCTCCAGAAGGGAATGCAGACCTGCCAACACCTTGATTCTAGCCCTGGAGATCCGGGTAGATAGAACCAGAAAGCCAGACACTTTTTTGCGGTGAGCTCCTACGTTTGTGATCATTGGTGACAACAGCAGCAGGGAGCTAATACAGTGACTGTGAGGATTCAAGAGCCAATGGATGGAAGCCCTGAGAACAGTGTCTGCCTTGGGACTTGTCCAAAAGCGCTAGCCAGTATTAGTTCCTGGGTAGAATCAGGGCTCGGTGCATGTACAGGGGACCTTGGGTCCTCTGAGAGCAGGATGGCAGTTTGGTGGCCCAGAAGCAGGGCACTGGTATCGAAGGTGCTGGCGCAGCTGGCTTATTTTTAGTAACACCATCAGCAAGTTTGATTTTCTGATGCCTTTCAGCCTTCAGAGGGCCAGAAATCTGGATAGAAGTCTCAGGGTGGGGACAGGGACAGTGCACCAGGACCTTCAGCCCAAGAAGGGCCTGAGAAAAGCCGGTGGACAATGGAATTAGGGGAGTAGCTGAGTCTCAGGGGGTCTTAGGGGAAGGGCAGGACTGACTCGGGAGAGTTCCTGAGCACAGCTGGAATCCATGAGACCTGGGTTTGAATTCCAGCTCTTCCATTATCCATCTGTGCCTCAGTTCCTCACGTGAGAAACAATGTGGTGCTAACCACTGAGTGGGACCATGCTGAAGATTATAAAAGCTGCTGTGTGCCACTTTTTAGGGGCCCCTGAGCTGGTAGCTGTTTTCCTGCCTTTTTCACAATTGTTTGCCTGTAGATGTCAAGAATTCTGGCCCAGAAGCAGCACTAAGGCTGACATCTCAGGAGCCCTGGCTGTGCCGGGCATCTACACAGGCATGCCATTGACCAATCCTCGCTTTACGACTCAGAAGCACTGCTTGCCAAGTTCCCATAGCCAGGTTGTGGCTGAGGCAGGACTTGAATTCAGGACTGTCTGGTTCCTCAGGTCACAGTCCTTATTGGGCCAGATGCTGCTGGCTAAAGCATCCTCCCACTGGCCCTGGGGCCTCACTTCCCTCCTCTCTGAGATAGGCTCAGGTGCCTTGGCTGGCCGTGTTCCCCTGCCACCATGAGGATCCTGTAACACACACTTTGTGTAGTGTGCCCATTGGGGGTGGGTAGTATCGGGACCACGGGGGAGCTGTCTGGCCCTGCCAGGCAGGTGACTCTGCCTGCACTTGGCGTTTTTGGTTCAGCAGCTCTATTTTAAGCAAAGGAGGTTAGAGTTTGTGTGTTTCTCAGCTTGGAAAGTCATCAGCTGAGCAGACACCCAAAGCAGCAACACCCCAAGGCACCCCCTTCAGCTCTGCTCCTTCTGCCTCCTCCCCCTCATTTCTCCTTTGAGGACCTGAGGAGACCTAGTAATTTTCCTTTGTTCAATCATGCCAAGCGGCATACTCATGACCCCTCAAAGAGGCCTGGAATTTCACTTCCAGAACGCCAAGGTTGTCAGGTTTGAGGACAATAACAGAGGTAGTCCCCATCTCCAGCTGGGGCCTGGGTACCCTCCAGGTCACATCATAACCCACAATGAAAGAGGGGGTCTCATGTCAGGTCACACACAGAGGACAGCAGTTAAGAAAGGACATAGGTTTCTGAGTGAGCCAGACCTAGCTTCAATCTTGGGCAAGTGACTTCGCCTTGCTAAGCCTCAGTTTCCCCATCTGTGATGGGGGGGTAGGAATATCTGAGGATCAAATTGAAACCTGTGAAATAGGTGCTCAACACTCCCTCCAGCCCCTCCGCACAGTTTCTTCTTTCCCCTTTTCCACACTGCTTACTCTGCAGGCCTGACGGGATCTTAAGGGACTGATTTTATAGTTACAATATAGTTCAGTAATTTTCCAGAAGTCCAGAGGGCCCTGGCATTTTTCCTGGTAAGATCTCTCCCTGGTTCCCGCCTAAGAGAATGGATAGTTTTGCCCGCAAGGTATGGCAGGTACTAGCTCCTGAGACACTTGTGGCAGCTGTGGCCTTCCTGTAGCCTTCAGCATCTGTGCTGCAAGAATTAGAAGCTGCCTCTTGCTAATTAAAGAACGATGTTGGTAGGAAATTGAGGTCTCTTAGAATGTTCCGGAAGACAAATCAGAAGGTTTGGGGGACCCAGAGACATAGGACCTTTATGACCGGGGGGACACCATAGCATGTTCAGTGTGGAGGGCACCATTGTTCCCAGGAAGATGAGGATGCTACTTTGGGGACAAATGACAACTGTCTGAATATGCCTCCTGTTTGACTTTGAGTCCCAGTCAGTGGTGGATTCCTAACATGTGTTGTGACCATTTACTTGGAGTCACTAAGACTTCTTTCTTTCTGTTTTGGCAGTATGGAATTTGAACTCAGGGCCTTGTGCTTGCTAGGCAAGTGCTCTACCACTTGAGTCATGTGTGCAGCGTTAGAGATTTTTTTCAGTCTCCTAAGGATCAATACCTTTGGGTTAATGAAGATATTAAAACCTCTACTAATCATTAATAAATTATTACTTCATTAATATTTAACAATTTTAAAAACTATACGATAGGAGCATAGAGGTTTAGTAAACCATTTCCTCTTCTTTCTTACACATTTAAGAATTTTCACACTAACTGGGCACCGGTGGCTCACACCTGTAATCCTAGCTACTCAGGAGGCAGAGGATTATGGGTTTGAAACCAGCACAGGCAAATAGTTTGTGAGACCCTATCTCAAAAAAACCCATCACAAATAAGAGCTGGTGGAGTGGCTCAAGGTTTAGGACCTGAGTTCAAACCCCAGTAACACATACACACAAAAAAGAATTTTCACACTAAAATGTTTAAAAGATCCTTTAATCTCTCTCTAACCATACTTCTACCTTCTTTCCTGCCGTTCTTTTATTCTTATTTTAGAACAAATGAGAACATTTTTTTTAATGTAGCTCAGGCTGGCCTCAAACTAGGGATCCTCCTGCCTTAGCCTCTGCAGCACTGGAATTACAGAGCTCATCACCACGCCTGGCTTTTGAGAATTTCCTATGCCAAGCATGGAGCAGGCATCCCTCCACTTAATCCTCACAACAGCACTCCACCCTACAGAGGAGGAAACCAGGGCTCAGGATGCAGTGATTTGCTGGAAGTCATCTGGTCAAGGGGGGGTTGGCCAAGGCTACCCCTCCTGTTCCTCAGTCAGCATTATCAGTTGCGGTCAACAGACGCCTGGATCAAAGGGGAAGGGCTGGCATTTCAGAAGACACCATGAGCTGGAAAGATCGAGGCAAAGACACGCAAGAGGCTGAGACAAGGAAACCATGTGCAATCCAGGCCAGGCTGGGCTACATAGTGTGACCCTGTCTCAAAGGAAAAAAAAAAAAAAAAAAAGAAAACCACACTAAAGATGACCAGCACAGAGCCACCAGCACAGAGCCACCACCGGCCAGTGCCTTAGCCAACAGCCATAGACATCATTTATGTTCAAGTTCATTAAAAGTAAGCTACACTTAACAATTCTGTTCCTCGATTTCACCAGACACATTTCAGGTTTGGCAATTACATTGGGCAGGGCAGATATAAAACGTCTGCATGGTCACAGAGTTCGATTAGTTGGCGCTGGTAGAGAGGGTGAGAGGACACACTTGGTGACTGGACAGGCTAGATTTGAGAAGTGGCTCCATCCCAGGCCTCAATTCATTCACCTATGAAGTGGGGATAATGGTCGTGCAGAAACCCATGTATCCAGTGCAATTAGGACCGGTGATTAGCTAGCTAATCAAAGAAGCAGGATTTTTTTGTATGTGTGTGGTGTTAGGGATCAAACCCAGGACCTCGAGCCTGCTAAGCAAGTGCTCTATCATGGAGCTACAACCCTGCCCAGGGAATTTGAAATGATCTACTCCTTAAAACTGGACCCTGGTGCTCACGCCTATACTCCTAGCTACTCAGGAGGCAGAGATCAGAAGGACTGCAATTCAAAGCCAGCCCAGGCAAATAGTTCAAGAGACCCTAACTCAAAGAAGTCCATCACAAAAAAGGGCTGGTGGAGTGGCTCAAGGTGAGGCCCTGAGTTCAAACCCCAGCACCACAAAAACAAAGTTACGCACTTTGAACATTTTATCCAATTGAAAACATAACCATGCACTCAGTTTCCAATCTGTTCTTTGAGTCTGGGCCTGTTCATGAGCTTCACAGCCAGAGTTTGTCTTCTGAGTCCCAATTTGGTTTATTTCAAGTGGCCGGAGGACCTGCAGGCACCTGTGTAGTACCATGAGTTCAGGACCTGGACAGGTCCTTGTGGTTCTTTCTTTCCCAGTCTTTTGTAGTTGTTTCTTCCACACCTAATTTAACAGTATGTTTAAGTAACTTGTGTCTATTGAGTTTCCACAAAAACAAATCCCTTCCCTTTGCACTCAGATTTCACCAGCTTAGGGGACATCTAATTCCATTGCTTCCTTACAATAAAGCCGGCAGCTGGGGCACACTGGTTTGGAAACAAGCCCAAAAGTCTCTTAGCAAACTTGCCATTCTATGGCAGAGAACCAAAGGTGACAAGGATGCTAGAGAGTGGCCTGCTAGCCATGAGCGTTCAGTAGGCCTGGGGCAGGAATGTCACATTCAGCCAGTATGGCGAGCACTGGTTAGCCTAATGAGCTGGTGAAACAGATTGGTGAAGAGAGAGATCTTCACTGTCACACTCTGGAAAAGACTCCGCAGGGTGGTGTTGTCTCTGGAAGAAGCCGACCCAGTCAGACACTACATCTCCCAGCATCCCTTGCACCCACATGTAATCATGTGATCAGCCTTCACCAATGGAGTGGAAGTGGGAGTGTCACTTCCAGGAGCAGGTGAGCTTCTCCATCCCTGTCTGTGATTTAGCAGCAGAGGATCCCAAAGCCCTGGGGAATGGTGGAGCCACCATGGAAGTCACACAGACATCACATGAAGGAAAGCCTCCATCCAACCAGGGACACCTGCCTGCCTGGTTGGTTATAGTGATTACCATTACCCTATTCAGCATATGAGGCTGTCATAAGGAGCAAATTAGATGATGCATGTGTTACAGACTCGTAAATGGGACCTTCCTATTGTCTCAGATTTCCAGCGAAAGCTCCAAGGTTGAAGACAGACAGAGGGTGCTAAACACCTCTAAATCCCAGAAATACATAACACTCGCACCTGCAGGACCTTCTTAGGAACACTGCCAGCTTTCCTCTAACTTACATAGAGAGGTTAAGGGCAAGTTTCTAAAGCCAGGCAACTTGTGTTTGAACACAACTTACTAGCTGTGTGACCCTGGTAAAATTGCCCCACTTCTCTGGGCCTTAGCATCTGTATCCTGCTGTTAGTAATGGTATTTCTTACCTTGTTGTCTTAAAGGCGCACAGTTAGACTGTTTAATCGTTTTTCAAATTAAATAACACATTGTTGAGGTGAAGGGTCAAGCCTGATTTAGAAAAAGTATTTAATGTGGTAATGACTGGCTATTCAAACTGGACAGAGAGGACTGGGCACAAATGCATTGCAAGACAGTGGTTGAAGACCACCTGCTTTCCGTGTGTCCATCAGCAGGTTCAGAGTACTCAGTAAGCCAGTTACACATGTGAAGTATGGAGACCAGTTTGGGGCACGTTGGAACTCTCCATCAATGTTAACTCTTCTTAGTCAAACTGGGTCAGCTCAGGAATCAACTCCTCTCCAGATATTAAGCAATAAGAAGAGTGAGTATTTTTGTGGTTATAGAAGAATGATTCTCCTACTTTCAGGATTTTCATAAAACAACCAAATTTCATAAAGTATTTATAAATTCAAATAACACTGACAACTCTATTTGTGACATAAGAATGGGGGAAAAACCCATTAGTACTCTTCACAATTACCCTCCTTTTATAAAAATGAATTTCACAGTCCCTCAAACTGAAAAAGGACATAATCTTAGACATAGTGCACAGTCCTTCAGATGAACCCATACAGTCTGGGGGAACTTTACTGCTTTGCCCTTATTTTTAGTGTTATTTCACTGACCAGTGTTTTGAGACCCCAGGTATAAACTATCAAAAAGTTTAGAAGCATTCGTAGCTAACATCCTTCTTCATTTTTGTGACAGTCCTACAGGACTAGAACTGCCTTAGTTCATTCAGGTTGCTATAACAAAGATGCCTTAGACTGATAATTTATATCAACTGAAGGTTATTGCTCAGTTCTGGAGGCTGAAAAGTCTGGGAACAAGGCACCAGTGGGTTCTGTGTCTTGGGAGAGCCTGTTCATCACAAATGGCTAGGTGACCTTATGTGGCAAGAACGCCACCTCCCAAAGGCCCACCTCTTACTACAATCACCTGAGGGGTTACATTTCAACGTGTGGATTCTGGAGGGACAACTGTTCAGACCATTTTATGCAGATATCACAGTTGAGAGAGTCAGATGGCTCCCTCAGGATCACACAACGGGACTCAGGTCTGGTCTCAAAGTCTCCATATTACTGGAAAAAAATTAGTCTTTTCATTTGGGATGAGTATGTTGGAAGGATCTGTTCCACGTGGTCATCCAGAAGCCCAGGCTCTTTCTTTCTGTGACTCTGCCTTCCCCAAAGCCAAGCCTGGGACAACAGACCCCAAGATTTCTGTGGGTGGAATTCAGGGATTCATGAATTTGAAAGGGAAAATAGTTATATCTCTATTTTCACTATCTCCGACATCTCAATTATGAATGCACTCAACAAAGCAGTGATGGATGTACACATTCGTTGACAACAGAAACCACAGATATCTTCATACCACACTAAAGTTGTTGCAGACATTTAAAAATACTGCTTATATCACCTCCACATTGGAGTGATAATAATTAACTAAGTCTTCTTTCTTTGTTAGTAGTGTAGCACCATATCACACTTTCAAACCTGTGGTTACTCTGTGCTGAGTTGGGAAAGGGACTCAGCAGGACTTTGCATTCCACAGGGACCACTTTGGGAGCCTCACCTGGCCATCTGGAGTAAAAGTGATGGATGCCACCTTGAGTTTTAGGCAGGGTAGACACAGAGCAGGTTATTAAGAGAGGAAAGGCACCTGGGATGTCCTTCCTTGTGCCTCCAGTGCACAAGGCCCTGGATTTGATCCCCAGCACAGGGGAGAGGAACTTGACTCGGATGTCTCAGAGACTGAGAGATGCAGAAGGGGTAGGAAACATGGGGAGGCAGTCCTTAAAGTGAGCAGGGAATGGAAGTCAAAGCCAAAGCCAGTCCCCTGTGCTCTAGTTCTTGGGGAGCCAGGGTCAGAGTTCACTGCTGAGAGACTCACGCAAAGATGAAGAGACCTAGCCCAAGTCCTGCCATTGGAGACATCACTGTGGGCACCAGAAGGAGGAGCAGAAGGCAGTGAACACACCACGGATAAGGACCAGACCAATATGACGGTGCCAATTGCAGCCAGGTTTGTCAGCCAACCTCGTGATCTCCCCTAGGATTCTACCAAGTCACAATTAGTTGCAATACAAAAGCAAAATTCTGGAGAATCAGCTAAAACATAACTCCAGGGATGAGAACACACCTCAGACCCTAGGCCACATTTCCTCCAGGAAGAGGCAGGTAGACTTTTTGTAAGCACATGAAACACAGTGACTACAGATAGCCTCCCACTTCCCAGATAGAAGGTGGGGGCACCTCCTAGGGAGGCTGCCAGAGTTGCCCCCTTTGAGAGAGCCCTCCCATCTTTGGTCACTGGAGTAGCAGGGACTGGTGTGGATTGGCAAAAGACAGATCTGTTGGATACTGAGTGGGGTGATCCAGAACTCATGGTGATGGAGTATGTGAAGAGAGAGGGGGCAAGGCAGGAGTGGAGCACCAAGGAAGTGAGAGAGGTCCTGGGGCATCGGGAGGCTATCTCCAGGGAAATGAGACTCACAAGCATAATTGGAGCCAACCAGGTGAAGACCTGGGAGGAAGGAATGGCCTAGGAAATGACCTGGAGGGGAGACATTTGCCGCAGTCATCCTGTATCGCTGGCACACAGAAGAATCTGGAAGGCACAACAGACCTGGGAGTCCTGGGAGTCAGGGACCAACCCTGAGTGGGGAGGGGGGCCTCTCTGGGCCTGGGAGGGGTCTGAGCGGAGTGACATAGCTGTGACATTGCTTGAGAAAGGTCTTGGCTGCGCAGTGTGGCACCGACTGTGGGCAGAGGTATAGGGAGTCATCCTAGGGTCAGATGGAAGTGCCCTGGCTTGGGGTTTGGTGGCGGCTTTTACCTGCATCTGATTAAATAATACTTTCTTCTCCAGAAAAAGAAAGCGGCTGCATCCAGCACAGTCAGGAAGAAATTCTGGATCTCATTCTGAGTGAGGCCTGGGGAAAACCAAGACCCCTGTCCCGATACGGGCTGCGCTCCCACAACTGGGCAGCAGGGGGTGGTCGCGGGTCTTCTGCTGACAGGCCGCCTCTCCGCTGTCGCCACCAGTGGGCAACAGCACACCGCTGAGTCTCAACCCAAACCCTCTGAAGCCAGGCTCAGAAACTGCGCACAGATTTTAAGGGGGTGGGAGGCTGGTTAGGCTTTTTCCCCAGAGCTCCTGAAATTGGACTTGGAGGTGAGAAGTGAACCACTGAGAAATCTTGTGACCAGGGCTGTCAGCTTCAGTTTTTCAACTGCATGTTTACTTTTCTAAGACAGATCAACCCCCCCCCTTTAAAAAGGGTGGTTTGGATTTGCATTTCCCTAGTGATTAGCGATATTGAGCAATTTTCATGCACGTGTTGGCCATTTGTTTGGTTTCCTTTGACAAATGTCTGTTGGGATCCATTGTCTGTTTCTTAATTTACTTATTTGTTCTTGCTGTTGAGTTCCTTATATACTTTGATATTAATCCTTATCAGACAAGTGGCTTGCAATATTTTCTCCCAACTAAGACATATTATTTCGTCCATTCAATAATGACTGCGCCTGCTTTTGTTCTGGGCACTGCTCTTAGTCTAGAGATCATCACTGAACACAGCAGACCAAAGAAGTTCCATGACAGGTATGGTGGTTCACACCTGTAATCCCAGCACTTGGGAGACTGAGGCAGGAGGATAGTGATTTCAAGGCCCACCTGGGCTATAAAGTGAGACCTTGTCACACAAACACTGAAGAAGAAGAGGAGGAGGAGGAAGAGAAGGAAGGAGAGGGGGAAGGGGAAGGAGGAAGAGAAGTTGCAATGCTTATGGAGTCAGGCCATAAATAGTAATGTGCCCAATGAGTAAAGGACATAGTGAGTTAAAAAGCACATTGTTGTGGAGAAAGAATAAGTAGATCAGCAAGGGTGGTTGGGAGGGAGCAGCTGGGGTGGGTCCTTGGTGAAATGGTGACAGAGAGGGCCCTGGGTGCATCCCTGGAGCGGCCACTGCCTTCCACTAAGGAAACTCCATCTTCACCGTGGCCCTCAGCAGGGAGGATGGTGTGCCCAGAATCCTAGGGACAGGTTCTGTGCCAAGCACATTGGCCACAGCTGGATGAAAAGGGAGCACTGGGCCTGGAACACACACAGCCCCCCAGCCCCAACCCAGCAGTGAGGAAATGAGTGCAGATGCCTCCCTTGGGGACAGCCACGCCAGACCCAGGTGAGAAGAAGAGTGTCAACCTGGTGTTTACCTATGACCAATGCCACCTCCTCTCCACAAACAGAGGGCTCCAGCCCCTGCTTCACATCACTCTCCAATTTACAAAAAATTGCAAAGGCCCCACTGCCCTTCCCCTTGTCCTGCTAGATGCCACAGGAAGTCAGGCAGCCTTGCCGTGGGTCTGTCCTCCCTGCTGGGCTAGCTTCCATCACCCAAGGCTCTCTGGCTTCCTCTTCTCTCTGATCTCATGCTCCCTGTTTGACTTCTCATCTGAGTAACTCGTTGCCTACATTAAATTTCTCTTCTTCCTCCTCCTTCTCTGGCTAGACAGGTGCTCTCCTATTTGAGCCACCCTCCCCCAGTCCCTTTCTGCTTTGGTTATTTTTCAGGTAGAGGCCTTGTATTTTTACCCAGATGAGTCTGGACTTTGATCCTCCTACCTACAGCCTCCCACATAGCAAGGATGACAGGCACACACTACAGCACCCAGCTTATTGGTTTAGATGGGGTCTTGTGAAACACAGTCCAGCCTTGAACTGTGATCTGCCCCATCTCCACCTCCTGAATAGTTGGGATTACAATGGTGAGCCACGGCACCTGGCTAAATTTCCTCTTTTTTATTTTGAGTGGAAGAAGTCATTCATGAAGGGTTCCTACTCACGGTTCTATTTATGTAAAATGTATCATGGGAAAACACACACAGTGATGGAGTTGTGGGCCAGGAGGAGGGTGCTCCTGAGGTGAGGAAGTGATTCATACCCGGATGGAGGGGCCGGCTACATGATTGGACACATTTGCAAAGACTCAAGCATGAGCTTACGACTTGCGCGTTTACCTGTGGGATTATATGTACCTCGATCAAATCGGTTTCATAGGAAGAAAGCCGGTGTATACACAGAGGATTTCCTAACTGTTTGAATCCTGATGGAAACACGGCTTTTATTGTTCAACAAACACAGGCGGACTGTGGAGGAGAATGTAAAATTTAAAAGTGTTTGGGTTTTTTCTTTTTTAACAATAAAACATAAGACACGAAACAGAATTTCACACTTGGCTTGGTTTATTGTGGCTGGTCCCAGTCCCTGGGGAGGTCCTTCTTTCTCCTGCTCAGTGCCCCGGGCATTGTGGACACTCTAGAGAAGTCCCCCACAAAGTGGGGTTCACGGATCTTTCTGGCTTTCTTGGGGACACTGCTTTTTGATGAGCACAAACAATTCAGCTGCTGAGTTCTACCTGGATGGAGGGCCTCAGACAGCCCAGGCCCAAGCCACACAGCCTCGTATTGGGGGACAAGTGTACAAATTCCAGGTGGAAGAGAGGAAGCAGGGGTCTGAGAGCCCCTGTGTGCCCCTCTTCTCTGCAGTGGCCAGGTTCGCCCAGCACCTGCCACAGCTTAGGTATTTAGGGGACATGGAGTGAAGGCTTGCCCGTGTGCATGTCAGACAAGGCTGGACGAGACCAGGGGAAGCAGGGGGCTCGTGTGCTCCCCGCACCCCACTGTACCGCACACAGACCGGGTAACGCAGTCAGGGCTCCTGTCCGTTGGCCTCAGATGGTGGACCCGAGCTGGACTGCCGCCTGCAGCCAAGGCCACGTGCAGGGGCCACAGGACAGTGCACCTCCATTCCCAGCCGGCTCTAGAAGGCTCTGTCCAGTGGGCTGTGGCCCCTGACTGGCGGGCAGGGCCTGGGCAGGCACAGGCGACGCTGAGTCTCCAGTTGGCAGAAGCGGTTCTGGTTGGACACCCGGGTGGCCGTGCCCAGCCCACAGGTGGTAGAGCAGGGGCCCCAGGCCGTGCTCCATTCTGGGCAAGGGATGCCAGGGGGTGGAGAGACAAGGCCGGAAACCTGGCGTCCTGGGGGTAAGAGAGTGGTGTCAGCGTCAGCACTGTGAGGACACGGCTCCATAAAGTTGACCTACCTCCTGGTGGGCATAGCAAACCTGGGCAAGTGGCTAACCTCTGCCTCCACGTCTCCTCACGTAAATTTCCTAGCAGCACAGTGCCTGGTGTTCAAGCTCCCCCAAGATATTGGCCATAGGCCACAGACATGGTCCCCAGCAAATGGTGAGCTCCCCCATAATATTTTGGTGTCCTTCCTTCTCGTCCAGTAGTTCTCAATAGGTGTGAGTTTGCTCCCCCCAGGGAACATCTGGCAATGTCTGGAGACAGTGTTTGATCATCAGAATTGGCAGTGGGGTGCTCCTGGCATCTTGTGGGCCGAAGCAGGGGTGCTGCTCAGTATCCATACTGTGGTGGGGGGATGGCCCCCACCACATAGAATTTCTCAGCCCAGTGTCTCCAGTGCCGAGGATGAGAAACAGCAGGTGTGCACGGGCACACGACATTGTGGGTGCTGGATGCAGGACGCCTCTTGGGTACCAAATCCAAGCCTGTAGCACTTGCACAGCACCTGCACACTCCTCCCCCACACTGGAAGTCACCCCGAGGTCAGGAATAATGCCTGACGAGACGTGAATGCTTGCCAAATTGTCCTCCTGGGTTGTGTAGGGAACAAGGAGGAAGTAGTGGGGTTTGAACTTAGGGCCTCACGCTTGCTGGGCCCTAACTAGTGCTAGGCTCTACCACTTGAGCCATGCTCACAGCCCTTTTTTTGGTTTGTTTATTTTTCACATAGGATCTCTGTTTTTGCCTGGTGCTGGCCTGGGACTGGGATCCTTCTATCTCTGCCTCTCTGGTAGCTGAGATTACAGGAGTGCACCACCACACCTGGCCCTAACAATACTTCTTAAAAGCAACAGAACAACAACAAAATCTCTAAAGCTGAGGTATTTGTAGTGGGAAGTAACTGTCTTTTCTCCATCTCTGCCTGGCCCTAGGTCCATGTCCCAGAGTCAACAATGCTGCCTGATTACATTTTGATTCCCTCTTTTGCTAAGCCCTAATAATAATAGAAGGATAATATTCATATTACTGATCTATATTGATCTATTATAAACATAATACTATATGTTCCAACACCTGTAGTAAATTATATTATACCTATGCTGTGAAGTCTAAGAATTTGGTTAAAAATCCTGACTCTCCCCCTCCCCTTCCCTCCTTTCTCTACCACCAAATTTTGTTAATTATTTGTGGCTTGAAATTATATATTGTAGCCACTGCTCCTTGCTTTGTTAGTTTTAAGGGGTCTAGTGACTCTGCTTTCTGCACCTTTCTTCTCCACGGCCCCCTCGTGGTGTCCCTGTGTCCTGGTGCCTCAGGAAAGCCAGCCCATCCCACTCCAGTGGCTGTGGCCTTGGTGGTCCTGCACTCACCTTGGGCTGGGAGGTGCTGGGCCCGCAGCTCCCATCCCTGGTTGCACACCCACTCAGGGCAGCACCTGCCGGGGACTGCCACCCTCCTGGGCTGGGGACAGTCCCAGCTGGGCAGCCGCACGTCCTCCGCGCACAGTGGCAGGCAGGTGAAGCCACCATCCTCACAGCGACAGTGCACACTGCAATGCGGCTGGAAGGTGTCTCCGTCACGGAACCGCTGGCCATTCACCTCGCAGCTCCCGTCATCCTCTCCCACTGTGGAGGGAGGAGAAAGCCACTGGGGACCCCAGCTCTGCATCTCCAGGCCCTCACCGGGTCCAAGTGCCACACACCACACCACAGCCCCCACCAGCCCGCCCTGGCCTGCAGAGAGACAGTGTGGGCACAGAGAAATGGGACTGACTTGGGCCCCGGCCTTGCCTTGCCCTTGCTGTGGACCAAGCGATTTCACTGCTTCTGGCCTCAGTTTCCCCATCTGCAAAGTGGATTTATGGAACTTATTTCACAGGGTGGTGCAAACTAAATGAAATGACATATGTAATGAATCCAGTAAAAAGGAGACCTTCAGAGGGCCCTATATACTGTTATTATCATTAGCGTAATTATTACAGATTAATCATATTTGACTATTACACACAGGCTGGAATTTCATGCATCGTCCTCCTGCTGTGTGGCAGTCATCACTAACAGGTCAGGCTTCATTGTCTGGCTGCGTGACGTTGGGTGAAGAGGTTACTTGACCTCTCTGGTCTGAACAACAGCAACAGTTCAGACAGTGACTCATGCCTTCAGGTCCCACAGGTTAGTAAGTGCAGATAGCACAGGGCTAGGCGATAGCAGGTGCTCAGGAGACTGCACGAAGCCCTGAAAATGTGGCATTCCTGCCCTGCCTCTCCTGGACGCGAAGTCCTTGAGGACTGGGGCCAAGAGTGGTCCTCCTGGCATCCCCTGCACTGGCATCCCCTGCGCTGGCATCCCCTGTGCTGGCCCAGAGCCCTGGACACACAGAAGCTCAGGAGACACCCTTGGAAATAGGTGTCTGGAGCAAGGCACCGCACTAACGGTGATGAAGTCGTTCCAAGTCCTCATGTTCCTAGCGATATTTACTGTGCCCAAGAGCGAGCCGACTCAATCACTGTGCTCCTAGACAAGACTAACGTGCAATTTTGCCTTGAGGGACGCATGGGCCAGTGGAGGTACAGACAGAAAAGTCTCCGGGTCCAAGGCAGAGTGAAGCAAGAGCCCTGGAGAGGTGTGTGTGAGTGACTCAAGACAAAGGACAAGGCATGTGTCAGGGAAAGGCTTCCTGGGGATCTGGGTGGCATCCAGTAGGTCTATGGCAAGCAGGTCCTCCTAGGTCTTTTGAGATAAACTTCCATTAGGTCCCTACACGCGGAGGGCTCTGGGAAGCACACGTATTGGGGTTTGAGTCCCCGCTCCTCGAATTCTTGCTGTGGGAACTGGACCAAGTGCCTCCACTTCTCTGGGCCTTGGTGACCTGCTCCCAGGGCTGCAGGAGGGTAGGTGAGCTGGAGCACATAAAGCATTACACCCCAAGCCTGGCACACAGCAGATGCTCAGGAAATGGGAGGACTTGGTCTATCCCCCAGGGAGGACAGGACCGTGGTGGGCTCGCTGCTTGACCATAGTCCTGTGGCTGCAGAACCCTGACATTGTGGCTTGGACCATGTGGCCAGTTCCCTTTATCCTCAGGCTGGCCTGGCCACACCCAGGCCCCCAGCTTGACTTCTGTCACCACAGTTTCAGGCCTCCAGGTCACCAGGATGGCCTGATAAACAGAGGGCCATTTAGGAAAATTAGCTGAGGGTGATAATTTTAGCAGGGTTTCTTGGCACCTCCCAGGGTCATCAGCTCAGAGCTGGTTGTGGCTGGGCGGAAACAATGGTCCTTGGGCAGCCACTCCCGTACCAGGCCCTGTGTGCACCTATTTGTGTGCTCCCAAACATCAGAGGTCCCTCCAGACTTAACACTCTTGGAATCCCCTACCCAGCTACATCCACAAACAGTTGCCCACCAAACCTCTCCAATGTCCCCTCCCCCAAACAGTGCCTCTCCTGGCACAGATCAGTCTTGCCATCTGGGGATTTCTGCATCCTTCCTAATCTCTGGAGTCTGTTGCGAGGGCAGGAGCAACAGGGTCTTTTTTGCTTTGTTAATTGTTTTTTTAACCTTCAGCCATTTGCAAACTGTGTGACCTAAGCAGGTGACTTAACCTCTCTGAGCTCCAGTTCCCTCATCTGCAAAAATGGATTATACAAGGACCTACCTCAATGTTAAGAACAAAATGAATTTATGCCATAAAGAACTTGCTCACAGTAGGTGCTCAAGAAATGGTTCCTGTCCCCACCAGAACTATTGCTGTCACTCATTTACACAGCAAATATTTAAGCACCTTAGAGGCTTGGTGGGCAACTGTCTGTGGATGTAGCTGGGCAGGGGATTCCAAGAGTTTTAAGTCTGGAGGGACCTCTGATGTTTGGTTCTGAGCACTTGTGAATCAGCAGTGGATAAAGCAGGCAGGCGTCTTGCCTTTGCTGGAGATTTCATTCTTGTGGAAATGAATGTAACAAAAAAGTGGGGGGTGCTCTGTGAGATGGTGATTAGTGCTAGAAGAATAAAGGAGTAGGGGACAGGGACACCAGGGAAGGCCTTGCTGAGGAAGTGATGTGAGAATAAAGAAGTGAAGGAGGTGAAGGAACATGCTATGCAGTTACCTGGAGGGAAAGAACGCAGGTAGAAGGAACAGCCAGTGCAAAGGCCCTGAGGTAGGAGCATGCCTAGGTGTTCAAGGAACAAGGAGACCAATGTGGTTGGAGCAAGAGGGGAAGGGGCAGGGGAGAAGATGAGGTCAGAAAAAATATAAGAACACGATCCTGTGGGGCCTTATAGGTCATAGTCAGGCTTTGGTTTTTGCTCCAAGGACATGGGAAGGGGGTGGGGGCAGAGGAGGGCGTGGTCTGACTCAAGAAGTCACAAGAGCCCTCTGACTCTGTGTGTCTGAGGACAGACTAGAAGACACAGCAGGCAACAGGTACAGGGCTGCTCAGAATCCCAGCCAGTGGTGGTGGGGCTCAAACCAGGGTGGCAGCTGAGGAGTGACAGGAAGTGTCAGATTCTGGAACTGGTGAGGAATTTACAGGAGGACAGTGTGTGGGAGGTGAGAAAAACAACGATGCCCAGCCTGACGCCCAGGGCTCAAGCCTGTGCCAGTGGGAAGACAGATGCTCTCTGCTGACCAGGGAAGCTGCAGGTCTGAGACACGGGACTTGCTGCCATCCCGGATCTGCAGCCTGCACAGAGCTGGGAGTCAGCACCCAGGAAAGAGTGATCAATCGAGTAAGGGACAGAGACTTTGGGGGCAGCATGGTCCCTCCAGAGCTCCAGAGCAGACTCAGCCTCTGTGTGTTCTTATCTGCAGTCTGACCCTCCTGAGGGATCTCTCAGCCCACCTCGAAACTCAGTTCAGATCATAAGTGTGCCTGAGTAGCCACCTGTGCCACCCCAGGGCTGGGAGCCACAGGGAGGACCCCCATCCAAGCTCAGCCTTGGCCTGCAGTCTGTGCCACAATGGAAAGATAAAACCCTTCCTAAAGTTCTTGCCGATAACAGCTACTATGTCCTAATCATGTGCCAAGTGTTGGGGACGAGTGGCAGAGCCTGAAGCCATGAAGCCAGCGCCATGAGCTGCGTGACCTTCGGCAAGTCGATTACCTCCCTGTGTGTCTTTTCTCCATTTATAAGAGGGACAATCGTACTGACCTCATGTGTGTGTTGTGAGATTAAATGAGTTGGTATTTGTGAAGCCCCCATTGCCCGGCTTGTGGTGAGGCTCATGCAAGACAGAGGAACTCCGCCACTCCGCTCTACACTTGGGAAAGCCAAGCCACCAGCCGTGGTAGCCGAGTGGTAACTGAGCTCGGGTCAACTTTAGAAGCGTTTGCGTCAGCAATCACCGTGAGTCCTCTGACAAATCATCCCTATCCTGGACTCTACTCCCCCGATGGAGCAGACCATTGAGCAAACCTGCTGTCTGCAAGTTTTGTCGTTCTTGTTTGACAAGGCTTTTCCTATTGATGGGCTCATTGTCACCAATTCATGAGCTCTCTTATTCTTATAAAAGTGTGACATGCACGAAGACAAAAGGCTTATTACTGTAAAAACTCTCTCACCTCTTTCTATTTCTCAGAAGCAGTGCTTTTCCACTGGGGACCAGTTTGTTCCCTGGGGACATTGACAATGTCTGAGGATAGACTGTCACAACTGGGGAGGAAAGGAGGCTGTCTAATGTGCAGAGTGGGATGCTGTGAACTGTCCTGCCACTCCCAGGACAGTCCCCTACGATGACGAACTACCCAGCCAAGGGTGTCACTAGTGCATAGCGGCCCTAAAGTGTCTCTGATACTTTGCTCCCCTTGGTGTCCTCTGATACCAAGGCCTTAAGAGTGGTGAGGAATGTCACATGCCCAAGGACCCTGGGAAACAAGACACCCGGGATTCACACTGTAATCTGCAGCTTTCAGTCCAGGAGGAAGAAAGAATGGAACATTGCTTAGACCTGTTTGAAAAGGTCCCAAGTTGTGTGGCGTGAGGCAGTTCAGCTAATGCCACCGAGTCCCAGTTTGCTCATTTGTAGGATGGGTCTGAACGCCCTTCCATCTCCAATTGCCAGGGAGAAGGTATTGGGCTGTGATCTGAACAGGCAGGGACAGGGAGGTAAGCATCGCCTGAGCAAAGGCCAACAGGGGAGAAGCAGGGAGTGGTCCAGACATCCATGGGCCACCAGTGCACCTGAAGTGAGGGTGAAAGATGCAGAGAGAGCAAGGCTGCTCCTTGACTCTGAACCCCATTCCTTGACCTCCCGCACACACTCCCATCAATCCCTCAAACCTGCTTACAGAGGCACACGGCCCCCCGGCCGCCAGGGCCTGCCCCGGGCTGGCAGACCAGGCCCTGGCTGGAGTCGCAGACCTGGAGGTGATTGCAGGGTTCCCCCAGTCGCCGTGCACAAACCCGGCAGCAGCCACACCCATCCAGCACCAAGGGCACCCCCAGTGGGCATCGGGGTGGTGGCCAGGGGCAGGCACAGGGTGTCGGGCACAGCTGGGCGCACACCTAGAGAAACAGAGACCTCAGTCAGTCATGGGCTTTCCGGGTGGAAAGTGAGACCCTGAAAGGTGGCCACTGCTCTGCCAGGCTGGGAAGGCTGAGGTCCGTAACTTGGTCTCAAAGTCACACAGGTTTAGTGTTGAATCCCTGCAGTCCTGTGGCACTGTGGTCACAAGGAAGGGCTCTGAACCAGAGTTTCAGTCCTCTGCCCCCTCGTTAGCTGAGTGACCTTGGGCTTAAGCTTAAGCTCTCTGAGCCTGGCTTTCCTCATAAAAGGAGGGTGATCACAGTATCAAGCTCAGAACACTGTTTTGAAGAGTGCATGAAACGATGCATGTCACACCTGAGCAGGTGGCCTGGCGTGTGCCAGATGCTCAATGCCCTTAGCTCCGATGGTCACCTTTGCTCATGACAATTAAAGGACAGCCCCTGCCCTCCAGGAGCCCACAGGAAGGTGAGGGTCACAACCTGGAGAGTAAAATGGGGGAGCATGGGGTGCGTTTGCCAGCATAGAATTCTCTTACTCAGGACTGAATATATCTAACGCTGTCGTGGATGTGCTCAGTCTTTGGAACAATTCAAGCGTGTTTCGCTAAGTGTGCGTGAAATCAGCCCAGAAACTTGGGAAATACCAAATCGTAAGTCCCAGAGGTGGGGACTTGAGTTGTGTTTTAAACAAGCCATCCAGGGGTTTCTAAAGCACAGTTAGGTTTTCAGAGCCTCTGCCCCTGCCATGTATGGATGGGGAAACAGCCAGAGGGAAAGTGCTTGCCAAGGGCCAAAGTGTTCTCTGCAGAGCTGGAGCAGTTCCAAGTCCTGCTTCCCCAAAAGGGACCCAGGACCCCTGGTGGGGACTTTTCCTGTAATAGAGAAAAACCTAAACCAGAGACCCACCCCCCATGCCAGAGTCAAGGTTTCAAGCTGCTGACCCAACTGAGGACAAAGAAACACCCAAAGCAATAGCCAGATGCCAAAGGCAACCTTCCTGTCCATTTGAAGGTGCTGAACAAGAGGTAGGTGTCACTCAAGGTGGCTCCTTGCCCCATCTTTTGCAGGATTCCTGGTGGACTAAAGAGATTTGTCTACAAGAGAGGACTCCAGTCCTCCCTAGTGACCTCACACCTCCTACGTGGCCCCAAACAGGCACTGATCCCTTTACTCCACCTCATTCCACTCCAGTCCCCACAGTCCTGCAAACCTGCTTCCAGGTGCCTGTAACTCCCAACCTGGCCACCAGGGGCTGCCTCACCCTGGCTGGCCATCCTGGGTGGGGGCAGAAGTAGGCAACCAAGGGCTCACACCCAAGGTGGAACTCTGCAGAATTTTGGGTTCTGGAGATGTGGCCTGGACCTGCAGCAGAGCATCCATCCCTCAGGAGCTTGGTAGAAATGCCAGGAACGTTCTTTATAATCAAACCTGCATTTTAATAAATCCAGGTGATTCACACAGAGTGGGTTTGAGAAGAAACAGGTGGACTTTCAGATTCTCCTGCAAAGCAGAGGTTCAGGTCGCTTGGCCACGGGCAGTTGGGACACTAACCAGAACTGGCTCTCAGGTCCCTTCCATTTGAAAACAGGGGTGCTGATCACCTGGGGCCCCTCCATGGACCCCCTCAACCCAGCAACCTTGGCTGCCTTCTGGCGTCTCCAGGTCCTGACACCTAGGAAGGCCTGTGGTGACATTGCTGATGACAACTAGCAGCTACTTCCTGTCACTCTTCGTGTACCCAGAGTGTGCAGGCTTTAATGACCTTCACTGTGAGACACCAACACGTCCATTTTGATGAGAAAAGGGAAGGTCAAAGCCATGTAATAACAGCCTGGAAGAGGCAGAACCTGGCTCAAAATCCAGGGTTGTGGGAACCAGCTCTTAAGTCCTGTGCCTACCTCTTGACCTCTAGGAGCTCTGATGCCAGCTTGGCCTCTGCCTCAATTTACCCATTTGTTCAAGAAGGATCTTGACAAGTCAGGGAGTGTGTTTTAGCACAGCCAAGGAAGGGTATGACCCACTCTGACCTTCTGCTTCCCCACCCTCCTAACACTGTCTCTACTTTCAGGTTGTCCCATTGTCTCAGTCTCCCCGAGCTTTGCCGTGGCCTCTGGGGGCAAGGCTTGCATAGGAGCACCAGACTTGGCATCTTCTGGGGAAGAGATGGGATCCAATGCCTCACTCGTGACTGTGAACACAGCCTGGCTGCCTTGGAAGGTGGAGGTGGAGCCTGCCACCTCCTCTGTGAGGCAGTGGGGTCTGCCTCTTACTGAGCAGTGGTGGGAACACAGTCATGGCCAACTCCTGGCCAACAGGGCTTTGCCTGTTTCCATGTCCTTTGCCCTGCCCCGAGCCCAGGAGCCACGGCCCGCTAGGGACACTTCTCTCCCTAGTATTCACGATGACTAAGACCCTGGATGTGACTGGCGTCCCAGGACCCAGAAACAGTGGGCCCATGGGTCGCACACCAGTGTGCGTCTAGAATGGCTCCAACTTTGCCTTCCATAATTCTGGACCCTTGTCCCTCCCAGGAACCCGGGTCCCCCACTGCAACTATCCAAGCCTCCTACAGTGGCACCATGTCCTGCCTGTCCCCTTGGGGACAAGAAGCAGCAAGACTGGATATCAGCAGGGTCCTCAGTCTTCCCCAGCAAGATGGCTTGGGGTCCAGGAGCAAGAAGCTCACACCTACACTCCTCAAATCAGCGTGAAAAGCCAGTGAGAACTTGGCTTGTGGGGATAATCCCATAGCTCAGGGAACTCAGCATTTACTATGGGGATAACACCACTCAGCAGCTGTAATCTTGGCTCAGGTTGGGGTGGGGAGACCCCAGAAAAGAGTCCCCCAACACATACCCATGTTTATCCTGGGCTCTACCACCCCCTTCTCTATTGCTCTGATGTTTCTTTGCTGTGTGTCTTTGGGTAAGTTGCTTACCCTCTCTGAGCCTCACTTGACTAAACTTTGGGATGATTCCTTATAGGAGTGTTGTGCAAGTTAGGCAAGGTGGAATTCCCACAAGCCCTTTGAGGAACATCCTATGTAGCACAAGGTTGTTAGTCCACAGAAACGTCTCCTGTCCCCTCTAGTCAGGGTCAATGGGTCACTGCTGCCTAAGGCCCCAACTGAATGAACTTCCTGACCAGTTAGATACCAACATCTTTTCCGGCCCTGGCTCAGAGTCAGGCAAGGCTTGAGGGTCTTGATCTGATTCAGGGGAGACCCGCCTTGCTTTGGAGAGGTTTGTGTGCTTGGTAACAAGAGTCAAGTCCTCTTTGGAACAACATCTTGTCCCAGGGCCCCCGCTAAGCATTTCCAAGGAAATATCAAGGATGACTCCATCACAGCCTGAGGGACATTGTGTCCATTCACCTGGGGCAGAAGCTGAGGCTCAGACAGGAAAGGGGCCTGGCCTGGGGTCACACAGCAGAGCAGAGGCAGCTATCTGGGACGAGGGAGAGAAGCCAAGCCTGGACACGGAGACCCAACGTGGGGTCCTGCAGGAGCACGGCTGAGGGTCCTGCCTGTGACTTCCACCCACCCAGCACCCAGAAAGGGCCAGCAGTCACTTGGAGGCCCGGGACCCTTACCTGTGAGAGGAGGTAGAGGAGGGAGACAGCCAGGAGGTGGGTCTGCAGCGTGCCTCTCATGTCGCTGTGCTTGCAGAGCCAGCTTCCAGCCTGGGAAGCAGGGACGAGAGCGAGGTCACTCCCAGGCATGCACTCACGCACACGCCAGCCTTTTCATCCTCCATTCCTCTCCCCACACTTGTGGTCCCAGCGATGAGCCCAGTTACCTGAAGGTGAGACCGTGGAGGCCACCAAGGGGATGCCTACCAGAGTGCGTGTGTGCAGCTGGAGCCAGTGCCAGCGCCCAGTTGGCGACAGGCTGGCAGGGGCCTCCCAAGCTCCTCCCAGCCAAGGAGGCTCCTGCTCAAGCCACTGCTGTAGCCGCAGTGGCCCTGCCTGGGACCCCTGCTGCACCCAAGGGATGTGGCTGCGGGATGTGATCGGCAAACACCCCTTCGCACCCCTTCGCAGAGCCGACCCCAAGCCTCCCAGCCCCGGCCTCCGGGCAGCCTCGGCCAGGCCTGCGGTTTCTGGCACAGAGCTTGGCAGCCACCCAGGGGTGGGTGTGACCCAGAGCACAGCTTCCCTGGGCAGTCTGCCTGCTCTTGGCGACCAGGGGCCTCCGGGGCTCTGGAAGACAGCCCAGGTGGACAAGCCTGAGCAGAGAAGACCTACTGTGTGCCGGCACTTGCTAGGCACTGCTGGACCATCTGGTCAATCCAAACCCATTTTATTTAATTCCGTCACCTCTGAAGGGCTCTGCAGGGGCTGGAGACACTGCACCCCGCTGCTAGATCCAGAGGGAAGAGGATTCCTGGGAATACCAAGGAGTGTCCCTTGTTCACACTGAAGGTGACAGTCAGCTTTCCGAAGGAGGTGACATTTCAGAAAGCCAAGAAAAGAGAGGGCTAGGGAGGGCAGACTGTGCAAGGAAGAGGTAACGGCACGGTCAAATGCCCAGAGGCAGGCCCAGCCCTGCCTACTTTGGGAGCCTGGTGAAGTCTGGTAGGGACTGGTGCTTTCTGGGCCATGGGCATTGGGGGTGCGTAGCAAAAGTAAAACACACAGATTCACACCGCTGAGACCATGGGACATTACAACCTTGTCTGTAGGATTTGCAAAAATAATACTTGAGGTGGTGTCAAGGGCTGGCTGTCCCCAAACCTCAAGGTGCAGAATGGGTAGTTGATGCAGAAGTGTCATTTGCTATGGGATGGGACTCTGCCTCTTAGTGGGGCAGGGTCCCTTCTGGCTGCAGTACTGGGGAAGGGAGGGAATAGAGGGGGAGGCTGAGGATGGAGAGGTAGGGCTTGATCATGGACAGCTGGAGGAAGGAGTGAGAGCCCAAAGTCTTGGAGGGAAATTGAGGAGCAAAGTGAGGATTTGGGGAGTTCCTTTGTTTGTTTGAAGTGCTGATGGGGCTGGGGGGCAGTACTGACACTTGAGCCACATCCTCAGTTCTTTTTGCTTTTAGTTTGTTTTTCAGACAGAGCCTTGTGTTTTTGTCTGGGCCAACTCAATCCTCTTATCTCCACCTCCTGAGAGCTGGGATTATAGGTATGTACCACCATGCCCGGCTTGAAATGCTGATATTTCCATAAGAGGCATGCCTAGAATATTTCACACTCAAAATGGATCACTTTTTTACACTCCTTTCCTTCATTCAACAAAATTATTTTCTGTAATAATCAGGAAATGAAACAAACATATTTCATGTTTGAAGGTTCCCAATTCTTGAGGAGAAGCTCTCCAAGTTCACTTCCATGAAGAAAATATTTATAAAGAATAAGAATTAAAATGCAGCTGGGCACTACTGGCTCACACTTGTAATCCTAGCTACTTGGGAGGCTGAGACTGGGAGGACTGCAGTTCAAGATCAGCCTGGGCAAAAAGTTCATGAGGCTCCATTTCAACCAATAGCTGGGTGTGGAGATGCCTGCCTGTCATCCCAGGCAAGGATGTGATCAGGGGATCAGCTCCGGGCTAGTGCAGGGTGCGGTGGGGAGGGGGAGTTTGCGAGACCATTTCATCAGTAAAAAGTGTGTGTGATGGGGCACACCTGTCATCCAGTGTCCTCGGGTGGGATGCTTAAAATAGGAGGAGCTCAATCCAGACCAGCTTGGATCCAATTTCAAAGCAAATCCAATTTCAAAAATCACCAGAACAAAAAGGGCTGGTGGAGTAGCTCAAGTGGTAGAGTGCCTGCCTGGCAAGTGTGAGGCCCTGAGTTCAAACCCCAGTGACGGGAGGGGAGGGGGCTCCAGGTTTGAGCAAGGCTCTGGCCAGCAGTGTGGCTGCCTGCCCCAAAGGCCCTCTGAGTCAGAGCCTGGGTTTTTCTTGGAACTTTTTCTCTGTAATAACTAAGGCCCAGCAATCGTGGGCAGAGGAGGCCTGGGGGCCTGGCCAGCTCAGGAAGCATGGGGTGGTGTGCAGGGTGAGGAAAGGCGAGGTGCTCAGCCCAGAGTACAGGAGGCTGCCACAGAAATGCCACTGCTGATGGTCAGCAGGGGCCCTGGTCTCTAACTGCCAAGTTGGGCACCAAAGGGATGTCAGAGTGCGAGGAACCCATGAGTCTTTGAGCTGCGGCTACAGAACACCCAGTCTTTACTGAACGAGTGTAGCTACCCTTTGTTTGATCAAAAGCACACATAGGCTCATAGTGTAAAGGTGCTGGGTTCAAATCCTGATGCACTCATGACTCAGGGCTGAGACTAGGTTGAAGTAAAAAGATGCCTAGGATGCAACAATTAACGAGGCTTTCAATTTCAAGTGCCCACCTTGTACCTGAAGACCTTAAGAGTGAGCACCTCTCTGAGAGTGAGGTGCTCAGGATGGGTACAGTAGCTTCACACCTGTAATGCCATGCTCATGCCTGTAATCCCAGCTACTTGGGAGACTGAGATTGCGAGGATCACAGTTCAAGGTCAGATCAGACAAATGGTGAAACTTCATCTCAACCACTGAGAAGCTGGGAGCAGTGGTGCAAGTCTGTCATCCCAACTATATGAGATGCCTGAATACAAGGATATAGTCCAGGCCAGTCTAGGCATAAAAGTGAAACCCTATTCAGAAAGTACCTAAGGCAAAAAGGGCTGGGGGCATAGCCCAAGTGGTAGAGCAACTGCCTGACAAGAGCAAGGCCCTGAGTTCAAACCCCAGTACTGAAAAGAGGGAGGCAAAGAAGGAAGGAAGGAGGGGAGGGGAGGGGAGGGGAGGGGAGGGGAGGGGAGGGGAGGGGAGGAGAAGGGAGGGGAGAGGAGAGAGGTATCCAGTGCCAGGTATGGTTATCCAGGCTACTCAGGAGGTAGAGGTAGGAAGATAGTGCTCCGAAGCCTACCCAGGCAAAGTTACTTCAACCCTATCTGAAAAACAGACTGAAAGCAAAAGAACTGGAGGCATGGCTCAAGAGGCCCCGAGTTCAAATCTTAGTACTGCGGGGAAAAAAAGTGAAGTGCCCAGGACATGAAATGAGTTTATGGTAGGAACTCAGTCAGTGTTAGTTGACTGACCAAATCTCTGTCTGAATGTATTAATTAGGCTGTTCTGTGGTCACAAATAAGCCCCCAAGTCTCAGTGACTTGGTTCTTGCTGGTGGAGGTCCTCTGTAGGCTGACCAGTCTCCCCATCTCAGAGTAGGTGGCGTGGCTCCCCTCTACTCACAGGGCACAGCATCGCCCGGTGGTTTGTTGGGAGGCAGACTCAACAGGCCCCACCTCACATCCAGAGCCTGCATTCTCCTGAGACCCCAGGTGACGCACATGTGCGGTGCTGTTTGTGAATCCCTGCTCTAGACCAGTGGCCTCTGAGGTCACCTTGGCAGGGAGAGGAGTGAAGAGGTAGCACCACCCCTTCTGCTCACATTTCATTGGCCAGAACTAGTCACATGGCTCCAACTTAACTGCAAGGGGTGCTGGGAAGGCACAGAGAGGGACAAGCAGTGTAGTATTCTGTGCTGCGGGAACCTTGGGATGTGGGTAGGACACACACCTTTGCTTCTCTGTGCCTCAGTTTCTCCATCTGCAAAAAGACAAAAAGGCAGCCTGTGTTCCATGAGGGCTGGGCCCTGGTTAGGCCTAGGAGACACCTGTGGCAAGTGGAGCTTTTGGAACACATGGATGTCAGGGCCTGGCATTGGGTCCTGCAGTCAGAAAGGCACAGCCAGTTTTGCTATTCACGGTGTGTCACCTCCCTGTCCCTTCCTTCTCACTTATTCACTTATTGTGTCTGTGCCATGCCAGCAGGAGGAGCTCACAGATGTTACATGGGGAGTGGGGACCAAAGATTGGGACGCCGGCCCTGACCCAACAGGGCTGGGAGTGAGGAGTGGCAGTGCCTAGTGGCTGGACATACCGGGGTGGGTGAGGACAGCTCCATGGGAAGATCACCAACGATCAGCTGAAAAATCCCAACTTTGCTGCTGAGTGCTGTGAGACAGTGTAAAGTCCCACGCCTCTCTGGGCCCCGGGTTTGTCTTCTGGAGGCTGGGATGGTGACAGAGTCTGGCTGATGTCCATTTTAGCATCTTTCTTTGCCTTCTTCCAAAGTCACTGAGTCCTGAGTTTATTTACTGAGGTGATGTCCATGGCTTTCCAGCCAGGCATGGCCATGTGGATAGGTTCTGGCCATGAGATACAAGGAAAGTGCTGTGTGCAAATCCTGGGAAGCTCTTTAAAAGGAAGGACTTTTTTTGAGGGGTGGGTTCCCACCACCACTACTCTTCTCTTCCTCCCACTTCTAGTCAGTAATGCAGATGTAATGGGGGAGTCTGGCAGCCATCTTGGACCATGAGGGTAACTTGGAGATGGATCTCATGTCCAGAGGAGGTAAAGGAAAACTAAAGGAGGTTGGATCCCTCATGACATCCAGACTACCACACATACCCTAAACTTTACTTACAGATTTCATTCACCTGATTAAAAACAATATGTGTATATATGTACTATTTTTATATTTATATAATATATAGACATCTCCTCCTATTTGAGCCAGCATTAGTTTTGAGTTTTTCTGGTTAGTTACTGCTGATTGAGAAGTGTTACTGACTTTTGTTGTCATATTTCTGGGAACTTTGCTGGACTCCCCTTTGTTTTAATATTCTGTTGGTTTATTTGGTTAGCTTTTCATCTACCATTTACAAATAACCACAGCCTGTCTCTTGCCTTCCAATCCTGGCACCTCTACGATCTTTCATTACAGTGGTCACCTGGCTCTCGGCCACTCTGCATTGCATAGCAGCAAGAAGACTGGCATTCCTGTCTCTTCCTGAACTTGCAAGATATGGGATTTTTCCCACTAAGAATATTTTCATTAGGTCTTTGTTATTAAAATCCATCAGACTAAGGAACTTCTGTTATGCTCCTAGTTCACTAAGAGTTTTTTTTAAACCATGACGACATAAGGGCCTTGTAAGAAGCCGGTTCTGCACCGGTTGCCATGGCGACAGGATGGTTTCCCTTTGATGGACTGGTGCAGTAGGTTACACTGGCAGACTTCCAGGTGTCCGTGCTGTTCTGGACTAAACCCTTCCTGATAGTGATGTCACATCATTACATTAACGCTGCTGGATTCAGCCAGCAAATATTTTATTTAGATGTTTGTAAGTGAAATGTGCCTATAAATGTCCTTAATTGTCTGGCTTTTGTAATCAAGATAGCACTTATAAAATAAGCTAGGTTGGAAGCTTCCATTCCTTCTTCACCTTCTTTAAAGCTTGTTTGGGCCAGGTGCCAGTGGCTCATGCCTGTAATCCTAGCTACTCAGAGGCAGAGGTCAGGAGGATTGAGGTTCGAAGCCAGCCCAGGCAAATCATTTGTGAGACCCTATCTTAAAAGAACCCATCACAATAAAAGACTGATGGTGTGACTCAAGGTATAGGTCCTGAGTTCAAGACCCAGTACCTCAAAAAAAAAAAAAAAAGCCTGTACAGAGTGAGAATTGTCTCAATACTTCAGCCCAGCTTCCCCTCAGAGCCTTGGTCTGATGCTCTTAATAAGACCAGCCAACTTCTGTCCATTTGTTCTTGGCCAAGTTTGGGGCATTTTATGCCTTTCTAGTCATGTCCCCATTTCTCCTTGTCTTCAAGTTTGTAAAGCCTATGGATGGCTCACGACAGCTGTTAAGTTACTTTCCTCTCCGTGTCCTGTGGGGAGGAGATACTTCTCCATGCCCTGGCTCTTTTGCTATGATCGCTCCTGTCAGGAGTCTGCTTCATGAATTAATTGTGTCCCAGAAATGGCTTTTTCCTTTTTTGTCCTCTAACTCATTGACAAGTTTCCAGAAACTCTTTTTTTTTTCTTTTTTTGGTGGGGCTTGAACCCAGGGTCTACACCTTGAGTCACTCCACCAGTCCAATTTTTTGTGAAGGGTTTTTTTCGAGATAGGGTCTCGAGAACTATTTGCCCAGGTTGGCTTCAAACCACAGTCCTCCTGATCTCTGCCTCCTGAGTAGCTAGGATTACAGGTGTGAGCCACTGGTGCCCAGCCAGAAACTCTTCTCTTGCACACAGCTGAACCTTATTTTGGCCATTGTGTCACACTTGTTCCGTGCCTTCAGCAAGCTCCTGCGCATTGTAGAAAATGTAGAAGGGTTGCAGTTCATGGCCAATGGCCTGCCTGGGTCTTGGCAACTGTTCCCAAACTGGAGGCTTCACCACTGTCTCCAGTGCCCTGGAGCCTCCCCACTGCCCTGCCTCTGCTGCACTGGGAGGTAGAAGAACTGTGCCACTTGTGCTAACTGCAAACATCCAGCCCCAAGCAGCTCCCAGTTTGGGCAGGAATTTGAAGGCCTGAGGTCCCAGGTGCCATGTGACAGCTCTGCCTGGGGCAGCTGTGGGCTTGAACAGTTGAACACTTGGCTTCAGTCTGAGGTGACAAGGAGGAGTTGCAGGGCCAACACGCTCCCCACCAAGAGGAGCTCACAGCGCATGCTTGCGGCTGCCTCTGGGTACCTGCACTTACCAGTGTGAGCTGCGGAGTTGCTGGGTGAGGGGTGGGCATGGGTGTGGTGAGAAGGGTGCTACTGAGGCACTGATACACTTGCTGGGAAGCTGGGGTCATGACGGGACCTGGATATGGCTTTAGAAACTGGCACAAGGGCTTATTCGAAGGCCTGGCATGCTGGGGAAAAGGTACTGGAGGCGGACATGAGGTGTTGCATGAATGAACAAATGCTTTGGGAGACCCAGGCTTGTTCCTGTGCATTCTTGGGTAAAAGTTCCTTAGCCTTCTTGGTCTCGGTTTCCTCATCTGTAAAAGGGGAGAGAGGTGAACTTATTTTTGAGGTCTCCTGGCTCTAGAGGTCTAGGTTTCTATGCCCAAAAGCACATGTGGGGTGACAGTGCTGGCCCGGAGGAGGGCATGGAAGGAGGGCCTCAGGAGTGTAGAGTTCCACAGCATCAGAGGCAAGAGTGGCTCTGAAAGACGCTGAGTTCAGGAGACCCTGCTGAGTTGGGAGCACTTGGTCAGGAGGGACCAGGGCAAGGGTGGCTTTGCTTGGCTGGATGTCCTTCAGAGCAGGTAGATAGCAGGCTAAGTTATCCCTCCCCTCCCGAGAGCCCCTTCCTCCATCAGGAGGCCAGGGTCCAATGATCCCTCTTTCACACCTGAGTCCCTGCAGGTGCCACTATCTGCCTAACCTACCTGTGAACCACTGTTTGTCCTTCCATCCATATGGCTATTGTTCACTCATCTGTTCACCTATTAATCCATCTGTCCATCTATTTGGCCTCTTCTCCATCCATTGATCCACCCATCCATCTACACATCCATCATCTACTCATTCATTTAACACTGAGTGTAGGGACCATGCCCTACTATTAACGAAAAAGAACCAGAAGGTCCCAGTCCACAGTGAGCTCACAGAGCAGAGGAGAAGTTGGAGTCCAGCAGAAATGGTTCAGCCCTGATGAGGGAAGTGCGTGTTCTAAAAAAGAGAGGGAGGATGGAAGTGGAGAGGGGGCTTGGAAAGGCTTCCTGGAGGAGATGACACTGAGTTTTGAAGCAGAGTAGATGTCCTCCAAACAACTGGAACAGAGAGCAGGAGGGAACAGAAGTCTGGATCTGGGAAGTTGGGAATAGCTGACTATGGACAGAGCCAAGAAGCAGGAGAAGCTGGGAAGATCCTGGGTCTGTGGGGAGCCCACTTGTTACTGGGGGACGGGAACGGGACTAAGGCATTGAGCACATCACAGGGCCATGTGGAGAGGTGGAAAAACTTTGGTCAGGTATTAGATCCACAGGTCTTCTTCCTCCTTCTCCTGCTCCTCCTCATCCTCATCCTCTTCCTCCTCCTACCCACCCCCTACCCGGCCCCTGCCTCCTCAGTGATATCAGGCAACTCTCCCGTCCTCAGCTGTGACATCACAGGTTGCCCATTTAGCCTTCTGGGACTCTTCTAGCTCTGAGTCACATGTGGTCAGCAAAAGCCAGGCCCACTTGAACATGTGGCCTGGCCTGGACTTAATTGTTCCCATCCCTGCTGTGTTGGGAGGTACTGGTTATGGGTGCCTTGGTTAGAAGCCGCCTCCAAGGGCCCCAGTCACAGGTTGATAGATGTGCCAAGAAGGGGCTAAAATGGGCCAGTCACCAGCTTGGGCCTTGGGGGCTCCTGGGTGGGGAAGGGAAACCCCATTCCTTGTGCATCACTACCTCGGATCCCCCTCCTCAGACAGCAGATCCTTTGCTCACACTCAAACCTCATACATTCTTGCATTTAAAACAGGCCCAGGAAAAATGGTTCAGGTATGGGGGCCTCAGCTGGGGCAGTCCCCAGGGCCCCTCAGCACAAGAGTCCTAGGCCCTCCTCCTTCAACAGAGGAAACAGAGGCCTGGAGGTGGAAGGGACTGGCCAGAGGTCACATAGCATATTCACTCACTTTTCTCTCTGGGCCAGGCCTCTGGTACTGCCCAGTCCTGTGCCCCAGATGGTGGGGGCGGGTGGGGGGAACTCTGCCCTGCTGGTCCTTAGGATCAGGGGGTGAGGGTAGGGAAACAGTGTTTCCCGGAGCAGGTGTAGCAGCTCAAAGGAAGGGCAGTTCTCAGCTTGATTGTCACCTCTCCCCCAATCCAGAGAGTAGCCACGGGTGGGGGGGGGCAGGGAGCAGGGCATGGGCAGATCAGTACTGCAGGAATGCTAATTGTGATGCATACACCCTTTCCTCAGTGCTCTGTGCCCAGCATCTTAATTCTTCCAAGTATCACATTTGGAACAGAGGCTCAGAGAGGCAAAATGACTGGTCCAAGGTCACACAGTAAGCAAATGATAGAGCTGAGAGAGACCAAGTCTCTCCTATCTCTCTGAACCAACTGTCTTACTATCCAGACTGGAAGGTACTTTTAGGCCATCTTTTTCTTTTTTTTTCTATTCTCAATGCTTGAGGTTGAACCAGGGTCTTGTACATGCTAGGCAAGCGCTCTACCACTGAGCAACACTGACAGCACGTTGGCCATCCTTAAGAAGCAATAAGCAGGGACTCAAGAGCCCACCACGGAGGTAAAAGCCCAGCTCTGGCTTTATAACCTTGGGCAAGCTATCTCTCTTCTTGGTGCCTTATTTCCCCTTCTGTAAGTGAGGATGACAGTGGTGCAGGCCTTACGGGATGCTTTGGGGATGGTGATACACATGCAAGGCACACAGTTAAGTCCTCCTCAGATGTGGCTTTTCTAGTCCCTTGCCTTCCCTTCCTAGGCCCAGCGATGGGGATGAAACCTGCAGGAGTGGAGCCCATGTCTCCTGGGGGCCCATGTGTCTGAACCAAGGGGACTACCTTGGCACTGCATACACAGCCTCCTGGAGGGGAAGGAAGGCCCTGAGCAGAGAAGGGAGTGGGCAGGAAGTCCCCAGGCCCTCCTCCCACCAGCCCCAGAAAACATTTCATTCCTGGAAGCACAGCCAAGCGGCGGGGAGTGGGGGGAAGTGGCTGTGTTAGAAGAGACCGCACAGGGTCAGCCAAACCTCAGCCCCCTCGGCCAGTGGCCATGGGCTGACCACGCAGGCTGGCTCACTGGGGTGTTTACGGAAACGCTGGCCCTTTGGTTGCCCAGCTGCTAGGCTGGGATCCCCTGGGCACCCCCAGGCTTCTGAGTGCCAGCTTGGCAGGGGCCCTCAAATCTGCAGCTGGGCCCCTGTTTACCTCCACAGCCCACCTGGGAGTGGACAGGGTGGGTACTGCAACAGCCAAGTCTTCAGTCCAGCCCTAGGCCTCCTGGTGCAGCTGCCTGAGCTGGAATCAGGCCCTTTCTGGACCCCCCTAGGAAAGTGACATCCTTTCAGGAGACACACACAGTGAAGGGATTCTGGAGGCAGACTGCCTTGGTTCAAGTTCTGCCTGGGCTCCTCATTGGCTATGTAAGTCAGGACAGTTCACTTAACTTTCCTTTGCCTTAGTTTTTCTGTCTGTGAAATGGGGGCAATGACAGCAGTCCATACTTCACAAGGATGTTGATATAATTAAATGATTTGATATCTAAAGTGCTTAGAACAGTCCCTGTCACTTATTAAATGTCATAATTCTTTGATGTAGAAATATCTTCTGACATCTGCCATGCATCCAGGACAGGAAATGAGTAGCTGAAGCTTATGAGGTAAGTCTGATTTTGATACTGCCCCAGGGAGCTTCCCACCAGCCCTGGCACCTCCCCCAGTCACATTGGTCTCTGCTAGGGTAATGTTTGCCTCCTCAGTCCCTGTCTGTGAGGACAGAGGAGGACGGGGCCACCTGGGTCCATCCACTGTTCTGTCTAAAGCCCCATGGCAGCCTGGCCCCAAGTCAGTGTTTCCATTGGGCCCTGACTCTGTTGCAGGCCCTGAGGCCAGGACTTCCCTCCACCTTGTGGGTGGGGGTGGTCTTACAGTGCTGGGCTCAGAGAGGCCTGCCCAAGGTGCCTGAGTGACAGAGCTGAGACTGAACCTGTGTCTAAGTCCAAAGCCTGCCTTTTGGGCTTAAGGCAGGGCAAGCACGAAGCCCTGAATTCAAATCCCTGTCCCACAGAAAGAAAAAAATACCAAAGCCTGCCTTTTAACCACTAAGCCACACGCTGCTTCCTGAAATGCAGATATAGGATCAAATTGCACAGCAACCCACAGCCATGGGAGTTCCCAGGAGCTCTCAGCCCCATCTGAAAAGATGGATCGCAGAGAGGGAGGACATTCCAGTTAGGGAGGACTCCACCTGTGAGAAGGCAAAGGTCAGGTCAGCTTTCTGCTTTCCTCTGAATAGAGTAGCAGACACTGTGGTCAGAGAGAAGACCGCTCAGGTGGCCAGGATGGAAGGTGAATTCCAAAGGAGAGAGGTGACAAGCAGGGAGAACCCTAATTTGCACAAATAGCAAGGCTCTGTGGATGATCTGTCTCTCCCCAAATCAAAACTTACCGGCCCTGTGTTCCAATTCATCCAAAGCAATGTGTGTGTGCCAGGATTGCGTCCTTGGGACGCAGATGTGAGCCTTCCTGCCCACCCAGCCACAACCTCTGCAATGACCTCCTTTTGGCCACTGTGGCTGCAAGCAGTGCCAGGAAGCACAGCAGGTGGCAGGGACTGGGATCCAGTGTGCACAAGACCCTCAGCCGCCCAGCCTTTGCCCCGGGCCCACTGGGATGCAGAGCTCAGATGCTGGGGCCAGGGAAAGCGCTCTGTGAATGAGAATTCAAAGCCATTGTTATTACCATAGTCTGAAAGCAAAACCCACTTCTGATCTGGGAAGGACTTGGAAATAGCTTGTCGTGGCCCAGGGATGCCCAGACAGCATCTGACCCCTCTCCCTGTTCTCAGGTGCTTGAGACCTGACTTAGCTGGGGGAGATGAGTCTCCCTGGATGGGCCCTGGGGCCCCTGCCTGGAGCCATCCGTTTGTAAGCAGAGGGCAGAGGCCGGTGACAGGTGGAAAGAACGGAGCTCTGGGTCCCCCGGGTAGGTGTGCAGTTAGACCATCTTGGTTCTACTCCCAGCTCCGGCCCTTTCTACAGTGCGTTCTCCCTGAGTTCTTTAACAGTTCAGTGCCTCAGTTTCCTCATTTGCAAAATGGGCATACCCATAGTTTCAACTTCACAAGATTAGAGGGGCAGTAACTCATCCACGCTGAGCACCGAGGCAATGGTAAACAGTAGTGATTAGATACTGTTAAAAGGGAACAGATAACAAAAGAGTGCCATAGCGCCGGTGGAGGAAGAGATGGAGGTCATTGACAGACCCAAGCAGGGCCCGGGGAATGGGCCCGCCCACTGCAGGGCAGCAGCCAATGAGAACAGCAGAGGGCGTGGCAAGGCTTGGGGGTGGAGCCCTTGCCTAGCCTGCCTAAGGTCCTGGGTTCCACCTCCAACGCCTAGAAAATTGCGTCCTGGAAATTGACGACTCGCCCTAGTCCCAGCCCTGTTACAATCTCTGATAACTATCCCCACTTGATGACTATGAAAACAGTGGCTTCCCCAGGATGGTGCCTGTCCAATGTCACACAGCTGGGGAGGAGGAGACGACTCCAGCTTTCTTCGATTTTGAAGCCTGCTGTTCTTTTCACAGCTGCCTCCCAGCTGGGGATGAAGGTCCCAGACCATCTTCCCAGAAGCCCCAAAGCAGAGAGCTGCCTAGAATGGCTGCCCTCTACTGCTCCAGGCCATTGACAGACAGAGCTGGTCTCCAGGGCGGAGGCCTGCAGATTCCTGCCCACATTCCTGGGGGTTAAGTCTGGGGACCCAGGCTCCTGCCATCAGCCATCACGTTCCCCAGAAGGAATCTCTATTCATAACAAACCCCAAAGGTCACTCGTCTGGGAAGGAGCATTCTGTCTCCACCCTGGGCAGGACAGAAGGGCCAGGCCTATGAGAACTCCAGGGTGCTCTTAGGATGACCTGCTCCCTGGGCCCTGAGCCCTGGGCCCTGGGCCCCTCCTCCAGCTGCTCCTCCTCGGGGTGTCCTCTGTAGCTGGTGTCTGGATGGGACAGGTGGACAGAGACAGTACAGGAACAGCCCTAAGCAAGTGACAGGGCAGTGAATTCACTGCCCTCCTAGCTGGGTTCCCTTCTTGTGCCTCATTTTCCTCTTCTGTAACAAGCAGATACTAATAACACCTCCTGCCCAGGAACTCAATGAGATCTGTTCATTCAATGGTAATTTATTGACGATCCCACAGCTGCCAGGCAGGGAGCACAACAGATGATGCTCCGACTTTGAGTTTTTAAAAAGGAATCATGGTGATGAATGTGACTTTCTTTAGAAAATGCTGGCACCAAAAATTTGGAAGAAATCTAAAATGTCAACAGTTGTTAAATTTAGGTTATGGATAAATGTCAAAGGGGGGTTCATTGCATGTTTTTTGGTGCTTTTTTGTATTTTGAAATTTTTTACAAAGGACAGAGAGGAGAGGTAGGTGGGGGGGAGAGAGAGGGGGAGGGGGAGAGAGAAAAGCAAGGGGGGAGAGAAGCACAGGATTGCCATTGTCTCGGGAGAGATGATATATCAAAACTCCTAGCACATAGTGGGTACTCAGAGCTGGATTCAAATCCAGCCTTTTATTCTTCGGATGCTTTGGGCTTCCTTTTCTTGAGTCTTGGACTTCTCTTCCCTAAGACGGAGTTAATGTTCCTCACAGCTCTCTGGGCTCTGGTCAGGAGTTTTAAGCTCATGTTTACTGATAATGTGCCAACTTTGACTAAATTAGACACTTCATCCTCTAGCTACTAGGTAGAATGTGTATAATCACTCTAGTTTCAGAAATGGGGAACTGAATGAATAAAATGAAATAATAGGAATCGAGGGTTAAGCTGAAGACCATGCACCTGGCCAGGGCTCTCTAAGCATGGCTGCTGTGGTTGTCACCAAGGGGAGGAGGCCCCCCTTGGATTCCATCCCCCTTTCCACCCCTTCCAGACCTGTCCAAGCTAAGGTCTGTCCAGTCCACCACACTCCTGCACATAGTTTTCTCTTCTCCAGGTCATGCACACTGGACAGAAGCCAGCCCTGGCATGGGAGGAGGTGTCCCAGTCCCAGCCCCTCCTCTGGCCAGTATGTCACCAATCTGCTCGAGGCCTCAGTTGTCTGATCTGGACAATGGGTACAATCATCTCCTGTGGCACCCCCTCACACCTTGCAATGGTATTACAGAGCTGGGTTCGAATCCTAGATCTGCCCTCTCATTTTGTGACCCTAAGATATCATTGATCTAAGGAGATTTGGGGTTTCTGAATAGGATTACACTGCTCCCTTCCTCATAGGAGGCAGGAAATATGAGCAGGCCTGTGCAGCACTCAGCCTGGGACTTAGGAAGGGCTCCGTTAATGGTCACACTTATTCTTGCTAGCACTCTCCATATTATCCAAGATCTTGAAACGTATACAATTAGCTGTGAGCTAAAAGGTCCTCCCTGAGACACAGAGAGGGAATTCTACCCTCCCCTGGGGATATTAGGGTTCTCCTAGCACTGGGACCACATGGGAGGCAGGTAGGTGCAGGGTTGAGAGTCTGAGGTTTCCAGTCCAGTCCCTCTGACTGTGTGACTCTGGACAAGTGCATCACCCTCTCTGGGCCTCCTTAGTAGCCATGTGAGGCAGTAGGTCTCTACCCCTAAGAACCCAGATAATTCTGACACTCGCTGACTCCTTCCTCACAGCAACCAGTGGCCTGGGAAAGAGGGTGTGACCTCCCCAAGGGCTCAGGGTCAGGGTCAGGGTCACTGCTCTGTGTGGAATATGGGCTTTGCAGCCCAGAACAGCTCCTTCTGATGACTGGAATTCCACAGAGTGACTCATGGCTTTGGGAGGCCACTGCCCTCTCCACTGAGTAATCACAGTCACAGTCCCTCGTGCCTTCTCTCTGCCAGCGCTTTCTCTGGCAGTCACTGTCTCATCTGGTCCTCGGTACACTGCTGTGGGTGGGCAGTCAGGGGAGGAAAGCTACGATCAGACCAGGAAGCCATGTGCCCCAGTTGCACAGGAAGCTAGTGGCCTTATCTGGAGGCCTGGTCTCTGGCTTCATGGCCAGTACTTTTCCCCATGAAAAACTATGCTTAAAAGACTCCCCCCAACGAGATTTGCACTCTTGACTTCATAGCAGCACTGTTCACAATAGCCAAATGTGGAAGCTGCCCTAGTGCCCAATGACCAATAAAAGGATAAGCAAAACGTGGTATGTCTATACAGTGGAAGATTACTCTGCCTTAAAAAAGGAAGGAAATTCTAACCCATGTAGCAACCTAGATGAACCTTGATGACATTATGCCAAACGAAATAAATCAGTCACAAAAAGACATACACGGAGTGATTCCTCTTACTGAGGTATCTCTGCAGTACTCCAGGTTCACAGAGGTGGGAAGTAGAACTGGCAGGGACTGGGATGGGAAGGGGTAGTCATTGTCTGTAGGGACAGAGCTTCTGTTCTGCAAGTTGTGTGGCTGGATGATGGAGACAGTATGTGAATGCACTGATACCAGTGAGCTGAATGTTTAAAAATATTAAGACAGGGTCAGAGGTACGGCTCGGTGGTAGACCATCAGCTTGCTCCAGACCCTGGGTTTGAGCCTCAGCACAGCAAAAAAAAAGTTGAACTGTTGCATTTTTGCTGCTACTAAGAGAAAGATGGTCAAACCACCTTGACATTCTTCAGGCATGTACTTTGTTTAGCATGAATTGTATTAGGAGGGACCAGCTAGGTCATGCTACTGTAACAAGCAACTCCAAAAATCAGACTCCAGAATCAAGCAAGTAACCACTGTGCCAAACTGCCCCATCACTCTAACCCTGAACCCCCAGAACCTTCTTCTCAGCCGTCCTAAACGTCCTTGGTCTGTCCACACCCTAAGCCCAGGATAAGGCAATAGACTCTTCAGACCCAACCTTGACTGGCAGGATGGCTGTGGGTCAGTAAACCTCAGTTTGCTCATCTGAGAAATGAGGATAAGAATAGATCGCACCTGGAGGAGAGAGGTCAAGCAGCATGGGAAGTACTTAGCACGGTCCTCTGGGTTTGTTTTAAGTGTCACACAGAGCCTGGCACCCAGGCAGGCCCTCGGCTTCATCAATGCAGGGAGAAATGCCTTACTCCAGCCAGCCTTGCGTCAGGGCTGGGGAATGGGCAGGCTGGGGGCCAGCGGCTGCAGAGGCAGAGACAGTCATCTCGAGCCTGGCGTGCTTTCTCCCTGATAATCTGTTTTCAATCTCATTCTTTTTTCCCCCTCTTCCAAGCCCGTCCTGCCAAGGAACAAGCATGCGAGTGTGCGTCAGCTCCCAGCCTGGCCAACAGAAACCCCTGGGAATTTCTGCTCTGGATCACGGGGTGTGGAACCCTGTCACCTATCACACATGTTCCACCCTCTACACCTGTGTGTGTGCTGTGTCCCCTCCCATGGCGCCATGCCTGGTCTCCTTTGTCCAGCCCCATTCTGCCATAGTCTGCGAAGGCCAAGCCCCAGGGACCCTCTCCTACCACAGCCTCCAATCCTCCCTCTGCTGCTAACACGAACCCAACACTCTCACCAGGTCAGGGCCAGGCCTCCAGTTCTCACCTCCTCTAGTTGTCTCACAACTTTGAGGGCAGGAACCGAGATGTCCTCCACTTTGCAAAGTCTTGAGATCGTCATGAGTGGATAGTGTTCTCATGGCCACCACAGCAGTGCGAGGTGATCAGTACCACTGTCCCCATGTTGCAGATGAGTTACAGAAAGGTGAGAGCAGCCATGGTCTAAGATGGGGAGCTGGGACCTCTCTCCCTGGCTCTCTCTGAACTACCCTGCTGGGCCTAGCACACAGAAGGCCTGTACTTTCAGGAGAGGAAAAGGCAGAGGTGGCAGTCTGGAGAACTCTTCTCTGAGCTTGTCTCCTCTCCTGGATATGCAGCCCCCGCACTGGGGAAAATATGGGTTGACCTTGGCACGCTCAGGTCTACAGGAGGAGGTAGGAGTGACCCTTGTGTAGTTTGCAAACACAACCTCAATGTAGAGGTTAAATTGTCCTGTAGAGCTATAACCAAACCCCTGTTTTGATTTGGGTTCACCTCTTCTCCACATCCCCATCTTGACCTGCTGTGGGTTGGGACTGGCAGATCCTTCTCCATCCCCCTCCCCCCACTACAGGTGGGCCTGGGGTTCTGGTGGAGGGAGGAGGGAGAGGAAGGGCCTCTCTACAGCTGTGACCAGCTCATGTCCTCTGATCTCAGGAGACATTTAAAGCTGACCCCTTGCTGGAAAAACTGGCTATCTACATGCAGAAGCCTGAAACTGGACCCCAACTTTCATCCTGTGCAAAAATCCCTTCTACTAGGGTTGGAGATGGGTCTCAAGCGGCAAGAGCACCTGCCTAGTAAGTGTAAAGCCTGAGTTCAAACTGCAATGCTGCCCAAAAACCCCAAACCAAACCAAAACAAAAAGATCTAAATGTAAGACCTCAAACTCTGAAACCAGTACAGGAAAACAGAAGGAAACTCTGAAAGAAGTAGTAAGGAAATTATTTTCTAAATAGGACTCCAGTTGCCCAGGAAATAAGAGCAAGAATTGACAAATGGGATTGTATCAAATTTAAAAGTTTCTGCACTTCAAAAGAAAGTTACCAGAACCAAGAGACAATCCACAGAACAGAAGAAAATCTCTCTTCAGCAAATAAAGGATTAATATCCAGAATATACAAAGAGCTCAAAAAAAAACTGAACAGCAAAAGAACAAATAATCCAATTAACTAATGGACAAATGAACTGAGCAGACAGTTCTCAAGAACTAAAATGGCTGATAAAGGCATGAAGCCGTGTTCAGCATCCTTCATTGTGAATGGAATTCCAATCTAAACTACACGGAGACTCCCTCCCACCCCAGTCAGATTGGCCATGATCGAGAAAACAAACAACAAATGCTGGCGAGGGTGGGGTGGGAGTGGGGTGATGAAAATTTAAACTAGTGCCACCACTATGGCAAGCAATATGGAGGTTCCTCAAAAAACTAAAACTAGACTTGTCTTCTGAGCCTGCTCCACCACCCCTGGGCATATATTTAAAGGAGTGTAAACCAATATACAAGAGAGATGCACCCATGTGTTTATCGCAGCTCTCTTCACGGTAGCCAAACTGGAAACAGCCACGGTGCCCAACAACCAAAGACTGATAAAGAAAATACAATATATATACACCACGGAATATTACTCTGTTATAAAGAAGAATGCACTTATGTCATGTGCAGAAAAATGGATGGAACTGGAGATCAATTTGCTGAGAGAGACAAGCCAAGCTCAAAAGATCAAATACTACAAGTTCTCTCTCATTTGTGGAACCTAGACAAAAAATGATGATAATAATAATAGTAATGTGATATGAATGTATGTGAGGGACTGTCTGGAGGTGGGGTCAGTGGGAAACCACCAAACAGTATTTGTAAAAGGGGGGTGGGGAAGGGTGAACTTGTTCAAGGTACACTGTATTCATCTATGGAAGTATCACAAGGAAATTTCAAAATTAAGAATAATAAAAATAAATTATTTTAAAAATAAAGCCAACCCTTCATGTTGTGGGATGAGTCTGTGGGCCCCCTGGAGATGGCCGTCCACAGGCCCCTCTCATTCTTAACCTCTCATTCTTAACTTTTCCTGGCTGTTCCTCAACCCCCAGGAATCCAACACCCAATGCCAGCTTCTTGCTGCTGCCACCTCTCCTCCCATCCAGGGGACAGGACCCAAGCTAAGCCCTTGTCAACCCCTCCTACTCCACCCACATCTGATCCTGTTCCAGGTCCCCTGCCCCAACACCTGGAGGTGCAGGAGTGGCACCTGGGGGCATCCTGAGGTAGGTGCCCAGCTCCTCCTGGCTGGGCTCCCCACCCACCCTCCATTCCTTACGTCAGTGAGGACAATTTGGAGACACTGGCACTGCCTTCACAGTTCTCAGTGCCCATGATGTGGTCTGGACCAGTGCATCTCTCCATCTCCTGTCTCCTGTTGGACATTTCCATACATGGAACTAAAGGAGACATGCCTCATACAGTCCCCTGCCTGCTGTGGTCCTACTGTATTTTTCAAGGTGCTGGGGATGGAGCAGAGGGCCTCAGTATGCTGGGCCCAGTCTCCCTTGGCTTTCATCACCCACCATCTCCTGAAAACGTTCTCACCTCTCCTTCCACACATTTGGCCTTGTTTTATTTTAAATGTGCTAAAATACACATAACATATACTTTCTCTTCTTTCCTTCCTTCCTTCCTTCCTTCCTTCCTTCCTTCCTTCCTTCCTTCCTTCCTTCCTCCCTTTCTTTCATTTTTTTGTAGCAGGGTCTCACTATGTAACCCAGGCTGGCCTTGAACTTTGGCCTTAGCCTCCTAAGTGCTGTGCTGGGATGACAGATGTGCACCACCATGCCTGGCATGAAGTTTACTCAACCACATAAAACTATACTGTCCCATTGTCATCCAACCATCGCACCATCCATCAACAGAACTCTTCATCTCAAAAGAAATGGTAATAGTTGAATGTGGTGCCGTGTGGTGGCTTGTGCCTATAATCCCAGCTGCTTGCAGGCAGAGATCAGGAGGATCTCTGTGGGAGGCCAGCACAGGCAAAAAGTTCCTGAGACCCCATAACAACCAAGAAAGCTGGGCATGGTGGCTCACGCCTGTCATCACAGCCACTCAAGGAATGTAAATACGACACCCTATTAGAAAAATAACTAAAAGCAAAAAGGGCTGGGGCATGGCTCAAGTGGTAAAGCACTTGCCTAACAAGGTCAAGGGCCTTGAATTCAACTCCCAGTACACCAAAGAAAAATAAAATAGTGACAGGGCTGGGGTTGAGGCTCCGTGGTAGAGCACTTGCCTGGCATGCACGGGCCTTGGGTTCAATCCCCAGCACTGGAAAAAGGTATATATATGTATATATGTATACATGTGTACTGTGCACATGTAGAATACCATGGGTGTACATACACATTTATACATATATGTGATAGTATAATACTGTACAGCATGTACTACACAGCACATATATCATCATAGAATATAACATATACACACAGACAAGTGTATACTGGATTTGTTACGATACACACACATACATATATACCTATTTCTTTTTTTGTGGTATTGGGATTTGAATTCAGGTTCTAGCGCTTGCTAGGCAGGTTTTCTACCACTTGAGCCACACCCCCAGCCCTACATATATACTCATCAGCCCACTCCCCTCGCACTGGCTTCAAACCACGATCCTCCTGATCTCTGCCTCCTGAGAAGCTAGGATTACAGGCGTGAGCCGCCAGCGTCCAGTGGTTTTTAAACAGAGCCTTCTGTAGCTATCAAAGGAGGTTGCAATCCCGCCAAGCAGTGCATGAGGAGTCCCCAAGCCCTCCCGCGTGGCTCTGCCAGTGGATAGCTAGACGAGGCCCGTGGGTGGTGTTGGCACACACTCCTCCTGTTCGGGGTGTTGCAGGGCAGCCTTTCAGGGTGACAGGCCACGTGTTGCCTTTTCTCTGGACGCCAGGCCGCCTCGGGCAGGGCTGTTTTACACTTCTCTTGGGGCTCAAGGCCGGGTCCTTCCGGATCACGCTGTCCCGGGACTGTCGCCGGCACGGTGACCTCAGCTGACCACAGTGCTGGGGCCTACGGGTGAGGGCCTACCACCCCCTGCTGGCCAAGCTGAGCTCCTCCTTCCCGCTGGCCGGCAGAGAAGGCGGGGACACTAGGGACCAGGGGTGGCCTCTGGAGTCCGGGTTGGACCCTCTTCTACCATATGCTGCTGTGTGACCTGGACCAAGCAACTTCACCAGCCTGGGCTCTCCACGCACCCACCTGTGAAACGAGCACTACCGTTCCACGCCCAGGCTCCGCAGAGGAAAGGTGCCTGGTGGAACAGGAAGGAAGATCGTAGCCAAGGGTGTGGTGCAAAGCTGGTGCTGAGCACAAGGCAGCAAGACCCTGGGTTTGATCCCTAGTACGACAACAAAAAAATTACACTCAAATCCCCGCTCTGCTCTAAAACCTTCCATGGTTCCCTACTGCCAGCCAAATAAATCCAGATTCCTCACCCTGCCATTCAAGGCCACCCAGGGCCTACCTTTGGGCTGTCTGTGGAGGAGACGGCTACATGAGCTGCTATCTAAAATCCAACTAAAGCAAAAAGGCTGCGTGTGGCTCAAGCGGTAGAGCATGTGGCTAAGCCCTGAGTTCAAATCCAAGTACTGCAAAAAAAAAAAAAACCCAAAAAACAACACTGCCTTCTTTCCAGATCGAACTACAATGCTATTACATTCATTGCTCCTCTATCCATCTCATCACTCAATTAGCACAATTTGCTAGAACCCCAAATTTATTTATTACATAGGTTGGTATGGTGGCCCACACCCATAATCCCAGCATTTGGGAGGCTAAGAGAGGAGGGTCATGAGCTCCAGGCGAACTGGGATATATAGTGAGACCCTGTCTCAAAAGAAAAAGAAAGATAAAAAAATCACTATATAATTCAAATGATCTTTTAAAAATCTTATTTATTAAGAAGCCCTTTTTTATATTCATAGAAGCCCTTATATTTACAGAAAAATCTGGAAGTATATATACAAACAAAAGGTTAACAATTACTTTTAGGCGATGGGATTGTCTCTCTTTCTTTATGTGTTTTGCGTTATATGCATCGCCACTTGTGTAATATAAGGTGCGTCATGCACCTGGCTGGGCATCACCTATAATCCCAGCTACTCAGGAAGGTGAAGCAGGATGATCACAAGTTCAAGACCAGTCTGAGCAACTTCTCAGGGCCCTGTCTCAAATTTTTAAAAAGGGCTGGGGATGTAGATCAGTGGCAGAGCGCTTGCCTAGCACGTGAGGCCCTGGGTTCAATCCCCAGCATGGAAAAAGAAAAACAAGAACACAAAACTCTACCAGGGCAAAGACACTGCTATATTTATACAGCGGAATAAGTGGAGTTCTGCTACATAACAAGATTTTAGTTCACAAAGGCAGTGATCCTATAAGATCATAGCAGAGCTAGGAATTCCTTCTACGTGGGATGAGGTAGACGCCATCACGTTCTGTTGTAGCCCTGTGGTGAGCTGGTGTAAACAAACCGACTGCAGTGCCAGCAGTATAAAGCAGAGCCCATAGAATTATGGTAAGAACTGGTTTATGTAAAAAAAATTATTAACACACGGCTACCTTATGAGAGGATATTACTCAAGGCACTGGAGCAGGAAGAGATAGCGGTTTTAGACTGGGGTTTGAACTCAGGGCTTCGCACTTGCAAAGCAGGCACTCTACTGCTTGAGCCGCACCTCCAGCCTGCTTTGCTTTGGTTATTTTGGAGATGGGATCTCAGGAACTATTTTGCCCCGGCTGGCCTCAAACTGCGATTACTCCTGGTCTCCGCCTCCCATGTAGCTAGGATTACAGGCATGAGCCATATCCAGCTCCAAAATGTCTTAATTTAGCAATTTTTTTAAAACAGATGACCTGTGAGTGCTCCGGACAGTTCCTCCGAAGGCCAGCTCCTAAAACCTCTTTAGCCTCACAGTTAACCACGTGACTTCTCATCCACCCTCACAGGGTTGCTCCTGGTCCTTCGCATTGTCTCTTTCTGAACTCCAGGGGTTTGATTCCCAGCTCTGCCACCAGGGGCTATGTGACCTTGGGAAGTCATTTTCTCATCTCAGATTATTTATATGATAATGCTCCATCGCATTGTTGCAGAGGTTAAATTACACTCGGTATAAAAGTGCCTGTGTGTGGAAGTACCCATTGAGTGGCAGCCGGTGCTATTATAATTAGCAACAGTCCCCTGTCCCCCTGACATCCACAAGGGACTCCCCATCTCTGAGGGAGCTGCAGGTTTGCTCTGTTTTCCCACTAGAGGGCCCCAGAAATCACAAACCTGACTTTCCTGCCTCAGCTCTTGCTAAACCTGACCTCCCAAACTACCCATAAAAGTAAGGGACTTCTGGAGTTCAAAAGCAGTTCCCAGGTCAATGCAGAGCCCCACCCCTCGGGCTGGCTGCCAGTGGTGACGGTGGGCCGCATTGCCCATGGGGCTCCCATGGCCAGAAAGGCAGCTGGACTATCAGGCCCAAAGCTCCAGTGTCCACCTGTGCCCCATGGCCCAGGACAGTGTGGGCAGGGGAGCTCTGGCTTCCGCAGTCTGTGTGATCTTAGGGCAAGTGCCTTGGCCCCTCTGAGCCTAGGCTTCCTTTCCTATAAAAAAGAAATGTTTGAAAAGAAAAGCTACTATAAGCAGCGAGATGACTGAATACTCGTGTGGCTTTCCATCAGGTAAACCTATGAGGATGTCATTTGACTTTTCCTGAGGCTCCCAAGTGTAACAAACACATGTTCTTTCATGTGTTTTATTGCATAACTTACACTGGGCCAGCCCCAGTATGCGTATGAGACTGGCAAAAATGAAGCTTGTAGCTGTTAGGGGTGGCAGAGCTCCACCATGCCCCATTCTCCAAACTTTGTAATATAGTGACAGAAAAGGAAGGAACGTTGATAGGGCTGTTAGTGTGTGCCAGGTGTTTCCATTTCCGCCTCCCCCTAACTCTGTAGCTGCTTGCTGTTGTTTTCCTGGTGTCTCACATCATATCTGGCCCATCCTCCACAGATACTTTCTCAATGGTCAAAAAGAATAACTTGTGCACAGCTTACAAATGAGGAAAATTAGGACCAAGGAGGTGACGTGACTTGCTCAATGTCACCTAGCTAGTAGGACACAGGGCCAGGACTATCAGACTCTGGATCCCACTGCCTGTCCCTTCTCCCCACCTCAGGCCCCACTTGTCAAAACCAGCTTATTTTGCAGGTGTTTATCCAGGCAGCCTGCCAGAGTGGCACACAGCTTAGGCACTGTGACATGCCACCTTCCCAAGCACTGCTGGTGTGCATCTGTTCTTCTGACCCACTGGGGACTCTTGGGGGACCTGGACCATTCCCTCTGGCTGGGGCGTTACCCAGCAGGCAAGGCACCTTAATCACTGTAACCCCAGTTTGGGAGTTTGGAAGGTGGGTTTCTAGTGAAAGGTGATCCTTACCCTTTGAGCCTGCAGCCAACTGTCCAGGCATGCACACACCAGCAGACAGTGATTTGAGGGTGCAGGAAGGAGGCAAACACAGGACTTGGCCCCTTTATCTGCACTCCTGCCCTACAGTCAGGCAGACTATGCCCAAAAGTGTATAGTCTCTATGCACACGGAGATATGCTGGTAAGTACACATATGTTCATGGGCACATATAAGAGTGGTCCTGTGTGTGAGTTCATGTGTGTCTGGGTGGGTGTGTGGTCTTGTGTGCTCCCTGGGGTGTGGGCATGGATCTGTGTGTGAACGTGAGCTTCTGTGCAGCTCTACACATGTACAGGAAACTTGAAGTGGACGATGTTCTTGCTCAGCCCCAGCAGGGGGAATTTGGGAAAGGAGGTGGAGAGGGTAGGAAATTTATCTCTCACCCAGGGTCCCGCCACTCCCAAGAAGTGGTAGTTCACTCACTTGTTCTTTTCTCGCCTTTGCTCATAAACTAGCGTGGAACTTGGCACAAAGGACAGTGCTCCATATACACCTGGATGGCTGGCTATGGTGGCAAACACCTGTAGTGCCAGTTACTCGGGAGGCTGAGGTAGGAGGCTCGCCTGAGACGGTGGGTTAGAGACCAGTCTGGGCAGCATAGCAAGACCCTGTCTCACAAAACAGACAATGAAAATAAAAACGTTGGTTAAAGCTGTTTAAGCTTTGTGCTTCATTCTGCTTTTATCCACACATCCTGGGAGTTTCTAGGTAACAGTCAGTCTTTATAATTAACAGTCATAATAGAAAAGTGGCTCCCCAATGTCCCAGAGCAGTAAGGAGGGCACTCATTTGTGGAGATGTTATTTTAAGGGCTGTTCTGTAGTAGTAATGGACATCTGTTTTACTTAAAATCTCTTTTCTTTTTGTTTCTTTCTCTCTCTCTCTTTCTTCCTTTTTTTCTCTCCCTCCCTCCCTTCCACCCCTTCCTTCCTCTCTCTCCTCCCCTTCCTCCCTCTCTCTCCTCTCCTTCTCTCTTTCTCTCTCCTTCCATCTTCCCTCTTTTCCTTCCTCCCCCTCTATTTCAGGAAAGTTCGTGTTTCCACATTGGGAATGGGTATCCCAGGATTTATCATCCTGGATATGAATGTGATCCATCAGAGAAGATAGAAATTAACTGTCAGGGAAATGCTGATCAAAAACACAGTGAGATTCCACTCCACACCCATGAAGATGGCTTTAGACAATGGACTGGTGGATTGCTGAAGTGGTAGTGTGCCTTCCTAGCAAGTATGAGGCCCTGAGTTTAAATCCCAGACAATCATGAGTTTTGTGAGGATGGGGAGAAATCAGAGCTCTCCCCCACTGCTGGTGGAAGTGTAAAAGGGTGTGACTGTTTTGAAAAGTAGGCTGCAGCTCCTCAAAAGGTTAACACAGAGTTACCAAATGAGCCAGCAATCCGACCACTGAGTACAAACCCAAGAAAAATGAAAGCAGTTGTCAGAAACAGGTAGGGACCGCCACAAGGGAACAAAAGGCAAACAAATTCTGGATCCTTAGTCTGTTGCTAACTAAAACGATGACATATATTTTCTTCTGCCTCCCTTGGTACTCTCTCAACAGCTTTGTCATAAAACACCAAATTAGACAAGGCTAGAAAGTTTTCAGACTACTATCTCCTTAGGATTAAGCCAAGCTAAAACTAGTACAAATGGCCACACAAATGACAAACAAAAAGAACCCAAATAAGCCCTCTAGCACCACTTGCTCTTAGTTAACTCAAAAAACCCTACGAATTTTGGAGGTCACACTGCTGAGCAATGTGTTATTAGTTTACAGATGATAACTCTGATATGTGGGCTGTGATAACAGTTGCTTGGGTTACTTTGCAAGACACTGTTTTTGTTCAAAGCACTGACTTTTCACTAGACTATAGCTGACAGGTGACTAAAATGGATAAAAGGCTCCTTCTTTCCTTCTTTCCTTCCTTCCCTCCTTCCTTTCTTTGTCATCGTGCCTGTCCCTTTGCTGCCTCAATCATTGTGTTTGATTCTACTCAGCTCTGCGTGTAGGCATGTTGATCACTTGAAAAATGTCTTGTCTGAGACTATAATCCAGAGCTACCTTGGCCTGTTGCCTATCTGTGTGGATTTGTGTCTCTCCCACCCTACCCTGCACATTGGAGGCAACTCAAGCACTGAAAGTTTCTCAGCCATAACCTGAAGCCGGGACGTTTATGCAAGACGATGGCACCCTCTGTACTCTGCAGTTCCTCAGTGGAGTTGCACCCACCAAGTACAAGGGCCAAGGAGGCCTGCACACAAAATAAACACTTTTAAAACCATGCCCGCGACTAGTGGACAGTTACCAAGCTTTAACCCACTCCGCCGGCCCCCTCATTCAAGTGAGCAGACTGGTCGCCTCTGGTCAGTGTCAGCTCCCTCAGCTCAAGTCAGCCAGCTCAAGTTGAGATCCCAATGCAGGAGCCTCACCTTCTTGTTCATAATACATGCCTTGCTCTCATTTCTACTGTGTCTTGCTGTAAGAGCCCACCATCCAGTATCAGTGTCCACACACAAATGTTCATAGCAGCATTAATGACAAGAGCAAAACTTGGCTGGCAGAGTGACTCAAGCCATAGAACTCCTGCCTAGCAAGCGTGAGGCCCTGAGTTCAAACCCTAGTACTGCCAAAAAAAAAAAAAATCTAAAATAACCCAAATGTCTCTCAACTGATAAATGGATGTATTACACGTGGTTCATATATACAATGGAATATTATTCAGCAATAAAAGAGATGAAGTAATAATTTATGCTGCACCCTGGACAAACCTTGAAAACAGTATGCTAAGTGAAAGAAGCCAGCCACAAAAGACCATAGATTGTGTGATTCTATTCACAGGAAATGTCCAGAGCAGACAAATCCAAACACAGGAAGTAAGTTGGCAGGATCCAGGGGCTGCATGGGGCCAGGAATGCCTGCCAGTGGGTACAGGGCTTCTTTGGGAAATGATGACATTCTATATACATTGAACTGTATACATTAAATGGGTAAATTGGATGGCATGTGATGTTTATCTCAATAACACACTTAAGTAACAATGTCTAAAAAAGTTTGGAAACCCAAGATGATAGTGAAAATAAAGACCACCATTTATTGGGAGCATGGACTGTTAGCAGGGTACTTGCTCGTATTTCAACTGTCTTTCAAAATAACTCTATTAGGCTATTTTCTTCATTTACAGATGAAGACACTGAGCTTCAGAGCAACCAAGGAATTGGCCCAAGGTCACTCTGCTTTTTTTGTGATAGAGCTGTGATGCGAACCAAGGTCCACATACAATGTGAAGTACTGTTCTCCCTGGAAGGTACCAGGAGCTGATACACCAGGCTGACTGGACAGACATTCAAGAGGACATGCAAGGTCCCCATTAGGGGTTCCTCTCTCCCCTGCACATTATCTGGCCTGGGCAGCCAGAGCACATGGTTAGGGTTCTCTATCTCCACCTCAAGCCTTGTCCCAGCATCTCCCTCTTTAGGGCCCCTTGAAGAGAAACCCAGTAAAGGACTGCTCCTCAGGCCCTGGAACTGCAAAGCCAAAGCAGCTCCTCCAAGGCAACACTCAAGCCTGTCCAACAAGTAGTCCCAGGACTTCCCAATAATAGTGTACGGAAGTAACACGCGTGCACAAAGACGTGTGGGCAAGGTTGTTCCCCACTACATTGTTTATCATAGAGAAGAACTAGAAAGAACCTACAAGTCCAACACTAGGGCGTGGTTATGATGCATCAGAATGTCACACTATGTAGCATTAAAGAATCCCCTAGGAACTGGGTACTGGTGGCTCACACCCATAATCCCAGCTACTCAAGAGGCAGAGATCAGAAGGATCCCAGTTTGAAGCCAGCATGGGCAAATAGTTGAAGCAAATGGCTCAAGGGGTAGAGCTCCAGCCTAGCAAGTATGAGGCCCTGGGTTCAAACCCCAAACAAACAAAGGAATCCAACAAGAGAAGAATGCTTACCGACATCAGAAAATGTTTACAAAAATGTGAAGTGAGAGGAACAGACCCCGCCCACTGCCACCCCCTGCTGCCCAGGCCAGCCCCTGTTTGCACCCCACAAACCAGTCATGTTAAACCTCTTAAAGTCCCCAAGTGTCCCAGGCTCTCTTCTCAGATGTTTGCACTTGCTGTCCTTCTCTGGGAATTTACTTCCTGACCCCTCTGTGGCTAACAGCTTGGCCTCAGTTCTCCTCTGCACTGTCTCTTCCCCGGGAACCCCTCCTGGGCTGCAGGCTGGGACAGGCCCTCCTCTGCTCTCACAGCCATGAGGGCACCAGCCACACTCTGTATTTAACTGTCTATCTCCTCCTTTGGACTCCAGAAGTTGGGGACAGACTGTCTTGCTGGCCAGTGTCACCTCTGTGTCTAGTCTCAGAAGAGGCATCTCCCAGTGGCTTTCTGGGTAACCAACAAAGGGGTACCTTAAGAGGATAAATAGTGGGGTGCACACAGGTGCTGGCCTGGGCAGTAGGGGTGCAGCAGCTGGTGAGGTCTGCTCCTCTGGCTTCACATATTGTAAACATTTTTCCTGTGTGAGCAAGAATTCTACTACAGAGTATTTAGTGAATAAAAATCAGACTGCTGTCCACAGCCTGCACAGCCTCACACCACCTTGCTAGTTAGTGCACACTGCTCCAACTTAACTCCTGTGATTCTTGACCCTCACCCTGTTCCAGCCACGTGGGGTGGTTCTCCACCATGGGGAAGGGAAGGCAGACATATCAATTGATCCCCTCCTGGGCCCTGGTCTCCTCACCTCTAAAATGGTCATCTACCCAGTCTCGCTATCTCTCCTCTCCCTCCCTCCCTTTCAGCCACTGTGAGGGTCCTGTGAGGCCCAGGGGGGAGTGTGTTCAGTGAACCGTGCAGGGCAGAGCAGCTATGAATTCTTGTTAGTATAAGATCATTGAGAGATGGGGACCCAGCTTCCTGGTGGGCCGGGAAGGTAGAGTCAGGACAGGAAGGAGGACAAAAGCGGCTGTTCCACTTGGCCCCAGGCTGGGCATGTCTTGGTTGAGCAGATCCTGCTGAGATCACTGTAGCAGGCACAGGCTGGGCTTTCCCAGGGACCAGCTGAGGCTGAGCAGGGCCTCTGTGGGCCAGGGTCTGTGATTGCTTATCTAACCTTTCCCAGCCTAGACAGCTTGAGTCAGCCTGCAGGGAGCCAGCAGCCTAGGCCTCTCCTTTTGCAAGTCTCTGCCTGCCACAGCCTGACTGCTTCCCTCCCAGAGAGCAGCAGGATCCAGACTCCAAGTCATCAGCTCTTGCTTGCTCTGCTCTTTTGGCCTAATTCTGGTCCCATGGGGCTTCAGGCTTTCATGGGGTCTGCCCATACAACTGACTAAAAAGCCTTAAAAAGAAAAGAAATTCTGGAACATGCGACAACATAGAGGAAACTTGAGGACATAAAGCTGACTGAAACAAGCCAAGTCACAAAGCACAGATACCTACGATCCACTTCCGTGGCGTATCTGTCCATTCAGAGACGGAGTGTAGAACAGTGATCACCAGGGGACTGGGGAAGGGAGATAAGCTGTTGCTTGACGTTTTGCCAGATAATCAGCTTTCAGGAGATAACCATTAAGAGGTAAAGCTCAGGCTACGTGTATTTTACCAACTAAACATTTTAAATATATACATTTAAAAACCAACTATTGTTGTGGATCCCATTTCTCCCTTTAATTCCACCAAGTCTTGTCTTAGATATTTTGAAGTTTTGTTATTAGCTACAGACAGTCATGATTGCTGAAATTTCCTGATCAAAGGACCTCCATTGATTTTAAATAAAACTGATGCTCTGTTCAGCCCCACAGACTGGAATTCCCTAATTCTAGCCATGGAGTGTGGTGATTGAGACAGAGGCTCTGAAGACAGAAAGTCCGGTTACACTGTCCATACGCTCTGTAACCCAGGCAGACCATTTAATGACTGTGAACTTCAGTCTCCTCGTCTATAAGCTGGACTTCATCATTTTACCACTTCCTAGGATGGCCTCAAAGACCAAGCACACAGCACCCAGCACAGAGTGCAGTACAGTGTACATGCAATGCGTGTTACCTGCTACTGTCACCGTCCACACTGGGAACTCCTCCATGTGTGAGTCTTGGAAATATGGATGGGAGAGCTCTGGCTTTGGAAGTCAAGACATCAGATGACTCTGGAAAGGATGCCAGGCTGCCCAGGGCAAGAACACAGAACTGGACCCTGCTTCTCTAGTGTCTGCAGAGCTATCGTGAGAGGAGAGATGCAGCCAGTTCTCTCTGGGCACTGCAGATCAGGAGCCCTGGGAAACTGCAGACAGACAGTGGTCAACTTGACAAGAACTTCCCACAACCAGAGTTTCCACCCAGGATAGGACAGATCGGGGGAAGAGGTGAGCTTCCCATCCCAGGAAGTTTGCAGAGCCAAGGCCCAGTGAGCAACTCTCTGGGCAAGGACTCCTGCCCTGGTGGGAAACTGAGAGACATGATGGAATAGCTGCTTTTTTGGCAGTGGTCTCTCTGGATGAGTGTCCCAAAATCCCTTCATGTTTGGCATCACCAGCAAGAGTTTACAACATAGTAATAGCACGATGTGTTATTAAACACGTTAAGCTATATAGTAACAATAAATATAAGGTTTCATAGTGCTAACTTTATATTATGTTATGTAATTATGCAAACTAGAAGACATCAATGTTTACATTAATATGATACATCTCTCCTATGTTTGGTTGAATACTTTTTGGATAATTCCTCATAGAATCTCAATTTTGTAATGTCATTTTCTGTGAAGAATAAGAAGATAATTTTGTCTTTAGTCTAGCATAGGTGGTCAAAATTTTTGTTGTTTATAGTTTAGAAGAGTTTCTTTCAGCTTCTCAACTCATTATTGACAGTGTCATAAAATTTTAGAGTTATCAAATTTAGAAAAAGAAATATTAAATTTCATTTATAGAAAACTATAGGAATAGCCAAGAGTGGTTGGGTGCAACCATATAGTACCAGCCAGCCACTCAGGAAACTGAGGTAGGTAAATGGCTTGAGATCATGAGGTCAAAACCAGCCAGAGGGACATAGAGGCCCTGCTTCAAAACAAACAAACAAACAAATAAAAAAATAAAAGGCAATGGTTGTCACACTGCATTTAGCATGCATTAGGCCCTGGGTTCTATCCCCAGCACTGCAAGAACAACAAAAAACAGAAGATAAGCTCATGCCTGTAATTGTAAGTACTCAGGTGGCAGAGATCAGGAGGATCACGGTTCAAAGCCAGCCCGGGCAAATAGTTCCTGAGACCCTATCTCAAAAAACCCATCACAAAAAAAGGACTGGTGGAGTGGCTCAAGTTGTAGGCCCTGAGTTCAAACCCCAGCACCACAAAATAAATAAATAAATAGATAGCTAGATAAATAGATAATAGTTATAAAACTTCAAGACTTTTTGTGTTTCCTTGATTACTAATCTTGAGACTTCTTTGAATGCTGTCACCTATTAACCAGTTTGCTGTCAACACCCTCTGTGTAATGGCGTATTTTGGTTTTCTTTATTTTCTTCAATAGCACTACTCTAAGACAACTTCCCTTTAGCTAGATCCCCAAAGATACCACCACCACCACATCAATACCCAGAAAGTGACAGTGTGTGACAGCCAGGGAAGTTGGAGTGGACAGGCAGCATTCTCCATCAGTTACTGCTAACATGAGATTCGGAGCAATTGTCTGGAAGCCCGTGATGCTGTGCACCTTGCTTGCGCCCTCTCAGGTCACTGGAAGGTGCCTGGCTCAGAGCGGTTCTGCAGCTTACTGCTTGACCCACTTTGACTCTCCCCAGAATGAAATCCCGACTCTCACCAGACCCATGAGTGTGGCAACAGTGCTCATCTCATCCAGGAAGCCTCCAGAACAGATTAGCTGCCCGATCCTCACCCCATCACCTGCCCCCTCGTGCTGGAGGCCACATATGCTCCTTTGGCAGCAGGGCCCGACCATAGTAGACTCTCAGACTCAAGGGGCTGAAGTGACCTGCCAGGGCCACCCAGAGAGCCATGGCCAGAGCTGGGGATCAGCCTGAATGAATGAATGAGTGAATGAATGAGACTCCAGCTTTCCAGAGAAATCTCTTTTCTTGCCAAAACCCTTCAGAGCCCCAGCTGCCTGCTTCCACCATGGACCCCCATCTGTTCCCCATGTTGCAAGGTGTGGAAAAGAGTGCAGGCTTGGGTTCGAATCTTTTTCTTTCTTTTTGTGGTGCTAGAGGTGGAAGTAGGGCATGCTAGGCGAGTGCTCTACCACTGTGCTAAACTCTAGCCCTTAAATTTTAGTATTAAAACCTAACAGTATTGTCCAGCCAGGAGTAAAAATAACTTCTGGGAAGGGATGGGACATTTTTGTTGTTGCTTTTGTTCATCTCGTGTCCTCACTGCCTATCACAGGGCCTGGCATGGAGTATAACATCAATAGATGTTTGTTGAATGACTGTGTGAACACATGACTAAATGAAAGAAACCATCTTACCTGCTGTTTGCCTGTAGCTGTAGAATTATTTTGGTCAGATGAGCCTCTCTGACCCTGAGGTCACAAATTGGCTGCCTGTGGGCCAGATGGATCATGAACAAGTGTTGTTTAATCTAGACAATTATCTTTTAAATTTTGAATTCCTTGACAATATTTCAAACTTAGAAGATTTCACATAAAACCTCAGCTTGTGGCAGGCATTGGCAGCTCTCACCAAGCTCTCTGCAAGTTTCCCAGCCTCCCTTGCACGTATGGACCCATGGGACTACAGCCAGTGGAATGTAGGAAGAAGTAGTTTATACCCCTTGTTGCCTGGTGCCTAAAACCTCCCTTGCCATCCTCTGCAGCCTGCCCTGCTGTGGCCAGAGGCAGAAGGTCCTTGTGCTTACCAGACAGGCATTCTACCACTTGAGCCACCACCTACCAGCTCTCTTTTGCTTTAGTTATTTTCAGATAGAGTCATGTGTTTTTGCCCAGGCCAGCCTCAGACCGCCATCCTCCTACCTACACCTGCTGTGTACCTGGATTATAGCTGTGCGCCATCACAGCCAGCTTGTTTGTTGAGATAGGGTCTTGTTAACTTTTTTCACATGGGCCCCCTCCCAGTGGCTGTACTAGGTCAGGGGGTGCGTCTCCTCCCCTGTCATAGTTACAATAATCCCCTATTGCCTGCTGAAACAAGCATTTCCTGGAGCACTCAGAGAAAATCCCCAGCTCCTCTCTGACATTTTTCTGCTACTGCATCTGCTGTGGACGCCCAGGAGATGCTGAGGGTCTGTGGAGCCTCCTTGGCCTCTGCTATCTCCCTTGACCAGAACAGATGACTGCCGGGAACTTACGGCAACTTTGCCAGAAATGCAGCTGGCTCACCATGTCCCCACAACCTCCAACCTCTCCCACACTGGGGACCAGATGGCTCCCACAGCTTGGGATGGGAGACTTGAACTTGCAACCCTCCCTCCCCACCAGCCGCTACCTCCCAAATTGAAATGGTTAAAGCTTAAAATGAAGGAGATGGTGACATTAACCCATGTCCCCCAGGCCTGATTAGAACTCACAAACCCATTTCTTTACTTATGTCTTTATTTTCCCTTTAACTGGTGAGTAATTATTGACACAAAACTGCTGACAAACCCCTTGACCCATCCCTAGGTAGTCATGTACCAATTGCAGCGATTCCTGAATCATACCTAATTGTTGAGCCACCCTAATTTTGGTTTCGGTAGTCTTTCTGTAACATGAGTCTACCCAGAGACAAGCAATTTAAACAAGGAGGGAGCAGGGCAGACTCCGATAACCAGCAGCAGAAGGATTTGAAATCCTGATCTCAGAGGGCCCCAGCTGCTGCAGACAAACGACTGCTGCCCTGCGTGAGGGAGTCTGGTTGAGGGGGCACTGGTAAGGATCAGCAAGGTCAGGTCCAGTTTGACTAAATCCCCTCCCCAGGAATTTAAATGATGAGGAAAAGCTCAGTGCCTTTGTTTCCTCAGACTTGACTGTCCTGTCAGGTTTCATCTTTGGGGATTTGTGTCAATAGGTTTTGGTTGAAACAAAAGTTCGCTGAAACTCCTAGCTCATTTTCTTTTCTTTTCTTTTTTTTTTTTTTGAGTTTAAATGTTCATGCATTTTTAAAAAAAATTTTTATTCATATGTGCATACAATATTTGGGTCATTTCTCCCCCCTTCCCCTTCCCCCTCCTTCTCTCCCTACCCCCTCACTACCTGGTAGAAACTATTTTGCCCTTATCTCTAATTTTGTTGAAGAGAGAGTATAAGCAATAATAGGAAGGACCAAGGGTTTTTGCTAGTTGAGATAAGGATAGCTATACAGGGAGTTGACTCGCATTAATTTCCTGTGCGTGTGTGTTACCTTCTAGGTTAATTCTTTTTGATCTCACCTTTTCTCTAGTTCCTGGCCCCCTTCTCCTATTGGCCTCTGTCGCTTTAAAGTATCTGCTTTAGTTTCTTTGATTGAGGACAGCAAATGCTATCTTGTATTTTTTGGGTTTCTTGCCTATCCTCATACCTTCCTTGTGTGCTCTCACCTCATCATGTGATCAAAGTCCAATCCCCTTGATCTAATGTCCACATATGAGGGAGAACATACGATTTTTGGTCTTCTGGGCCTGGCTAACCTTGCTCAGAATGATGTTCTCCAGTTCCATCCACTTACCTGTGAATGATAAGAACTCATTCTTCTTCATGCCTGAGTAGTATTCCGTTGTGTATAAATACCACATTTTCTTAATCCATTCATCAATAGTGGGGCATCTTCGCTGTTTCCATAACTTGGCTATTGTGAATAGTGCCACAATAAACATGGGTGTGCAGGTGCCTCTGGAGTAACCTGTGTCACAGTCTTTTGGGTATATCCCCAAGAGTGGTATTGCTGGATCATATGGCAGATCTATGTTTAGATTTTTAAGAAGCCTCCAAATTTTTTCCCAGAGTGGTTGTACTAGTTTACATTCCTACCAACAGTGTAAGAGGGTTCCTTTTTCCCCAAATCCTCACCAACACTTGTTGGTGGCGTTTTTGATGATGGCTATTCTAACAGGGGTGAGGTGGAATCTTAGTGTGGTTTTAATTTGCATTTCCTTTATTGCTAGAGATGGTGGGCATTTTTTCATGTGTTTTTTGGGCCATTTGAATTTCTTCTTTTGAGAAAGTTCTGTTTAGTTCACTTGCCCATTTCTTTATTGGTTCATTAGTTTTGGGAGAATTTAGTTTTTTAAGTTCCCTATATATTCTGGTTATCAGTCCTTTGTCTGATGTGTAGCTGGCAAATATTTTCTCCCACTCTGTGGGTGTTCTCTTCAGTTTAGAGACCATTTCTTTTGTTGAGCAGAAGCTTTTTAGTTTTATGAAGTCCCATTTATCTATGCTATCTCTTAGTTGCTGAGCTGCTGGGGTTCCACTGAGAAAGTCCTTGCTTATACCTATTAGTTCCAAAGTATTTCCTATTCTTTCCTGTACCAACTTTAGAGTTTGGGGTCTGATATTAAGGTCCTTGATCCATTTTGAGTTAATCTTGGTATAGGGTGATATATATGGATCTAGTTTCAGTTTTTTGCAGACTGCTAACCAGTTTTCCCAGCAGTTTTTGTTGAAGAGGCTGCTATTTCTCCATCATACATTTTTAGCTCCTTTGTCAAAGACAAGTTGGTTATAGTTGGGTGGCTTCATATCTGGGTCCTCTATTCTGTTCCACTGGTCTTCATGTCTGTTTTTGTGCCAGTACCATGCTGTTTTTATTGTTATTGCTTTGTAATATAGTTTGAAGTCAGGTATTGTGATACCTCCTGCATTGTTCTTTTGACTGAGTATTGCCTTGGCTATTCGTGGCCTCTTGTGTTTCCAAATAAATTTAACGGTAGATTTTTCAATCTCTTTAACGAATGTCATTGGAATTTTGATGGGAATTGCATTAAACATGTAGATTGCTTTTGGGAGTATAGCCATTTTTACTTTGTTGATTCTACCAATCCATGTCTAGCTCATTTTATTAGTTCATTCAGTCTCACATTAATTAATCCTTATTCTGCCCAATATTGTCTAGCCACTCATAAACTCATCAATTTCTTCATTAGCGATCTGGAAATCCTTAGATAGTCTAATGGAAGGATCCCAAATTATCACAACCTGTCTTGCCACAATTCTCTCCATCTTTTTCATGAAACTTCTTGAAGACACATCACTTCAGGATTATAAGTCATTTGCAAAAAGCTTCCAGGAGGGCATCAGAATAAAGCAATTTAACTGTGGACAAGACTTAAAATAGCTGTGACTGAAGAACTGAGGCCCCTTCACCATTGGCAAAGGAATTTGATTTTTTTTCTGTGGCATACAACATTAGAATTATGGCTGTTAACAAACGTAGATATATTAGATTCTTAGGAATCTCACACAATTTTGGAACACATATTAGTAATAAATTCATACAAATATAAGTCTAATATATACCATTTGAACTTTCAGGTACTGCTGGGGGTGAGGAGGGAGGTCTCAGAGATGGAGACTAGAGACACACCTCTGCAGGTGTTTCCAGGTTCTTGTGTCTATGAGATAAAGAATTCAGAGACAAGACAGAGTGAGGCATTGGGGAAAAATTTTATTATAGAACGAAAGTACACACTCAAGAGGGAATATGGGCTTCTCGAGAGAGTCGTGGCGTACAGACTTTTCTTGGTGGGCTTTATACTAAATCTGGGGATGTGGTTCAAGGTCACAGAGGATACAGGTTAGAAGGTTAGACATGATATCTGTGGTTTAGTTGATTTTCTTGTAATACAAAGCCCAATTTTTTGGTTATTGATCCCATGTCTAGACTGTATAGTATATAGGTTGCAAGTTCCTGACTTATTTTGCTCTTCTTTTTTTATGTCCTTTCTTGTTTTTCTTTAAGTTCTTCCCCTTCTTGCTCCCTGGTGAGTCCCTACTTCACAGGGACCCTCTGGAAATCCCAAAGTTTGTTCTAAATAGAAGAAACTTAAATTTAAAATTTTTATTTTTGAAATTTTGGAAAGCACATCAAGAGATTTAAGACATACGATCTACTATGATCTTGGTTATTTCTTGAATCAAAGTGACAGGCTGGGCATGGTGGTACACACTTGTAATTCCAGCTACTCAGGAGGTAAGATTGGGAGGAGCATAGTTTGAGACCAGGTGGGGCAGAAAGTTAGTGAGACCCCCATCTCAATCAACAATCAAGGAATGGTGATGGGTGCCTGTGATCCCAGCTACATGGGAGGCATAGGCAGGAGGGTCACAGTCTAAAGTTGGTCCCAGGCAAAAAGTGAGACCCTGTCTGAAAAATAACTAAAGCAAAAGGGCTGGGGACATGGTTTAAGTGGTAGAGCGCCTGCCTAGCAAGGGTGAGGCCCTGAGTTCAAACCCCAGCACCTCCAGAAAGAACACAAAACTATAAAGGCAGATTCAGAAGGTTATGCATCTTAAAATCTTATCTCTTTAGAGATTGAGAAAACTGTTTTTTGTTTTTAAAATAATCTGGACCTAATAAAAGGCAGCAGAAAGCAAAAGAAATTATCTTGATAAAACACAGACTTGGGCTGGGGGTGTGGCTCAAGTGGTGTAGCTTCTGCCTAGCAAGTGCAAGGCCCTGAGTTCAAATCCCAGTACTGAAAAAAAAAAAAAAGAAAGAAAGAAAAGAAAAAGAAACCAAAAAAAGCCACAGACTCTTTCTTTCCTAGGCCAGTGACCTAAAAAGTGAAGAAAATTCTTTCACTATTTCCTGTTATGAGTAAATATTTTAAGAAAACTTTGTTGTTTTGACACAGGAGACTAAATTTTAGCTTTGCATTTGTGTACTTTTGATATAAAAGCTTAATTTTAAAAACTATAAATAATTCTCTTGTAACTTTAACCAAGTTGATCACACATAAATTTTTTTTATAAGGTTCTTCTTCCACAAACCTTCTTCAACATCTTAAATCATGACTGGAGTTTTGGGGCAAAAGTTTGGGGTCCAGGAGTCCCAAAAGACTCAGCCATCTATCCCAATACACTGATCAAGGAGAGGAGTAGTGGTGAGGGCAGAGAAGGAAGATTTAATCATGGTGACCGTGTCAGGAAGAACAGGTAAGCGGGTTCAGTGACCCCACTTCCATCTTCAGGGTACTGGCAGGAGCTTCCTGACTGTGTAGGGGAAGGGGAAGGGGGCAGGAGCAGGGTGAAGTTTATCAGTCTTGGTCAAACTGTGGTCTGGTCGATCATTATCTCAGGATTGGTCAGGTGGGACCTTATCGTGACAAGAAAGTCACTGCCGCCTGGGGGTGGGAGAGCTTTGACTTTTGTCACAAGACACTTACCCATCAGACCTGTTGTTTCTGGAATCCAGGGTGACTGCAGAAGATGAAGGAGACAGATGCAAAAGGGAGGCAGAGACATCCAGGGTTTTTTCTCACTTTTAGTGAAACAGTGTTTTTAGCAAAAGCAGTTTCTAAGTTCCTGTTATAAAAACCTTTACCTATTTTTTTACATTGGTATTCTACCTTAGAACAAAAAATTACTTCCTTTTCCCTTTATCTTTTTTTTTTTGGTAGTACTGGAGTTTGAACTCAAGGCCTCCACCTTGAGCCACTCCCCAGGCCCTTTTTTGTGATTTTTTTTTTTTTTGAGATAGGGTCTCATGAATTATTTTGCCCCAGCTGGCTTTGAACCGCCATCCTCCTGATGTAGGATTACAGGCATGAACCACGGGTACCCGGCTTCCCTTATCGTTTCGACATACAAGATTTTCTCTCAAAGAAAAATTATTTTTCCCTTTTTAACTTTCTTTGCCAAAACAATGCTCATACTTACAGGTCTCTTTGCCTTTCTGATTTTTTAACTGTGTTATTTCTGTTTCCCTCCTAAGTCCATATTTTGAAACTACATTTAGGTAACATTTGAACTAGACAGCTTTTGTAACAAAAATATCTCGGGCCTTTTTCCAATTTTTAATCCTATAAAAACAAAATGTCACCGTATATAAACTTAAACTCATGTTCATAGTATACTAAGTTATTTACAAGTTCTCCAGACAGCTAATGAAAATTTCTTAATTTAGCATAACACGATCTTAAGACTTTAAGTTACTGAAAAAGATTTTTGAAACTATAAAGAATATATTTAAGTGTTCATTCTACTTACATCTATGAAACTTACTGCTTCTTAACAGCTATGTCAATTACTGTGAAAACGTCACCAGGTGTCAAATCTATCCAGCCACTGAGTTAGGTCCTTGCTAATCGTTGTCACAGCCTAAAGATGCCAGGCAGTGTCACCTGAGCAAAAGTTCTAAAGTCAAGACTATGGGTGTTAGTTGATCAGAAGACATCACTGCTTTATTGATCATTTTACTTTATTGGTGGTGCTAGGTTTGAACTCAGGATCTTACATTTGCTAGGCAGTTATTCTACCACTTGATCCATGCCCCCAGCCTTTTTTCCTTTACTTATTTTTCAAATAGGGTCTCATGGTTTTTGCCTAGGTTCTCCTGGACTTTGATGCTCCTGCCTATTCCTTCCACGTAGCTAGGACTATATAGACACTCACTGCCAGGTCTGCCTTACTTATTGAGATAGGGGTCTTACTAACTTTTTGCCTGATCTTGAATCACAATCCCCCTGATTTCTACCTCCCAAATAGCTAGGATTACAGGTGTGAGCCACCATGCCCAGCCTGTTTTATTATAATATTATATGATTCAACCATTGATATTAAACTTATCTTATTTTCTTAAGAGTTTCCCAAGTTGTGTAAACATTGAAAAGCACTTGAGTTCATTTTATTTAAGTTACGAGCACTCGTTTATTTTTAAGTCAGTTTGGTACTATGTAGTCAGGCATTGACATAGCATACATATAGACACAACACACAATACTCACATGAACGTGAACACACATAAAGTGCAGACAGAAGCAAACCAACCTCTTATGGCTTTCATTTAAGTTCTCCAATTGCTGCCCTCCAAGTTGTTTTTCTTTCTCACAAACTATCAATCTTGTGATTACTTGTTCTATTGCCAAGCAGTCTTGATAGCTAGGTTGTCCCACCTTTGCACTTTTAAAGGTTTGACCCTTTGATGAAACACGGTAGAGCTTTTCTTAGCATGAACAAGGCCCTGGGTTAGATCTCCAGCACCGCAGGAAAACAAAAACAAACGAAAAAAGAGCCCCTTTTTGGCCACTGCAGAGAGACTCTAAAGACAGTGCAAAGCAGGTCTAATCCCCCCAAATTTTGGGAAGTTCGTGTCTTGGCAGAAACTCAGCCCAGCTTCAGCCACTGCTTTGGGGGAATCTCATTTCTCCCCAAGGCAATGTGGTAAGTCCTGCTTCCTGGGGTGGCCCTATGGGGAGGTAGTGGAGCCTTTAAGAGATGGGGCCTGCTGGGAAGTTTTCAGGTCAGTGAGAAGGGGAGCTTGTGACCTCCACCCTTCATCTTCCTCTCTGTTGCTTCCTGGCTATGAGGTGAGTGGTTTTGCTCCACCACACACTCCCACCATGAAATGCTGCCGTAGACCCAAAGCAACAGTGCCAGTGAATCCTGGACTGCAACCCTAACAGGCGTACAGAAACCAATTTTGCTCAAAGCACTGATGTTTCACTTAGGCCTAAAAATGTCCAAAGGGGAACTACGAGCAGGATTAAAATTTGCCATCTCTGCTTCCATTTTGTATCTGCCTCCTTTGCGCTGAGCCATCACCTGCATTCACCTTGGACTACAGGTTCTACAGGGGACAAACATCTCGTGACAAGAGGTAAAACCACCCCCTCCTCAGGCAATGATGGCTTTCTTATAGTGGCAAGGCTCCATCTGACCAATCCCAAGACAATGATCAACTGGACCACACTTTGACCTATATTACTTAGTAATTGTGCGTACCTCTCTTCCCCCACCCCAGTTCTTCCTCTACGTAAACCTAGAGCTCATGTCTGTACGCCACAGACGGGCTGAAATGCTTACTCTCCTTTTCCCAAGCTTGGCCAGCGTGTAATGAATTTCCCTTCTCTCCACTTTACCATTACACTTGTGTCAGAAATTGGCATGATAAGGTGAGTGTCTGGACAGGACGTGTTGAAACCCCTGGAGTTAGGCCTCTGACCTAGAACTCTAGTTACAAAACCTCTAAAACTGTGAGTCAAACAACAACAACAACACTTTTTCTCTTTAGAAGTTGACTAGCTCAGATACTTGTGACAGTGACACAAAGCTGACTGACACATCTGTTGCCCCAGGATTGGAAAGAGAAGTGTTTAAGGTTGATATCAAACATTGGGTCCATAGTGGACCGCCAAAGCCATGAGGCAGATTTGCTCCAAGGTCTCTTTGTGTTGTCAGAGATCTTACCCTCACATAAACATGTATGAGGAGGAGTTTCTTCACCTGTGATCCAGTATTTGGGAGACTGAGGCAGGAGAATTCAAGTTCCAGGCCAGCTACATAGTACTTCTCTCTCTCTCTCTCTCTCTCTCTCTCTCTCTCTCTCTCTTTCACACACACACACCAAAGGAGAAAGACAGTGAGGAGAGAGAGAATTTCTTTGTACCAAGAATAAGGATGGTCACTTGGGCAAACACACATTCTAGTGTCCCAGAATAAGTGATCCCAAGGGGACTCATCTTACAGAACAAGACAGGGGTTCTGGCAAGTTGTTTGTTAACTGCTTTGGTGAGCAAGAATAGCCTAGGTCACTGGTCACTGCTCATTTACATGATCTAAGTAAAATATACTGGTAAGTGGGAACACAGTATTCTCCAAATTATTTATACTCTGACGGTATCAGCACATCTACAAGGAACTAGGTTGAAATGGTCAAAGGTCAAGAATAACTAGATCTTGAGACTTTGGAACCTGGAGGATGTGACTGCAGTCCCAGAACCCCCCTCTTCCAGGCCTGGTAGGAATTACAGCTTTTTTCTTTAAGTCTTTGCAGTTAGGGGTGTGGCCTGCCTAGCTTGCTCTACGACAGGCGCCACTGTAAGTGCTGACATCTATTAAGTCACTTAATCTTTGTAATAACCCTCTGAGGTGGAACTTGTTTTTCTTTTCCTTTTATAGATGAGAAAACCAAGGCAGAGCGAAATGAAGTGACTTGGCCAAAGAGGCACAGCAGAAATGATTGGAGCTGAGGATGGGACCCAGGTCTTGTGATTCCAGAGCCTACTCTGAATCTTTGCCTGACATAACTGTGCTAGGTGAGGCGGGGTGGAATGGATGGTGAGTTGCAGAGAATAAGCATCTAAAGGCATGTGTGCCCACCCAGGATGGTACATGAGGCATGTTCTCTCTCATAGGTGACCAACTGTTCTGGTTTTCAACAGGATCTTTCTGGTTTTCAACCCTGAAAACCCCATGTGCTAGGAAAGTCCTTGGTCTGGATGGTTGGTCACCCTGGCCCTTCAGTTGTTTCCCCACTTATATCACATGGGTCTGAACAAGGGGTCCTATGGGCTGAAGATCCATATTGTCCATGCAACGAGGCTTTTCAACCTATCTGAGGGTCTGCAGCAGACACTTAGCCAAGATCCAGGGAGGACACCTGGAGGAAGTGCTGGCTGCACTGATTCCCCCAGGGCCAGTGTTCCTGTCTCCAATCTGGAACCTTCCTAGGAGCTTTTCACAGATAGGTGTGACTCTTATAGGTCTCCCCTGAAGCATTGAACTTGGACTCCATCATAACTTCAGTTGGAATATACCTTTCAGGGGAGGTTAATTCTGAAATTCCAACTTAGAAATGACTGGCTCTCACCCCCAGCTTTCAATTTAGCTCATTAAAGACCAAACTAGCATCAAAGAAAGGAGCTACACCATGAATTCCTACCCATGTGCTTGAGGCCTGCCCAGTCCTGTCCAGGCGCAAAGAAGAATGAGGCCAGGCCTTGCCCTTAGTAGCAGGTACAAGCTGGAGCTGAGACAGACATGTGCCCTGACTCAAAAAGAAATGATCCTGTGTGTTGAGGACTCCTAGGGGCCCACAGAGCTGAATGAAGAAGGACAGCCTGGGTGGGGCTCATGGGCACCGAGGCCTCCCGATCAGGAACTCAGACCAGAGACTGCTGCTTAAATGTGGTAGGCCCCACACACTTACCTAGCTCCACTGTCCTCTGGAATTCCAGGAATATGACACAAGGGACTTGTTAAAATGCATGTCTATCTGCTGAGACAAAGATGATATGTAAGGAGATAAAGCAGACAAGAAGAATCCACCAAATTGTGGAGGCTGGGAAGTAGATGGTGAGTGTGGACTGATGGACACCTGGCTGCTCAGGGAGCCATCAGAACAAAGATAACTTGCCCAACCTTAGAAAGGCCTGGGGGCTAGAGACAGCAGGCGCCTTCGAAGACCCGGAGGTTTGGGGCAGGCCTGAAAACAAAAGGGCCTGTTGATTATTGCTCCGAGGAACAATTGGACATGTCCTTTACTAGCTGGCACAGACAAGATGTGACCCCTTCCCACCATGACAGGAGTCCTCCCTGGAAAAGAGGAATCTGAGGTCATAGTCATACAGGGCTCAGCACTGCTGGCACAGACAGCTCCTTGGTGAGTTGTTGCTGTCCTTGCTACCCTCAGATGGCCTCTTCCTGTCTTGCTCTTAACTTTTATTCCTGGTTGCAAAGAAGCTCAAAGACATATGTAACCCAGCATAATAATAATAAATAATAATAATAAAAAACATATCTTATGCATCTAATGCTGGACACAAGGTGCTTATGCCTGTAATCCCAGTTACTTGGGAGGAAGAGATAGGGAGGATCATGGTTTGAGGCCAACCTGAACAAAAATTTAGCAAGAGCCCATCTTAATCAGTAAAGCTCAGTGTGGTGGTGCATGCCTATTATCCCAGCTATTCATGTAAATAGAAGGATCACAGTTGGGCAGGTATGGGGAAAATTTTGAGAGCCTATTTGAAAAATAAAAGCAAAAAGGACTAGGGCAATGGGTCAGGTGGTAGAGCATTTGCCTAGCAAGCACAAGGTCAAAAGCAAAAAACAAACAGAAACCGCATGTAGCAAGAGTGGTGATGGGATGTCAGTGTCTGGCTTCCTGCTAATGCCCTCTACCTACCCTCATAGCCTCCTTGTGTCCCAGGCTACTTGATGGGCAGGAATGGCTAGCTGCCTTCCAGTATTTAACATCCTACCCTTTATAGCAGAGCCTTGTTCCCTGTTTACTCAGCCTCCTTTGCAATGAAGTGTGACCATGCAACTTTATAAGTGAAACTCAGGGATTTGAAGCTTTAAAAGAGAGAGACATCAATGGCTGCTTCCCTTCTTCCATTCTGATCGCTGGACTGCAGATGTGATGGCCAGAGCACCACACCCACATCAGACAATGAGGACAGATGTTGCACACTAGGGATGACAGAGCCATCTTCATGGAGTTACCACACCAGCCCTGCATTGCCTGCCTCTGGACTTCTTTTACATGAAATGACCACTATCAATGACACAGAAATAAAATTCTATTTCCAACTACTATTGTTTTTAGGGTTTCTATTGCATGCAATGGATACAAATCCTATCAACAGGGACCTTGGCTGTATGGAGTCCTCAGGTTCAGGAGCAAAATCTGGTGCACAGATGTTTTCTTTAGTTCACAAAAAGTTTAAAGAATTAGAATAGTTTAGGAATTATTATTTTTGGAAAAGTTTTAAGAACTATTCAAATACATTTTAAGCACTGAAATTGGGGGTTCTGCCTTTTCCTGAACAGTTGGAGGATCGGTGAACCCTGGGTCAGTATTTCAGCACAGCAGAATTAAGATGGGGTGTCTGCTTCCTCATTGTTGCAATCCCTATCACTCTCACTGTCCGAGAATGCTGTCCTCATCCGGAGGGAGTTTGCCTATGGGGAGCTAAGCCTGGGTGCCAAGTATGTCCACAGGTCACCATGCTGCAGGTTGTCTCTGGGTTATCCCACCAGGTGTATGTATATGTGTTATTCCCATTGCACAGATGAGGAAATCAGGGCTCCAGAGGACTTGCACAGAGCTGCAGGTGGCGGGGTTGAGAATGGATCATTTCCATTCCAAGCCTGCTCTGTCAGCATTTGAGTTCACAACCCCTGACTTCCTGGCCTCTTGCTCCAAGTCTCACAGAGGAAGACACTAGAGCCAAGAAAGAGGAAATAATGACCACTGTCACGTTGTGTCATATTGGAATGCTGCACCGTGAGCAGCCAGGGAGTGGGGTTGTCCCTGTATTTTCATGCCGGGCACAGAGCCAGCCTAGGCAACTGTGTGCTGAACAAATGATGGAGACTCCCACACCCCCACTCAGTCACATGGAGCCAGAGCAGAGCCAGGATGCAAATACAGCACTCCTGCCTGCACACCCTAGGCTCTTCCCCCCAGACATGGCTCTATGCTTTCCCTTGGACACTGCCAGAGACCAAAAGCACTAATGTCACCAGCAGTGTCCACTTAGAGCCTTGGTTCCTCCCCAAGCAGTGGGGCAAACCTCTGTACCTACCTCACAGGGCTACTGGGAGGACCAGATAAGATCACAGATGTGAATGTCCTCTCATGGTGATGGTGCAGTCAGTGAACAGCAGCTACCACTGTGGCATATTTCATGCAAATGTGTGTGGTGGGGCAGGATTAACTTGTCTTAAAATCCTTGCTTGTGGCATCAGTCTGAGCTCCCTTACCCCAAGGGCCCTGAGTCCTGCACAGAGGTGCACATACCACCCTGCTCAGATGAGAGAGGGCTTCCTCTCCAGCTCAGAAGCCCTACAAGAGTGACCTGAATTCCTCACCCCCAAAGAGCTCCTGCTCACCACCAGGCCCCAGCCTGGGGCTGGAGATCTGGACAGAAGATGAACCGGTCAACCTGGATGGTGAGGTTGCCCAAAGTCACAGTACTTTTTTTTTTTAAAGCATATATTAACTATACAGAATAATGAGTTTCATTGTGACATTTTCATATGTGTATATAATGTACTCTCACTTTCCCCTTTCTTTTCCTTACTAGTCCCCCTTCTATTTTCATCCCTCCCACCAGATTACACATATGAGAGAAAACATGTCCTACTATCTTTTTGAGTCTGGCTTATTTCACTTAACATGATGATCTCAGGTTCCATTCATTTTCCTCCAAGATTCCCTACTTCTCATAGGGTTTTTTGACACAAGGCCTATGATGGGAAGGGGAGCGAAAGGACGTCCTCAGGGAAGATGCCTCCCGACTCCAGCAGACTGCAAGATGCTGCTGAATGTCATTTCCCAGGCCCCCCTGCAACTCAGGGTGGCTACATGACCTGCCTGTGGCAGGACAAAGTGACGCTCAAGACTTCTGAGCCTTGTTCCTTCAAACCTTCTCTTCTGCCTGGCTGGAATAAAGATGAAACATGGGATAACCTTGAGACCCACATGCTATGACTCAGCTTGAGTCCCAGAAGGACTGGAGGAGGGGACCAAACAGCTCTGGGCTGTGTATTTGTAACATTTTGTGTCTACAGTAGCTAGGGTTGCTCTAACTAACATATCTGGCTTCAGTTGGTTACAACATGTAGCCTTTACCTTTGAAAATGTTAATAGTTATATGTGGTTCCCCAGAAACTCAGTGTTGTCACAACTTAATTCATGGTTTATCTGGAGAGAATGCTTCTGACCAGTATTCTTTCACATTGGGATCCATTAGTTCTTTGTTTCCATTTTGTTATTGTTGCTGGCTGGAATTAGATTTTTGAACTAGATTTTGCAGGAAGGCTCTGTTAGAATTCCTGCATGCAGCCAGCTGCCGGTGGCTCACACTTGTATTCCTAACTACTTGGGAGACTGAGATTAGGTGGACTGAAGGTCCAGGCCACCTTGGGTAAAGGAAAAAAAAAAGTTTGCACGACCCCCATCTCAAGGGGAAAAGGATAGGTGTGGTGGTGCACACCTGTCATCCCAGCTATGGCAGGAAGCATAAACAGGAGGATCATCCAGGCTAGCCTGAGCAATAAGCAAGATCCTGTCTCTGAAATGAATGAAAGGGGCTACAGGCGTGGCTCAAGTGGTAGAGCACCTGCCTGGCAAGTGGGAAGCGCTGAGTTCAAATCCCAGGGCCACCAACAAATGACATGCAGAATACAGAATGACTTTGGGGGAAGGCATCTCTTTCCATCCATCCTCCACTTTTCAGTAGACATTGGCCCACTGTGTGTTGTATGGAGCAGCTCAAGGTCAGCCTGTGTCACCATAAGAAGCCATTTGAGTGACACTCTCAAATTGTCATGGAGGTGAGTTTAATACAAGAATTATTTACAAGGTGTGGGCCAGTGTCACTGTCAGTGACATCCTGCCCCCCTACACCACCACCAGATTACACATGTGAGAAAAAAATATGTGCTCTAATGGCAAAAGTTACTTCCCACTACACCTGAGTGCCTTTCTGACCGTCTGCTGCAGGTATTGTCTAGCCATAGCAGAAAGCTTAGCTAGGTATGTTGAACTAACTAAGAATGGCAGGAGGTTAATGGCCTGGAGGCAATCCGCAAGCAATATCAGAGGGGACTGGAGCTAGAGGGCTTACCCAGCATGCCCAAGGCCCTGGATTCAATCCCTAGAACTGTACAACACACACACACACACACACACACACACACAATGAGCAGATAAGCCCCCAGTTTCTTCACTCCTCATCTGGATTAACTCTAAGCCACATTTTCCATCACCTCCCAGAGCCCCCCAGAGGGACTGAGCTCCAAGCTCCCTTTACTGGATTCTTCCACTTCCCTGCCTTATTTCGCATTTTCCTTCCTGTGTTGCCTGGAATCCTTCCCAAATAAACTCCAAACTTTGTCTCAGGCTCTGCTGCTGAAGAATCCCTAACCCAGAGAGTAGGGTTTAGGGAAAACACCACTGGGTAGTATAGTTTCCAGAGCTGGTAACAAAAGGAGCTATTGCTTGGGGAACGGGAGAGGGAGGGACCTGGGGAGAGACCATATGGAAAGGAACGCCCACCAGGAGTCATGGCCTTGGTAGAGAGACATAGTCACTCCAGTGACTGGGCAGGGAGGGAGAGGCCTTTCCTTCCTCTCACTTTCTGATCTCCTGGCAGTGCCCATTATCAGCCAAAAGCCATCAGAAGCCAGAGGGCAAGAGAGGCCATGGTGTTGTCCACATGGTGAAGCTTCAGGACACAGAGCTGTGGCAGAGGGTGGGGCATGTGCTGGAGGAGCACACAAATGACTTGGGATGTGCAGCCCAACTCTTCCTGTTATCTGATCTACCTGGAAAGAGAATTTCAATGGTTTAGGGTCTGGGAAGGGCTTCCCAGGTGCCAGGATGGAAAACCAAGGTGCAGAGGCTGAAGGTCTAGGCTGGTAGGAGCCAGCATTCCTGTTACCTACCACCACCTAAGTCTGCCCACCCCCTACCCCCAACCAAACACCAGCTAAAAATAACCATTTGATTATACATCACAATTTTATAGGTCAGGAATGCGGGCTGGGCTCAGCTGGGTAGCTTTTCTGTTCCACACGATATTGACAGAAGTCAGATTTCTAGCTGGCACAGCTGATCTGCAGGGTCCAACATAGCGACATGGGAAGGGAGTTGGCTGAAAGATGGGGCGCAACTGAATTGCCAACTAGAGCAGCTGACCGTGGACTCTTCAGTATGACAAAGTCCTCTTCTAGCAGTTCAGGTTTCCTGAGAGACTGTTCAAGAGGTCCCAATAGAAGCTGCAAGATTCCCCATCCCCACACCCCACCAGGCAAGGAAGTACAGCAGTTGCTTCTGCCACATTCTACCAAACAGTTCACTCAGGCCAGTTCAGGTGTGGGAGGTGGACAATTTAGACTCCATCTCACAAATGAGGAATAGCAAAGAACTTTCCATCACCTTGCTGGGCCAGCAAGTCATCCAGGAAAGCAATGGGACTGATTTTGGAGAAAGATTTGAATCTGATGACAGAGGCTGAGGAGACAGTATTGAGGTAGACAGTGGATTCCAGAGTCAGATACAGATTCAAATCCCAGCTCTGCAATCCACTCCCAAGCAGACCACTCTTGAGGCAGGTTAGGATTAGGGAACGTTTGGGGCTTCTCCCCCTCCTGACTCAAAGAGCTCCTCCTCCTAGCCCACAGATCAGAGGAGCCAGGTAATGACATACTCTTTCCCCACTTCCAAGTTCAAGGTGGTATAAAATGACCTAACAAAAGACCCCAGCCCTTTTTTTTCTTCTTTCACCATGGTGCCTCCTTTCACCTGGCAGAGCTGGTGATTCCCCTTCCCTTAGTAAAACTTTTCTACCTCACCACATCCATGTGTTCTGTTTGGATTCTTCCATGTCAAAGCACAAGAACCAAGATCTTCTGGAAATACCTTCTGCCGTTAAACACTCTGAGCCTCAGCATCCTCTGCAGAATGAGAACAGTTTGTGCTTCACAGGGCACCTGGGCTGAATAAATGGAATGGTATTTATAAAGTGTTTCCTACAGTACCTGGAACCAAGGCTGTATCAACACACGGCTATGTTGTTAATTTATCCTGAGTGACACAGACAGATCTTGCACAAAGCTACTCTGAAGCCTCAGCAATGTATTAAAAGGATCATTTTTGACCCATGCTCTCCCTCACTCCCACATACAGTCCAGCCTGAAGTCCAGCTGATTTTGCTTCCTACATGTAGCTCAATCTGAGCCTTCCATCCTCCCTTACAATCACCACTGTCTCCCACCTGGACTAAAATTGCTCCTTCCTGGTCTCCCACCCTCACTCTCAGCCCTACAATGCCCTCCCCTTGCCTGTGCTGTGTACACAGATCCCCTTGTGTATGCCATCCATACAGGGATGGAGTCTGAGAGTGTGCATTTGTAATCAGCTCCCCTGCGGTGTTGGCGCTGATAACTTTGGACCACACTTTGAGTAGCTGAACGATATTTTTTTTCCAAATAAAAGTTTAATCCTGTCTTGAAATCACTTAGAACCCTCAGGGGAGAGACCAAACCCCACTGTGTCCTGTGATCCCTGAATGATGTAGCTCCTATCTGACTTGATGGCATCTGCCCTCCTCTTGCTTATGGATTTGTTCACTTATTTATAATAGAATGAAAGGAAACCAGTACTGGAACATTACCAATAAACTGACTGTCCCTTGTGCTCCTCCCCATTCCTTCCCCTCTTGAGACAAGCATTCTTCTCTCATTTGTGCTCATCTTTCCCTTGCTTTTCAGGTTTTCCATGTACCTACCCTGCTGATTTTTGGTTTTGTTTTTTATGTGTTAGAAAAGTTACACCATAGTGTGTGCAGTTTTCTACAACTAACTTTTTTTCACTCGACATTGTTTCTGAGTAGATGTGCTGTGACTTGTGGCTGAAGTTCGCTCCCTTTCACTGCTGTGTGATATTCCTTGGTGTGGATATTCCACCTGTAGACAGGCATTTGGTGTTCTTATTTTGAACTTATTTTGAGTACAAGTTCTTTTTTGAACAGTGTTGGTGTGAACATTTTATGCAGGTCTCTGCACCTGCACAGATTTCTCAGGGCAATTGCCCACAGGGAGATACACTGTGTCCTTCTTCCCCTGTGTCTCCAGCCACCGGCCACCTCCCCTCATTCCCAGATCGCTGGAGTCTCTCACACAGTCTGAACTTGCTCTCCACCCGGCTGCCCTCTTCCACTCCACCCCACCCGCCCCATCCCCTTCACCTGGCGAACTCCAGCAGGTCCTAAATCCAGGCTGGGGTTCCATTAAATCTAATTCTACACTTTTGTCGTGGGACTTTGCGGTGAGCGTGGGGCTGGCCCACGAGGCTCCTGATGCTCTCCGGTTCTGGCCTCCAGCTGGGGCCTGCACACAGTAGGCGCCCAGGCAGCGGTGGAAGCGTCAATGTCGCTGGAGGGGCCGGGAGGGGACAGAACTCGAGGAGGTGGCTAAGACCGCACTCGCAGGTGGCTCATGCCAGACTTTTCGGGTGAGCTGCAGCCCACCAGGCCCCGGGCGTCCGGAATTTCAGGAAATGCGCGGCCCGGGCCCGCTGGCGGGGCGGGGCCTCCGGCAAGGGGCGGGGAGGGGGCGGGGCCCGGGAGTGGGCGGGACAGGGGCGGGGCCCGGGCCGGTAAAGAGGAGCTTGGCGGGCCGCGGTCGCTGAGGGCCCAGGGGGGAAGCGGACCCGCTGCGCGCCCGGGGGAGACCCACCGAGGTTCGCGGAGGGAGCAGCGCCGGGACGCACGCTTGGCACCATGACCCAGACACACGCCTTCGCCAAGCCCAAAGTGAGCGCGGGCCGGGGCTCGGGGGCCGGGGTCCCGCCTCTGATCTGTCCCAGGGTTTAGGGGGTCCCAGCCCCAGACGGCCTCATCCCAGAAGCACACCGGGGTTCCTGCAGGCACCCTCTTCCCTCTGCTCTAAACTTGGGTCGCCTCCAGGCTGTTTAGTGAGCGACAATGAGGCAGAGAGCGTCCAGAACCCGGACGCGCTCTGGCGGGCCTCCAGGTTCTGCCTGTGATCCAGACTTGTCCCCTCTGGGTCTCAGCCTCACCGTCTGCCTAATGGGCACCTAGTTCCGTGGAGCTGAGTATCTATGTGAGCTCAGACAGGGGACCTGACGTCTGGGAACCTCAGTAATGAAGCACACGAGGTCCACGTCCTTAGGGACCTAGAGTTGAGCCTGGTGAGTACTGAGCACTCCATGAAGTGGCTTTATGTTTCTACACTGTGATGGTTTTACGAGCACCGGGGAACCCAGGTTTGTGGATGCGCCCGTGGGAAGAACTGTGAGCCACGCCAGAAAGGGGAGGGTGGCAGCTGGGCGCGCCCTTCCCCCACACTGGGGCCTGGGACTTGGGAGAGCTGGGGGAGGGGTCCCTATCCACCCTGAGGGCGCAGGCCTTTGGCCACAGTATGGTTCATTGGGACAAGCCACAGGCCACTTCACCACCCAGCAGCTGTGGCATCTCGGGAACAGTAGGGTCAGGAAGGATCTGGGTCCACATGGCCTGATTTGCAGCCCTTACAGATTCTGTCCAGGGAAGGGCAGACCCAGGAGTCAGCCAAGCAGAGTGAACTGGCTAGTATGGGTATGAGGCTGGGGCCAGGGGAATCAGAGGCAGTCAGCCTCAACTTACTCCTTTAGGAATAGAAGTGTGTGATGATGGCAGACATCACAAACGTGTTGGTAAGAATCTACTGGGCAGGAGAAGCCTGGGTACACATGCCCTCACCACAGGAAAAATGTTCCCCCTACTCCCTGTCAGATGTTAGGATGCTGGGGCAAGCCCTCCCACTCCAATTCATGTTCCCCTCACATCTTATCTGTATGCCCCTTCCCATCCCCCAGTTATTGGCGTCACCTGCTCGCCCTGGTCTCTCTGTACCCTTGGGTAGGAGAATCACTTACCTTGATGTGAATTCTAAGGCAGTAGGAGTGAAGCAGGACTTACAGAGTGAATAATAGGTCACTCTGCTATAGAACTTGCTATAGCAACCTGTCCGCTCCTTGTGATACTTTTCTAGCAGCCCTATATGGAAGCACTAAGATTATGGTCCCTGGTTTTGGGAACTTGCCCATTACTCTCATCTGATTTATGCTAGCAGGTCACTTTTCCCTCTGGTCCTTAGATTCCACACCTGGGGAATGGGGAACTACCTGCTTGCACAGGTATAGTGATGCTGGAGCATAAAGGTAGAGTGTCACCTGCTATGTCTAAGGTGTGACAAATCTTATGTCATTGTGAGGAAGAAACACTACTGGAGCTGACAGGAAAAGTGGGAAGGAGCCACTGTGACCTGGCAAGGTCTGGGCCTGACTTTGAGGAGTCAGATACTAAGTAACTATTAGTATCAATAGCTGAAGCTTACTGAGGGTGGATTGTTCTGTGCCAGGCACCTGCTTAAACATGGTAACTGTGTAAGTCCATTTGATTCTGGTAATGACCATAAGGAGGTAGTCAGTGTCATCCCCATTTACAGTGGGGAAACAGGATCAGAGAGCTTAAGTAGGCCCAAGATCAGAACTTGGCTAGGAAGTACCCAGTTTGGGGGTTGAACTCATGGAAGGCTAGCTTCAAAATTCCACACCCCTAAGCCTCTTGTGTGGTGCATGTCTGTAATCCCTGCTATTTGGGAGGCTAAGGCAGAAGGATTTTGATCTTTGGGCTAGCTTGGGCTACATACCTCAAAAAAATCTGCTGGGCATGGTGGCCCACATCTGTAATCCCAGCTACTCAAAAGGCAGAGATTGGGAAGATCTCTGTTTGAGGCCAGCCTAGGCCAAATATTAGCAAGACCCCATCTCAACAAAAAAGCTAAGCATAGTGGTATGCCTTTGTCATGCAGCTATGCGGGAGACTGGAGGCCGAAGTAGGAGAATTGTGATCCATGCTGGCCCCAGGCAAAAAAAATGTAACACTCCACCTGAAAAATAAAAGGGCTGGAGGCGGGGCTCAAGTCGTTGACTGCCAGTCTAGCAAGCATAAGGCTCTGAGTTCAAAGCCCAGTACCGTCAAAAAGGAAAAAAAAATCCCATACCTATTTTCTGAGCTACTCTGTTAGGAGCCTTGGAGATGGAATGCTAGCATCTACCTCCTGAGACAGGGGCTTTTGCTGAGTTCTTTGGCTGGGTCCAGCCAAGAATCAGACCCTAGCCAGGTTTAAGAAAGTAGAGCGGGATGGAGCTTTACAAATGTTAACTTGCACTCAAATCACGTGGCTTTGAATGTTTGGGATCTGATTGAGGAGGTCTGAGTGGGGCCTGAGACATTTCTGTCTAGCTCCCAGATGGTGCTAAGGTTGTGTCATTCCAACAAATGCTTCCTCCGTTCTTGCTGGGCACTGGAGAAAGTGGGAAGGAGGATGGGTGTGTGTCCCTTATCACCTTACGTCCACACCAACAGGCTGGAAAATCCTGTGGCCCTTGGGTGTTCCATATGTGGAGGGAGATGCTGACCACATGTCTATTGTCCTATCCTTGCGATGGTCCTGGGTCCTCGCCCCATCAGCAACCATGTCACAGAATTGTGGATGACTCCACAAAACATCTCTCTTCATCCTTCTTACAGATGAAGAAACTGAGGACAAGGCAGGTGAAGGGACTGACCTAAAATCCTCAAAATCTGCACCCCTTGCAACCATAATCTGATAGTGAAGCCGCCCAGGCTGAGGAGACTTCATTTCTAATCTATCCCTTCCTTAGGCAGAGGGTGACAGGGGCTACACAAAGCACCAGTGTGCCTTTTCTTTCTCACATTTGAATGTTTTCTCTACCAGGCACTGTCACTGTTCTAGCTGCTTTGCATATAGTAATCCATTTCATGCTTACAACACTCCTCTGAAGTAGGTCCTGTTATCTTCATTTATATTGAAGGAAACTCACCCAGTGAGAGGAAGGAATTAAGTCACACAGCCAGTCTAGCAGAGATAGGACTGAACCCAGATCGACTAAAAACTCCAGCAGGTGCAGTAGAGGCTGTTAGCTGCTTTGTCAACTTGCCACTTTCTGAGAAAAAAACAAACCAAAGCAAAACAAGGAGGACATGGTGGGGGGGGGGGCGGGGAGGAGTTAGAATCAGGTCAGCCACATGGGCTAGTACCAGCCTGAGCTGCAGACAGGTTGAATCCCTGTCTTACCACTTGCCTACTGAATCCTCAGATAGACAGGTCTTGAAATCTGGCTTCCTCCTCTGTAAAATGGGATGAAGACCCCAATGGCCTGGGGCACCTGGGACAAACTGATGTGCCATTGTTTCTATAGCACAGGCGCCTGCTGGCGCCAGCAAGCACCCGGGTGTGCATTTCCTTCCTGGGGGCTGTGTGGACTTGGAGGCCTCCCCACCTATTGTCTTCCTGAGACAAAGCCCCTCGGTATATACTTCTTTGGGCTCAGAGTGCCTTTCAGTCACCACAGCCACCTGTTGAAACCAAAGTGGTCCTGGGAAGAGCCTGCCTTACCCACTTTTACCCATGTGGCAGATGGGGGTGAGAGGAGCAAAGGGGATTGGATTTCATTGAAGCCTTTTGTTTGACAGAAGAGGAACCAATGACCAGAGAGAAGTGGTCTGTGGTCATACAGGGAGGCAGAGAGGCCAGTCAATCTCCTGATTCAATATCCAACCTCAGCATGGGAAGCGGCCCTGCAGATTGAGAGAGACTTGTCCACCTGCCCAGGTGTCTTGAGAGGGTCTCTATGGTACCCCCTGGGGTAGGAGGAGGAGCACTGTAGTCAAGCCTTAGACAGAAGAGAAGAACAGACCGGGGTGGGGGGGTGCCCAACGTGAGGTTTGATGCTGCATTTACCCATGGTGTTAGGCATGAAGATAAACCTGTCCTTAAGTGTGCCTGACAGAGCAGCTGCCAGTAGAATAGCCTCTGTGGTTCTGTGACCAGGGAGGCAGAGCAGGAGTTTGAACTTGGGTCTTAAGTTGGGGCTAAGACTGTCTGGGCCTGAATCCTTATCTCCCTCTTAACTAGTGATAGAGCTTGAATGAGTCACTTAACTTTATGGTACCTCAGTTTCCCCCTGTGAAATGGGAATCTACCTGTTCCTTTCTCACAAACTCTGGCAGGCCAGTGAAAGCTGCCATTGATCAATGGCCCAGCACCTTGCAGGGCAGGATGTGGGAAGCTTGTCATAGAGGTGAAAACTTCCGGTTTTAGAGTCACACAGCTTCCTGGCTGTGGTGTTCATTAGTCTGTGACACCCATTAGACTTTTGTGACCTAAGACAAGTTCTTTAATCTCTCTGAGCCTCACTGCTGTCACCTATGAAGTTGGGGATAACTTGGCTGCATTCTTAGGCTGTTGCCCCATGTGACTTCCCTCAGGTGAAGACATATCTTGCTGTCTGGGAAACCTCAGATGGGGGCGGGAGGGGGCTCACTGTCAGTCCCCAACGCAGTAGGAGACACTGAGAGACTGTTTGGCCTCTTCCAGTCAGTGCCTTGGAACTGTAGGAGCCCAGGTAGGCTGAGCTTGGAGGGCTTCCTAAGGGAGGTGGTGCTGGCAGTGGGCATCTGTGGCTTGTCTGGGTTCTGGCTGCAGTACTCAGAGGGTCCAGGAATACTCAGGCAGTCCTGGCTACTCTGCCCTGATTAGATTCTCTGCCAGGCCCAGGAAGGGGAAGTCAGCCCCTCCCTCAAACAAAGGAGAGGATCCAGCCTTGTTGATATAGGACAGGGAGAGGAGAAACCAGTTACTGGGTCATTCAACACACACACAGCACATTTTGCTGTGCCAGGTGCTATGCTCTATTTCCACATCTGCCACTCGGGCTAATGTGTACCTTGCTGAGGAGTTAGGATTAAATGAGATAAAGTATCTGATGATTATCCTCTATTTCCGTATCATTCCTGTACAGTCGTTACAGGCTCAAGAACCAGACCTGAGTTCAAATTCAGACCCCATCACTGACTGTGTGTCTTTGGATACTTCCTTGAGCCTTGGTTTCCTCATCTGTAAAATGGGAGTGAAGTCTCTCCCTTCCTGCTTGTGAAGATGAAGTAAGACATGAACTTAGCAGACACTCAAATGTTACAGGCCCCTACTGCTCCTTTTTCCAGAATAGGGCCAGGAGAGCAGGGTCCCATCCAGTTTCCAAGCTTGCACTCCAGGATCATCTGGGGTAGATGGACATATTTCTCCTTGGCAGCTTTCTAGAAGGTTCTGTGGAAGGCCTGCCTGAGCTAGGGCCACCTGTGGGTATGGCTCCTGTATCTGCTCTTCCTCCTGGCATGTGTCTGGGCAGCTTCCCATGTGGCCATGAGGAAGGATGGGAACTGAGACCTGTAGGGCATGGTGGCAGCTGGCTCTGCTTCCCCTGCCCAGAGGTGTTCTTGCCCCTGCCTGGCTCTCCAAGACCCTCCACACACTGCGGCAGGCTTGACTCCTGCTTGCTGAGCATCGACTATATACAGGGTGGAGAGAGTCCTGCCCAAGTGCTCAGTTCCATCTGCTCACCGCATTAGTGCTCTGTCTCTGTTCAGGCTTCCTTCCAGCCTACTCTCCACCCAGTGGCCAGGAAAAGCTCTGGAAAGATGTTGCCCTGAATTAAAACCCTTTACTACAGCTCCAGGATCTCCAACAATTCCTGGCCTCTTCCTGTTAAGGACACTTAGTGGCCGTCATGTCCCCAGCCTGGCACTGTTCTCCCTCTCCTTGCTTCCTGCTGACTGACTCCTCTCTCCTTGTCTCCTCCAAGAGTGTTTTCTGGACATGCTTTCTATACTACTCCCTCTTTCCGTGTATTTTTTCCACCTTGCTGCAGTTCTCAGTTCCATGTCTTATCACAGCCTCTGATTTCAGAAAGGTGTGTTTGTTTCTGGTCAGCCAGGACAGGTGGCACTGCAAGGACAGCTGGCCCCCAGTCTGAGCTGCCCAGAGCAAGGTGGATGTTCTAGTTCTTACCCACACGCTGTCCGCCACCAGCCTCCAGTGGGGTTTCTGCTCATTGTGGTCACTCAGGGCCCGGGCCTAGGGGACAGACCCCACCCTGACCATTGCTGTTGTGACAGAGCAGAAAGGGAGCCTGGGAGGTCCAGTGCTGACATTTAAATGCTTTCCCTACAAGTAGTGCTGAAGACTCCTCATGCCCTCTGATGGGGCAGACAGCCTCCAGTGACCCCCTCCAATTCACTACGACTTCCCTGCTCTCAGAGGCTTCCATGTGGTAACCTGAAATATCTCAGCAGGCCAGTGCAGCCATGGCATCACCCACCAGCATTTAAAGATGGCCGACTCATTCATCTTCAGCTGGCGAGTGGCTCAGGTGGTAGAGCACCTGCCTAGCAAGCATGAGGCCCTCAGTTCAAACCCCAGTACTGCCAAAAAAAAAAAAAAAAAAGAGTTGGAAGAGTGGCTCAGTGGTGGAGTGCTTGCTCAGCGTGCGTGAGGGCCTGGGTTCAATCCCCAGCCCTGCAAAAATACAAACACACACATGTGCATACATGATCATGCTTGGATTGTGATGTAATTGATCTGGGACGGGGCTCAGGCACTGGGGACTTTCCAAAGCTTCCCAGGTGGGAAGCCAGGGCTGTATTGCTGCTCTAATCTCTGGATTTGTGATCACATCATTGCTTTGTTCCCTGTATGTGTCTCTCTCTCCACAGTCTCGTTTACGAGACTAATTAATCCAGGGCGAGCTCCTTCTCGAAAGATTTCCAATGATCACATCTTTTGCCATACAGGGTCATATTTGCAGGTTCTGGGAATTGGGATCTAGATAGTTTTGGAGGGCCACTGTGGAGCCTTATACCCCAAGCCAGTGGTCACTGTCCCTCCTTGCCACTTGATGGCGTGGCCCCTGCACGGCAGACACCTCTAGTCCCTCCCAACTCTCTGACCATTCTTCTGTAGGTTCCATCTCTCTTGCATGGTTATGAGTGCTGGTGGTCTGGGGTCTGGTCCTAGGTCTTAGTCTCAAACACTTGACTGTGGTGGTCTCAGTTGCCATCCATGGGAGAGTCACCAGCTTTGTGCCCTGTGATGGCTCCTGTGTGTTCTTAGGAGTGAGCCAACTCTTTTTGGTCACTACCTAGTGGTCCTGTCTTGCATCACCCCAAGTCCTGTGATCGCCCCTCCTCTGACCCTCCCATACACTCCACTCCTCCTACCCATGTGCTGCTCCTGCTGCCTGGGATGTTCCACTTTGCCCTGCCTAATCAGTTTCTCTTCATACTTCTGGATTTCTTTACACTTCAACATTTTGCTCTGTTCTGCTTTCTCCAGACAGAGAGTTTCTGGACTCTAGGAGGCCTGGGACTGTGCTTGTACTTCTTAGGGGGTCAGCTTGGTTTTTGTGACTACATTTATGGATGTGACATTGTTTGACACTTTTTCCCCTTGCTGGAGTGAGATGTGGTCCTCTGTATCCCTAGTACTTGGCAGGGGCTCCATAACTTGTCAAATGAAAGACTTGGGGCTGGAGGAGTGGCTCAAGTAGTAAGAGCACCTGCCCAGCAAGTGTGAGAACAGGGCTGCTCCCCAAAAAATCATACCTTGAGGGCTGGCTGAGTAGCTCAAGTGGTAAGAGAGTTTGCCTAGCAAGCGGGAGGCCCTGAGTTCAAACCCCAGTACTGTCAAAAAAAAAAAAAAAAAGACTTGGAGGTGATACGTATTCTGCATTCGCTGTGTGCCTCGTGCTCGGTGGCCATTAATGTGATCTCAGCCCTCATGAAGCCCTAGGAGAAAGGGGAGAGATTCTCCCCTTGTGATAGCTGAGGACACGGAGGCCAGGGAGTGATGTGTCTCTCTCTAGGTCACTCCATTACTGAGTGTAGGAGCCAGGGCACCAGCCCTCACTGCATGATGGCTTCCCCACAGTGGGACCCTACCTCTCTGGTGAGATCCTCCCCACAGCCCTGTGAGGCCTAAAAATAAGAACAGATGCTCAGAGAGGTAAGGTGACTTGCCGGAGGTCACACAGCTGCTTGATAGTTCCCTGGTCTGTGAACTTCAGAGTTCCAGTGCTGAGCACATTTTGAGAATCCAATAAACCTTTGACCCAAGGGAGAATTGGGGTCATTTGGTCAGGGAACCCAATAACTAACTTGACCCCGAGCCAGGGTGTGAGAACTGCTTTGTCCCTGGCCAGCTGGATGACTGCAGGAGAGATCTGATTACTCTGAGGTCCTGCTGAGGAGGCCTAGCGTTTCAGGGCCTGGACCAGGTTTCTTCTGTAGGAGGCAAGTCTTCCAGGTGCACCTGGGGCACCCTAGGCCAACAGCTTCCCAGTTAGTCCTCTCCCCAGCCAGGACAGCCAGCTTTCTTACCTGGGTTGTCAGTGTCCAAAGATGGCCACACCCTGGCAGAGACATCAGTTCAGAGTTTTCTGGGTCTTCTCTGCCTGAAAAAGTTTTCTTCAGGCCAGGGAATGGGCAGTGATAACATCCCTGAGTTCCCTGTCTCTGGTGCTGCTGTTCCTCTCTTGACAGCCACCGTACACATGCTGGCTGAGAGGAAGAGCTCTTTCCCTTGGCCCATAGCTGTCTACCTCTACAGTCTTTTTTTTCGGCGATACTGAGGATTGAACTCAAGGCCTCATACTTGCTAGGCAGGCGCTCTACCACTTGAGCCAGGGCCCCAGCCCTTTTTGCTTTGGTTATTTTTGAGATAGGGTCTTACATTATACCCAAGCTGACCATGATCCTCCTATGACAGGAACACCCCACTACACCCAGCCCTTTGTTGAGATGGGGTCTTTTGAACTTTTTCCCTGGCTTGGCCTCATGCCACCTCCTGAGTAGCTAGGATTACAGGCTTGAGCCACTGTACCCAGCCTCCACTGTCTTTAAATCCTTACAGTTGTTCTTGGACAAGGAGGTAAATAGTTCATAATTTTTCATTTAAGGAAACTGGGGCTCAGAAAGTTCTAGCATCTTGTCTGAGATCACCCAGCCACGGAAGGGTCAGAGCTGGGAGTCAAGCCAAAAGGGCTGTCTCCAGAGCTTTGGCTTTGTGTGTAAGGTGCCACACATCACTTAGCAGATTGTAGACAATCACCATGGTGGCCAAGTGCTCACTACCCTTTCTGGAGTACTAGACAGAGCATGTGTTGTCAAATATTGATTCCTGACAAGCTAGACTTGAGCAGCACCTGCTTTTGAAAATGGCGTATGATTTTAATTATTTCTGTATTTAATCATTCATTTATTCAGTTACTTTGTGGTGCTGGGGATGGAACCCAGGGCCTTGCACCTGCTGGGCACGTGCTCTACCAAGAGCTATATTCCAGCCCAGAGCCTGCTTTTTAAAATTGCATTGCAGAGATTCCCTAGCTCAGGGAGTCTGTCATCCATTCTTTCTGTTAAACTTGGAGTTGGTTCAGTGAGGTGGCTAAGAGCAAGGGTCTCAATGTTTGGCTTGGGCTCAGTGGTTCCTACAGGGCCTTGACTGGCTTTGTGGCTAAGGAACACAAGTTTCAAGATTGGGCTTAGGTCTCAATTCTGGTTCTGCCACTCCCTAGCTGTGGTTAACACACAGGGTTGGGTTCTTGATTCTGTTTCTTACTGGCTCCGTGGCCTTGAACAAGATGGTTAACTTCTCTTAAGCTCAGTGTTCTCAGCTGTGAAAGAGACAGAGCCAGGGGTTGAACCCACCCCCACAGGTGAGATTAAATAAGATGGTGTAAAGAGCACAGTGATGGGTGTGAGGTAAGTGTCCAAGAAAAGGTGGCAAGCGGTCATCCTGGCTAGTGTTAACATTGTCCCTGAAAGGGCCTTCAGGCTCACGGCACTCTCTTTCTCTCTCTTACAGGTGGAACTTCACGTCCACCTGGATGGATCCATCAAGCCTGAAACCATCTTATACTTTGGCAGGTAAGTCCGCAGCTCCTTCAGACCCGCTGGAGGATTTCAGGGTGTCTGCTCTTTCTGGATCCCTACAGAAATTAAGCCAGTCCCTCCGTCTTCAAGCCAGAAGAAGGTGATCTGTGGGGACATTTCTGCTCTGTGACCTTGGACGCTGTAGGTTGAGGGGAAGCACAGGGCCTTCCCTGGAGCTATGGGGAGATAGGGCCCCTCCCACCCCACCCATGCCCAGTGGACCAGCATTCTTCCCTCAGTGTGGAGCTGGAAGGATCCAGCTCTCCTGCGTTGTGAACATAAGCTCTGTCCCATAGGCATCCCCTCAGGTGGTCCCGCCCCTCGGGAGGGGAACTGGTGACCCTCGGGATTTTGTCCCAACTCCAGAGCATCTGTTCCAACTCCCTGGGAGGGTTCTTCTAAGTCTACTTTCCTCTGTCTTGCACTTCCGGTGACATTTTCCTGTCCTCAGAAACTGCTGTTGATGTGATGTTTGTTGAGCTGAGCAACGTGACCACTCCTGTCAGTCCTTCACCCTGGCTAACTTAGCAACCCCTCAAGCCGCTTAGGATAAGGGAGCTCTTGCTGCCCACCTTATGGGTGGGAGGACAGAGCTGTGGCAGTGAAGGAACTCGCCTCGTAAGCCCAGGGCAGAGCTTTGAGTCCAGAGGCCTGCCTGGCCCAAGTCATCCTGAAGCCACAGGTTTTGGTGAAGTAATGCATGGAAAAACACTTAGCTCAGGCATAGTGCAAGGCACTCTATGATAACATGAACTAGCACCTGTGGCTCAGGCGAGGGCGTAAAGCCCATGGCTTTATCTCAGCCTGTCCTTTGCCCACTTGGATCTTCCAACTGTTGCTGCAGGGCCCTGCCAAGATTGTTAGGGTGGGACACTGAGATGGGATCTAATCACAGCACTGTTCAGGGGTCACAGAGTGCTCATTAGCAGGAATGAAAAGGCCAAAGTGTGCTGGGTGGGGTAGAAGGAAAGGGTTGGGAGCTGCAGCATGGGCTGCTGATCTAAGCATACTCTGAATGTGGCCGCCCTGGCCTCCCCATCATCACAGTGCTCTGAGCCACTTCTGTCCCCCCTTGCCTCTGGCAGAAGCCTCCTGTCTAGCTGCAGGCTATCCCCAGTTGTCCCCTGTAGCCTCCCCTTCTGCTGAGCTGTAGGGCTGTGGTCAGAGCCATTGTCTCCAGACACAGGCTGACAGCTCAGTCCCCTGGGGACTCTGTAGGGACACTGTGACTGGACATGACCTTAGATGGGCCACTTTGGGGCAGGCTGGCCAACAGTGGGAAACCCAGCTTGGTGGAACCAGTAGGCACTGAGCAGCTGTCCTCTGTGGGATAGAACTGCACGGACACCACATGTCTTATGGGATCTAGGGCTGGTGAGGAGCCACAGTGGGCTGACTGGCAGACTGGTAGGCACCAAGGTGACATTGGTGATGTATACTGGGCACTCATAGGGACTGGTGCTACCAGATAGGGAAGGGGACTTAGGGAATAGGAATTTATGTAGGAAAAGACTTTTTTTTTTTGCAGTACTGGGGATCGAACCCAGGGCCTCATGCATGCTAGACAAGTGCTCTACCACTTAGCTACAGCCCCAGCCCCTGAGTGTTCCCTTTTTAAAAAGAGACTCTTGTTTCAAGGAGGCATTCCCTATTATTTCTTTGAGGATATTTACTTTAGATGTTTTTAAGTTCTCATCTCTGCACCATTTGTTTCCTCAGAGTACCTTTTGTCTAATTCTTGTTTTGTCCCCCATGTTGAAAGCATTTCTTTTTTATCTTGAAGGTGGAGAAACTGAGGCCCAGGGTGACCCCCCCCCCCGCATGAGCCAGTGCTAAGTCAGAGTGGGATAAGGAAGGAGCATGTAAAGGAGGAAACCACCCGAGCTGTCACCCCACTTCCTGTAGCTAGAGACACTGCTGGGGAAGAGGGCTCCAAGCCAGAGGGCCATTCTCGGTGACCTTGCTGAGTGGAGCCACTGCCCAGCCCTGGCACAGGGAGGGGATAGAGACTTGAGCTAGGTGGCCAGCACACTGGGCCCTACTCAGGAGCGGCCACCCAGCCCTCTCAGCATTACACATCCTGGGCAGGCCGCTGTGATGTGCCAGCCAGAAGGAGGGTGGAGGGGGAAGTCTTGGCGCTGTTTCCTGCCCAGGAATTATGACGATGCAATTATTGTCTCCAATAGCTCCTGAATGGGCACAGGTCCAGATGATTCTGCCCATTCTTGAGGCTGAGGAGGAAGTGGTGGGCTTGCCTGGCACTTGCCTGGCTCCAGGGATCAGCCCATAAGGGCTGTGGTGTGCATGTGTGCCTACAAATGGACTTATACCCTTCTCTGTCCCCTTGAGATTTGCTGACTTATCATGGCTTAGGGCCAGAAGAAGTCCTGGAAGGATTCCAGTCTTGGTTCTATAGCCCTGGACCTCAGTTTTCCCATTTGTCCAAGAGGAGGATCTGGATGGAGAGATCCCCATGTTGCCTGCTGGGATTCTGGGTTGATTGCATCCTGTCCCATCAGGCCTGGCTGGTCCTCCACCCTCTCTGTTTTGTTCCCAGGAAGAGAGGGATCGCTCTCCCAGCTGACACAGCAGAGGAGCTGCAGAACGCCATTGGAATGGACAGACCGCTCAGCCTCCCAAGCTTCCTGGCCAAGTTTGACCTCTACATGCCTGTCATTGCGTGAGTTGCACCATCCTCCAGTCATGGGGTGGTCAGCATCCATCCCATGACTAGGATCAGGACTGGGCCTCAACCTGGGGTGCTGCAGGCAACTGTTGAAACCCCAGCCCTGCTCTCACTGTTGCATGCGCTGGAGCCAACCTCTTCAATGCCTTGTTTTCCTTTCTGAAAAGTAGGTGCAATGCACCAAAACGCCTTCAATTTCTGGAGAGAAGTAGCTACTTATGGAAGGTCAGAACAGAGCCTAGTGTCTGGCTTCTCATGAAGTACATGTGATGTGGGGCAGCTGCCCTCTCTGGGCCTCAGCTCCGAAAACAGGTGTGGCCTTGCTGAACACGCGTGAGGGTGGAGCTTCTGTCCATCTGTAATCCCTGGTGGGCTCATTGTCTCAGCCACTCAGAGGCAGCTTCCACATCTCTGGCCACAAGGCAGAAGCTTCACTTCCTGAAGGCCCATGCTGGGCGGGCGGTTAGATGTTTCATTTAGAGCTCAGGGTTGCTGGGGCCACAGCCCACTGGGAGTTTGATCTTCCTAGCTCATGGGACCATCATACATGGGAGAGAAAGAAATCTTTGGCTAGGTAAACAAAGGTCCAGAGAAGACATGGCAGAGCAGAACAAGGCCTGAACTGGGGTCTCCTGCCCCCTGGTTCAGAGCTTGGTGCTAGAATGGGAGGGAGACAATGGTCTGGGATAGAGAGCGAAGGACGCTTGCTTTCCTGTTCTGCCTCAGCAGGTGGGTAGGAAATTTGCTGTGACTGAAAAGGTTCAGGAATGGGCACAGGGGAGTACCAGAGCCATCTCCTGACCCTTTGAACCCTGAGGCAGCTCCCTGCCCCAAACTCTCCAGCATCTCCATGTCCCCACAGTAAGAGCCAAGGATCCCATGACTTGTGCAGGACCTGCATGTTCTCACCAGGTAGCCGCCCCAGCCCCTCACCCCAGCCCTCACCTGCGCGGCGCCCTCCTTTTCTTTCCTTGGATGCCAAGCACACCTGGACCTCGGGACTTTTGCCCAGCTGTTTTGAGCCCTGCACTTTCTATTGAATGTCACTGACTGACCTGCTGCATATGTCACTTGTTTGCTTGCCTGGCTCTCTTGCTAGAAGGTAGGCTCTGTCACTCAGGGCCTAGGACAGTGCAGACCAGCGTGGGGCTCAGCACTGGCTAGGGAATGAATGAGTTCCCCAGCAGTCAGGGAGATGGGAGCAGCTGGTGTCTGGGAAGTGCAGTGGTTGCTTTCCTTCCCACGGCATCGCTTCCTCATGCTCTCATGCTGAGCACTTCCTCACCCGGGGAGTGGCCTTATTTCCCCCAGGGCTAGGCACTTTTTCCCCCTGGGGCTCTTGGAGCATTTTCCTACCTTCCCTCCTTCATTCTACTAATCATTGTTTCATTCACTCTTTGTGGTGGAAACTTCCAGCTAGGCCTGGTCCACTGGCATTTGATCAATACTGACAGAGGCCCTTACAGGAGTCTTATTTCTGGAGCCCATACTCAGTAATAACTAGAATACTTTTGGCATTTGTCTTCTCTGCTACAAGCACTGGTTGAGGTGAAGTTTATGATGTTTAGCTCATTTGTCCTTTGATGTAGGTGTCAGAGAGATTGGCTAATTCAGGGCCACACAGCAGATAAGTCTGCAACTGAGGCCCAGGTGTCCCCATTTCAGAATCCCTCTTGACTCACTCATCTGTGTCCTTTCACTTTTCTTCTCTGCCAGTCTTACATCCATCATTCAAAACTATTTGGTTACTATGTCCTAGGCGCTGTCCTTGGCTTAAGGATCATAGCCATTGCAGGACAGATGAAGGGTCCTTGCCTCACGGAGATCACATCCTAGCAGGGAGATGGAAAATGACCACTCAAGAAGCCATATGATTTGTAATTGTCCAGTGGTCATGGGGGCCATGGAGAAAGGTGAAGCCAGAGGCAGGGCTAGAGAATGATAGGGGTCCTTTGAGGAGAAGGTGGTCAGAGAAGGCCTCGGGGGAAGCTTGAGTTGACTGTAGGTGGAGGGAGGGGAGTGCGGGACAAGTGGGGCAAGTGGATGCCCTCTGGTGGAACTCTCACCCAAAGGCCTGAGGTTGGAAGGAATAAGCATGACTGTCCTCAACAAGAAAGAAGCTCTAGTGGCCTCAGAGAATAGGAGAAGCAAGATGCTGGGGAGGGCCAGTCATGCCTGTGGGCAGGGAGCTGGATTTCATTCTATGTGGTTGGAGGCTATTGGGGCTCAGAGGAGAGGAGCAACATGCCATGGTCGACCTCCAACCCTGCCACCATACACACTGGAGATTGAACACAGGTTCTTCTCCTTGCTAGGCAGGCACTTTACCACCTGAGCCATGCCTCCTTTGGCGTCTTTTTAAAAATTTTTCATTTGTGTGTGTGTGTGTGTGTGTTGCATGCTAAAGCAAGTGCTTTACCACTGAGCAGTACTCCCAGCTCCTTTCAAAAGATTGTTCCTAGCCAGGCACCCGTGGCTCACACCTGTAATTGCAGCTACTCAGGAGGCAGAGATCAGGAGGATCAGGGTTCGAAGCAACAGCCCAGGCAAATAGTTCACGAGACCCTATCATGAAAATACCCAACACAAAACAGGGCTGGTGGAGTAGCTCAAGAGGAAAGTACCTCCCTAGCAAGTGTGAGCTCTGAGTTCAAACCCCCAGTACTGCAAAGAAAGAAAGAAAGAATGAATAAAATGAATAACATAAGATAAAAAGGTTGTTCCAGCTGGTGTGTGGAGAAAGTACAAGGCAAGCATGGAGACAGATGCTGGTTAGGGACAATGCGATTAACCAGAGTGGAGAGGGAGAGAGTGAGGGTAGGCATGTAGGTTGGGAGTTGAGATGCCAGGACTTGTGGAGAATCTGGGATCTTACTCAGCAGATGCCTAGAGCACGGGGCTGAAGAATGAGGTATTGAGGGCTGGATGTGGTTCTGATCTGCCGAGGCTGAGGATGGCCTCACTTGCTCAAGGGACTTGGAGAACATTTGTCCTCAATTCCTTTCTTCGCTTCTCAGGGGCTGCAGGGAAGCCATCAAAAGGATCGCCTATGAGTTTGTGGAAATGAAGGCCAAGGAGGGCGTGGTGTATGTGGAGGTGCGGTACAGTCCACACCTGCTGGCCAACTCCAAAGTGGAGCCGATCCCCTGGAACCAGGCTGAGTAAGTGACAGCACCGGAAGGGGCTGTGCTGAGGGTATGACTTGATGACCCAACCCTGAGACTAGAGGGTAGGCTGTTGTGAGCTCTGACACTGGTGTGGTCCATGGCCACGAACAGGTTTAACTCATCCATAGGAGAGATGGTTTCCATTCCTTACCTTGGGATTATATTTCTACCTTGGGCAAAAGCATTTGGCTGTTTCACTGCCCGTGGCTCTGCCTGCCATTGGGAAGGTTAACTTGCCAGTGACTTCTCATAGCTGAAGTGAGTCTGGCCCCTGCCTGAAACCCCTCAGATCTCGAAGTGGTATCATGAAGTCCCCTTGCCCCATCTCTGAGCTGTAATTCTGGCATATATGGAAACAGGAATCACCAGGTCCAAACTTAGCCACATCCTCATCCAGGGGTGGCAAGGACTGAGTCTGACATCCCCGAGCTGGGATCTAGAAGTGTCCAGACAGCTCTAAGGAAGTGGGCGGAGGTGTGCCAGGACATGGGACCATTTCTGTCCCTTTCTTCAGAGGTAGGTCAGGGAGAGGCCCAGGGCTGGCCTTCAGACTACTCTCCTCCTCTCCCCACACAGAGGGGACCTCACCCCAGATGAGGTGGTGGACCTAGTGAACCAGGGCCTACAGGAGGGGGAGAAAGCCTTCAACGTCAAGGCCCGGTCTATCTTGTGCTGCATGCGCCACCAGCCAAGTGAGTGTGATCCTGCCCTACCTGGCTGCTCATCACTGTGACCCACCTGTGACCTCCCTGGTGCCCATCTCATGGTATTCCCCAGCACACTGGCATGATCCTGGGGCTTCCTAAAGATACTAAAAACCTCCTAGGCTGGTTCAGAACTTCCTGGTGACACTTTTTTCCCTCAGGGAGACTTTCTTTTTTGACGGTACTGGAGTTTGAATGCAAAGCCTTGCTCTTGTTAGGCAAAAGCTCTACCACCTGAGCCATGCCCACAGCCCAAGACAGGGTCTAAACAGCCACATGACCTGTAAAAGTCTCAAAACCAAAGGAGCCTAGACAATTGAAAAATACCTAGATCCTCAGTACTTGCTTAACCCTGGGGGCCAGGCCTTGCCCTGTCTGGGCTACAGCCTCTGCACAGGTCTGATTTCTGAGTGGCTCCCCTTGTCATTGGCACTGATCAAGCCTCTATGGCTTGAACTTCATGTGCAGAACCAATCCTGTGATCTTGGGCAAGTCACTCCACCTCTCTGGACCTGTTACTCCTTGCCCCCAGATGGCTGAACTTACCTCCTTCCTTCACCTAAGGATCAGTGGGCACTAAAGCCACGGTTGATGCCAGCCTACATGGCCTGCTCCAGTTGGACAGAGACTTGTGTGCATCTTCACTAACCCTTGCTGTAGCCTGGGAGGTGGGATGACCACTGCTTATTCCCATTTGACATATGGGGAAACTGAGGCAGGGAACAGCAAAGCCTCTTGCTCCTCAACCAGGAAGGCACAAAAAGCCTATGTTCATTCATTGTTTGTAAACACATCATAGTAACTTTATGGGCTTCTTCACATTACATAATTTATTAGCAGTACGTTCAGTTATACCACGTGAGTTACATCTTATGTTTGCTGTATTTCCTCATCCTCCAAAGGGATGGTGAGCCCACCTTGGGGGCTCTTGTAGGCACTAAGTGAGGGAACAGCCCATGTGTCAGTAAGCCCCAGCTCTGTCCTCCCTGCCTTCCCCTACAGGTCTTGGCACAGCCTCGATGAAACCCTGTGCAATGGTGGTGGGGTCTCTCTGGGAAACGAGGTGTCTGAGGCTTGGACAGAGAATCTGCCAAAGGCCATGTGGTTAGGACAGAAATCAGGATATGACAAGAAAATAGGCCCTCTGTCTTCCACTGGCCCCAGGTGGAGGCATGGGACAGTGAGCAGGAGGGTTGGAAGGCCTTGCTCTATGGTGTTGCTGACAAAGCCCTGGTGGGCATCTCAACAGATTGGTCCCTTGAGGTGTTGGAGCTATGTAAGAAGTACCATCAGCAGACTGTGGTGGCCATTGACCTGGCTGGGGACGAGACCATTGAAGGCAGCAGCCTCTTCCCAGGCCACAAGGCAGCCTATGAGGTGGGCCTAAGGAAGGGGGTTGGTTGGCCTTGGGGAGCCACAGGGAGAACACACAGGAATGGGGAGCATGGGGCCTCCTGAGTCCTCAAGTGTGTCTTGGTTAAAGTTGGTTTGGAACTGTGTGTAAGGCAAGCCTCCATTGGGAGTCCTGTGTTTGAGCATATACCTGGTTGTGATTTGTCGTTTGACCTTGGACAAGACCGTCACTTCTCTGGGCCTGTTTTTTGGTTCTACACTTTCTGCTCAGCCTCAACCAGGTCCTATTAGTTGACTTTCTGGTCTTTAGTTTCCCCCTCTTTAAAATAAGTATTATAATACTTACGAGTACTAGATAATGTATATGAGCCTTTGTGTACAACACCTGACACATAGCAACTGTGGAGTAAGTGATAGCTACCACTAGATCATGACTGGGGGAAACAAGTCTGGACTGTCCCATGCTATTGAAGCATGGTGGAAATGGTCAAGTCTGCCAAAACTCAGACCTAAAATCTCACGAAGACAGGACCTGCCAGGGCCCTTCCTGGCCACCTCTGACCTGGCTCTTCCCCTTCCAGGGGGCTATGAAGAGTGGTATTCACCGTACCGTTCATGCCGGGGAGGTGGGCTCTGCTGAGGTGGTGCGAGAGGTGAGGAGCTGCTGCCCATGGGCCCCTTCTTCCTGCCTCTCCCCCTATTTTCCTCACTTGCTCCTCCCAACTTCTCCCCAGGCTGTGGACATACTCAAGACTGAGAGGCTTGGACACGGCTACCACACCCTGGAGGATGAGGCCCTTTACCACAGGCTGCGGCAAGAAAACATGCACTTTGAGGTGAGGGGCCAGAGCTGGGGGAAAACCGTCCCTGGCTATCCCAACCCTTTCTAAACAGAGAGGCAGAAAGCCAGGTGGATCCCTGGGGCTGAAGGAGCAGGCGAGCCCTGCGGGGTGGCCAGTGAGCATTCAAGCACTGGGTGGTGAAGGGTCCTTGTACCGCAGCAGCAAGGTGGCTCCTATAACCCCAGGAACAATATGCCACAGCAGCAGGCCCAGCCACAGTAGGGCGTGGCCTGGGGCTGCCTGCTGTGCCAGCCGCACACCTGCCCTTGCAGGTCTGCCCCTGGTCCAGCTACCTCACAGGCGCCTGGAAGCCAGAAACAGAACACCCCGTCATTCGGTGAGATCTGGTCCCCTGGGGCCCATTCAGTTTTCCTGGAAAGCCAAGGACTGGGAGGAAACATAGGGACCAGGCACCAGCCCATGCTGGGTCTTAGTATAAAGTCTCTTCTACTGCTTGGGAATCGAGCATTGATAACCCCATCGTATAAATGAGGACCAGTGCTCAGCCTGGGCTCTAGGAGCAGCCTGAAGGGCACATGGAATATGCTCAGATGGGCTGCAACTGGATCTCAGCCACCCACTACTAACTAGCAGAGCCAGAGGTCTCCCAGCTTATTCAGCCACAGCAGAATGTCTCACTACCCTAAAGGAAACTTCCACACCTCCAAGTGCCAGCCTGAGACTTTCCCATGGGGGTACCCGGCTCTCATTCATGTCTAACCAGGACCAAGACCCTTCCTCTATTCTGTGACTGAGCCCTGCGACATAGTGTCAGGCATCAAGGGGAAAAGCTGTCCTTCCCCTAAGGCGAGATAAAGACAGAACTTGCGGTTACACGGTCAGGCCAGCGCTGGGCTGCAGCAAGCCTACACAGAGGGAAGGAACGTGCACTTTTGTCATCACATTCTGATGACGAGACCCTCAGGCCTGCCTTAGCACATGGGACAGCCAAGTGGAAGCTCATGGAGATGGGGTCAAGAATCATTTGCACGGATAGGGTGGTTGAAGAAGCAATGACTTCAGGAGATGGTGGAGCAAGAGGACACAGGATAGAACCCAGGGCAGTGACATTTAAGGGACAGGAAGAAAAGACAGGTAGAAGCAAAGTCAAAGTATAGTGTCATAGAGATCTAGGGAAAGGGCTTCAAGAAGTCAACAGCGTCAAATTCTTCTACACAAGTCAAGTAAGGTGGGCGCTAGGAAAGATCCATTACACTTAAGATGGTTGTCAGGCATCATGCCGGCCACTGTCCAGGTTTGGCTGTGAAGGTTGGAGGGGCTGCTGCTCTGTAGGCCCCTCAGACCCCCCCATTCTCCCTGGCTGTTATGTCAGGCCCTTCTTCTGCTTCATGCTGGATTGGCAGGCTCTGAATTGGCAGGATGACTGAGTCTTGAGTTCTGGTGAAGTGCCTTTGGACACCCTCCCCTCCACACCCTCCCAGTTCTCTGAATTTGTTTCTCTACACGAGGGTCTGATTCTTAGGACTATCTGAGGCTGCATGAGGGTCAAAGGTGGGTGGGAGTCAATGGGTGGAGTCTGTTCTCAGTTGGGCAAAAGGAGGGCATCTCCTTCCTCTGCCCTTTCCCAGCTTCAAGAATGACCAGGCTAACTACTCCCTCAACTCGGATGACTCACTCATCTTCAAGTCCACGCTGGACACTGACTATCAGATGACCAAACGGGACATGGGCTTTACTGAGGAGGAGTTTAAGCGACTGGTGAGTGGGTGTGAGCTTTGCCCTAACACTTGGCCCTGGGATGTGTGAGGCCTGAAGGTCACATCTTAAGGCTGGAACGTCTAGAGAGACTGGGAGTGAGTTTACCTGACAGTCCACACCTAACTTAGCATCAGACACCTTCCTCAGAGATGCGGCCTGGGCAGCAGCGAACTGACCAAGGATTGAGCCTTTGCTCGTGTTCATGATCTCAAAGGTCCCTCTCCCTAGGAAGGTGTGCCCATCTGGGAAAACGTGCCCTTCAGGCAGCTCCTAACCATAGGCCTTGGTCCTGAGTTCATCCCTGCACGGTTCTCTCTGGCCCTACACATCCCACCCTGTCTTTCAAGGGCTTCTGTAACCTCCTTCTCACATCCCTGTATCATGTGGTGCTATGTTAAGAATACAGAACTGCACAGTCTCTGTGCTGGCACTTGCTTCTGAGTGGTCTGTGACAGTCCCTCCTCCATGTTCTGTGAAGAGTACAGACGTTATTAGATCATCAAGGGCTGCCTCCTTGCTCTCTGATTCCATGTTGTCTACTATGTGGACCCTTCTAGAACATCAATGCGGCAAAGTCCAGCTTCCTCCCAGAAGATGAGAAGAGGAAGCTCCTCAATCAGCTCTACAGTGCCTATGAGTTACTGCTGCCGGAGGCCACTACTGGTATGCTCCACTCTGGGCCCTGGGTAGTCACCCTACCCTGGCTCCTGTTTGGCTTTCTGCGAGACTTCTAGCAAGAGTCCTTCCTCTCAGGCAACACCAGGAACGTATGATGACTGCCTGGCTTCTGGGCCTGCTGATGGCCGCCTCTCAGCAGGGTGGCTTATTTCTGCACAACTGTCTGGAGGCTGGCCCAAGGGGAGACTTTCTGATGGCCAGTCTCCACCATTTGGCTAGCTTGGGGCATCTCCACAGCCAAGAGCAGGGAGTTGGGCCAGGTTCTCACTCTGCTTCTTCCAAGGTGGCCTTGGCAAGGCACTCCCCTGCTCAAAGCCTTAGTCTTGCCACCTGTAGAAAGGAGTTGCTTTGTGTTTTTGAACTTCTGTGATTTTGACAGTATCTTGGGTACTGGGTCTTGTCTGATTTTTCTGCTTCTCTAACTTGACCATCAGGGCAGGATCCCTGAAGATGGCATGACCACCTCTCTGAGCACTCACCCTGTGGATGGAGTATTCACAACTCTGCGGATCAAGTGACCCTGACCTTTACTTCTTCCAGGAAGACTGGGTCAGCTCCCGATACTCGTGCAGCCTGTGTGCCTGTCCATGTGCATACACACAGATCCCAGCACAGCCACATCTCTCCACTGATCATGTGTCCTGGCAGGGACCAGGGCCCTTGCCAATGGCATGTATGAATCTGAAACCCTCTTTAAGGCAACTCATGCTAAAAAATCTGGTGCTCAATAAAGCAGCTGGCGGCTGATGTGGTACAGCATAGGATGTGCATGGTCTTGGGCCTGCTGACACGGGTACAGTAAGAATGGAAGGGCCTCTGCATCTCCCACCCTGGGCAACCTACTCAACGACAGGGCCCCAGAGCCTAGTGGAGGCTATGAATGGAGATTTGGAGCCACCAGAGCCAGCACCTCATCTTCCAGGAGAAATGGAGGGGGTGTCCATTTAGATGCTCCCTGCATTCTCAGACCCTCTATTCTGGGTCTTAAGTGGAAACCATCCTTCTCAGATTTTCGAAACTGTAGCCTGTAGGACACAGAAGGTTGCAGGGGGAAGGGTTCATCAGATCTGGGCCAGGAGTGCCGTTCGTCACTAAGGGTTACCACATCTTCTCAGGGGCTTGTTCTATGGAATTCTGGATGGCAACAAAGCACAGCTGACCATGGACTTACAGAAATAAATCCCAGCCTCTGCTTTCACGGTTTAAAGGAGAAAGAATCTTACCAGTCACACATTTATTAACTTACAGGGCCTAAGTGTCACTTGTTTTGGTAGAAAGGGCAAAGAATGAGTCTAAATCCTTTCCCTAAAAGTGGATATGTGGAGCTCCATGAGGGAACCTCGGAGCTGCATAGATGATCAGAGCTGAGTTTAAAAACAGCTTTCAAAAAGAAAGTGAACTGACTGTCAGCTTCCCTCTCTGCTGAAAAAAGGTTTAAAGTTTTTTAAAAAGTTTAAAAGTGTTTTTTAAAAAAGGGATAAGAAGGTTTTGACCTCCTGGAAGGTCTGGAAGGCTGGGGTTGGAAAGGAGGGGCAGTGCTGGGATATGGTCCCGGTCCAGGTGGCCCATGGAAGGCGCGTTCTCTTGTGGGCTGCTCACCTGGTGGGCAGGGCCTGGCCTGAGCCCTGCACCAGCTGAATAAATAGCATCCCACAGTTACAGGTGCCTTCAAAGTGTACCTGGGCATGGTAAGAAGGTCGGCATGGGGAGCCTGTGTGTGTGGGCAGGGGGCTTTCCCAGAGTAGGGGCCATGGAGACCTCCATGGGGCCTCTCAGTCTGGCCTGTCCCATGGGCTCAGAGAATAGGCTGCTGGGCTAGTGCCAGGGCCCCAGTTCCGGGAGGGGACAGCAGGTTTCTCTTCCAGCCTCCGTGGGCAAAGTTGGACTCAAGACGAGGTGCTTCCATCGCTGTTCTCAGGCTGGTTGCCGGCCTCCTTGTCTGGAGAGCTTGCTTCCACCTGTCCTTCTGGAGAGGAGAGAAGGAGAGCAGGTTTTCTTGGGGTGTCTACAAGGGCCAGCCAAATTAGTAATGGTATCTAAGCCCTAGAGCAGGATTAGGGGTAAGGGTGGCCAAAGGAACACTAGCCTGCTGTCTAACATCTTACGTTTTACCATGGAAATGCACTGGGTGTTGCTAGTAGAATGAAGTCAAAGGCTAGGATTGCGCACAGGTAATAAAAGCAAGAGGCGAAGGGCTGTTGTGGTTGACATATTTGCCCAGGTTCCCCAGGAGGAGAGGGGATGTGAAGCAGTGCTCAGCAAATGGGAGTTGTTCTTAGAAGACTACGGGGCACTGAACTGGACCAGCTCGGGAGTGCCGGTGCAGCCTGCTGATGGGGTGTGTGTGTGTGTCTTTGTCCTGTTTTCTACCCCAACTAGCCAGAAACTTGGGTGGGGTTGAGGGCGAGGGGTAGAAGCAGGCTCAGAGCAGAGTGACTTGCCCAGTAAGTTGGGGTGTGAGCCAGTCTTCTGACTCCCAGCTTCTCTGGAGCCCAAGTGTGGATGGTACGACAGGCAGGCCCTGCCATCACCCACTCAATCAGCAGTGCAGGGTTATTTAGCACAGCATCCAGGTCATGCCCAACACCCTCCCCCCCACCCACCCTGTTTGTGTCTTCTTCATGAGGTTGCTGAAAGACAGGTTGGAGGCTTTTTCCCAAGGCCTGGCTTGTGGACCCAGCTCAATCACTGATGCAGTCCTTTCAGGCTAAGCCCTTCCGTGATTAAGCAGACATACTACCCTGTACCTGGAAGCTGGTACACACAAGAGAAAACAGGCTCCGAGAGGTGAGCTGACTTGACTGCAATCACATGGTGGAGGGAACCTGCTTGCTGGCAAAGCTGGGCCCCTTCCACTGAAACCCACTCTTCCAATTAACAGCAGTCTCTAGCATTCACCATGGCCTGGGGGTGCCACTATCTCCAGGTGCCCTTGCAGCACAGTCAGGTACCCAGAGCGAGGGTGTGTGCAGAACTTGGCTGTCTGCTCTCAAGTCTGTATTGACCTCTGTACCTAGCCTGTTCCCCGGCCACCCCAAGGCCACCTTCTCCTGAGTTGGTGCCTGTAACAAAGGCTTGGCTCCAGATTCTCCTGACCCTCCAGAAGCCTGATGGAGACTGTACTCAGGGCAACATTTCCACCTTCTGACACCCTCTGACACTGAGCCTCCTCCCCAGCAAGCAGGGAGATTCTCTTTAAATTCCCCAGTGATCTGTGTTCTGATGCTTCCTTGTAAGGACCTTGGGCAGGTTTATTTGCTCTCTCCGAGCTTTGTTTTTGGACCTATAAAGCAGGATGGTGGTAGACACCTCTGCCTGGATAGTGAGGTGTAGGGCCCTCATGTGGTCATATGGCACATGGAAATGACTTAGGCAATGGCAACACTTCCTCTGTGCCAGCCTTGGCTCTCCCTTCACCGTGGAGAAAGTCCTCTCCCACCAGTCCTCTTAAGACTCCCTTGGAGTCAGCCCCAGATCAGGACAAAGTATACTACACTGCTGGGTGGTGCGTTCACCTCTCCGTGCCTGGCCTGCTGTTAATCTCACTATTAGGCAAAGTAAGACAACACTTGTGCTCCCTATATAAGGAATAGCCAAGGACAGACAAAGATTTGTGCACAGCATGCTGGGAGTGTTGACAAACATGAGCAGGTCATGGACTTGGGGAGGCCAGGCAGCCAGGCCTCCAGGCCTGTGAGGACTGTGGTTCCTCTTCCTGCCAGGGCTGCACTCAGCCTCCTGGAAGCTGTAAGTAGAGAGGCTCCACCAGGACCCTAGGCCAGGCCTGCCAGGTCAGAACCTCTGGGGTTGCACCTGGAGTCCTGCCCTCTGCCTCTGTGAGTCTGCTGGACTGAGCCTAGTCCAAACCTGCTTATGTCTACTATGAGGCTTTCTGGAAGGCTCTTAACTGGTCACCCTTGCCTGGACTCCACCACAGGTGGCTCCACTTCTTGGCAGTAAGCACCTTTCTATCCTTTTGTCTCCTTAAATGTCAGCAACCCTGGCAGACACACATCATATCCTGGGAGGCCACAAACACTTCAAGGACCCTGAATCAGGGCATACGGTTTAGAAGCACCCAGATACCCGGACCAGCAGATATAACAGCAAAGGCAGAGGGAAAGAGAAAACTAAGTTTACCAGAACTGAGAAGGACACAGAAGTGCTGAGAAAGCCTCTGGCAGCGTGCCCAGAGTGACAGCAGGGCAGAGAACAGACATTAAGTAGGCACCTCTGTCATGTGCTGAGCACCACCAGGCACCGAGAGCACAAGAGGAGTCTGCCAGAGCAGCTCAGTCATAGTAGCTCACTATGCTAAGAGGACCATGAGGCAGCTGGGAGGAAAAGACTTCCCTCTGCCTGTACAAGAGCTGTGGTCAGGGAAGGTCTCTCAGCAGAGCAGGTGTCTACACAGTAAGCAGCAGTGACCAATTGGGGGAGTGGGGAAAGAACCAGACAGGGGAACAGATGTTAATGGGGCTTTTGGGAACTAGCAGGACTCTGGCTGGGTGAGAGGGCACTAGGGCAGGAATGAGAGTTGAGGCTGGAGAGGGAAGCAGCTGAAACCTGTAGAGATGTCCATACCTGGGCCCAGAGTTTGGGCCACACCACTAGGAAGGACAGACAAAGGCTCAAGGAGACCTGTGGGGTTCTGAGGACAGGTTTTAGAAGGCTCTCTCTCTTGAGAATGTGGCATAAAAACACTATGCTCACTATGTCAACTTGCTAGGTAATCTTGAGCAAGCCACCTGACTTATCTGGGCCTCACTGTGTCAATCTATAACATGACAGACTTGGGTCCCTGGCCCCATGAAGTCTTCTCTGCTCTGTCCTCGTGGGTCACTTCTGGGCAGCCCTCTAGACTAGGGCTACACAAGGAAAGACAAGGTTATGGCCCTGAAAGGGCTGCCCAAGGGGTACACAGATACATTCTGAAGCTGTAATGCACTGAGGGAAGTGACAAAGGTAGCCCACACAGCCTCATGGTGCTGTGGGAGCAGGAGGGAAAGGACTGCAACCAGGGCAGGAGTCAGGAAGGCTTCCTAGAAGAAGGAACCTGAGCCAAGCAATGTCCTCTGGGAGGACAGAGGAAGAAGGGAGGAAGAAACAGAGGTGTCCTAGGTTACACCTGGGTGGTAACACAGACCTTCATTCAGCCTGTGGTTACCAAGCACCTGCCATGTGCAGGCAGAACAGAGGCTCTTGCTCTCCCAGAGCTTAGATTCAAACAAATGAGACCTTGTCTGAGAGTGTATGACTGGGGTGGGTGACGGTTGAGGGGAGGCCCCTCAGAGCATCTGCTACCTGAGCTGGGTGCAAGGGTAAGGGAGAAGATCTGGGCAGACAGGGAAGGCCTGCACTTTGAGAAGCAGACAAGGCATGTGTGGGATTTGGCAGGAGGTGAGGGAAGTGTGGCACGGGCAGGCTGGGCCACCAGAACTATTAAGAGAGCACTGAAGAGTCTGGCTTGGCCCTGAGTGGGATGCTACAGAGGGTTTTGGTTAAAGCATGACAGGACTGGAATCCTCTGGTTGCTGTGCAGAGGGTTGGGAGGCGTGGGTGCAGGGCAGGGATGAGTGGTGGGTGGCTAGGGCCAGGTGGTGGTACGTCCAGGAGGTGGCTGTAGGAATGGAGGTAGAGGATGCTAGGATGTGTCTTGGAGAACTGACAGGACCTGGGTGGACTGGGGCAGGGGAAGGGGGAGGGGAAGTGCCCTGAGAGTCCAGAGTCATCGATACCCTCCAACCTAGAGACGGCTGAACTCTGCCATTGACCATGGGCGGACTGATTTACACGCACCTGCTTCTCTGACAAAGTGGGGGCAGTCTAGGACCTGGAAGCCAGCCTGGAACTGGGAGAAGCCCCTTCCCCATCCTGCCAGGAAGCTGGAGACATGGACTCTGACCTGATCCCTGAAGTGCCAGCTCGCCCATGTCACCAGCCAACTTCCGAACGCTTACAGCCTCAGAGTCGCCCTGGATGTCAGGAACTGCATTCCGACGGCCTGTCCGGTCACAGGAGATAAAGTCTGAGTAGGAAGACTCGACCTCCATCATGCCTGTCGCATCGCTCCTCAGGCCTGTGGGGGACAGGGATCAGGAAGGCAGAAGTGAGGTGCTGACATCATCTGACAAAATGACATTTACTACCCTTTTCACTACGACACAGAAAAGTACAAAGAACAAAACAAGTCACCTGTAATTTCACATCAGATAGCCACATCAGCATCTTAAACAAAACACATGTTCAGTCTTTATACCGAGTAGTCATTGGTGAGCATTTACTGGTTTATCAGCATCAAGAGCTGGTGTGTAGCAACGAACAAGCTGGCATGGCGCATGCTCTCACAGAGCTTGCAATCTACTGCATGTGGCATTAATCTACCTAGAACCGAGGCTGGGTGCCCAGGACTTCAAGGAGAATGCAGCTTGCTGAAGTGGCTGCCAGGACCTGACAGAGGTCGAGTATCAGGAAATGACATTTTAGCCAAGATCCTGTTTAGGCATTACCCAGATGAAGAGTGAGAAGAAGAGCATTATAGAGAAGGGATCAGCATTGTGAAGGCTCTGAGGAAGATCTGATAAGGTGGAAAAGCAGTGCCAGTAGGCTGGAGTATGGTGGAGGGGAGAGCGACACGGAGGACACTGCTGAGGTAGGCAGGGGCCAGACCACACTTGAAATTTGGTCCCTGTGGGGTTTAAGCCAGGTCTTGAATGACAGGTTGCATTTTCACAGACAATTCTGGTGTTTAGGTGGAGCAGGCCTAGAACACAGAAGCTAGGAGGTTCCTGTGGAGCTCAGGTGTGAGAAGACAGTGGGGAGGCAGATTCTGAATGTAATCTGGAAGAGGAGGCAACAGGACTTAGTGTTTGGCTGATGGGGATTTAAGTTTTTGACATGAATACGTGGGTGGACAGAAGTGTGGCTCACTGACATGAGAAATGACAGGAGTTTTTGGGGAGTGAAGGTGGGTGGAAATGAAGGGCTAATGTCAAGCTTCCTGTGAGCATAGGAAGGATAGCATCTTTGAGGACGAAGGCTGGAGCTCAGAAGAGAGATGGGGAAGTAGGTGGAGAGGAAAGATGTAAAATGAGTAATTATTACTATCAAGATGGTGGTTAACAGCCCTGATAATAGCCTAGAGAAAGAAGAAAACCACATATATAAAGAAAAGCCATAAATGCCTAAAAATTATTTGGGGACACAGGATACACTGTGTTTTATGGCATACCCTTTGGAACAAAGACCCTGTCCCTCTCTGGGCCAAAGGCAGGGCCAACATTCTGCATAAGGCAACCCCTCCTGTCTCCAGCAGATGGCGCATCCTACCTATCTTTCCTGGGAGCCTCTGGAGCCATTGACCTGTCTGCACTGGCTCCTCAATTAAAGGAATTCCCAGAGGTGGTTCCTTCTGCAGGTCAGTTTCACTCTGCCCTTCCTCTCCCTGGGGAAACTGCTCACAGCTTCAGTATGGGGGAATGGTCTGTTCCAATAATGATAACAATAGTAATAATGAGGACAAATTATGACAACACTAATGATGGTGAAGATAACACTCACCAGATGCTAGTGTTTTATATAAACCACTAACTTAATGGTCACCACAGCCATATTAGTTAAGTGTTGTGTGACTCAGAAAGGTCTCAGGCTCCTAGGTTCTGTCTCTTCCTTCACATTACACCCGCTGCCCATGGCAGGGGTCAGCCCCTGAGCATGGTCTCCCAGAGCCTGTTTCTTCAGCTCATTTCCTCCCTTTAGAACATGACCTCCGCAAAAACAAGGACTTGGGTCTGGGTTTTTACCACAACAGAATGAAAGGCCAATCCCAGCAGCTGAGCTAATGTGCTCTGCAGCTCCCTCCCCAGACGCTCCACTCAGCACCTGGTTAAGAGTAGTTGCTCTGAATTAAATTTCTCTCTACCCAACCATCCATCCATAGATAGGTGGGTACCCATCCATTTTCTCCTCCAACTCTCTATCTGTGAGGAATGACAGAGTGACTCCTCAGGACTGCTGGGAAAGTCCTCTGTCCTTTAAAGAGTGCTGTGTTGCTGTTTTTGTTTGCTAGCTCTAGGATCTGACACCATGAGTAGGGATGACCCACTCATCTGAAATGCCAACCTTCCATGGGAACAGACTCTCTAAGGGCTTTGACCTTGTCCTTGCCCTGTCTGACCTTGTAAGTGCAGAAAGGTGACCATCCTGACATGGAGAGGGAATTCTGCCAAGCTCAAAGCCTAATCCTAGAAAACATCCACTGAGCCAATGTGCTCTGGCTGCCCCTTACCCATCCTTCAGAGAATAGCGATTCCAAAATGGGTTTGGGGAGCTCTCTGATACAAGCCCAAACATCTAACTTCATCCTCTTCTCACACTCTGCTCTTTAAAGGCAACAGCAAATGGGGAAATAAAAGAAAGATTCCTTAGAGTTGGAAATTGTGCCAGAAAATAACTCTGTGTAAACTGCCAGGACCTCTCTAGGGGGTGACTTAATATGTATCAAGAACCCTTAGGCCGGGAGTGTGGCTCAAGTGGTACAGCACTTGCCTAGCATGCTTGAGGCCCTGGGTTTCATCCCCAGTACCTAAAAAACAAAGCAAAACAAAAAATCCCTCAAATTTTTAAATATTCTTGAGCCACTAAGTCAGTTCATAATAATTTATTCTAAGAAAACAATCCAAGTTGCATATGAAGATAAATGTAAAAATTTTCATCACAGTATTATTAAAAATAGCAAAAAATTAAAGATACTAAAATTAGCCCTTGCGTAGGGCTGTCAAATGTCTTCAGTGAGCAACAAAGAAATATATACATGTTGAACTAATTTATATCTAAAAGAAACACCATTCAGGCATTATAGTGATGTTTATATCTTTTAAAGATATGAGAAGCTAGGCATGGTGGTACACATGTGTAATCTCAGCACTCAAGAGGAGGAGGCAGGAAAACCGTGAGTTTGATGCCAGCATGAACTACAAGACTCTGTCTCAAAAACAAACAAACAAAGGCATGGGAAAATGTTCACATATATTAAGTGAAAAAAAAAACCCTCAATCACATACATTAATATTTATTATGAGTTAAGAAGTTTATATTTTCTAAATTTTCTGTAGTGAAAGTACTCATTACTCATTCATTCATTCATTCTTCAGTGCTGGGGATGGAACCCAGGACATCCTGCCTGCTAGACAAGGGCTCTGCCACTGAGCTGCACCCCAGTCCATAAATTCTCTAAGTCTTAAATATGTGAACATGTGACATAAAATTCAAAAGGTGCAAAAGGAAAGACACACTCTCCACTCTGTCGCAGACACACTCCCCCTCCCCCAGCCCTGTCTTGGGTCCTTTCAGAGACAATATGCAAATCCCTTCCCTTTTCCTTTCCCCTGTTTCCTTTTACTTTTATTTAAAACAAAATTCATTTTCCATCTTTCTTTTATCATTTATGTCTTAGACCCAGAAGTTAACTTAAAGCCCAGTGAAAACAAGTCAAAAGGTGAGCTTTTGACTTTGGCTGGGGGAATGGCTCAAGAGCTAGAACACCTTCCTACCAAGTGTGAGGCCCTCAGCTCAAACCCCAGTCCCCCAAAAGTAAAATAAAATGTGTGGCCCTATTTAAAAAAGAAAATCTCAAATTACTCTGAAACCACTGCAACAGTTACTACATCAAAACACCAGAAACAAACCCAAAGATCTAAATTGTTCTTTTTATTGGATTCATGACTTTCTGTTGTCCCACTGCTGTAGACCAATTTAATTACTTCCTTATTGATGGCTTTCAGGTTGTTTCCATAAAAGTAGAACTGCCACATCAAAGGACCTGTGAATTTTTTAATTGTAATAAGCACTGCCAAATTTTCCTCCACAGAGGTTTTTATTCATTCATTCATTCATTCATTCATTTAGCAGTACTGGGGGTTGGACCATTTAAACCACGCCCCCCCCATTCCTTTTGTTTTCAGTTTGTCATCCAGATAGGGTCTCCTACTTACTATTGCCTGGGCTGGCCTCCTATTTCTGTCTTCTAAGTAACCAGGATTGTAGATGTGCCCCCTATATCAGGCCACAGGTTTTTAAATTCCTGTCTCAGTCCATTTGATGTTGCTAAAACAAAATATCTAAGACTGGGTAATTTATAAAGAATGGAAATTCCTGTCTCATAGTTCTGGAGGCTGGGAAATCCAAAGTCAAGCATCAGCATCTGGTTAGGGCTGTTCTCTGCTTCCAAGACAGTGCCCTGAACGGTACATGGGGGGGGTCGGGGTACAGTAACCTTACTTAGCAGAAGGCTGAAGTGCAAAAAGGAGTGAACTCTGCCTCATGCCATCCCATTCGTGAGGCAGAAGCCCTCATGGCCTAATCCTTTTGTAAGGCTCACCTGTGACACCAAAGCACTGGCAACGTCTGAATTTTGGAGAGGACACATTTAAACCGTAGCTATTCCTACAGATACATATGAGGAGCACTTAGTTTTAACATTCTCTTTAAGTAATTTATTACATTTTGAATTAGTACACATCAATAATATGAGGAGGTTTCACTGTGGTCATTCCATGCCTTTGGGTAATGTCCTTTGCACATGTTTACCTCCTCCATTTTAGTCCCACTCCTCATTCTCCCCCTTTATAATACAGTGTTTTGAGGGCTGCATCATGCTATCTTTGGACATCTATGTGCCCCTGTGTCCTTTCCTTTCCCCTCCCTCCTGTTGTCCCCCAGACCATCCCCTTTCACACTGATGTATAATCTTCATCATTATCATTTTGGGTCCAGGTTCCACAAATGAGCAAAAATGTCTGACATTTGGCTTTTTTAGCTTGGCTTATCTCAAGCAACATGATCTCCAGTTCCATTCATTTTCTAGCAAATGACATAATTTAATTTTGTGTGTGTGTGTGTAATTTTCTTTATCCAGTCATTGGTTGTTGGGCACCTTAGCTATTTCCACAGTTTGGCTATTGTGAAGACAACTGCAATAAACGTGGGTACGCAGGTGTCTCTCTTGTATACTGATTTACACTCCTGTGGATACATGACCAAGGATGGTATATTGGGGCCACAAGGTAGGTCTATTTTTAGTTTTCTGGGGAACCATCACACTGATTTCCACAGTGGTTGTATCAGTTTACATCCCCACCAACAGTGTATGATGGTTCCTTTCTCCCTCCCAACCCACATTCTTGCCAGCATTTGTTGTTGTTTGTTTGCTTAATGATGGTGAATCTGAGTGGGCTGAGGAGGCATCTCAGTGTAGTTTAGATTTGAATTCCATATATGGCTAAAGATGCTGAACATCTCCTCATGTATGAAGTACAAAGACAATTTGTACTTGGTCTTCTAGTAACTGTTCAGTTCATTTCCCTCATTTAACAATTGGATTATTTGTTCTGCCCTTTATTTTTTTGAGTTTGTTACATGCTGTGGACATTAATCCTTTATTTGTTAGATAGCTGGCAAAGATTTTCACCCATTCTGTGGATTGTTTCTTGATTCTGGTAACTGTTTCCTCTCAAGTGCAGAAACTTTTTAATTTGATGTAGTCCCATTTGTCAATTCTTGCTCTTATTTCCTGAACAATTGGTGTCCTTTTCAGAAAATAATTTCCTAGGCCTATCTCTTCCAGAGCTTTCCTTATTTTTTCTTGTAGTAGTTTCAGTTTCAGGTCTTTGATCCATTCAGAGTTGATTTCTGTTACAGGGTGAAAGATCACTCTCCCCATTCCTAGTTAATATAGTACTGAAATTCCTAACCACAGCAATAAAGCAAGAGAAAGAAATAAAGAAAACTCAAATAGGGAAGGAAGAAATCAAATTATCCCTATTTGGAGATAAGATTTTATACTTAAAAGACCTGAAGATTCCACCAAAAAACTCCTGGATCTATGTTTGGAAACATAGCAGATATAAAGTCAACATACAAAAATTAGTAGCTATGCTATATGTCAACAACGACTAGGCTAAGAAAGAAATTGGGAAAATAATCCCATTCACAACAGTCTCAAAAATAAAGATAAAATACCTGTATAAACCTAATCAAGGAGGTAAAAGAACTCCATAATAAAACTACAAAACCTTGAAGAAAAATTGAAGAAGACACCAGAAGCTGGAAAGACTTCCCTTGCTCATGGATTGACAGAATTAATATCATGAAAATGGGTATACTACTGAAAGCAACCTACAGATTCAATGCAATGTTCACCAAACTTCCAATGTCATTCTTTGCAGAAATAGAAAAATCAATCCTAAAATTCGTATGGAAGAATAAAAGACCCCAAAGAGCAAAAGTAATTCTGAGTGAAAAGAGCTACACTGGAGGTATCACAATACCAGACTTCAAATTATGCTACAGAGCCATAGTGAAAAACAGCATGGTACTGGCACCAAAACAGACACGAAGACCCATGGAACAGAATAGAAGACCTAGAAATAAAACCACACAGCTACAGCCATCTGATCTTGACAAAGGAGCCAAAAACATACACTGGAGAAGAAGACAGCCTCTTCAACAAATGGTGCAGGGAGAACTGGCTGCCTGTGTGTTTAGCATATTCTTATCCCTGCTGTTTTGTCTGTTCCTAGTCTGAAGGGGAAGCCCAACAGCATCTGGTTGTTGTAGCTTGCACTGCTTGCGTTTCCTCTTCTGTCTCTTCAAACCTTCCTGCCCACTTTTCTAACAGATGGTAGAGCTTTTCCTTATTGATTTGTAGGAGTTCTTGATATATTAAGGCATTAGTCTTTTGCCTGAGGAAGAGTTACAAGTACCTTTTACCTGCTTTGCATTTGCTTTTTAGTTTTATCTTTGACATTTCTTCCTGACATATTTTTTTATATTCAGATAGTCCCATTGACCTATTTTATTTTAGTATTGCATTGTATTACATTGTATTGGTTTCTGGGCTTTAGAACATACTAAAAATATCTTCCTCATTCTGAGAATAGTAAAGAATTCTCTTAGCTGGGCACCAGTGGCTCACGCTTATATCCTAGTTACTTAGGTGGCAGAGATCAGGAGGATTGAGGTTTGAAGCCAGCCTGGGCAAACAGTTCAAGAGACCCTATCTAAAAAAAAAATCTTTCACAAAAAAGGGCTAGTAGAGTGGCTCAAGGTGTAGGCCTTGAGTTCAAACTCCAGTACTGAAAAAAAAAACCAACTTTCTTGTTCATTTCTAGTGCTTTTATGGCTTCATTTTTCACATTTAAATCTTTGATGTAGAATTTGTTATGAGCTATGTCTGAGTAAGAGATCCACTTAATTTTTCTGCTTATCTCAAAATCATTTGTGGAGTAATCCATTTCATTATTGATTTGAAAACTGCCCTTATTATATACAAAACTGTGTATCTAAGTCTGTGTCTGAACCTTTCAGTCTCTTCAACTGGTCTATTAGTCACACCCTGGGTATCGAGTTTTGTTTTGTTGCAGTGCTGGTGACTTGAACACAGAGCCTCATGTGTGCCAGGAAAGTGCTCTACCAGCGAGCTGTCGCCCCAGCCCTAACGTTGTTCTATATTACTACAGAATGGATCCACAAGTGACATTTTTATGATATCAAGTCTTCTTTCTTTTATAACGCCCCTCCCATGAGGACAAGTACTATGTTTTTTGTTGTTCCCCAAAGCATCTTGAAGGGCTGGTCCAGTGCCTGGCATATGGCAGGTACTTCATACTTTCTAAATAAATGAGTCCTACTTCTGAGCTGCAAGACTAAGTGCCTTTCATGCTTTCTCTCAGGTAACTCTCAACACCCTGTGAGAAGGTATTATTCTAACCCTCGTTTTAGAAATGAGGAAGCTAAGACTTAAGTAGTGAAGAAACTTCCTTCACTTTCTCAGAATGCTCTTTCTCATTCTCCTAGGCCATACCTGGACTATTGGTACACCCCCTGAATGCCACCCTTTACTCTCTTCTGATGGATTTCCTCTTATTGCTCTGCACATCCCATCCTGTCTTGTGACATCACCTGAAGGTCATGCAGTAGGGTGAGCCCCTCAAGTCTCTCCTTTCTCCCAGCTTCCTTTCCCTGCATCTGAACAATAAAGATTGAACCATGATCTCCAAGTCTCTTCCAGTGCTGACATTTCATTCATTCATTGTCTACTGAGCACTTTCTGTATACCGGGTGTTCTGCCAGATTGGGATATACATTGGAAACTAAACAAGACATTTACAATCTGATGTAAGAAAAAGGCATTGAACGAGTAATCTATCATGGCAGACTATGATATGTGCTATAGAGAGAGAGGAGAGGATTCTCCACTGTATGGATGGTTCAAATAAAGGTGGCATGGTTAGAGAAGGCCTCCTTGAAGAGGTGGCTTTGAGCCAAAATTACAAACAAGGTGGCTGGAGTGTGACCTACACAGAACCAACTGCCAATCAAAGTCTAGCAGCAACCATCGAACATTTCCTATCAGCTTGAGCCCTACAGGGTGCTAAAGAAAGAAATTCTCTCTCTCTTCTCTCCAGAGTCTTAAGGCCTTTGTGGGGCCCTAAAACTTATAGGGTATCAGGCTGACTTTGCCCAGGTTGGAAGGGAACAGCCCTGGTACTCAGCCCTGGGTCTCTCAGGGTCCCAGGGTAGAGGCTGCAGCAACTGCAGGTGCTTGCTCTAGGCTTGGCAGGTTTCCCCACAGAAAGCCACTTCTCCCTTATGTTTTTACTAAGATCCTCAGCTCTGTAAACTGAAGAGACCCTGGGCTGTGCCAAGAGCTACACGGTCTGTTCCAAGTCTATAGCTATTAGTCCTCATTGCTAGGGCAAATTCCATTACAGCTCCAAATTGTTTTCCAAATATACTTGAAAGGTCATTTCCTGTTTTTTAATTCTTTTTTAAAAAAAAACAAGTATTTGCAGAAACCCTACAAAAAGCAAGCAGAGCATTGCAGAGGACATGCAGCACAGGACATGGGCGGCATGTGTGGGAGAGGACTTCTCGGGGTGGGTAAAATGCTGAGTAAGCAGCATTTCTCCAAGGGAAGCAGGGCTGTGGCCACCTGATGGAAATACCAGAGGCTATGGGTTTGGCAGTCCCCATATTCAAAGAGCAGCAGTATGATGCTTTTCTGTATGATGGGTAGTGAGCCGAAAAGGCAGGACCCAAACAGAGCACATTCCAAGAGCTAGCAAGGGCCAGGGCTGCTGTAGCAGCCATGTGTAGCCTGGGGACCATCCTTAGGATGGCAGGACCAACCTGCCTTAGGAGACCATCTTGCCATCCAGGGGAGGGGCACTGGAGAGGTGGCCCCTGCCAATGCAATGTCTGCTGTCCATTCAAAGAGCAGCCCTGGGTGAAGCTTTGTTTGGAGGCAGACAGAGGGCCCTGGCCTCTGCACCTGGAAGGCCCAGAGAAGTGCAGATAGTGGTAAGACCTGCTTTGCAAGGTGGCATGGTTAGGAGGAAAGAGCCATACCAGGTCCTCAGTGACTTCTAAGTTGTCAAGTCCATGGAAACCTTTCTGTCCTCTCTGACTTACTTCTCAGACCACTTTCCTCATGCAGAGTCCAGATAACACGCTCTCTGAGCCTTCCTCCAACCTCTGGCTACTTTGCCTTTTCCTGCTGGGACCTTTATGTTACAGCCCCTCCCCCGGGACCTCTGTGCTATTCTCTATGTGCTGCCTGAGGGTTTCTATCCTTTACTTTAATTAGTATTTATTGATGATCCCCAAAGAGTCCCAAGTTCTCTTAAGAGCTCTGGACTTGCGAATCTAACTGCCCACTTTGTATGTCACTTGGCTACCTCATCAGCAGTGCAAACCTCAGGGTCAAATCCCCAGCATGCTCCCCTCCAGTCTTCCCCAGCTCAGGGAAGGCACCACCACTACCATCTGCCCAGACTGCTGGAGCTGGGAACCTGCAGCCACTCTTGATCCTTCTCCTCCTTTACCACCCATGGATAATTCATGACCAGGACCTGTTATTTCTCCTTGCAAAGCAGCCTGAATCTTCTCAGTTGTCTTCCCCTACATGTACCACCCAGGCTCTATCACAACTCACCTGGCCCCCATGGAGACTCTCAATACAGTCCTGCTTCCCTCTGACCCCTCCAGCCCAAGGCTGGTTTCCCACATGACACCAGAGCCATGTTCTCAAAACAAGTGATTTCCCTGCTTCATTCAACCTCCCATGCTCTTCCATTCCACACTGGATAAGATCCAAACACCTCACATCAGTCCCACATTGATCCGACCCTGTCTTCCTCTTCAAATTTTCATCTCATTTCTACTCTCTTCTTGGTCAATTTTCCTGTGGCCACACTGGCCTCTATCTAATTCCTTAAACCTAATTTTTTTCTTTTCTTTTCTTTTCTTTTTTTTGTGGTACTGGGGCTTGAACTCAGGGCCTATACCTTGAGCCACCCCACCAGTCTTTTTGTGATGGGTTTTGTTCGAGATAGGGTCTTGGGAACTATTTGCCTGTGCTGGCTTTGAATCTCAATCCTCCTGATCTCTGCCTCCTAAGTAGCTAGGATTACAGGTGGGAGCCACTGTCACTCCACATACCTGATTTAATTCTTGACCTCAAGGCCTTTACTAAACTCTCCCATCTGCCTGCCACATTCTCTGTCACTCTGCTGTCCAGAGCCTTCTAAGTGGACAGGCAGCTCTGTCCCTGGATTTTCAAAGGTTTCTGCTCTGGGACTTGCAGAGTTTGAGGTCTCCAGAATTCCTTCCCTCCCACCGCCCCCACACCCACTACACATGTCAAGAAGGCCTGGGTTCAGCTACACAAAGGCTAATATGATGGAAACAGGTATGCTTTGGAGTCTCAAAGTCTGCCCCTACAGCAGCACCACATGGTTCTAGGCAACTCACCTAACCAGAGGCAACTGCTGTGAAACGGGGTACTAACAACTGCCTTGAACATGGCTGTGGGGATTCATCGCAGGCCACATTTATGGAGGCCTTACTGCATCTTACCGAATGCTAGCCTGCACTAAGCATCTTCCAGGCATTATCCCTTTAATTTCACACCTACTCTACAAAATAAAAGTGTCATTATTGCTGTTTTATAGAAGAGACAGCTGAGGCTCAGAGAGGGCAGTAATCTGCCCAAGATCATATACCAGAGTATGGACAGCAGAGTGTGTGGCCTGTACTCTTAGGCCACAAAGCACAGAAATGAATTAGCATCAGATCTGATATCTAGTGCTCTTGGGAGAAATCGATTTGCAAGGTTATCTTGCACTTCTATTCTTGGTCAGGAATAAAATTTTCAACACTGATCAGTTGGTGCTTCATCTTGCTTTGGTTCCACAATTCCACGGGGGAAAAGGGACCCAGTTTGGGGGCAAAAACTGGTAATAGACCCACATAGAACATGGCCTGAATCAGCTATGTTCCTCACTAGAGAACCATTTCTTGTGACTAAGAAAGCTACCAATCAGCAGTGAAGGAATGTTCAGGGGTTGATTTTTTTGGTTTTTGGATTCAGCTATTCATTGGGAATGACAGATCATTTCTGGGAGATTAAGAGAAATCTCTGCTGAAAACCTGGGCTCCTGACACAGACCTGGGAGCCAGTGGTCCTGTGAGGACCTTTATGGAGCTTTTCCTCTGGCATCAGGATTTGGGCTTGGTAAGGTACATGCATACATCCTGCTGTCATGCTCACCTCAACCTCTGCATCTTCTGTCCAAGAACTTTGTTTCCTGTTGTTTCCTCCCTGGCACTCTGGAAACCACTTCTCAGATTCTAGGGCTCTTCATTTTAACCTCTTTCTTACAAGAGAGAGGGGGCAGAAAGGCATTGTTGAGTGGGCATCTGTTGTGTAAAAGTGCATAGTAAATACTAGGGCTGAATTCTTTTGTGTCACATGACAGGAGGCCTTCTTGATTTGCTAAGCCACACATGACCTTAAGAGTTCTCATGTTCTTTAGGATATCTGCTCTGGGTCTGCTCTGAAGTTTTAGGAGTTCAAGGGAGTTTCTCAAGTTGGGTGGGCATAAGAAGTGCCCTACTGGAGAATTCCAAGATGGCGGCTAGAGGTAGGAAGCAGAAAGCGAGCCTCCTATAGTGAAATCTTGGAGAGACGCTGGAGACACACTTTACAAGCATAATCACCGAGAAAAGGCATAACTTTGACTCCTCCACATCTCCAGCCAGCGCAGAGAATCTCCACTTTACGTTAAACGGAGAACCGAGGAGGCCCCCGGGCCGCCAGTGGCCGGCGCCCATACGGCTTGGGAAGACGCGGACCAGGTGAGCTTCGCGGTACCGCGGTTCCCCCACAGACAAGCCTGGGCCAGAGCAGCATAGCCCCCTGGACAGACTGACCTCCACCCGGGAAAAAAAGAGAAACTGAGTACTAAGCAATAAGAACAGTTAAGACACGCTGGAAAGAGGGTGGGGCGCCCTGAGCGCTGAAGATTGGGGGAAGGGAATCCTTCCCGGGACTGTAAATAAACGAGCCGGGCGGGCCGGAGAGGCTCTGGCGGGAGCGGGGCGCGCCAGCAACCAGGAGCGGGGACGCTTGTGAGAGGAGGGAAGACCCACTTCCCACGTGAACTGTAAATAAACACGCAGGCCTGACAACGCGGGGCAGTGTCGCCTTTCCCAGTGCTTGGAAAGGGAAAAGCCTGTAGCAGAGGCCCCCCTCCCCGCACAGGAGAACTCTGAGCAAACAAAGCCTGTGGGACCAGGTGAGTGCTAAGCTCACCCCAGAGATCTGCATAAATAACGCCGCCAGCTACAGGCTGAGAGCAGCAGGCAGGCAAGCCACAGTTGCAGATACCACTCTCAGAACTGCCTCCAGACGCTTTTTTTTTCTTTTTCTCCCTACCTTTGATGAGAGAACAACCGAATTACACCTGCAAGCCGAAAAACTTACTGAAACTGTATTGCATTTGAACTGGGGACACTTGGTGGGGCTTTTTTTTTTTTTTCTTCTGTGTGTGTGCGAGTGTAGTTTTGTTCTACTATATGCATCCCCTTTGATGAGACAACTACAGAACAACATCTGAGGCACCAACTCCAGGACTGGAGACTGAGACGGACATCCAAATTATTAAGACTGAAATTGCATTGCATATAACCTTGGAAGTTTTTTGTTTTTTTTGTTTTTTTTGTTTTTTTTAATTTTCTATTTTCCATTTTATTTTAATTCATTTTATAAATAGATATTACTTTCATATACTTATTTTTTATTTTTTTATCTTTGATTTTCAATCCTCTCTCTGTCACTCTATTGTCTGTTCAGCTTACTGTCGATTAGTACACTAACACTCCCTGTTTATACCTTTGAAACTCTCTTGTCTGATACCTTGTTCTGCTTTCTCCCTCTTGTCTGTATATTTGTTTACCCCTTTTCTTTAACTTCTTGCTTTCCATCTCAGCTCACTCTTCCATTCTCAATATTACCATTGTTATTATTACAAGCTAGAAAATACTTAATTACGCACAGTACAGGGACAGTAACAACACCAAGGACAATGACAGGAAGACAGAAAAAACAAGGAAACCAGTTTCCCCACAGCAAAAAATTAGTACAGGAACCAGAGGGGAATGAAGAGAACAGAAACTCAGAGCCAGACTCCAACAAAATGAAGATAAACTATGCCAAAGGACCCAATGAAGCCTACAAGAATAATTTAAAAGAAGACATACTACAAGTACTCAATGAGAATTTTATAGAGATGATACTGGATAGGGTCAACCAAAATGTACAGGAGACACTCAAGAAATTCCAAGACAATAAAAATAGAGAATTTGAAAAAGCAAAAGAAGAAATAAAGGAAACCATAGAAGCACTGTATAAACACCAAAGTGAAAGAGAGAACACAATGAATAAATGGATAAATGAACTCAGGACAAAAATAGACAACAATAAAGAAGAAAACAGCCAGGATATGGAAAACCTCAGAAAAAAGAACGAAACAGAACTGCAAAACAAAACGGAAGGCCAATCCAGCAGAATAGAACAAACAGAAGACAGAATCTCAGAACTTGAAGATGAAATGGTAATTAAAGGAAAAACTGAAGAACTACTAATTAAACAACTCAAGACCTGTGAAAAGAAAATGCAAGAACTCACTGACTCCATCAAAAGACCAAACTTGAGAATCATGGGCATCGAAGAAGGAGAAGAGGTGCAAGCGAAGGGAATGCGTAATATATTCAACAAAATAATAACGGAAAATTTCCCAAATCTAGAGAAAGATATTCCCATACAAATGCAAGAGGCCTCCAGGACACCAAACAGACCAGATCAAAATAGAACTACTCCACGACATATCATCATTAAAACAACAAGTTCAGAAACTAAGGAAAGAATATTGAAGGCTGCAAGAGAGAAAAAACAAGTAACATACAAAGGTAAACCCATCAAAATCACAGCAGACTTCTCAACAGAAACATTAAAAGCAAGAAGAGCATGGGGTGAGATCTTCCGGGCACTGAATGAAAATAACTTCAACCCCAGGATACTCTACCCAGCAAAGCTATCATTCAAAATAGATGGAGCAATAAAAGTCTTCCATGATAAGCAGAAACTAAAACAATATGTGACCACAAAGCCACCATTACAAAAGATTCTGCAAGGGATCCTGCACACAGAAAGTGACACCCAACTTAACCATGAAAAGGCAGGCAGCACCAAACCACAGGATAAGAAAAAGCAAGACAGTAGAGAGTAACATCAAGTTAGGTACACACAATCAAACCTTCAAACAACTAAGATAACTAAATGGCAGGAATCACTACATACCTATCAGTACTAACACTTAATGTTAATGGACTTAATTCACCCATCAAAAGACACCGTTTGACAAAATGGATTAAAAAAGAAGATCCAACAATTTGTTGCTTACAGGAGACTCATCTCACCGACAGAAATAAGCATATGCTTAGGATGAAAGGCTGGAAGAAGATTTACCAAGCCAATGGCCCCTGAAAACAAGCAGGAGTAGCAATACTTATCTCTGACAAAGTAGACTTCAAACCTACATTGATCAAACGAGATAAAGAAGGACATTCCATACTAATAAAAGGGGAAATAGACCAAAAGGAAATAATAATCATCAATCTGTACGCACCCAATGTCAACGCACCCAATTTCATCAAACATACCCTGAAAGACCTAAAAGCATATATAAACGCCAACACAGTGGTTGTGGGAGACTTTAACACTCCATTATCATCAATAGATAGGTCATCCAAACAAAAACTCAATAAAGAAATCCAAGATCTAAAATATGCAATAGATCAAGTGGACCTAGTAGATGTCTACAGAACATTTCATCCAACCTCTACACAATATACATTCTTCTCAGCAGCCCATGGAACCTTCTCCAAAATAGATCATATCCTAGGGCACAAAGCAAGCCTCAGCAAATATAAGAAAATAGAAATAATACCATGCATACTATCTGACCACAATGCAGTAAAAGTAGAACTCAACAACAAAAGTAAAGACAAAAAACATGCAAACAGCTGGAAACTAAATAACTCATTACTTAATGAAGAATGGATCATCGATGCAATAAAAGAGGAAATTAAAAAGTTCCTAGAAGTCAATGAAAATGAAAACACAACCTACCAGAACCTATGGGACACAGCTAAGGCAGTCTTGAGAGGAAAGTTTATAGCCATGAGTGCATATATTAAAAAGATTGAAAGATCCCAAATCAATGACCTAATGATACATCTCAAACTCCTAGAAAAACAAGAACAAGCAAATCCCAAAACAAATAGAAGGAGAGAAATAATAAAAATAAGAGCTGAAATCAACGAAATAGAAACCAAAAAAACCATACAAAGAATTAATGAAACAAAAAGTTGGTTCTTTGAAAAAATAAACAAGATCGATAGACCCCTGGCAAACCTGACTAAAATGAGGAGAGAAAAAACCCAAATTAGTAGAATCAGGAATGCAAAAGGGGAGATAACAACAAACACCATGGAAGTCCAGGAAATCATCAGAGACTACTTTGAGAACCTATATTCAAATAAATTTGAAAATCTAAAAGAAATGGACAGATTTCTAGATACATATGATCATCCAAAACTGAACCAAGAGGAAATTAATCACCTGAATAGACCTATAACACAAAATGAAATTGAAGCAGCAATCAAGAGTCTCCCCAAAAACAAAAGTCCAGGACCTGATGGATTCTCTGCTGAATTCTATCAGACCTTTAAAGAAGAACTGATACCAACCCTCCTTAAACTGTTCCATGAAATAGAAAGGGAAGGAAAACTGCCAAACACATTTTATGAAGCCACTATTACACTTATCCCAAAACCAGGCAAAGACACCTCCAAAAAGGAGAACTATAGGCCAATCTCCTTAATGAACATTGATGCAAAAATCCTCAACAAAATAATGGCAAATCGAATTCAGCAACACATCAAAAAGATTATTCACCACGACCAGGTAGGCTTCATCCCAGGGATGCAGGGGTGGTTCAACATACGAAAATCAATAAACGTAATAAACCACATTAACAGAAGCAAAGACAAAAACCACTTGATCATCTCAATAGATGCAGAAAAAGCCTTTGATAAGATCCAACATCATTTCATGATAAAAGCTCTAAGAAAACTAGGAATAGAAGGAAAGTTCCTCAACATTATAAAAGCTATATATGACAAACCTACAGCCAGCATTATACTTAACGGAGAAAAATTAAAACCATTCCCTCTAAAATCAGGAACCAGACAAGGATGCCCACTATCTCCACTCCTATTCAACATAGTACTGGAATTCCTAGCCAGAGCAATTAGGCAAGAAGAAGGAATAAAAGGAATACAAATAGGTAAAGAAACTGTCAAAATATCCCTATTTGCAGACGACATGATCCTATACCTTAAAGACCCAAAAAACTCTACTCAGAAGCTTCTAGACATCATCAATAGCTATAGCAAGGTAGCAGGATATAAAATCAACATAGAAAAATCATTAGCATTTCTATACACTAACAATGAGCAAACTGAAAAAGAATGTATGAAAACAATTCCATTTACAATAGCCTCCAAAAAAATCAAATACCTAGGTGTAAACCTAACAAAAGATGTGAAAGACCTCTACAAGGAAAACTATACACTTCTGAAGAAAGAGATTGAGGAAGACTATAGAAAGTGGAGAGATCTCCCATGCTCATGGATTGGTAGAATCAACATAGTAAAAATGTCTATACTCCCAAAAGTAATCTACATGTTTAATGCAATTCCCATCAAAATTCCAATGACATTCATCAAAGAGATTGAAAAATCTACTGTTAAATTTATATGGAAACACAAGAGGCCACGAATAGCCAAGGCAATACTCAGTCAAAAGAACAATGCAGGAGGTATCACAATACCTGACTTCAAACTATATTACAAAGCAATAATAATAAAAACAGCATGATACCGGCACAAAAACAGACATGAAGACCAGTGGAACAGAATAGAGGATCCAGATATGAAGCCACACAACTATAAGCAACTTATCTTTGACAAAGGAGCTAAAAATATACAATGGAGAAATAGCAGCCTCTTCAACAAAAACTGCTGGGAAAACTGGTTAGCAGTCTGCAAAAAACTGAAACTAGATCCATGTATATCACCCTATACCAAGATTAACTCAAAATGGATCAAGGATCTTAATATCAGACCACAAACTCTTAAGTTGATACAAGAAAGAGTAGGAAATACTCTGGAGTTAGTAGGTATAGGGAAGAACTTTCTCAATGAAACCCCAGCAGCACAGCAACTAAGAGATAGCATAGATAAATGGGACCTCATAAAACTAAAAAGCTTCTGTTCATCAAAAGAAATGGTCTCTAAACTGAAGAGAACACCCACAGAGTGGGAGAAAATATTTGCCAATTATACATCAGACAAAGGACTGATAACCAGAATATACAGGGAACTTAAAAAACTAAATTCTCCCAAAACTAATGAACCAATAAAGAAATGGGCATGTGAACTAAACAGAACTTTCTCAAAAGAAGAAATTCAAATGGCCAGAAAACACATGAAAAAATGCTCACCATCTCTAGCAATAAAGGAAATGCAAATTAAAACCACACTAAGATTCCACCTCACCCCTGTTAGAATAGCCATCATCAGCAACACCACCAACAACAGGTGTTGGCGAGGATGCGGGGAAAAAGGAACCCTCTTACACTGTTGGTGGGAATGTAGACTAGTACAACCACTCTGGAAAAAAATTTGGAGGCTACTTAAAAAGCAGGACATCGATCTACCATTTGATCCAGCAATACCACTCTTGGGGATATACCCAAAAGACTGTTACTCCAGAGGCACCTGCACATACATGTTTATTGTGGCACTATTCACAATAGCCAAGTTATGGAAACAGCCAAGATGCCCCACCACTGACGAATGGATTAAGAAAATGTGGTATCTATACACAATGGAATTTTATGCAGCCATGAAGAAGAACGAAATGTTATCATTCGCTGGTAAATGGATGGAATTGGAGAACATCATTCTGAGTGAGGTTAGCCTGGCTCAAAAGACCAAAAATCGTATGTTCTCCCTCATATGTGGACATTAGATCAAGGGCAAACACAACAATGGAATTAGACTTTGAGCACATGATAAAAGCGAGAGCACACAAGGGAGGGGTGAGGATAGGTAAGACACCTAAAAAACTAGCTAGCATTTGTTGCCCTTAATGCAGAGAAACTAAAGCAGATACCTTAAAGCAACTGAGGCCAATAGGAAAAGGGGACCAGGAACTAGAGAAAAGGTTAGATTAAAAAGAATTAACCTAGAAGGTAACACCCATGCACAGGAAATCAATGTGAGTCAATGCCCTGTATAGCTATCCTTATCTCAACCAGCAAAACCTCTTGATCCTTCCTATTATTGCTTATACTCTCTCTACAACAAAATTAGAGATAAGGGCAAAATAGTTTCTGCTGGGTATTGAGGGGGGGAGCGGGAGGGGGTGGAGTGGGTGGTAAGGGAGGGGGTGGGGGCAGGGGGGAGAAATAAACCAAGCCTTGTATGCACATATGAATAATAAAAGAAAAATGAAAAAAAAAAAGTAAAAAAAAGAAAAAAAAAAAAGTGCCCTACTGTTAAAAATAAGTTAGATTAAAAGAATTTACCTAGATAGGTCTACTTGGGAAGCTAAGATCCAGAGGATCACGGATCACAGTTTGAGGCCAGCAAGGGCTGGGAGGAATAAGATAGAGGGTAGAATAGTTAGCAATATTTTATCTCCAAAATAACCAGAGCAAAATGGACTACAGGTGTAGCTCAAGCAGTAGAGCACCTGCTTTGTAAGTGTGAAGCCCTGAGTTCAAATTCTATCCTACCAATAAAAAGATAGATAGATAAAATCTCCTTGCAAAAAAAAAAGAATTAACCTAGAAGGTAAAACCCACGCACAGGAAATCAATGTGAGTCAATGCCCTGTATAGCTATCTTTATCTCAACCAGCAAAACCCCTTGTTCCTTCCTATTATTGCTTATACTCTCTCTACAACAAAATTAGAGATAAGGGCAAAATAGTTTCTGCTGGGTATTGAGGGGGGGAGTGGGAGGGGGTGGAGTGGGTGGTAAGGGAGGGGGTGGGGGCAGGGGGGAGAAATGAACCAAGCCTTGTATGCACATATGAATAATAAAAGAAAAATGAAAAAAAAAAAAAAGAAAATTTCCATAGGAAAGGGCATCTTCCCCTCTGCTAATTAGCTCTTAAAAGAGAAAGATTAACATCTTTTTTCTTGCATAACAAGGCTCAACTCCCCTCCCCCCACCTTTTTTTGATGATACTGGGGTTTAAACTCAAGGCCTCACACTTGCTAGGCAGGTGCTGTAGTGCTTGAGCCATGCCCCTAACCCAAGATCAGCTTTTGACCTCTGTTCCATCTGTAGAAACATCTATAGAAACATCTATTTCTCAATGATGTTTAGGTTAAATTCTGGGAGGTTAATTTCTGGGAGGTCTTCCAGATTAAATTTTCTACCTAGTCTACTAAAAAGACACACCTTTGGAAGTGCAGGTTTATGAGTAAGGATTGTTTAGTGCTGTGGAGGAAGTAGTCAGATCAAGTCTAACTTTATAAATCTAAATGAAACTGTAAAGGGGCGGTGTGGGGCGGGGGGGGGGGGGGGGGGGGAGGGGGGGAGCACATGCCCTGTAATCCCAGCACTCAGGAGGCTAAGGCAGGAGACTAGGCCAGCCTAGTCTATATACAGTAAGACCCTGTCTCAAAGAACCAAAACTAACTAAACAAATATGCAAAAAGCAAGCTGTAAAACATTGTGGAGTTGGGAGTGTCTATTTTACGTATGGCTGTGTGTATGTGCGTGTTGATGTTATATCTACAAGTGTGCTTATGCTTGTTTATTGTTTTCACAGAATAAATTGACATATAACTGAATGCTCAAGTAAATTAAAACCATTAAATTAGCCCAAAATACCTTTTAGTTCCCAACTTAGACAAAATTTTGATAAAGTTAATTTAAATTTGTTGGTAAGATAAAAGTAAAGATGTCTTTCAAATTGTTAACATAGTTTTTGCTTAGGTCCATAGCCAATTAGGATTGTATTTATCTCTGTTAGATGTTTATGATACAATCTTCACTGATTTGTTTCACCTGTAACAATGTTTAGAGTTTTTATATGACAAAAAATAATTTAAAATACTGACTATGTTTGTATAATATCTTGGTTTTCACGGGTAATCTAGAAATATCTGTTAAAAATAAGTTATGTACATATACAGAAATGCTTACATGTTTATATGTAGAGCTAAAACATCTGAGTCATTTTTAAGTAAGTTTAAGTAATGAAGCATCAATGACAATAATTTAAAAGTTTTTTTCTTCTGTGTGTGTGTGTGTGTGTGTGTGTGTGTGTGTGTGTGTGTGTATTTTGAGACTGCGTATGCCTCCCAAGTGCTGGGATTACAGGCATGTAACGCTGTGCCTAACTTTAAAGGGTTTTTAAGATCAAAATTTAATGTACTAGCCAGGCACCAGTGCTCACACCTGTTACTACAGATACTCAGGAGGCAGAGATGAGATTAGTAGGATCACAGTTTAAAGCCAGACCAGGCAAATAGTTCTCAAGACCCTATCTTGAAAAAACCCATCACAAAAAAAAGGGCTGGTGGAGTAGCTCAAGGTGTAGGCCCTGAGCTCAAGACCCCACACCATTTCTTTTACTCTATATCTACAATCTTCCAGCCCTCAAGGGTTGAGAAGTTGATCTACAAGTCTATCTCTTACTTCTACTCTTGGTCAAGAGCTACAAATCAAGGCTCCCAGAGAGTGGCAGCCTCCATATATTGTGAAGGGAGGGGCAGGAAGGGAAAGTGAGGTCACTTCCATACAGGCCTACCAAAGGTCCCAGGCTGGACTAAGCTCCTGCTCTATCAGTGTCGGGGCTCGGTGCCTCAGGGTAAGGTTCCCCTTGGACCTCAAAGGTTCAAAGTGAATGAAGCAGTAAACTGACTGTTTCTCTGATGGTTGAGAACTGTGTCTACAATTCTTTGCCACTTCTCCTATCAAGAGTGGAGTCCAGCGCTGGAGGCATGAATCAGGGGTAGAGCACTTGCCTGATAAGCATGAGAGCCTAAATTCAAACTCCAACTTGGGAGTGGTGGGGAGCAGAATCTAATTCAAATTCTCTTGAATGACATGGCTTTAATGACTGCCTATTATTATTATTTTTTTAAGATACTTGGGATCAAACCCATGGCCTTGCTAATAAAGTGCTATACCACTGAGCTACATCCCCAGCCCCTAACTTCTAAGGAATAAGACACAGCATAAGTGATCTGTCTGACTTCTAAGAAAAAGTTAGAAGGGGTCCTGCAGCTTCAGCCTGGCTCTTTCATGGGACACCTGCCTTTGGAGCTTGAGCTACATATAGGAAATCTGAGGCTGCCATGCAGTGAGGGAACCCAAACTAGCCCAATGAAGTGACCACATGAAGAAGGCCTGAGCCTGCATGGAGAGAGACGCAGCTAGACGGCCTCTGGTTATGCAGACCCCTTGCTGACCCAACTCTGGCTGCTACCTAACTGCACTTGCATGAAAGAACAAGTCAGAGTTACCTAGCCAAACTATTCCCAAACTCCTGATCCACAGAAACCAGGGAGGGAGAATAAATGATTGCTCTTGTTTTGTAAGCATTAGTGATGATGTGTTATGCAGTACTGGATAACTAGAACAATCTTGAGTTACTTCCAGCTCAGGGCTTCCTCACCAGTTCCTCCCCTAAATATACTGTGGAGAATGAAAAGAAGCAAGATATTATCTCTACAATATTAATTCATTAACTCAACAAAATTTTACTGACCACTCAATGTGTACCAGACTTGTGACCAGATGGTATGGATACAAAAACAGTTAAGACCCAATCATGACCCTGAGGAAAGTTCATGGTCCAGGGGGATCAACTCAACACTTCTTAACTCTTCATGAGTTTGGGGGGACGGGATGGGGAACATAAGGGAATCGCTCACCTCACCTCCCCAGTAGTTCTATTAATGATAGGTGATGGGTGGGTAATGTGTAAGTGTTAGCTCATGATCACAGCGTTTGTCAGCCTCTCTTACAGGTGGGAGAACACCAGAGCCCACACAGCTGATGAGAAAGAAAAGAGTTTTGGGACCACTACAGTACACTGTATATAAATTTTTAAAAACCTTAAAAGTCCTTAAAAGGCTTGGCAATTAAGAGCTACAGCAAAAGGATATCTAATATAGAGGGGGGCTCAGGAGTCCATGCATTCACATAAATCACTTCCTTCCTTTATATCTATTGTTCAACAGGCACTGGGAATTCAGCAGTGAACAAAACAGAGTCCACCCTCATGAACATGAGCTAGTGGAGCTGGAGCAACTCATACCAACCAATAAACAAAATGACTATCAGGTGGCAAAAGTCCTATAGACAGCAGAGCAGGATTTTCTACAAAGAGGACAGGGAGCCTCTTTGGTGAGACTATGGTGACAGTGGTGCAGAGGAATGAAGGAAGTAAGTGGAGAGCCAGGCTGGGCATACCTAGTGTCCAGAAAGATGAACAAGGAGGTTACAGGGGTGAGGCGCAGTGAGTGAGACAGAGCGGTAAGAGAGAGGACTGACTGTGGCTGGCACCTTCCAGAGTCTTGAAGAGAAAGGGCAGACTGTATTTTGCTCTGATTTCAATCTTACCCATTCAATGGCATTTCCAACTGCAAATTTAAGGCTTCCCTTCCAGGCCAATTTTCGGAGACCTCTTCCTAATGTACAATGAATCACTCAGAAGCAGTGAAGGGACTCACAGGTACAGAAACTGTGTGCCCAAGGCAGTGCCTAGCAGGGGTCAGGGCCCTTCTGTATTAAGATGAAGGAGAGCCCAACTTCTCCTATTCTTCCTGCCTCCATCAGAAGTGGGGTTCGGAATCCAGAAAACACCATATAGGTAAGTAACAATGAAATAACCGATTCCCCTGGAACCTAGAAGTGCAATGTTTATGAGCCAGGAATCATCACTACTTGTGCCAAGCAAGGACATCAGATAAAACTTTGTCCCAAATTAACACAGTTTATCCCTGATTCTGAGCCTTGATTCAGCCAGCCCTTCCCATCTCAGGTACTGAGTGTGGGACTGCCAGCCAGTAGAAATACCAGATCAACAGGATTAAGCATCTGAATGAATTCATAAACCAACCAACCAATCAGCAAAATAAAATCTTAAGAACCTCTACACTCTCAAGTCAATGATTAAAATAACTACCTGGAAGCTAAGGCTGTAGCTCAGTGTTAAGCACTTGCCTAGCATGCAGGAGTCCCTGGGTTTGATCTCCAGCAACACACACACACACCACCACCACCACCACCAACGATAAAAATAAAATTTTAAAAATTAAATTAAAAATTATTTCACGTTAAGCTTTTAAAATTTAAGAAAAATAAAATGAATGCTAGAACACTACCATTCATGGGGTGTATATACTATGCTCAAAAATGGTGACATGGTGACAGCCGGGTGCCGGTGGCTCACACCTATAATCCTAGTTACTCAGGAGGCAGAGATCAAGAGGATCTCAGTTCAAAGCCAGCCTGGTCGAATAGTTTGTGAGACCCTATCTCAAAAAAAAAAAAAAACCATCACAAAAAAGTGCTGGTGGAATGGCTCAAAGTATAGACCCTGAGCTCAAACCCCAGTATCTGCCCCGCCCCCACAAACATGGTGACAAACGCTTTCCATGTATCACCTTGTTGAAGCTTCACAGGAGCCCTGTAAAATTAGATCCCTCTTCTATGTAGCTAAGATGGACTACAGCCAGCTTTCAAACTAGAGGACTGGCCAGTCAGCTACTAGGTCCACGGTCTCAAAGGTATCTTTGGCTCAGGGAACTGGAGGAGGGGGAGCACTGGAAGAAGGTAAGCTTAAAGGGGCTGAACTGGCAGGAAGAAACTGACTGGTAGAAGGAAGAGAGGATCTCCTTAGTCTTCATATTGGCACCTGTCCATCTACTCAGCTGACTGCTAGTTGGGCTGCAGCATTGAGAATTACAGAATGCTGCTTCATTCTATCAGCCATTCTTTCCACATTACTAAAAGTAGGTATTTTTCAGTAATGACCCTGAAAGTAGCTTTAGAGGCCCTGAACTATTTAATCCTCACAGTGGAAAGCTCAGGGCTCAGAGAAGTAGTGTGGATCACCCGAGATACTCTCACCTATTAATGAACCAGGACTTGAACTTGCATTTCCTCATTCCTGATTCAGTGCACATTCTTTAGGGTGGTGCTTTCTTGTGGAGGTTCTGCCCTGGTGTGAATGACACTGTATGTTTCTCATCTTTACCAGAGCACTGTCCTCTTACCAAACTCCCTGTTCCTGTGGCTTCTCTAAGCTATTGCCACCAGGGTCAAATAAAACTACACTGTAATCACCTAGATGAGTTTCAGAGTGACTTGGTGAGCACCTAGCACACTGCTTGGAGTGCAAGGCCTAGTGTTTCCAAAAAAAAGTGAATGAACTGATGAGTCAGGAGAAATACACAAAGCTAACATGGACCGGTTCAGGAGAGCCACAACTGTATGTCCTTCAGGGCTCAAAAGGATCCTCTGCATGCTGGCCACTGCATTTCAATGAGCAGATAGTGACACGTGTGCCCTTCACAGACAACTGCAGCAAGACAGAAAGAACCCATGCAAGGGATTCAGATGACAGAAAGAAGATCCTGTGCTGAAGCACCCTGGTTCTGCTGCCAGGGGAGAAAGACAGCCCCATGACATTGTCATCATCTTACAGCCAGCCATTCACTGAAGAGCCAACTTGACAGGAGATGTCATCAAGTGGAAATTATGCTGGAAAAAATTTGCCTCCTGTCTATATAAACCCCACAGTGTGGCATATCAGAGCCAAGCTGTAGCTTCTTAGCTAATAAAGCCACTTATAAAATACATCAGAGTCAAACTGCATTTGTCTAATTGTTCCCCAGAGAATGAGGCACTCCAACGCGCAGATGTGCACACCTGGAGACAAAAAGCAGATTAGTGGTTGCTAGGACTGAAGAGGGTGGGGAGGTCAAGACAGTGATGGCTAAAGGATGCAGGATTTCCTTGGGTGCAAATGTTCTAAAATTGATTGTAATGACAGATGCACAAGTCTGAATACACTGAAGACCACTGAATCGTACTCTCTAAAAGGGTGAATTGTGAGATATGTGAGCTCTATCTCAATTAGGCTGTAAAAAAAGCCCTTATCTAAATTATAAATGGAGAGAAATTTTTCTCATGCATTGCACTAGTGCACTAACGCATCATCCACTAACCTTTTCTTAGTGATTTCAGAGTGCTACTGTGTGTTTTTTTCAGCTGTTAATACGGCAATGCTCTCAGTATCACAATAAACAAGACTATGCCCTGTACAAAACAGCCCCATTTTTTCTGATTTTTTCCTAAAAATACCCTTTACTTTCATCCTTAAGTTCATGTGCTTGAGTAGTCCACAACTGAATAACACACTGGCTGAGTGAGCTTTGACAAGTTACTCAAGCACTCTATACCTCAGTTTCTCCACATGTGAAATAACAGTATCAACCTTACTGCGGCATTATCAGGATTAAATGCATAAAATGGTGCCTGGCAGTGGAAGCCAGACTGAATTGTAGCTCTCAACTCCATTCTTGCCACTCTTAGTGTCACTGCCTATAGCAGCCCTTCTCTGGACTCAAACCAGAACCCCCACGTAGCATTCAGAGCACATGGTGTGTTCAGCTCAGTGAGATGAAACAGGACTGGGTGGTGCCATTTCACAATTGGCTTTGGGACATCGTACAGGACAATGTTAGGTAACTTATCTCAGTTTGCCCCTGAACAGAAACACCCAGAGGTCCAAGCCCATCTCCCAAGACCCCAGCACTTGGGAGGCCGGTGTTCAAGTGACTCACAACACTTGGGTTTTCTCTAGACCAAGGGTTCTGAAACTTTGAAGATCACAGGCACATTTGAGAATCTGAAGAAAGCTAAAGACACATTTCCCTGAAAGTATATCTGTGCATATGTACTTACAAAGCTGTGCCCATGATCACAGGGACCCTTAAATCCTTAAGGCCTACACATAAACTCCTGGGTAAAACCCTAGCATTCTCAAGGTCCAGATATTCTGGGCCTCAAAGCTTCCATAGCAGCTGGAAAAGAAGGCTTGTTCTCCTAAACTGGCCCTGGCCAAAAAAAAAAAAAGTACTGGGAGCCAACAGCTGTGTTCTAGTCTCTGCAGAACATTTGCATCCAAAGGATTCCCAGAGGCCACATGTCAGAACAGGACACAGCCTGGTAGCTTGGGAAACTACTGGAGGGCATGGCCCAGGGGCCTTGCTGATAAGCAAAAGAGGAGGTTCCACCCTCAAGGCAGCTTCCCTGGCTCTGCCAGCAGGAAAGAAGAGTGTGAGGGGCTGAGGCAGGGTAGGACATTAAGAAGGAATTCAAAGTTGCTGAAAATTCCCCCAAATCCTGACTACTAGGAGTTGGACAGCAAAATAACAGCTGAGATTCTGCCCCAATTGTAAGAAGAAACTGAAAGGAGGTGGGAAGGGAAGAAATGTAGATCAGAGGCTGTTGGAATCATGGCTCCACCAATTACTAACCATGGTGCTGAGCAAATCACCTCCATTTCTTCATTTATAAGACAGAGAAATGAACAATCCCCACATCTTAGGGTTGTGAGAGTAAAGAAAATACGTGCATAATTTTTGTAAAGTCCTTTTCTTTTGGGTGCCAGGAGATGGAAGGAATGGTGGAATTAGAGTGAGACCTGAAAGTTCACTCTAGCCTCACAAGAGATGGGTTGAAATCCTGGTTCTACAGCTTAGCTAAGGCAAGATAACTAACAGCTCTGAAACTCAAGTTCTTCATCTGTGAAATGGCAAAAATAATACTTTTTGTGCAAGGTTGCCTTGGGATTAGAAATAATAAGTGAAGAATGCCTTGGTTCAGACAACACGATGCTCAATAAAAGGTGGTAGTAAGTATTATCAGAAAAGATAAGCTAAATTCAAGATGGAACTTTGGTGTTATTGGAAAAATAAAGGCTGTGGAATTAAAAAAAAAATCTGGTGTGAAGTTTTTGTAGTGCAACTTTACAGCTTTGGTCAAATGCTGTGATTTCTAAGAGTGTCGGGTTCTTACTCAATAAAACACAAGAACAGGAGTTGCCTACTGAGACACTGGATGTAAAAGGGTGGCCTGTGCTTGATATGAGAGCGCTGACCTATGTGCTAAAAGAACAGACCATATTCTTTGTGAAGACAGGGCTCTTAGGGGTTGAATGGCAGCTTCCAGTGAACTGGGCAGATTTCTAAATTTTTCTCAGCTTTGTTGAGGTTCAATTCAAAAGTAAAAATTATACACATTCAAGGTGTACAATGTGATGTTTTGAAGTATGTACACACTGTGAAATGACTGTCATGATCAAGCTCATTAACATATCCGTCAATTTATACAGTCTTTTCTTTTGTTTCCAATACTTATGATCTACTTTCTTAGCAAATTTTAAGTATACAATACACTATTATTCACTATAATTACCGTACTGTATATCAGGTCCCCAAAATTGATTGATCTGATACCTTCTCATTCTCCCAGCCCCCAGCCCCTGGCAACTACCCTTCTACTTTCGGTTTCTGCCGGCTTGACTGCTTTAGAGTCTTCCACATGTAAGTGAAATCACACAGCAGTTCTTTTCCTGTGTCTGACTTATCTACTTAGGATAATGGACTCCATGTTCATCCATGTGTTCAAATGGCAGGATTTCCTTCAGTGTAAGGCTGAATAATATTCTGTTGTAGATATATTACAACATGCTCTTTATACATTCATCTGTCCATGTACACTTGTTTTCATGTATTGGCTATCATGAATAATACTGCAATAAACACAGGCATGCAAATACCTCAAGACAAGATTTAATTTTCTTTAGACAAATACCCAGCATTAGGATTCTGCATCATATAGTAGTTCTATTTTTTTTTTTCCTTTTGGGACTGGGGTTTGAACTCAGGGCCTTGCACTTGATAGGTAGGTGCCCTACCACTTGTGCCATACCTCCAGCCTGTGTAGTTCTATTTTTAATTTTTTATTTTTGAGACAGGGTCTTACAATATAGCCCAGACTGGCCTTGAACTTGTGAGCCTCCTGCTTTAGCCTCCTAAGTGCTGGGATTATACACTACCACACCCAGCTATTTTTAGTTTTTCTTTTTGACAGCACTGGAGCTTGAACTCAGGGCCTCATGCTTGCTAAGCAGCACTCTACTGCTTGAGCCACTCCACCATCCCTAATTTTAATTTTCTGAGGAACCTCAACACTGTTTTCCACAATGGCTGTCTTAATTTGTATTCCCACGAATGATGTACAAGGATTTCCCCCTTTCTCCATTTCCCCTTCAATACTTATCTTTTGATCTTTGGGGGGCTTGTTTTTGGCAGAACTGGAGTTTGAACTCAGGGCTTGGCACTTGTTAGGCAGGTGCTCTACCATGTGAGCTACATCCCCAGTCCTTTTTGCTTTCATTACTTTCCCAGTGGGATCTCACATTTATGCCCTGGATGTGACCCCTCGTGTACTCCTTCCCTCATAGCACTAACCACCAGCTTTTTATTGGTTGAGATGGGATCTTGGGAACTTTTTGCCTGGGTTGGCCTTGAACTGTGATCCTCCTGATCTCCACCTCCTGAGGCACTAGGATTTGAAATCAGGGCCTCACACTTACTAGGCAGGCTCTCTTACTGCTTGAATCACTCTACCAGCCCTTTTTTCCAGATGATGGGTTTTTTCCAGATAGGGTCTCGAAAACTATTTGCCCCAGCTGACTTTGAACTGTGATCCCTCTGAATCTCTGCCTCCTGAGTACTTGAATTACAGGTGTGAGCCACCAGAGTCTGGCTTCTTTTGACTTTTTGATAACAGTGATTCTAATGTATCTCATTACAGTTTTAATTTGCATATCCCCAATGATTAGTAAGTTATGTTGAAAATGGTCTCATACACCTTTGGCTATTTGTACATCCTCCTTAGGTAACTACTTAAGTCCTTTGCTGGTTTTTAATTGTCACTTGGGTGGGATTTTTTGCTACTGAGTTACATGAGTTCCTTATATATTTTGGATCTAGCTACTATTGGACATAAGATTGCAAATGTTTTCTCTCATTCTGTTGCTTACTTTTCGTTTTGTTGATTATTTCCTTTGCTGTCATTGTTTGTTTTGTCACCTGTACTTCTGGTGTCATACCAAAACAAATCATTGCCAAAAAGCCCAATGCCATGCAGCCTTTCCTCTATGCTTTCCTGGAGTTATTCTCTGGTTCTAGATCTTACATTTGAATTTTTAATTCATTCTCTAGCTGATTTCTGTGAGATAAGGATCCAATTCATTTTTTGGATATGGCTCTCCAGTTTTCCTATTTATTGAAGAGACTGGCCTTGCTACTGTGTATTCTTGATACCTGTGTCATGCATGAGTTTATTTGAGGACTTCTATTTTTTTCCATTAGTCTATGTGTCTATTTTTATGCTAATACCATACTTTTTTGTTATCTCTCTTGAGACAGGGTCTCATTCTGTAGCCCAGACTTGGCCTGGAATGCTATTGTAGCCCTGCTGCCCTTGAACTCACAATCCTCCTGCCTCAGCCTCCCAAGTGCTAGGATTACAGGATGCACCACCATGCCCAGCTACACTGTACTATTTTGATTACCAGCCTTGTAATATAATTTAAATTCAGGTAGTGTGATGCTTCCACAGCCTTGTTCTTCTTGCTCAAAATTACCTTTGTTACTCAGGGGTTTTATGAGTCCATGTAAATTTTAGGATTTTTTCCTATTTCTGTGAGAAATGCCATTGGAATTCTGATAGTACTGTGTTAAGTCTAAAGACTGCTTTGGGTAGAACGGACATTTTGACCATATTGATTCTATAGGCAGACTCTTTAAATGACTGGGCATGAACATAGCCTTAGCCCTTTCCAGACCTGGGCTCAGCTCTCGTTCAGTCAAGCAGGATTCTCACCTTCCATTCTCTCTACTTCTTCTTGGCACCTCCCAAAGGAGCTGTGGTCATGGCCATGCTCCTTGAGCTGAGGGGCCCCTTTGGAAGGCATGTCAGGTTAGAACAAGGGCTGCTTTTTCATAGGAATAACAACGGCTTCCCCTGAATGCATGGCCTGCCCTCTGCTCAGGTGAGAAGGAAATACCCAGGGAGATAAGCAGGCACAGGCTGAAAAGGTAGCCATCTATTCAATGAACTTGGAGAAAAGAAGAGACTGAGGGGAAATGCTAAAGGGACCTGCTGGCCCCAAGACTCAGTTCCAGATTATGTTTTAATCATATCAGGACCCTACAAGTTTTCAAGGTTAAGCTGATCCTCAGTTTTTCTATGGTCCTCACACTGTCTGCAAGGTCTGCAGGACAAACAGCAGAATGACAAGCTCTATACACAGTGGTCAGAGATGGGCTCCAGACTCTGGCTCTTCTACTTCTCCCTAACTGTGCTATCATTCATGGACAAGTAGTTTCACCTTTTTGAGCCTCATTCTATAGCCCAAACTATAAAATATATTCCCATCTATAAAATGGGGATAAAATATAGGTACTTTTTAAGACTAAACTAAATGAGGTTAAGAAGTATGTAAGTACATACCACAATGCTTGGGACATGGTTTAAACAAAACAAACAATAGTTCTAGCAGCCCTTCTGGCACATACCATTTTCAGTCAACATTTGCTCCCTCCTCCCTAAAGGACAGCCCTTGGGGCCTGTAGGGAGATAGTCTGCAAGACTAATCTGAGGCCAAGGCTTCTTCATCGCTCTCATCACAGGGGACAAATAGCAGCTAGAGGCACCCTAGTCTCCTCTTGAGGATTTCAACAAATCATTTTGTGTCAAACGAGGCAGAGAAATCCCTCTGAAAGCCCCAGTTGAACATGTAAAATATTCATAGTGAAATGAGGAGGAAAGTAACACTCACTACCCTCCTTTGATGGATGAGGCAGCTGATGCTCACAAGTGAGAAGTGACCTGTCCAAGGCCACTGTAGTCTTTGCTTTACACTGGATGCCTCTACCCACCCACCAACCACCACCTCCTTGTTCCTCTCCAAGGAGACTATTTGCTCCCAGGTTCTAACCTCGACCCTCTTGAAGGTCCAGGGGCAGGAGGCGCATAGACACTGAGAGCAAATGGGAGAGTAAGAAACTCTGTTCAGGGGGTCTCCTTCCCAAACCCAACTCACACCTCCCTCCTGCAAAACCGTGAAATGACTTTTCACTCAGGGTTGTTGGGCTAGAGTCTGCCACCCTGCCCTCATTCATGACCACCTGCGGACTAACTCTAGCCACAGCCCCTCTGCCCATGAATGTCCCAGCAGCTCTGAGGAGGCTCTCTCTCATGCTGCTCCCCAAGCCACAGCTTCTGCTTCGGCCTACTCCTTCCCAGGCCTCAGTTCCCTGCATGTCTAGTGCAGGTAACTGTTAACTGTCTACTGATCATAGCTATAAGATTTCTGAGGGCAAAGATTGTGTCTGCCTTTTGCTCTGGCATCTAGTGCCCAGTTTATAGGGGAGGCTCCATTACACGCTTGCTGAGTAAATGTAAAGATGAAAAGCACGTCTCCCATTGAGGCAGGGGTCCAGACAGCTGCACCAGGCAGAACTGCACGGTCCCCCACATGATGATGAAGACAGAAAATAACAAGTCCTTCTTCCTCCTCACAGAGTCCCTAATTTAGGGACAAAAGCACAATGGATCCAACAAACTCTTCAGAAAGAAAAATCTCATCCCAGGCTCTTCAGCATCCTCCTGACAATTCTAGCTATGGAAAAGACCCTGGGTGTAGGTCAACCAGGCTGTGAGGCCTTTAATTCTCATACCCTTCACAGTCACATCTATAGATGTCTGGGTGGGCAAGCAGACCTCTGTGGACCCTGTGTTCCCAACTTAATGCACAGAGACTCACCAAATTTGCAAATATGCAGTAGTGCTTAGGTGATAAGCGAATTACTGTGCTCCTTGGATTTAAAATTACTAAATGCCAGAAGCATTCAGATATCATAAAACCAAGAACACTGACCCAAGGTGGCCATACTTCCAGGCAGGCCATTGATGCTCTATGAACTAGTTTGTTTTCAGGTGGAAGGGACTTGCATCATCCCTTGTTGCCAGTCTAGTGGGCCGTGCTCACTTCTCTGGGTTGAGTCTTGCTTGATTTGGCTCCTCTAACATAGCATTGATATGAAAACGCCCATAATATGTCCAGGTTTTCATGAAAACAGCTTTACAACAAGTGACTTGGTAGAAAGAAAAGTGGGCACCATGCCTAAAGTTGCTAACATCTCCTGTGTATGACTCTATCTGCTTAAGTATATGGCTAAGAAATCCATGAAGCCATTATCTTTCTGATAATATGAAGAAACTGCCTGTAAATGGAATCGTGACTATGAAATTACAGTACAATCTTACATAACTCCTGAAAAGAGCCATCCAGCCTTTTCTTCATGGAACCAAAATTCCTCTCTAACTTCATTTGGAACATACTTCTTTTCTTCCTTTAAACAGAAAAAAAGGCATTTAGGCAAACTTGTGATGCTGTGACACAAGGGTTTGACTACCTACCTGCTTTAATTTCTTTTTCCTCCTTGCATCTCTTCAGATTTTCTACTCTTGATTAATCAGTGTGGAGATTCTAAGGAACCAAAAGATAAACAGATTAGAGCCAGACATACTCTGAGCTGTGAACTGAAACAATCTTTTGGGAGGATAAGTTAGTATCTACTCATCTATTAAAAGTGCACATCCTCTGAGTCAGTCAAGTGCTCAGGAGTTTATACCATAGGTATATTCATAGGAATAAAAGAATATTCAGTGAAAAATACTGTGTATTAGCAAAAACTGCGGGGAAAGTCTGTTAGTAAGGAAAGAGTTAAATTATGGTGGATCAGTACAATGAGAAACTACACAGCTATTTCAAATAATGAAGGAGATTATGATGACCAGGAAAAATACACATGCTTGATTGTTTTAAAAAATATATTGTGAAATTACATCTATTATTGCTTTGTAGGCTTTTTGTTTTGTTTTGTTTGAGACAGGGTCTTGATATGTAGCCCAGGTTGCCCTAGAACTCACTGTGTAGCCCAGAATGGCCTCAAACTGGCTATCCTCTTGCCTCGGTCTCCTGAGTACTAGGGTTATAGGCAAGTATCAACATCCCCAGCTTATATTACTGCTTTCTTTTCTTTCTCTTTTTTTTTCTGTTGTTGCAGCACTGGGATCTGAACTCAGAGCCTACACCTTGAGCCACTCCACCAGCCCCTTTTTGTGGTAGATCTTTTTCAAGATAGGATCTCTCGAACTATTTCCCGGGGCTGGCTTTGAATTTCAATCCTTCTGATCTCTGCCTCCTGAGTAGCTAGGATTACAGGTGTGAGCCACCGGTACCTGGCATAGTACTGCTTTCTAATAAAAAATATGAACATGATTGTGTATGCTTAGAAAAAAGTCATGCACATTTTTTCCAATACTGATTTTTATGTACATTTTAAAGCATACATACTTTATACTTCAAAAACTTCCAAGTATACATAGAAAAAGGAAACAGCAAACTATAAGATTGGTTCTTGGGCTAGGTGTGGTGGTTCGCACCTGTAATACCAGCTACTAGGGAGGCAGAGATAAGAGGATCACAGTTTGAAGCTAACCCAGGCAAAAAGTTAGTAAGACACCATCTGAAAAAAACCTGTCACTTAGGTGGATGCTAGTGGCTCACACCTCTAATCCTAGCTACTTGGGAGGCTGACATAAAGAGGATCATGGTTCAAGGCTAGCCTGGGCAAATAGTTTATGAGACCCCCATCTTCAAAATAACCAGAGCAAAAAAGTGGACTGGAGGTGTGGTTCAGGTGGTAAAACACCTGCTTGCAAGTGGTAAAACACCTGTTTGCAAGTGTGAAGCCCTATGTTCAAACCCCAGTTCCACCAAGAAAACCCACAAAAACAAAACAAAACAAAAACTGTCACTTTATTTTTTGGTTAACTATAATAGGACTTCTAATCTGTTATTTTGAAAATTAAGAACAAAACTAAAAATAAATAAATAAATAAGTGAAGAAGCTGGGGATGGGGGAAGCACACTGTTATCTCCCAAGCATTTATGACTTTAATTTTAAAAGGAGAAAAATCTGAACAAAGAAAAAGAAAGCCAGGCACCAGTGGCTCATGCCTGTAATCCTAGCTACTCAGGAGGCAGGTTTCAGGAGGATTGAGGTACAGAGCCAGCTCAGGCAAGTAGTTCATGAGACCCTATCTCAAAAAAACCCAACACAAAAAAGGGTTGGTAGAGTGGCTCAAGTGGTAGAGCTCCTGCCTTATAAGCAGAACTCAGGTTTAAAGCCCTGAATTTAAACCTCAGTACCACCAAAAAGAAAACAAAGAAAAAAAATTTCCTCCTTTAAAATTAAAAAAAAAAAAAAAAAAAGGCCTAGAACTTAATACTCCTTTTTTCCTCCAAAGCTAACTGAATCCACTCCTAGGCATGGCTGTCTGCTGGGAAAAAGTCACAAATCCCAGCATTCCAGCATCACTGCTCACAGCTTCCTTCTCCGAGCAGATGCTCTGGCTTCTGTATTGCATGGGGCCAGCAATCCAGGTAAGAGAAACAGGGATGTTTTTCAAATCATTTGGACAGAAGAAGAAAGGAGAAGAGATGACAAAAATCAGAGAAAAAGAAGTGAAGAGTGTTCACAACAAGCTCTCGAAGGAGAGCTGCCTATGCCCAATCTGCCATTTCCAAGTTACATGAAAGGTCCTCTGCCCTCCCTGGAGGAATGCTCTCAATTTTCATTTCACTGATAACAAACCTTTCATTAAAATCATGGTGATATTTGCCATTTCTACAACCTTCCTATTTTACAAAGCATCCTCCTCACTTTGCTCCACTCTTGACTTGCAATCCAATCATTCCCCCGTAACAGCAAGCACCACAAGCCAGTGTCCTGAGATTCTGCTGCATTCTCTTAACCTTCCCCCAGCCCCAAACTTCACCGGTAATGCTCCCCTCCTACTAGGTGCTTTGACCTCACTGGCCTCTTTCTGTTTTGTCAACACTCCATATGCTTTCCTGACCTGAGCCCTCCACACGTGTCCGCCTCCCTGCCTGGGTTATTCTTCCTTGTTCCACACTCCTTTCTCCTTGTCCCTGTGGGTTCCTGGCATTACTGCCTCCTCATCTCAGTTTAAGCCCCCCTCTTCAAGAAAGTCCCTCGTCCATACTCGCTAACAGGGTGAATTCTAACACCACTGTTGGTCCTGGTGAATTTCTATGGGGAAGGGCCATGCCTGCTTTATTTCACACTGTCCTCTTATCACCTTGCCCTGCGCCTAGCACATATTAGGTATTCCATGAACACTGGCTGAATATGAAAAATTTATCAATGTGAACTGAAGACTTGGCTCCAATGCTGCTGCTCGTCCATTTCTCAGGTGTTCCACAGCTTTGTGCCTCTCCTGGGTACATCGGAACCTTTCTTCTTCTCCTATCAGACTGTAAGTACTGTAAGAGTCTCATTCACCTTCACGTTTCTCACAGCACCATGCATGAGGCCTACCACACCAAGGTTCTTAATGGCAGATGACCTCATGAGTTGTACAGGAAAGGACGAATGGAGGCCACAGCCCCCCCGACATTCACAGATGATTCTGGAGCCCAGAACAAGAACACTTCTGGAATAGGCAAACACACATGAGGCTCTGCCCAAGGAGAAAATGCAGCAGTAGGTGTGGGGGAGGGGGGAGGGAGGCGAGCCCTTATTTGAAAGCCAGAGAAGCGAAATCACTGCGTGATTTATTTTAAGGGTTTTTCTGTACTGTCTAGCTTTCCTTTCTTTGACATGTTCTAACTTTGTAATCAGGAAGAAATTTAAAAAAATCAGCTACAATAAGTGTTATAAAAACCAACAGAAAATCCAGGGGTGATTTTAAGACTATGAAATCACCTATCCCCATGTTTCCTTACTAGAGTTTGGGGTTCCCAATTCAGGGCCCTCCCTGGCGTGTCCCTGCATTTTGTGAGGAAGAGTTCCTTCCGTTCCCTTAAGCATGGGAAGTAAGTGTAGGAGTAAGTGTTGCTCCCAAGGCAAATGCTGGCAAAGTTCTAAGCCCCAGGAACTGGAGGGAGAGTGGAGTACTGAGCAGCTTGTGATCAGGACCTCTGCTGCAACAGATCCACTGCCTGTCACTTTGTAGCCTCCTTGGACATTTCTTTTGTACTATTTTTCACATGCCATAGTAATGCTTCACTCCCCACCTGTCTTCCCTGATTCACAAAGGACTTCACAAGACCAGAGGCTACGTCTGTTATCACCCCATTCCTCTAGCCCAGTGCTTAGTACGAAGAGGCACTCAACACACATTGAGTGGTAAAGACCACACCAGTACCAAACATAACTGACCCAGGGCCCTAGGACAAAAGAATGCATTAGCCACCAGACACTTCATTTCTTTTGCACTCTGAAGGTCCACTATCCTGTCCTGAAGAACCAAGTGGAAACAAGTAATTTCTTGGAAGATTAACAAGGTTTCTTTTACAGTTGAGAAACACCAGCTTCCTACCATAAGAGCAGTGTGTCCTAATTCCAATCAATGGGAATCACAGCTGACTTCCAAAGAAAACAAGCCTTGAAGGTTCTCATGAGGCACTGCCTGAAGGATTTCCAGGAGGTGGTAAGCTCAGCCTTGAAGCATGAGTAATAACCTGTTTCCAAGAACTTTAGATTTTCCAACTCCATCCACTTAGGAATGATGTCTGGCCCCTCATGAGCTCAGTTGAATTAACTGGGTGTCTCCTCACAGACAGCACCTGTTACCAACCTCTTTCTGGGTGGCTGGATTAGGGCCCTCTGGTCCCAGGAGAATAGCATCCACTTCTGCTTTCAGCCTTTGCACTGGCTGGCTGATGTCAAGTTCAGCATCGGTTGACTGAGTGACAGGAAGCAGCCCTGAGGCTTAGTCTAAAGAGCAAACATGGCAGCTCCAGGATCCCTCACAGAGGGTTTCAAAATCAATATGTTCAGGGATGACACAGGCTCCTTGCACAAATGCCATCCCATGACTGTGGGCACACAGCCTGCATATAATGCCAATGTCCTCTTTCTGGGTATTGTCAAGCAGTTATCCTCAGCATGTATTTCTGCAGCAATTTATAAGTGCTAATTTAAGAGGCTTATCCCATTTCATCTGCCTGATATGCTTTGGAGTAGGAATGACTGTGACCCCCAACTTTACCAAAAGAGAAGGTGATCTGTCTTTGACCTGCAGCTACTAGGAGGTGAAGGCAGAACTCTTACCTGCTCTCTCCCCTAAACTTCTCACTGAGCCCAAGACTGAATACATTGACAGACACAGTGGACACCAGCCAGACCTGAGCTCACAAAGGCCCACAGGGTCAGGGGCAGACAGCAGACCAGCACAACAGACTGGGTGGGGAAATATCACAAAGGGTAATAAAATGGAGAACACATCCACCTGAGGCATTCAGATTAAGACCCAAACACTCTCCTCTGACTCTAATTAAGTTCTCCTACTATAAGAGATAGAGAAACTGAGATCCAGGGATGGGATGTGGACAAAGCAGTGCAGTGTGACGGTGGATCAGTCAGTTCTCACTGGGCACTCCACCTCTATCACCTGCTGGCTGTGAGACTTGGGCAAGTCACTTTACCTCTTTGTGCCTCTTCTGATACAATGGAAATAATCTCTCACATCATGCTGTGAAGATTAAAAGGAGCCAGCATATGCAAGATGCCCAGCCCTGTGCGTGACACATACTTTAGGAAGACATAAAAGCCTAGTAAGAGCTCAGGACACAGTAGTCTCTTCCATAACCTACCTCCACTGTCAAGATTTCCTGAGCTCACTGTCAAGGTGGCCTGTGTCAGGAAAAGCACACAGTAACACCACTGACTTTGACAACACAAACAAGAAACTAAAGCCACCCTCATCTGGTACACGAAGGCCTGGATGGAAGGTATAAGGCATGCTTCCCCTGCCTTTGCACTTCCTGCCTCAAGAGGGGGACCAGGCACTGTCTTTCCAGAGCATCAGCTCCTCACTACCACCTCAGGAGGAGGGATGACTTTCCTCCCTTATCCAGAGTCTCAAGACCCTGGGGGCTTCCTACTGCCTAGATCCATGGCTGTTTGCATGGTAGCAACAGTCTATCTTTAATGCTATAGCTACTGGGGAAGGCTACAGCTTTAAGATATGCCATGGGGTGTGAGAAACCTTCTGCTAACCATGACCTTAATTCAGTTTCTAAAAGCTCATCCTCCTGAGAATTAGGGTCTCTGGTATCTGCTTTTGTTTGCACCTTGGCTGTGGGCATCCTTTCCCTGCAGCAGTAGTGGCCTTATCTAGGTGAAAAGAAGGGGCAGGAAGGCAAATAAAGGGAAGCAACTAGAATGTAGGTTCTAAGTTAAAATTGAATTGTGACTCTTTTGTACCTACATGCTAGGCTTTCTGCTAGGTGCTGGATCACAGTGATGGGCTAGACAGACACAGAGAGTGCTGTGGTCTAACAGACGCACGGAGAGCTGAAGGTATGCCACTAATCATGTAAACGGGGCCCAGTTACCCTGAGAAGGAGCTCAGAACGATATGGACACATAGTAGACATTTATCTCAGTCAGAAGAACTGGGGAATTAGTATTAGCCATCTCGTATGACGTAAAGGGTGGACCATAACATAAGGGCCTTCCGCTTAAGAGGTGCTCAATAATGTTAATTCATTCTTCCCTCTCTCCCTGTGTGCATGCGGTGTATACATACCCCCTTCTGACTTTTATCCCTCTGTCTTTAGGAACATGAAACTTGAAGAAAACTACAAAAAAAAGAAACCTCAGAAGTAACTTAATACTGCCTGTTTCATGTCCTCTTTTAATCATGTAGTTTTTATCCATGCTGGGACAGTGGTAATCTAGGGTACTTTGCTCTTAAATCCATAAAGGGTCTTCCCCAATCAGGAAAGAAATATGGATAGTTCATTCCAAGCTGAATTTGAACATATCAAGATCATCTGGGTTTGTTCCCTCATTTAGGTACAGATGAGGAAATTGAGGACTTGAAGTCCAGAGATCCAAAGAGTAAGAAACACTTGCCCAAGTCATACAATTTCCTTGGGTGGTCCTTCTAATATATGGTAGCATTTTTTTTTTTTTGTGCTGGTGCCGGAGATGAACCTAGGACTTCATACATGCCAGGGAAGCTCTACCACTGAGCTATACCTCCAGCCCTGCTTTTTTGGTTTTCAAAGCCAAACTACTTCCCCCTTTAACTTTTCAAATATTTGTAATCTGCTAACAGGGGAGATGGGCCACAGCATCCTATAAGCCATCTCAAGCCACCTGAGAAGCCTTAACTCAGAGACCCACCAGGAAGGGACCTGGGGTCAACAAGTCCCCCTCCCTTCCTCTCTATAAAGAATGGCTTGCTTAGTTTCAAATCCTGAAAACAGACACCAACAAATAGAAAGCCTAAAGGCTTATATGGTCTGTTTATTTTCTAGGCATAAACAGCAAATTTTAAAAAGGAAGCAATAAGAAGATCAGAAAGTCAAAGATTTCCACTCCTTTCTATCTTGGTGTTCTCTATCCAGCTGCCGCAGGATGTGATGAAATCTAACCAAATCTGTATTTGAAATTTAACATATCAATTTTATATCAATGAGGGGACAGGTACAGGTATTCTTCACTTTGAGACATTTCTTTCCAGAAAGTGTAAAAAAAATTTATACAAGCTTTGTAGTCAGAAAAAAATTAAGGTTATATAAACCTTTCTAAGGGAGGATTTCTTTCTTTCCTATATTTGGGGCAAGGATATCTCCTTTTAGGGCTCTTTGGGTGAAAAAGTAAACTAGCATTTGAATGGAGTCTATCTGTGAGACATGAAGCTCGACTCTAGCCCTGGGAAGTTTCAGAGAAAGCTATAATTTTCAGAGCAAGCTTCCATACATTATAATATAAAAATAGACCCTTTGTGACCAGCAAGCTGGAAAGCAAGCCCTCCAGAGAGCTCTGCTTCTCCCTAGAGGTGGGGGTGGAGGAGGGAGTACAGTTCTACTTACAGGAGCCAAGTTTCCTCCGATTCTAGAGGTCCTTGGTTAGAAGTGAAGGTAGAATTAAGAAGCCAGGATTCAAGATGAGCAGTCCAGACCCGAGGTGCAGACAAGAATCTCTCTTGCCCTTTCTCTTTCCTAGTCCCTTAAATGAAAAGTACTTCAAGGTTTTAGTGGGTGTTTCCCATGTCTCTGGCCAAGTAAGTCCCCATTTGTTGTAATCCAATGCTCAGCCTGATGATGTCAACCATGCAACTCACTTGCTCAGTTTCCACCTCTCTGTCCATGAGAGAGATCCATTTCCTTTGGACAAAGAGCCAGGGGGCTGTAACTGCATCCCAGGCCCGTCACATTTGCCTAACATCCTTCCTTCAATTTTCAGCCCAGCAGCCTTAGTGACAAAGGGCTTCCTATCCACTCATGCAGCCAGGGCTCCGGGTGTAAATCTCTCTGCTTCTTAGTTACTGCCGACTGTGGCTATCTGCTTTGCTTTGCTGCACTTTCATTCGTTTCTTTGGTGTGTCTTATGCTAGTTAGGAAGGAGATTTTCACCCCATGCCACAATTCTCCAAGTCATTTAATTTCTCCAGTTTCCTGGCACATGCTGGGCACAGTGCATGCATTTGTCCTTCACATAGGGTGATGACAAGCCCACAGGACAGGCTGGGAAACAGCAGCTGGTCTGTTGCTCCAGTCTTGGCCCTGCCCCCAACTGGATGAATGGCCCCAAACAAATCGTCTCTCAGTCTGGACCATAGTTTCCTCATCAGTAAAATGATGACCTGGGTATCTTCTCCTTCTGAAATTCTATGACTGAAAACCAGTGTCTTTAGAGCTTATCAACAAATGCATCCCAAGGGATTTTATTTCAGGATCACCAGCCTTCCCATGTGCCTGAGCAGGGGAAGAACCCTGGCCTAAGAGGCAGGCTCCACCAGCTCTTTTAAGCCCCTTTATGGTGGAACTGAAACATTTCTCTGGGAGAAAACCAGAAAGAATTCATTGAACAGTCCCACGGGACAAGAAAAGAAGGCAGTATAAACTACTAGATACGATAAACAAGAGAACTGAATCGTCCTTGGGGACCAACAAGGAGCAGCAGTGGTTCAGAGAGATAACTGTACTGCCTGGCATCTGTAGAGTGCTCCCCGGTGAGGCACATAAGGCCTCTCCACCACTGTGTGTGATGGGAAGTCATGAGACATGCACACTGGTCATGAGTATCACTCCACAGCCAGAGATGGGGAGCTGGGTTTTATGTGAATTCTCTCTCTGGACTTCAGTTTTTTTAACTGTGAAATGGGATTCTAGTGTCTTCACTTTAGGACTGTTAGAAGTAAATAACACACGTAAGGTAAGGAAACTAAAAGTATTCAGTACATACTAAGTAATATTAGGTAAGTGTTAGCGCTCATTGTACATAATCTTGAGACAGAAGAGTCCTTGGAAACCTCCATTATGACCTCCCTGTGACCTTAAAGGGTGGAAGGAATAAGGACAGTGTGAGGATCAGGATCAACCAATCAGAACATTATAGGCACAGCCAACCAAAATGCTGCTTTCTGCACACTTAAACAGCATAGACACCCTGGAGAAAATGGATAAAAGCCTCAGGCTGCATCACTTCTTGGGCACCCTCTCTTGCCCCCTCCCTAACTCTGGGGGCTCAGTTCTCCCACTTCACACTTTTCTATCTCAATAAACTCTTCAGCTTTACTCAACTCTCATTGCCTATGAAGTTCATTCCTCATAAACAAGAACCGAACTCTCGCTTCAATCGCACTGATTCTCGAAACACCCCTATAAGAACGAGGTACCCAAGGCTGCATTACTAATCTCTCTCTTCTGGACAGGAAAAATGAAAGAGAGAAGTGACATGCCCAAAGTCACACAGCTCAAAATGAAAGGGCTAGAATTAGAAACAAAGACTGAACTCCTAAGTATGTCAGCACACATGCCATCGCTGTCTCTTTTCTTTTCTTTTTTAAAAAATATTTTATTTATTTATTCCATTGCTATTTCTTAAAATGGTTACTCCACCAGCCTGATAAAGGAAACATTTCAGACCACCAGGTCAGAGGGGCACTCATCAGCTTTGCTACCAACACACTGGATGGCCTGAATCAAGGCTGGCTTCAACTACCTCTCCCCAAGGTGGCAGATCTGATCTGTGTTAATGCTATTCCATGGGACTGCCAAGTTAGGACTGGACTCCATTGGGAAGGCAGCTCTTTATAAGTGGGGGAAGGCTGCGGCAGTCTGCAACTGAACAAGAATTTCAGTTGGTTCTCAGAAAGCTTTGATGGTTATCAGGAAAGGCCCAAGCAAACAAACTCTATTAGGAGCATGTTTGCCAATAGGCTTTTGAACAATATCGGTGGACCGTGGTGGAATGAAAACTACCATCCGGAAAACCTTTGGATGGCAACAGTTAAGAGCAGGGAGAGACTGGGGGTCCTTCTGGTTCTTGGTCTTCCTCTAGCTATGGATGACTCTGGGCAATTGTTTAACTTCTTGGTCTTGGTTGCAGAATGTAAGATAGGAATAATAATAGCATTTATTATGAGTTCAAAAACACTTGCAAAAATAAGCAATACTGTCTTAATAGTAAAGTCATTATCTTCTGATTCTGAGTTGTTTTACCAGCCTCTGACCTGAGGATGATGTGACTGGTAATGAAGTCAAGAATGTCAGAAAGTCAGAAGAAAGCCCTTGTTCTTCTTCAGAATGTCAGGCTGAGTAATGAACAAGAGTCTACTGAAAGCTGCTGTGCACATTCTCAGTGGAATACAGCCGAGGGGGACTGGAGGCTGGTGCCATTGTTCAACTGTGCCTTTATTCCAGCAGTTCAAGTGGCCTGGGCGTCAGGAAATGAAGCTGGACTCTTGAGAAGGATCAGTTTACTGACATCACTCACTGGGCTTTGAATCAGGTTTTGTTAGTTTGAACAAAAATAATAGTAAGAAGTTCATTGATAAGACATCATTTTTTTCAAAACACGTACTTTCTAACACTTGCCTTGCAGATTAATTATACACCTATGACAGAATCCACAAGGAGAGAACCCTAACATGAAATAACATCTATCATAACTCTCAGTTCCTATTATAGGGGGCACTAGTGGAGATGCTGTGGATGGGGGCCACACATGATTGAGCCCTCTACAAAAGCCCCTTCATGTAATACTTTCTGTGATCAGGTTCAGGAGATATGCTGATGCTCACATCATACAGCGTGGCAACGGTGCAGAGAAGCTGGCTGAGCAGCTTCAAAACCTATGGGTGTAAGTCACAGGCTGTGTTCTTAGGGTTGTCTGATGCCAGGCATGGATCCCTAACCCCCTCATGCCACTGCCTCTGAAAGGGCTTCCCTGATCCCCCGACAGCAGCATTAGCTAGCCTGAGGAAACCTGGCCGCTTGCTTACATGTGCAGAACTGGTCAGAAGGCCCCAGGGCCCACCCCTCCATCACAAAACTGCCCTTAATCCCACTCCCTCTTCCCTAGGGTGGAAGTGCTCTTTCTCTCTCTTCTCGAGTTTCCTTAGTACGGTATGTTTCTCTTGTAAGAAAATTATCTTTTCTCCTGAGGCATACTTACTTCTGGGCAGGTCTGGTCTAATGTCTGCTAGAAAACAAGCTCTAAAAGGAGCTCTAACCTCAAAGTACTTTGTACATGCTGTGAGATACTGACTACCGTGAGGAAAGCCACACACACACTTTCATTGATAGTTGCCATGTACTGGGCAACTGTCTTAACCGCTTTACACAAATCACCTCCTCTAACCCTCACAAAGACCCTATGAGGGAAGTACAGTTATTATCTCATTTGACCCTGAGGACAGTGCAGACACTGACCCACTCCATCATTTGTTCAGTTAGTAACTGATGGGTTTCTCTTGGAAGAAGTGTTTGAATGAATGAATTCTGGCTACCACTACCCACTTTCTTAGTCTAAACAGCCACTGTAAAATGCAATTCACTCTTTACCTCATCAAAGGCAGGCTGCATTTGGAGTGGCATTTCAAACTCACTTATTTACTATGCTGGAAAGCCACAAAGTCCATCTTACCCAAGACAACTGAGAAGTATATTCACTGAGATTTGAAGATAAAAGTAGATTTTGTTATTGTTTCCAATTATAACTACAACTGCTCATTGTAAAAACAAAACGAAACAGGACACTACAGAAGAACAGGAAAAAAGACAGTAAAATCATTCATCATCCTACCACTCAGAAATAACCAATGAGGCTCCCTTGTGTGCACCCCTGAGGAGGAACCACACTTGCACTCAAAACAATGTTTTGCAGCCAAGAACGATCATTTTGGGAGAGGGGGAATCAACCCCACAAAAGATGACAAAGACCTGCTTGCTTTGTGTCACAGCGGCTGCTTTTTCTTTGAGGCTGGATATTTTGAGGTTCTAATTCCTGGTCCCCCTTGGACTGCTGATGCAGTCAACAGCTGATGTGGTGTGTATGAGGCAGAGCTGGCAGCGAAGGGAAGAAGCCTTACTCCAGTGAGCATGCTCCTGGAAGATGGCTGGGTGTACAGGATACCACACTTGCCTGCCCTGCCTTCTTTAGCCTTCCATGGAACTGCTTCCTGCCAGCTAGAGACAGGATTCAAACCAGGGTGGTCATGGGAGAAACTGACCTCCACTCAAGTTAATCACATACAACTTAGGCTCAAGTTAGCTGAAAAGTCTGCTGTCTCTTCTTTTTAGAGATAAGGAATGCCAGACCAAGAGGTGAGCTTCCATGGGAAGCCCTGGGTTCAATCCCAATACAGTTAAAAAAAAAGTTTGAAAATGTGGGGCTGTTGTCTATCTGATGCCCATGGACATCAGACTCCAGCTTTTTCAGCTTTTCAACACAGGCAGACTCACACCAGCATGAGAAAGCCAATGAGCACACCTGGAGAGGTCTTCTCACTGAGCCACCTTAGCTCCTCTGCTGACCTGTTCTTGTGGCACCGTTTCTCCTCTCATACCTCTTAGCAGATGCTACTGCAAGTAATGCTCTGTGTGTTTACCTACCCGTCTGTAAGCTCCTCAAGGCCAACAACGTATCTGTATGGTTCGTGGATTTACCTGTTCCAAGAATCTGCAATAGGTCCTAGCACGGAATCAGAAACTCAATAAATATCTTCTACACACACACACACACACACACACACACACACACACACACACACCCCACCTAGAATATTGCACACTAGGTAAAACAACTGTATGGGGGCACGGGGTGAGATGCCCTAAACAATGTATGCACATATGAATAAATGAATAAATAAACCCAAAAAAAAAAAACCCAACAACACCTGCATGCTTTTTTTTTTAAAGTACCACATCACTGGTGGAGTGGCTCAAGCACTAAGAGCACCTGACTAGCCTCAGCCCAGTGCCTCCAAAAACAAAAACAAAAACAAAAACACAAACAAAAAAAATACCACATCTTCTAAACTACAAATTGGGCTTTCTGCTCTGGGGGAGGATCATTAGAGAACAAGAGATTTCATTTCAAATAATGTCTAAAATTAAGAAAATTCATAGACACATGAAGACAGAAGCCAAGGTACAAAGCACAGGGTGAGGAAAGCACCACTGTGTTGGGCACTCAAGAGGCTTGGGCAGGAGGCCATCCTGGCCACACAGCAAGTGTGAAGCCCATCTGGGGAAACAAAGAAAGCACCACTGGAAATAGGAGACAAACAGCTGTGTGGAGCCCTGTGTAAAGGCTGAGAAACAGAGAAGAGGATTTAGACACAGGACCACAGAGTTCCTCACTTCAACACCTGCAGCACATGCGGGTTAGAAGTTCTGCAGAACTACAAACAAAGACAGGAGGGCTCTTTAAATAAATGGAAGGAACTTCCCAGGGTGATCTAAGATGCCTCTTTATCGTGACACTGGAGGGCTCTCCATCTAACTGCTGGTCTTGCTCATGTGTCCTGAAGCAAAGCACTCCTTTCCCTTGACACTGAGGGCTTCCAGTAGTTTCCAGTCAGGAGAGAAGCCTATGGGGCACACAAACCAAGATCGTGCCTCCAAAAGAAGTCTTTCATTGTGAATGGCCAAGAAATGTATCAGCAGGGCATCTGAAGAAAATCAACAGCATGACAAAGACTACATAAAGAGAAAACAGACTCTAAATGAAAAGAAAATTTGGACAAATGAGAAGACTCATGACTTCAGAAATTCTAAAGGCAATGTTTCCAGAAAGCATAAAGTAAATAACGGACAAAACTGAGCTCTTGGGAATTACCAATAGGAATACTGAAATTAACAATTCAGTAGAAGGACTGGAAAGTCAAAAAAGGAAATCATTAACAATACAGGGAAAAAAATACTCACAGGATAAAAAAGGATCCCGGCATTCAGCAATAATCCAGGAAGTTCAATGTGACACTAAATAAAAATTCTAGGGAAAAAGAAAAAAGACAGGCGGGACAATAGGAAATTATCTAAGAAATCATGAGAAAAATTTCCCATAGTTGAAGGAAGATATGGTTCTTCAAACTGAAAAGTGATGAGTAGGACTACACCTAGACAAAGCCTCCTAACCTTGCAGATTTTAAAAAGGGAAATTTTGCAAAGATTTCCAGAGGGACAAACAAAATTGTTTCAAAAGTAAGTAAGGCCAGGCATGGTGGTGCACACCTGTAAATCCCAGTACTGGGTAGGCTGAGACAGGAGGATCAGTTCAGATCAAGGCTAGCCTGGGCTAATATAGCAAGACCCCTATCTCCAAAAAATAAAAAGGAAGGAATCACACTTCTTACCAGCACTAACAGTGACAGAAGGCAATGAAGCAATGTTTTCAAAAAATTCTTCTTCTTCTTTTTTTTTTTTTTTTTATCATTATTGGGGTTTGAACTCAGGCCCTCACCATTGTTAGGCAAGTACTTTACCACTTGAGCCACACCTCCAGCCCTCTAAGAGGAAAGTTCTAAAGAAAAATTATGTGGATTTTAGAATTCTATACTCAACTAGGCAAGATCAAGACATTTTCAGACATATAAGAACTTTAAAAAACCACCATGTTTTCCCAATTCCTGGAGAACACCACACTTCACTTCCATAAGGGTTTAGACTCAGAAAGGAGTGGGGTATAAAATACACAGTGCAACCAGAGAGGGTGAAAGGAATGCCAAGGATGGGGGGAAAGACAGTCCAAGAGCCAAACTGGGCCACAGGCCTAGAGAAGACCAGTCTGACTATAGCAGAGGGGAGACTCCAGGAAAACAGAAATTAACAATTCTGGATCAAACTCCTGGATGGACAGGTTTGATGAAAATGCTATTGAAAGTCTATGAGAAAGTGGGGAAAACCTAAGCAGTAAGGAGCAAGCAGTAAGCTTGTTACAATCAGAGTGTAGCTGGCTCTGCAGCAAGTAGTATTTACATTGTGACATCACTACAAACACTGCAGGCCAGTTAAGGGGAAGGGGAAGGAGGAGGAGCAGGAAGAGATCTATGTGCTTATAAAAACCTGAAGTCTCAGGGAGTCAGCAGGTAGCTGGAGGCATGGTTCAAGTAGTAGACCGATTGCCTAGCAAGCACAGGGCCCTGGGTTCAATCCCCAGAGCCAAGAAAGAAGGAAAAAGAAAAAAGAAAAGAAGGAAAGAAAAAAAAAAGAGTAGAAGAGAAAGGAAGGGAGGCAGGCACCCGGGCAGGGAGGGAGGGAGAGAGAGGAAGGAAGGAAGGAAATGTATGTCCTTGTTTGGATCTGATAGGAACAAAAATATTGAAGTTATTTGGAAATCTTTGCTAATAAGGGGTTTAAAATTATTTTGTGTGATAGTAACACTTTATATATAGTAAATATAAAAAAATTGGGGGTGGGGTAGGGTGTAGCTCAGTGGTAGAGCACTTGCCTAGACCCTGAGTTTCATTCCCAGCACCACAAAAAGAAAGAAAGAAAAAAAAGGTGGTGATATTACTTAGGTAAAGAGTAAAAAGCTGAAAAGTAAAATGACTGTCTCAAGGTGAACAAGCACACAGGAGACTGACATCGATTTTATTTTTTTAAATCACCGTCATGAATTACTTGGATTTTAAAATGTTATTATTATCAGTTACTGCAATCAGTTTTTAGCAGGGCCTTTTTCTAATCTCACACCTAACAAGCTGAATGTCTCTTCAAGTTTAGAATCCTAAATCACTCAAGGGATTAACTGTAATAACTGCTGCTATCTGTTTGTCAGCTTTCAATATTACTTCCCATCATCACAGCACTCCTGCAAGGCAGGTATTGATATTCCCATTTTACTGATGAAAAGACTGACAGTGAGAGACATCAGCCATTTGCTGGGGTTACAGAGTAGAAGCCAGGCCTGGGTCACTCGCACATAAGCCCTTTCCAAGACCCCACCTCTCTCTCACATTCCACTAGTTTGGTATCGTCCGGAAAGTATGTTCATATCAATTTTCACACCAATGCAATGAAACAGGAGAGCCAGCACTATCCTCACAGATGAAGAAGGTAATGGTGAGGAACTTTCTAAGAAACCAGGCTTCCCGATCCTTATCAGGTATTCTTTCTACCACCCCTTCTCATCTGCCCCCCACAAGTGTCAATTACTCAGAACCTCCTCATGGCATGTGACACATTACGGGGGTGGGGGGGGCCAGTGGAGGAGAAACCAATTTTTTTCCAAGGAAATAGAGTAATTAACCACAGAACGTCCTCAGTTGCTCTACCGTCAGCATTTTGCCTGAGTTCTCCAAGGGGCTCTCAAAATGTCAGCAGCCGGCCTGCCTGGCATACGGCACATCAGCTGCTTGCACAGGCGGTTCCGACAACTCTTCTTGGCTCTAAAAGAAAGAAATGAGCCACTCGTGCCTCTGCTCTGAAAAGACAACGCCTGTGCCTCCTCGATCTGCTTTAGTCCGTGGCCAAGTGAACAAGGGCTTTTAATGGTTGCCAAGAATCTCAGCTCAGGGCTGCTCTACAGCAGAGGCAAGTTTAGAAAGCTCCAACAGGCTGTGTAGGAGTGGGAGCCAAAGTGGGGAATTAAAGGGGTGAACACCTGATCCCCAGTCATCTCTGCCAAGCAGAGAAGCAGCCTGGGATTTAGGCACAAGTGCCTTGAGCCTGGAGTGGGGTGCTGTCCCCAGCCAGTCTGGCATGTGAGTAATGGCCAGGCAGCAGCTAGGGGACGAGGTTGTTTACTTGAGTTCAAACTATTTATAGCACCAGCAATCTGCACATATTTGGATGACAAATCTCTGGGCTTCAAGTGAGCGGTGCTTTGCTCCTGGACAATCTCACCAAACACATTCCCTCCCTACACCACCCCCAGACCCCTCACCAACACATGTTGCCCTCGGGATGGTTTATTTAAGTTGCTAAATTTTAAAAGATGATAAAAATAAACCACGTTTTTAAGAGCATGTTACTTTTAATCCATTTGTCTATCAGATCGAACTATATAGTATTTTCTTTAAGGCTTGAATCAGAAATTAAATTCTAATACTTGTATATTCTTCAGAAATGTACAACTATCCCATCCATAAATGCACAAAACAGTACCTAAATGATGTCTGCAATTTAATATGTACTGTATTGTTTTAATGATGCCCCCAAGACCCACAAGGAGAACATTTCCCTTGGCACAGTTTTTGTAGGACGACAGATGGCTTTCAGAATAGATCCACGAACAGCATGCAATCATACACACATTCCAAACGACAATTCTTATCACCCACTGAATCCGGAGCAGGGCAGAAGCAGTAGGGGAGTGTATGAGTCTCCAGTGTCCCTTGCCCCAGCCCCGACCCGCCCCCCGCCCCCTGCCCACCACATGCCATACAGGAGAAGGGCTGGATGATAACCAAAGATATGCAGATTCTTCTGCAGCTTTAACTTACAAAGGCTAGTATAGCCTTGCCAATGAATTTATTTGGAAAAACCAGCCTATCTCTAGAAGCTGCCTTGTTTTTATAGCAAAACATCTCCCCAAGCCAGACATCATCTAATTCTGAGGACAGAAAATGGTTGTCAGCCAATATGTAGGTAGGCTAAAATGCTGGAGGCTTCTAGCTCTATTACACAATGCAGGCAGGAACTGGCAGAGAGAAAAGGGCCAGTAAGTGAAGAGAAAGGCACACAGCAAATGTAATGGGTGGTGCTGGACAGTCTGTTTAGGGAGAGGAGCAGGAAGGAATCCTCAGGACTGACTTGTCTTCTGACCTTTTCCCTTTGCTAATGAAGCTCTCAGCCCTCTTAACATCAGGAGAAAGGTGTTGGTGAGGGAGAAAGAAAGAGGCATGTTTATACACAGCAGGAATGTAAGAGAGATCTATAAAACTTTTTGCAAGTCAACTTGGCAATAAATGACCAAAAAATTTGGGGTGGTGCTAGAGATTCAAGGTACGGCCTTACACAGGCTAAGCACCCCTGAGCTCCATCCTCAGTCCAGCAGGTAATCTTTGATCCCATGATTCTACTTCTGGGAATTCTAGGAATGTATACATATTCTTGTCATTTGGACCTTAGTTAAAATGTCACTTCTTCAGAAGGATATCTCCAACCTACCCAATGTAAGATAACCACCCATCCACCTGTCACATCACTTTGTCTGCTCAGCAGTACCATTTTTCTTGTTCATTCATTTATTCTCTCTCACTACACCCTCTCCTGTCACACATTAAAATGTCAGCTCTGTAAGAACAGAAACCTGGTCTGTTCTATACTCTGTTCTTCCTACGTGCTAGATACTATCCAGGGAGTTTGAACGCATCATCTCATTCAATCCTCACAGCCATATGAAGTTTCTGTTATCATCCCATTTTAGAAATGAGAAAACTGAGGTGCAATTTAAGTCCAATAAGTGGCTAGTAAGAGGTGGCTGAGATCTAAACACTGGTGTGTATGACTATAAAGCCCATGTTTCAAACTGTATCTCTAAAAATGAACCAAAAGTTTATACATTCAGTTTTTGACCAAGCAATTCCAGAACATCATATAGAGATAATCAGACTAAAACACTTAATTAGACACATCTTATTTACTGCATTTTGCTGGCAATAGTAAACACTGGCAACATGTTTAGGTAAATCAAGTCACCAGTTAGCCACAAGCCTCAAGTTTACTTATTGGTCAAAAACAGGAACCACCGTCTCAGAGTCTGAGGATTTACTGAGGTGGTGAGTGGTACCTGGCTCACAGTTTGTGTTTTGTTGCTGTGGCTGTATGCATTTAAACCTCTGAAAGGATATATGATATACCAAATTGGCAACACGGGATATCTCTAGACAGTGGGATTAAATTATTATTTTCATGCATTAAAATTTTTATAAAACATATATTAATGCATATAAATGCATATTCATCAAAAATAAATAAATACAGAAGCTGGTGGAGAGGCTCAAGTAGGAAAGCACCGACCAGACAAGCATGAGGCCCTGTGTTCAGACCCCAGTGCCACAATAAATAAATAAATAAATAGGTAGGTAGGTTAGTCTTTGGGGGGGGGGGAAGAGGACAAGCTGGGGATGTAGTCAGTGGGGGAGCGTTTGCCCAATAGGCCTAAGGACCTAGGTTCGATCCCCAGTAGCTCAAAAAAAAAAAAAAAAAGAAAGAAAGAAAGAAAGAAAAAGAAAACAATTGTTTCTGCCTCTGCAGAAACAATTTTGGGACAGTGATGGAAGCTAGTCTAGTAGATCTCAAAATAAAAGTATTCCACAGCCCCCCCTTTTTGGTAGGATTAGGGTTTGAACTCAAGGCTTCTCACTTGCAAAGCTTCTCACTCTCTGCTTCAGTCATATCTCCAGTTCCCATTCCTCCTTTTTTGTTCTGTGTAAGAACAAGATCTCCAAAGCGTTTGTAGGTTCTGTCCCATTTATAAGGACCAACATTCACAGTGAAGTAAAGGAGCTTCTTTAAGATGGCTTTCAGAAAAAGATGTTAAAACATACACAACGGAAAGAAAAAAGGAAATTCTTTGTAATCATACTCGCCTTTTAGAGAGAGGCCCCTGTCAAACATGTGGC